>NC_080706.1:49130460-49766142 GCF_943734765.1 Anopheles ziemanni
ACATGACTTTTATGTTTTCCGCGAGACAGGAACAAGGACGCCAAACATCCGGCTGGCGTGGTCGCCTGTTTGAACACCTCGAAGGTGCCGAGAAAAAAGAAATGAACATTACACGGACAAACCTGTACGCAAGCGGACGTACAGCCCTCGGAGGGATGGCACGGAGGAAGGAAACCGCAATCCGAATGGTCTCTGACGAGAACCAGCCCGAGCCCGTTCGTAAGGATGACATCATCGGTCACTTTGCAGGGAAGGAATCTTCTTTTTCATTTGCCTGTTACTTTCGCTGATTTCGTTTACGGCAAAGGCGCGGCTGCAAATACGATAAATGTGGATCCTCCGCCACCCTCCGTGAACACATCCCGAATGGCAGTGAACCATCGAGTTTGAAGCGATACGAAACGGTGCTATCCGGCGCAACTCTTTCAACGAATCCGAGTCAGCAAGGATTGACTTTCTACAGACCACGGGGTGGCTTCTCATTCGCAACATTCGCTACTCAACTGAGCCTTCCGTTTTTCTCTACACAAAACAACACTATAAAAAAAATTGCCAAAAATTCACAGTGAACAAAAATAAATGCGAGGAACCACAGCCGAAAAACAAGCCCTAATAATTTAATCCAGACATGAACAATGCAATGGCAAGTTGCAGTTTCCGTGGGGTCAGCGGCTCTTTGCTTCATTTTCGTAAGGAGCACAAACGTGGCCGCGCCTTAGACTGTAACTTAGAGCAGATGCGTCTGCCCCGGGTCTTTAATTGCGAATTAATTACAGACACGTGCAATGTGCTCGATTGGGGAACGTTTAGCGCGCTTAATCAACGTAATCAAAAAGGCATTAGGAGAAAAGGAAACGCTTCGAAAAAAGAGGCTAAAGGAGTTCCATGGAGGATAATTTTTCGGCAAACTTTCAATCAAGCTTCTACAACAACAATATCAAGGGTAGATATTTCGAAATTTTAAAATGACCCATATCAACTTAACGTATACAGTGTTTAAAGTCTACCACTTGTTTCGACCTGGTCGATGGTATCTAAAATAAACACAATTATCAACCAGCTTCACGGCGAAGTTCTTCAGCGTGGGGAAGGAAGAACTCTACATTGAAGGGTGCGCGCGATCGATTTACTTCGACATGGTTGATGTATTTTTTTTTGCTCTCCCTTTTGGCAGTCCCACCTCGCAGGTCAGCGTGGCGTGATTGCGAACAAAATTGTCCTCCAACATTTATGGCATAGGTGTGGTATAGGACACCATTGACGTTGGAGTTTTGATTGATTGCTTCGCATGAGTAAGCGATTTCTGCTTCCAAGAATCAGCAGTTTCCCGTAAGTATTATAAAGTGGTTGCCCGTTTCTTTTATGGTTAGGGAAAATTTGAAAACATATTGCAATAAAAAATGGGTAATACCCTTCTCTAGAAAAGAAGTATATTTAGTACAAAATTGTGTTGTTTGTGGTGCTGATAAACGCGCTAAAAATAGGACAAAAATAAGTCACTCATTTAAACTTTTCCTATTTTTAGACAGTAACACAAAACATAACACAAGTTTGCCGGTAACATGTTTTTTAGCTCCTTTCCGTTGTTGCCCAAAGATAATGCGCGCACCGCTAAATAATAACGAAACCAAAGGCGCACGAGCACCGCGGGAAAAACGGGTCAACCAGGCATAAGAGCAGGCAACAGCAAATAAAAAGGAACACGAAAACACGCCAGGCAGCAAACCCCAAAGCTGGCCAACAAACGTGAACGAAAGAAAAAGGAAACGGTTCGCCGTTCGGTTGGCACTCAGTCAACAACATCTTGTTGGCTGCGGGGTAACCAGGAGAAAGGCGGGTGCACAGGAAGCATTCCATTCCCGATTCCTGATGGTTCACTCTTTGCTTTATCCCTCTTATCCTCTGGCGGCCAGGTTTTCTGCCTTCAAAACCCTCCACATACCGTCGAACCGAAACGGACATCGTGCCGATGGTTCTTCCCGTTTCCTTTAAAGTTTGTCCCATGCAGTACCAGGGATCCCCACACGACGGGGAAGCGATGAGATGCAGATTGACCGGCCAAATTCCACCACACACAGCACTCCGGGACGAAGGTCGTGGTGTGTGGGTTTGTCGTCGGAGTTGAAGAGAAAGCATCGAGTGGAGGGTTCCCTGGCACCGGCCACCCGTGTCTGGAATGCATCGCTGCAGCAGTACTTGCTCCCACGCACCAACGGGATTTATCCCGAAAGAGGGAGAGGCAAAAAAACGGGTGTCCCGTTTTTGACACCCGCCCCCGGGGAGAAGGGCAGAGAACCGCGGAGAGGGCAGCCAACAAAAGAGCCCCAAAAACTTACCTTTCGCTGGGCTTCGGCGGCGAAACCAGATTTCGGTGCACGGTTGGTCGACATCGTTGGTACGTTGCTTTCGGTGTGTTTTGCTTTTAAATCGATTTCGTTTATCCTCGTCTGATTTTTTTTCTTTTTTGGGGCCGCTTTTCTCGGTTCACAAGATGCTGCAACGAGATCGCAACAGTTGGAGCCTTATAATCCGATGGCCGAACGCCGAATTGACACTAACAACAAAGCCGTGTGAACTATAGGAGCGGGGAAGCGGCGACCGACAAACAAACCAATTGCCGGGGGTTATACTACACGGGCTGATAAACACACTTACAGGTGCTGGAAACGGTGATAAGCTGCGTTTCTAAAACGGCGCAAAAAGGGCTAGCCGAAATGGAGCAACTTGGTCGGTGGAGCAAAAGACAACGGTCGAGTAAATGCAAAGGCACGGACGTCCGGACGCGAACACGGCACTTGAAGAACTGACGGAACGCACAACACAAACAGCGGTCGATTCTCCCGTCGCTTGATGACCCGCGGCGGGGACGGTTCATTACGACCGGTGCTCCGTCCCCTGCCCCAGTGCCGTTGTCGCATCGATCTTTGGAACCGGATTGCATGCTGGAGTCAGTGTGCGTGATATTGCTGGAACAAGGTAGTTATACACTCCAGACAGAGAGAGAAAGAGAGGGAGCGTATAGTAACCTTGCTGCTGGAACCCGTTTGGTATAGTGATGAGATAATCTGCTCCCATCGGAGAATCGCTCCGGCCACTTCAGATCGCACTTGGAATCGACACTTGAAATCCAATTTGAAATTCGCTTCTACTGAAAACAATTGGGAAATACACAAATTTTAATGTTGTTAATAAATAGTTAGTTCAGTCTAACCTATATTTTTGATTACCAAACACAGGAATTGTGTGAATAGTTTAAAAGTAATTTATGAATATTCTTTGAAAAAAATCACTCTAGAACATTTAAAAGCTATAAAAAACCAACCAATGTTTCAAGCATATTGCTCCATCCAAGGATCCCGACCATCCGATCCGGATTTTATTTTCCAACACTACACTTTGGGTTCACGTTTCACGCGAGACAAACTGATAATTTTTATACATTCCAATGGGAAAGTTCTTATAATCAATAATATACTTGGTGTTTTATGTGGTTACAAACATTTGAGTGTAATTTTGACTTTCTTAACGAAAGAGATCGCTTTTTATAATTTTTCTGTGAATCACAAAATTGCATACAAGGCAGATGTTGTATGAGATGTTGTTCGAATGGTAAAATTGCTTGCAATAATTTCAAACATTTTAAACGTCCGGAGGAGCAACGTGGTTCGGAAACAGCATGAGCAACACGGAAACAATGCTCTTTGTTAAATAGAATTTTTATTTAATTTTCATATACCTTCGGTTGATGTAAAAGCGTTTATTACAAGCGATTATATGGTTCCTATTGGTTTTGTTGCTTCAGTTGAATTTCATCCATCATTAAATGAACATTTCTCATCCTCCTTGCCCCATCAAACATTATTTTTTTATCGCCGTTCTCCATAAAGCACAGGATCTCACAGCTGCCCAATGAACTTTGGAATATTATTTCCAGTTTCCCAACAATCGTCCTAACCATGCCGTGCCATCGTTAAGATTTGCACCGGAGTGCAAATAACATTCGTTCGACTATAGGATTTAAATATGGTTTAGCATGACCATTATTAAAAAGCATTTAGTAACCTTTTAGTGTCATGTCCAATGTGTACCGAAGCCTGATTAGGCAGTCGGTTCAGAAGATTGTTCGACATGATTACTCCCTCGCACGAAGAGGTAAGTGCGTTTGGTAAACGTGCCAATGCGTAGATGTGTAATGAAGCAAATATAGTTTCACTGTATGCATTACTTGGTAACTACACGGTTGATTGTACACTCCTAAGTTCGGTCGTCGCTCGAATGTAAAAACTACAAACGATGCCAAAAGAACGTTTATGAGGCAACAAAAACAAAAATATCGTAAGTATCTTAAATTAAAAAAAAAAACATATACAAAGCTATAAAGACAACACAAAGCAAACAATCAAAAATTCCTGGTACTATTCTTCTGGTTTTATTGCAAAAAAGAATAAGATAAAGAAAAAAAACATTATCATTGGAAAACATACAATTGAATAATTTAATTTTACTCTCTCTCTTTTTTCGCTTGGCAGCTAGCTACTAGTACCTCTACCACAACTGTTCTGACCGGTAGTGAGCTCTATTCTCACTCTCCTATGGTCGATCTCGTCTTTTCCATACATTTTCCGAAACGATCGAACTTGAATTTACTAATCTTCGTCCTGACTGTTTTCTGCCCCCTCTGTAACTAAAACCGTTCCAGTACACATTTTCTTATCCGCTCGATAAACCCTATACATTGTTTCTCTTTTCCGGCCTAACCTGTCTTGACTTTGCGCCGATCGCCGCTCACAATCGTTCGCTCGGATCACCTGTGTCAGTGTATTTTCTTTGCAACCTTGTTTCAGCCGAGCTGCCGCGCTACGCCCAAGAAGAGATAAAACGTCTTCGTGATACATTAATTAACACATTTATGTATAGGGTTTAGTTTAAGGTAGACGTGTGTGTGTGTAGGTATTGTAAGGTGTAATTGTGTTCCATGCTAATGTACGTGTACGTGTTGTTAGTATTGTTTCGTTATGTTTCCCCCTTCGATGCTCTTTGCATCGTTAGTTGATCGTGTTTCCGCCTTATCGCAAGATTTGAATTTCAATCTCATCCCACACTCGTCGTCTTTGACGAACGTCTTTCTTTCCGTCCTTTCTTTAGTCATTTATGTGTGTATGTGTGTTTACAAAGACACTTATCCTCACAATTGTTTTGTTTTATACATAATTTAACAGATTAGAATACTAGGATTATCGATCTCGCACATTCCTTCATCTTTCTACGCATCCGCATTCATGCTATTTATATTCAGAGTAGTGTTGTGTGTCAGCGTTCCACTGTCCGTGGGGGACCGAGCCCCTGCTATCATCATCATCATCATTATTATTATATTCTTTAACTCGTGTTTGAAGCAAGAAAAAGCAGCGAGTAACTGTTGACGCATCATTATTTAGTCCTGTATTGCACCACATTTTGCTGTTCTTCATTTTTTTCCCCTATTCATCTTACTTCCTCCGGATCGCCTTGTCGCACTCTCGCTTTTCGCGTTGCATATCCTTGATAAATGGTACAGGTTGAGGCGCGTGGGTTTGACAATAAGATGTATGTAATCAGTAGATTATTAATAGTCAATCAAACAGGTATATATAGAAGAATTTTTCATTCTAAATAATTTCATTGCGCTACCTTCCTCGATGTCGCCACGGTTCCTGTTTCGTGTTGAACTCCACTTGTTACACTACTGTCCTTCAGTTCGCCTTTTGATTTCGCCGTTGATTGGGGCCATCCGTTTTTGGATGTTGAAGTCGTACACATTGTGCTACGCTTTTGATTAGCTCAAAACCTCCTACTGTCATATTACCTCTGATCATTTGATACTTAGCGCCCGATTTCCGGTTTAAATTCTTCAAGAATTGATATCTCTTTCCAAATCGTCAATTGTCCTTTAGAACAAAAAAAATTAAGCTAACTTTTCCATGTTTTCCATCAAATTTGATTTTTTATTCACAAAAAAAACCATACAGGTTGGTGTGAATTGCATGTGATTCAACATTACCATCGAAACATAATAACACAATAAGAGTGTCCAGCTAGCAGGGGATATTCAATGAAGATTAAATTATATTTTCACAAAAGGATAATTTTATGTATTAGTTTTTATCTCATGGGATGTATTTGCTGTATTGGCAAAGTACAATATAGGACATAAACCATGGAAAAGAAACATAAATTTGCTACAAAGAATTTAATAAATTATGTTACAAATTAACAGGATTACACAGAATGTTTCTAGAGCTAAACACAAAGAAAACGATCATACGTTGCAGCAAAAGTGCAATACATGAGGATTCCATAAAATAAAGGTTCATGACGTAAGCTTTCGCAACAGTATACGCAAAATGTTTTCTTATAGCTTTAAAGAGCTTTAAACATAACGCGCGTAAAATTGAAATAAGACAATTTTGACCAAACAAACGTATGAAGTGGTTTGATAAAAATATATACGAAAAGTTGACAATACACAAAGCACCTTTGGTGGTAAAGGTGACGATAGTATCATTAGAAAGAGGCAAAAATACATTATTGAACCGATTGTTTCTCTAAAATATGCTCCAAAATAGCTTCTAAAAGCCATACCGTCGTTTTCCATTGATTTCGCGGACTGTCCTTCTGTGTTCCAGTCAGAGTTTACCTTCATTCAATGTGCGTGACTTACGTTCCAGCAACGTTCACCCTACATTTTGGTATGTTATTAACTGTTTACATAACCCCCAGGGGATAAAGAAACCCCCGCTGTTCCGTTTCTCTTTCCTTGCACTAAACCTCCCTGTATCCTACCAATTAACACATTTTGATTAATCTTTGTTACCTATCCTAATTGCGAAACAGAAACCTAGTGGCAAAGACACACTTTCCTCTTCCGTAAGCTGACCATTGCGCGACAGCGTTCGTTCTTTAGTTAGGTGATTTTTGTAATGTTTTGTTTTTGCTTAGCTATGGTTGACTATCGTTAAAAAACACATAATGCTTGTAGCAGCATGCGAAGCATCAGCACGCATGTCGTAGCCCGGTCGTCGGCTGCCTACCGTTTTCCATTTAGGTGCAATCTGTTCGTTTGCTTTTCCCCCAGGATGCCATACGCCTTTTTCCAGACATAGTTAGTCCAATAAGTTAGGGGTTTACTTTGCCTTGGCATAAACGATCGGTTGATCTTGCGGTGTCCCACTGGCGATGTGCACCGTCAATGTTCCATTGGCCTCGGTAGAACGTCGGCACGAAACGTGCACTGCTGCTGCTGTTACTGCTGCTGCTGGCCACGTGGATGTACAATCTTTCTTTGCCATCGGATCGAGTAGCAACTTCTTAGGGCGTGCATTTATCCTATAAACACATTACTCGTTCACAAGAGCGACAAGTCTAAACGACGGGTATGGCAGCAGGAAACGGAAGGATTTACGCGGGAGAGAGAAAAAAGAAATGTATTAATAAACCTCCCAAGGCGCTGGTACGTTTAATTTTATACAGAAAAAAGACAAAAGCTAACCAAACGCGTGCATATTTTACGAACAAGAGAAAGGTTTATGGAGAATATTAGCAATAATTTGACACCAATAAAAGCTACATTCTGGGAGTGACAACACCCCATTATAATTCTTTAATATGGTGCAAGTATCTTTACAGTTCAAACTTTTCTGTAATATTTAATGAAATAACACATTTTACAGACTTGACTGGTTTGTCCAATATGTCGTTAAGAATCGATAAAACAACTAAACAAACCGAGGTAAGTAAAACATAAAAAAATCACTTCAAGCTTCACAATGCCAAATAATCGGTCAAAGTATAAACGTAACCAGATTTGATTTAATACCACAACATCCCTTAATGAGACTAGGGTATATTATAGATACTTCGACGGTATATTATTGATCAGTGGTCAGCCGTGCGTAATACCAGAACATTTCAATCAACATAAAAATTAGATAGAGAATAGAATAAGTGGTTCGTTCAAACCATCAGGATAAAGATTACCCCACGGTACAACAGGATTGGGGAAACACATTCTTTGTATCGAAATGTTTAACAATCAAGGGATTGGTTAAACACGGTAAAAAAAATTAAATGCGATACTGACCACTCATGCAACCAGAATCAGAAAAGAAAACCGTCAAACGATAGTCAAACGGATTCAATCACGAGTGTTTCCAGCCACTTCAAACTCCTGGCCCAAGATAGCTTTACCGGCTGGAGCTGACGGTATCCTGCCGCAGCAACATAGCCACAAGTACAGGCCGCAATGTGCGACAAGTGTACACAACATCAGCGCCACCGTTCGGCACCGGGGCCGGCGTGGTCGAGGCAATGGAGATCGGCGCAGCCGGTAGTAGAGGCGGAAGAAGATGGTCTTCCAGCTAGCTTCAGTTGCATGCCAGTACGTTGGCCGTATTTTAGTGTCGTTGTATGGTACAGTGAGTGTGGTGTGGTTTGGCCAGATTCGGAGCGATATACATTGAGGTGAGTGGAAAGTAAAAATAAAGAAAAACAAGAACGTACATAAAGGATGTGACAATGTCGTTGCTGTCGTGTTACAACAAACGATACGAGTGAAGGCAAACATTTCTTCAAACGAACTACGAAACAAACAAGCACTTGTTGTACACTACCACTTTTCAAAATTAAAATATAACTGTGGAGGAAGAGATTAATCGAAACAAGCACAAATTTAAAGTGAAGCTTATTGATGGTGATACCAGCAAACCGAAAAACAAGAAGGACACATCCCGCGGGGTGCATATGTGACCGACGTAAAATAACACACAACACGTGGAACACAAAATAGCCAACACCAACACAAAAAAACAAATATACATGACGAAGGTTTCCGTATGTGTCCGGAATATGGAAGAACCAAATGTTGCTTTCAAGACATACAATGGGGTGCAGACGTGAGAAATGGATTCAAAAGGAAAGAAGCGGTCCACCCGGCTCCGTGGTACTTCCGCGACGATTATTTACCTCGATTCTCTTGACCGTCGGATGCTGCCGAAACTAGCCACGGAGTGTTTGGTGTGGTGTTATTATTGTTAAAAAAGTGACTACTGGTGGCGGTTGGGAAAGTAGAGGAGGTTGTGGTAGTCGTAGCATTACTATCAAGGGCTAGATCGAAGATGACCGCATTGGCTCCGTTGCCACTGGTGGCGTCATCTCCGTTGCTTCCGTCAAAGCGTGCGGCTGGATGGGCGAGTTCCGCCGATGGTTCAGACGCATCGAAAAGGTTAATACTATTGTTGTTCGATAGGTTATGGTAATGCTGTTGCTGCTGCTGCTGGTGCATTGTTGAATCGGTGCCAAACGATGTGAGGGGGTTAAAGTTGGCATCATTGCTGGCGCCATTCGTGGCTTCGGCAAACGGGTTAGTGTGGCCACCCGATGGAAGCGATTGTCCCGCTTCGTCGTTAGTAGAAAAGCTGGCAAAATCGATCAGCTGATCGGCAGCGTTAGCCGCGGCCATCATCGCATCGCCCCCGATAGTGACGGTGGTTGTGTCCGTGGTCGTGGTTGAGGATGTGACTGAAGAATCGAACGAAGATTGCTGCTGTTCGCCAGCGTTGGTAACGTCGTTATGAGGGGAAAAGCTATCACCGTTGCCACCGTTCAGGTGACCAGTGTGCTGGGAGTTCTTCGAGGAAATATGGAAATCATTGAATCCAAACGGGGCGGCGGCATCGGTTGCAGCAGCAGCAGCCTGGTCTTCAGGGAGGATGGACGAATGCCGCTTCTCTGACGCATGCTCGTCACTGCACATAGCAGCATCAAACGAAAAAGGGGGGCGAAAACAGGGATAAAGATCACACAAAGGGTTTGGAAAAAGTGAATGAAGACAAATAAAAAAACCGACGATCATTGACAAAAGGATCGTGTTACCAAAAGGACTATGGACACAAAGAGCGCAACAATATAAATCCCAAGAGTGCAAAAAAGGAATCCTTCATTATCAAATTATAGAACAATGTCGATTGTAAGATCAGAAAACTATGTAACAAATAACACAGTGGAACGCATGCAAAATAGAATCGAAACGTATTTTCAGTATAAACAAAATTAACACTATCAAAAACCATACACTGCATCGGTGGAACAATTTCTTCGTTTTTAAGTAATTTTGATGTTAAGTTTTGGTGTTAAAACGTATGATGGTGTTCATGTTTAGCAGGTGGTTGTAAAATGGCCTTCCATTAGTTAACAGTTCTTTCCATCCAGTTGCCAGTTGAAGTGCACAGTGTTACGACACGAAGAGACAAATTATAACAATTCTAGCATTGAAACAATTCAATTGCCGATTAAGGCAAAAAACATGAGCAACCACTTGTGGCGATTGCAAACAACAAAACACAGCACAACTATTGGAACGTGGGTTGCATATCTAAGTGGCGAAACACGAATGCTCTAACCATCAAGAAACCTGAGCGAAACGGTACCTCGTTCCATTCTCGAACTGAATGGCCCACACGATTGGACTAAACTATCGTGTCGCTGCTGCAGAAGATGTGAACGTGGAGGGCTCTTTTTCATTACTCGGAAGGTTGTTATAGGGACGATGATGGATATCACACCCATGGTTGGCAGGCAGGGTGGTGGAAGGTAGGCAAACGTTTAATCCCAGTTTCGGGAGATCGATATGCTTAAGGAAAGGAAAATATTCTCAGCTTCCCCGGCTATGGCGGAACCGATCACACGCCGCGGTATTAACATCTTTAGAATCAGATGTCGGAAACGCGCGGAAATCTAGGGAAAAAGGGAAAATTATAGATAATGAAAGTAGATTTCGGTCTACAACACGAAACTCTAAGCGGTAAAATGAACAACATATTGGTTTCTGCGTTTGTCCGAACATCATGTCAACAAAGCTAGCAAAAGCAACAAAGCTTTCCACATGTTCTTTTCCCAGAAGAACATTCCGTTATCGTTTCTGCATTTTGGAAGCCATCTTCACTGCTCCCAAAGAGGCAGCAATAGGTCGAGCAAATAATATTCCGAAATGTTCCGACTATTTTTGGTTTTGGATACATTTTCCTTACAACAGGATTTGTTTCCCCAACACCATATATCAGCGAAGCTTCGCACACACGAACACACAAATACACAGACAAGGGCCTGTGTGCACGAACGATTATAATTTTACGATTAATTTTTCGAAAGGCTTGTGTATGAACAACATTTGGCGCTCGAGTCAAACGATCTCGATCGAATGTGTTCGAGTAGAACACAATACTGAAAAAATGCGAAAACACAAAAAGGAAACGCTTCTACTTACAACACATTGTCAATGGTGCCGTTCTTGTGTCCGTTGGTTTGGCCCATCAGCGCATCCTCGATGATCAGATCCGAGGTGCTGTTGGCGGTGGTGTTGCTACCATTGCTGCTTGGCAGTTGCTGCTGCTGATCCGCTTTGCCGTTTGTGGTGGCCACGTTAGCGGAACCATTCGTGCCGTCCGTGCCTCCGACAACGACCTCACCATCGACCCCAGCAGGGGCCACCGTGCCATTGCTTGCACTACCATTGTTGAGATTGTTGTTTACGATGGCCGGTGCGCCGGCGCGTAGCAACAGGTTCTCTTTCTCGGTGACGGACCGGTCAAACTCGCTGCTACCGTTGTTGTTATTGTTGTTGAGGGAGCCACTGTGGGCGAGCGTTTCACTGCTACTGCTGCTGTTGCTACTGCTGCTGTTGGTGTTGTTGATGTTGTTGTTGCTCAGCGAGAGCGACTCCATGGCCTTCTCAAGCGATTGTTCCTGCTGCTGGCTTTGTTGCTGCTGCTCTTGCCGGATTTCGGACGCAATGAACGAATCGGTCATCGATATGGTGGACGCGGACATGGCAGTGCCGGTCGGAAGGGTTGCGGCTGGTGTGGACGAAAGTACGATCTGACTCTTGGACATGGCGTTTTCCTTGTCGTCTTCGTTGTTCTAAAAAAATAAACATTTCATTCATTTAGTATTCATTTTATATAAAACTAATGCGGTACGACGATCACTTTTTGTACACATTTTACGACAAATTCCCTACCTTCGTAGGCGTATTATTGGCCGCCCCTTTTGCCCGGGTTCGCAACATAATAGCTTCCACGCGCTTCCTTCGCTCTTCACGTTCCTTCTCTTCCTTCTTCAGGCGCTCGGCCATCTCGACGCGCTGACGTTCGGCCTCTTCGCGTGCCTTCCGTTCCGCCTCCTCCCGTTCCACCTTCTGGCGGGCTTCCTCTTCGCGGCGCTTACGTTCCTCCTCGTCGCGCCGGCGTGCCTCTTCGATGGCCTGCTGTAGCCGCTCCTCTTCCATGCGTCGCTGCTCCTCGGCCAGTCGGATCGTTTCCTCCTCGAGTTTGCGCAGACGTTCCTCTTCTTCGGCGATGCGCTGGCGTTCGGCTTGCTCCTCCGCCTCGATGCGCTTCCGCTCCAGTTCGGCCTGACGTTCTGCTTCCTCGCGCGCCAACCGGCGTCGCTCGGCCAGCGCCGCCTTGGCTTCCTCCTCCGTGTTGATGCGCTTCGCAATCATGGAAGCGGTCATCGAATCACCGCCTAACGCTCCGACGCCGTCCACGGTCAGACTGGTGTTGTTCGCTTCGTTCACTTCCGCCACCGGAGCAACTGTAGTCTCGGGGGCAGTGTCACGCTGTGTTGAGTCTGGCTGGGGTTGGGGCTGCTGCTCAGGCTGCTTCTCCACCGTCGGTTCTTCGGAGACCTCCACGAAGACTGGCTTTGGTTCGACGCGGTCCGCCGACACTACGTCCAGGGCGGAGGCTGTGACTTCCTGTTGTACAGGAGGTGCCACCTCCTCGTATTGTGCTGCCTCCTGTTGCTGCTCTTGCTGTGCCACTGGCTGCTCAACCACTGGAGCGACCGTGCTATCCTGCTCTTGAAGCTTTTCCTCTTCGACAATCGATTCCTCCATCTTGTGAGCAACTTCTTGCTTCTTCTCGGAAACCGGTGCCGTATCGACCGGTGCTGCCTTCGGTGTCGCTTGCTTTGGGCCCGGTTTGTCCTCCGCCGAAGCCTTCTTGCTCGCAACATCCACCACCGCCGGAGCGACGGACATCTTCTTCAACGAATCGTGCAGATTACGGGAAGCCTTTTCCGGTCCCGGCGATTGTAGCGGAGTCGAGGATGCCTTCGGTGTGGCTCCACGGGAACTCGCCACCCGCTGCTTATCGGCTGACGGCGGTGCGCTTACTTTCTTCGTTGGCGTTTCCGTGCCGGCGGAGGATTTTGCGGGCGTCGTGTGAATGCTACCGGACCCGGCACTCGAGAGGCGATGCTTGCTGCTGGCGCTGGTTAGACCGGTCGCCGCAACGGACGGTCCTGTCTTTGGAAGTGGGGGCTTCTCTGTAGGGGTACAACAAACGGATAAATAGTAATCAGTGAATGTAAAAGGATTTGTTACTGAAAGACCGCGATTTCACGGAAAAATACACCACCACCGGGGAATCTTCCATTGGAAACCGTTCCATGGTTCCAACAGAAAGTATTAGTGAATTATTATTAAGCAAAATTTCAACCAGAGCGACAAAAGAAGACAAAAGCTTCGATCAAATTTTGAAGGTCCGAGTAAAAGTAGACTTTTGTAACTTTCTTGCAAAATATAAGAAAAAACTATGCTTATGAAAGCCAGCAACATTCGTGGAATTTATATTCATATTTTTGAAGCCACCTTAAGCCAAAATCAATTGGTTTTACGATACGGAAATTCAAAGTACAGAAAAAGTGTCCGTGACTGTGAAATAATGGTTTATGGTGTAAATAGCATATTTAAAAAAAAATGAATGATGTTACAGTATCAATAATATCAACGATAAGCATTTGTCACACTAAATAAAATAAATAAATCAAAGAAATTAGGTACTCTTCAATATTTAGCACAATGTTCAAGTATAGCACAGGTGAATTTACAATTTACATAATGCCTGATCAATTTATCGATGGATCATCAACTTGAATGCTTTTTATTTTATGTACATGTAGGAAACATTGTGCATTTTCAACCAACCGGACATCGGGACGAAGAGCATTACAACAAAAAGATCGTGTGCCTAAACGCCGTGGAAAATACGTTGCAGTACGAAGAAACGGAGCTAAAAGTTAAGAAGGAGATTTTCTAAAAATAAACTGAACAAAAAAACACACAAACCTTCCTTCAACCCGGAGGCCGAGACCCCCGTGACGGCAATACTAGCCGGACGTGGTTTACGTTGCGCTGGCAGGGATCGCCGGTACACGATACCGGATGCGGTCGTCGAGCTGGACATTGCACTTCCGGGTCGCGAAGTGTTCAGACTGGTGGGCGTCATTTCGCCGGAACGGAGCCCTGTGTGTTTGACGAAGAAACGCGCGCAAAGCCGCAGATGATACCGTCAATCCGATGTTCCAAACGTCGAAGGAAACGGGATGCCGTCGGGATGTGCCACACCAGATCAAATAATGTACCATACACACACACACGCACACAGACAGTGCATACAAAGAGACGAACAACACAACGAAGCGTACGCAGATTAGGACGCAATTGGGTCGCAGCAGGACAAACATCGGGAACAGACACCAAAACCAGACGTATCAGGATATGCATATTTGCGTACGGTAACAGGAATATATTTTACATAGGGAAGATCGTTCGAACATTTTCAAGCGATTGTACGAGGATTGTGGGATCAGATTCATTAACCGGTACAGCGCGCAATATTCAATAGTTTCGTGATTCGATTCCAATCATATTTTGCAGAGCAATTTTAAAGGGAGAGAAAAAGGGATAATGAAAAGAAAAAGAGAGAGAGAAAACATCGAATAGTCAGATGATGGTCATGGTGTGTAGAAATGTGTTGATTGTACAGTTTATGTATAAATATAGTGTTGGTTTAGAGGGGTAGCTTGTTTAAAAAAAACCTTTTTACAGAAACCATAGTCATAACAATTGCAGTAGCAGCATCTCTAGAAAGTAGCATTGTTATGTATATACAACGGAAGCAACAAAACCAAGGCGAAAGAATAACACTTCATCCAACGCAGTAATGGGATAAGAGATAATAGAGTAAAGGCAAACGCATATACCAACGGTGATGAGCGAATGAGATGGGATGAAGATGGGCATTCCGTGCCACTAGCAGTACATTACATAAATTCAAAAAGCATATAAAATGGATTAGCATGTTTTGCATGAGTGTATGATGTGTATCGGTGTTATTCGCAGATATTACAGTATTATTTATAACCAAATGGCAGTCCCAAAAACTATATTTGTATTACTTCCGGACCATTATCATTAGCTAATGGTGAGTTAATTAGTAGTAGATTGAAGAGTTAGGAGCAATAGTACATTCGTTGTAAAATTTCAGTACATAAGTTATTGTGAGATACCAGGTGTTGGTTGTCAGTTTAACCGATGCCCCAATAACCATTTGTTGAATGGTTTTTACGTAGCGGCGTTCTTTCTAAAATACACTCAATTATAAAATCAGTAGTGTTTTCCACAACCTTTAGAGATGCGAGTATGACGAATGAAAAAATCGGCGTAAGAATTATATCACAGTGTGCGTAAGTATTACCCGACTTCCCAAAAAGTCTACTGCTCACCAAGTTAGGTGCAACTGTGCAACGGGTCAATGAAAACGGAGAAAAGTTCAAAGTCGACCCGCATTACTCCCAAATTGAAGTTAAGGGATAAGAAAGAGCTTTTCTCGTTGAAGCAAGGCAGCGAAGGCCCAGTCAACGTAAGCTTGTTCGAAGCATTAGAACCTAAGTGGACACCGCAAACCCGCAACGAGACGCTAGAGACCCACCGTTCGTCACCAGATGCTGATTTTGAAGTTGTTGCTGCTGTTGATGCTGCTGGTGCTGCTGCTGCTGGTGATGGTACTGCTGGCGCAGACGCTCCGTTTTGGTCATGCGACCTGCACCGCCGACGGAAAGTACCGTGTTCAGCTGCGACATACTTTTCGACGTGTCGTTGCGGCGCATCGGCGAGGTGCTGCCACTGTTAATGGACGTGTTGAACGACGATTTGCGTCCACCGCCGAAGCCGGGGCTGCGGCCCGAGTTTGAGTCCTGCGACTGGTTGCGATACTTGGCCCCGCTGCCGGCCAGCTGTGACATGCTACGCGACATACGCTTGCTATTGGCGCCCCCACTGCCGGTCGGTGACGAACGGGACGACGAAAGGGACAGGCGGGTCAGGTTCTCCAGCTCCAGGGCCTGGCGGCGCTCGCGCTCCAGTATTGCGCTTATGTGCTCGCCGTTGCGCCGACGCGGCTGCGCCAGCTGATCCAGGCGGGTCATCGAGAATGCTCGGCCTTTCGTTGGTAAGGTGGTGGGGGAGGAGGTAGGTGTAGCGTTGGTTTTCCAGTTTGGTTCGTGTTTGGGTCGTTTATAAGCGTTGGTGGAAAAAAAAACCACGTTCCGGGTAGGACGATCAGGTTTGCACCAAAGGACGAAGGTAGTGACCAATCATATCATTTGTGTAAATGTCAGTGTGTTTGTATGTGAACATGAGTGTTTAGTGGCATTATTTTGTGTGTAAGTGTTACGGGGTGGCAGCCATCATCAATCATGCAGAGGACGAGCAATGTATAAGTATTCAAAAGAACATTGTATCGAGTCAAAGTGAAAAAGGATAAAGAAAGAAAAGCAAATAAAAAACACCAATCAATAAAACGAGTCATTTGGTATACACGAGTGTAGTGGCAAACACGGTTCAATTCTGATGATTCGTTCATTACACTGTAACATTTTGTCTACCATACACTGTTCTGCACTTGGTGAAACGGTACTAATATGGAATGAGAGCGAATGAGCATGAGAATGGAATAACTAAGCAAATGCATCGGAGCAGTGGGCATGATCCATACCAAACTACCACGCTATAGCCCAGAAATAACGAGCCCACGGACGTAGGTTGGTGCATACAATAACACGACTAAAGATGTTCTACAGCGTCATGCAGTACTCAACCGAAAAGGTACGACAATTAGAACGCAATGAATGCAACGAAGGCTTATCCCTAACAATCTATCCGTAACATTCATACAGCCGTACTGATGTAGTATCAAAAAACGAACGGAAGAAACGTTCAGGCAAAAGCAAACTTAAGTTACTAAACATCCGAGAGTGATACTACAAATGTGAATTCTCCTCTGCTAACATCTTGACGTGATGTGTCGAGTAGAGTGTGAAAACGATATAAATTCCCATAGCATTGCGTTTTTCGTTCATAAACTTAACATTCAAGCCAATATTTTAATGTGTAAGTAGATAAACCAATAAATAAGTAAATAAATAAATAAATAAATAAATAAATAAAACATAAGAATAGCTAGCCTTTGTATACAAGCAAAAATATGCATGTAAATATAGATAAATAAATTGAAAAAAATGATAAGCTAACGAGCGTTCCAGGCATTAGACGAAATAACGAGACGAGACAACAGAACAAAACGAAACAAAAGAAGAACGAAACAGAGCAAAAACAAACGAACTAAACTAATTTAAAAAAAACAGTAGACGCGTACGCAAAAGCAATAAAATACTACCTGGTGTTCTGGGAGTGTGTGTACCGAGAGACGATCTAGAGCTATCGCGAGGACTAGGAATGGTAGGCATTAGATCGGTCTTTCGACGATTGACAGTGCGCTGATAGTTCATTTCTGCTGTATCGTCTGCAGGAGAAACAGAGAGAAAGTGATAGATAGATAGGAGGAGAAGAGAAAGAGACAGGAGTAGAAGTGGGATTTATGGAGTAAGGGGGGATAAATGAAAGATATTGGAACGTAAAGAGCCACCGTGACGGAGAAAGTATTGAATGACAGATAGACACAAATGTTATCATCACAATAACCATTGTAAGGAATAAAAAAAACGTTGGAAAAAGAAACGAAAGAAAGAAAATAGTAAAGTATGAATTCCCAAAAAAGCATGATTTTGATAACCACCCACCGGAAGAAGAGTTTCGCCCAAAAGATGTTGGTTTTTATCAGTTACGGTTGCACATGATGTAAAACACACGAGGTGGCGTAGAGAAGGAAAAAGGATGACACAGAAATGAATAGATAACATAAAGAAACGGAAACATAGAAAGAGAAAAGAAAAAAGATAGAAAAAGACAAAAATGAATTTAATATTATGTAAACAAATTGCGTTAAAGATTCATTGGTTAGTCACCGGAAAATGTTGTTTGCTTTGTTTTTACATTATTAATTTGGATTCAATAAATTGGAGCAGAAACTTGTTAACACAATAGAATTCAAATGTCGAGACATATCTATCAACGTTCAACGGAGATGTACATTCAGTTAAACACAACATGCTTGTCAAAGAAAAGGATTTTTGTGTTAGACATTTTTCTACGAAGAAAGTAAAGAATTTGGATACCAGGACATACTTTATCGCAGAAAAAGAAAAACTACAAATATAACATGCACAAATAACAACAAATAGAACAGAAATAAGCTTAAGAGAAACAAACAGAAGAGAACATAAAAGGAAAACAAGAAGATATACAATCGAAGGAAACGAAACGCTCTACATTTTATACTTCATTGTCTCTACGAAAAATTAATGGAAAATTAATTTTAAAATCAATTATCATAACAACGACAGTCAATATGCCTTCGTCAAACCTGTACAAGTATCGATTGAACAGATGTTTATTAAAATGTACAAATTTGTTCATTCGGCCTAATTGAGTCTGTAACATTCCATTCCATTGTCGCTGAGGGTTTATGTAAACAGAACTTGCAATACACTCATAAGCAAACAAAAAAGCATCGTAGAACGATTAATAAAACGAGAGTAAAATTGATAATTGTATATGAAACAGAAGCCGACCAACAAGCCACAACCGAGCGAACCACTGGGAAGTCCAACGACAGGGGGACAGATACCCGTTAACGATAACTTATGAGAGTTGAACTAGCTAGAAACTTATTTTACACTCGCAACAATCGAAGCGAAGCGCCAAGATGCTTACGTAAAGAAAAACAACATCAACAGCAACAAAGAAGGACGATCGAAGAAGGGATTACTACTGTTCATGGGATTTGGCAAACGGTACATAGTTAACAAGTCGATAGATAAGAATCCCTTGAGTAGAGGTGTGTGGAGAATATGTTATTGAAACAACCAAGTGAAAAAGATAATCAAATAATCAGAAACCGAATGCGAATGTATGTAACAGTGCGGAAAAGGATACAAAATAAACTGGATAGTATGTAAGGCTGGGGAACAAATGCGGCCGCAGCAATCAAAGACAAATGTACAACGAAACATAGCCGAATTGGTTAAATTAGATAAAACCAAAACAAAAGTGTGCACACCCAAAGGAAAGATGTAAACAAACAAAAAAAATGCAAGAGAAGGCAGTAATAAAAAAAAAGAAGGCGTAAATATTCTTCGCTAAGCGGGAAGAACACGCAAAACGATGGCTTTACCCTTGCCGCTAGCGTAACTACGGGAGACGGCCGGTTGGTAGTCGGCTGCCGTCGGAGGATCGTCGATGTTGATGCCGGTCCCGGCAAGCGAGAAGGTAAGCTTTCTCGGGCACTCGCTAGTGCTGGTCCAGTTGAACACCTCGTACATCGAGCTGGACATTCGTCGTTGGTCTGTTGTGTGTCGGTCCGCATCCATTCGGACAGTGTTGTGGGCGTAGGGTGTACAACGCACGTATGGGGTTTCGTTTTCGTATCATCGTTTGTTACGGAATATGCAAGGTGCCGGTGAAGAGTCAACCAATTTCACAGGATAAGCCGGTAGGCAGAGCGACGATCAGGCCGAAATCGCAATTGGGAATTCGACGAGTGCATCGAGCGTGCGGTTGCAGATGTTGGGAGTGTTGGTGGAACGTGGCAGCGTCGGTAAGTGCATCAGCGTGCGTCCCGGTTGATTCGAGTTCAGCAAAGCATTGGTTTGAAACGGTACACGTAGGAGGGATGAACATAAAGGTGGTGGATTTTATCGTCGGAAATTGTTTTTTTTTTATTCGGGAAAGTCACCACGCAAACCAAGCATCAATTAAGCAACCAAGAACGCCCCCGTCCAGCGACAGAAGAGCAACGGTAGATTGAAATAGAGCGTCAATAATAACCCATCGTCATTTCCAGCGGAACAGAATTAGCCAATTTGAAGATAGATGCGCGATCGTACGAAGTGTTATGTTGAAGCGGGTCGTGTGGAATAAAAACCAATGGGCGAAAGAAAAGAGGAATAGAGATTAACAATTTTGGCTGCTAAGGATAGTTGTAAGAGAGACGGAACGGAAGGATGTGAAGTATAGTATGTATTACTAACAATGCACGAGGAGTGAGTGAACTAATAAAGTCGAGCCAATTGAATTATCACAGCACATTGAGTAAACTTATAAAGTGTCCGAAAAAACGCATGAATAAAATTAAAACGACACATGACGAGAAGAAACAAACAAGTTTGCCCTCATTGCAGAGCAGGAACGCAGAAATACTAGCAAAATTGAACACTAGGTAGGAACTAAATTTGCCACTAGCTTTAACTTGGTACAAGAAACCAAACGACCAAGCAAATCACGTCCAACGTAAAGTCACTAATGCTCATAAAGGCAGACTTAAAATTTACGATACTCAGTCTGCAAGACGTATAAATATTGAGTAGACGTCACGCGTGCTCATATAACCAAACTCGTTCGACTAAAGAAAGTTTCACTAAAAAGCTTGAGAATGCGTAAAACAGCAAATATTTCAATTATTTCAGCAAGTCCTTAACAGTACGATGGATGGAATCTCGAATGATAACTCGAATCTATGCGATAGATTAAAACCCACTATAAAATGCCATACATTCGGTGAATACGATGCTCTACGAGAAGAATCTAAACAAAAATCCTAATGCGAACTCCTCCCCCGATTAACCTAAGATCAGGGCAACGTAGAGCGCTATGAGGCGGAAATTTCCAGCCCTTTGTTCTATAAGAGGAGGATGACGCTGATGAGAGTATGAATCAAAGAGTTCGAAGTGAAGTTGTATGTGGATGTGAATTATCCTTCTTGTGCGGAGCGACGGAACTCCGGCGTTGAGATATGGTTTCGCGCGAAACTACCCGCAACGGTACTGGTTTCCCGCGACGTGTCAAACCTTCGGATACGTACCGTCTGTCGATCGGTCGAGACCACTGGCGGAGGTAGCTCGCTTCTTCGCCGCACCGTCGGTAAGTTCGCGCTCCGAGCTGCGCCTCGTCAGTGCCGCCCCCGTGTACGCTACGTTCGTGATTGATGTTGCTCTAAAAATGTACAAGCATTCGGTTTAGATGAATTCGACAAAACCCGCGCGACAGAGAAGAACTGCCGAACCCCGGTGGGTACCCACCTCCGGTGCGCCCAGAACGAGCTGCACATGCCACTGTCACTGGTGTCGATCATGCGGGGCGTCGACGAGCCGAAAGCGAACTGGATCGAGCCGCGATCATTGCGTCGCTTCGTCTCCATGCGCTGGTCGCGCTCCTGGTTCTTGCGCAGTATGTACTCCCGCCGCTCGTTGTCCGCCTCGATGATGGCCCGTCGGCGCTCCTCGACCTGTGACCGCCGGTCGTTTTCCCGCCTCCGCAGGTCGTCCATCCGGCGGCGCCGTTCTTCCTCCTTCTGCTCGCGGAACTTTTGCGCCGCCAGCGCTTGTGCCTTCAGCTCCTCGAGCTTCTTCTGTCGCTCCTCGTTCTGTCGTTCCTTCATCTGTTTTATTCGCTCCTCGCGCTCTTTTTGCAGTTCTGATGTGGGAGTCAAACGTCCATAGAGAACGGATGGAAGGAAAGAAAGTAACATATTAGTGGATGGATAAACAGTAGCGTCGTTAAAAAACAAACTGGAAAACCGCTCGACTTAGCAGTTCGCATGTGATCGATAACGTGCAGGACAAGGCAGCGGGGAATTGGGACCAAAAATGCTTATTAAGGCATCATCAGCAAACATTGTGGAGTCAAGTCGTTGGGCTGGTAGGTTTTATTCGTTTTCTGACGTACTATTGAACAGTGGATCACACGGGAGACTCCGGGAAGCTTACAATACGAAAACTGGGATACGATATAAAATTTAAATGCTGTTAGTGTGTTGAATTGAACGAAGTCTACTTCTTGAAAACCATGCATTTTTAAGGCCATGTTGAAAGGCATAGATACACAAGAGCACATTCACAGATTATAAATAAACAAAGTTATACTTTTACTTCTTCCAAAAACATTGTCAAGCTAGGGTAAGTGGTAAATGTCCATAATCGTACAGTCAATATGCGCTTTTAAACAATTTCTTGTTCAATCGTACTATCCTGACTGCACTTGACGACAAAAGAGCTTGCACAAGTAACTTTGGATACGTGCGGTTAGTGGACTCCAAGGAGTCGAAGGGGATGCGCAATTAGTTGGGCAACTGAGAGCGATTATTCAGCACGGTTATAATGTTATAATTATGCGCGCGTGGACAACCACACACTGTGCGTTATACACACAAGCACACACTAAAAAGAAAACGGACTCAACGGACTCAACCACAGCAGCATAGTAGAGGGAAGGCGCTGGCCCACAGGGTACGCATGCACCGTTGACGATCGATGGACTCGACCCTAAGGGCACTGCGCTTCACGGCTGTTGCTGCTGCTGCTGGCCCGATTGTGCGGTCAGTCGTGTCCAATGTACCTTCTGTGTTTCTACCGTTATCGGCACTATCGTCGCCGACGCAGGCAAACCAATGAAGTGTGTGCGCGACCGAGTGCTGATCATGCAGTCGATCTGGGCCGGGTGCAAATTTTCCGCCGGACCACAATCCGGGTGTCGCGGATGGGAGTTGTAAAGAGATGGAACGACGAAAAAATACAACGAGTTAGTGACCGGTTAATTTGTCAGCTTTGTACCGCCAACGGACTCAGAGGCCTTGACGATGGGATGTGGGTCCCATTCAGGACCTGATAGGCAGGCGCGCATGGCGGGTCCGTGAGAACCGTTCAACATCGTGGACACCTGAACACGGAACGTCACATTATCTCTCCACCGAACCTGCAACGTGAGTTCATCCCGCTTCCGACGGAATTTGATTCCGTAGAACGTGCTCTGGGTCTTCTGTGTCGCTGCAACTTCTCCGGTGAGAAATTCGCGATCACGTTCTTCTCCTCGATTTCACTGCCGTTCTGCCCGCGCCTCCACGAGTGAGTGTGTGTGTGTGTTTGGAAGTGTGTTTTGGAGCGGGCCATATTTGGTCACTTACCTCTATTAGCTGAAGACGGCCTTGACTGTTTTTGTACGGTCGCATCTCTGTTGCCGGCTGTGGAAGAGACATGGAAAAAGATGCCACAATCAGCTCATTGAACTTCCTTTGACGATAGAATGGGCCGCCGTCACAGGAGTGTCACGCACGGCACATCGACCCGAGTTACAAGCAGAAACAAGCCCAACATCATGGGACACGCGAGAGAGAAAAAAAAGGCACACTGGCGAATGTTGTCAATACCGATTAACATCGATTCGAAATTCACCGCACGTAGCTGAAGTGGGAATTGTTCGAAGGATGATCGTACTCGCTGGCCGAAAGACGGTTTGAAGAATAATGATAGTCGGATGAATATCGGCGGGGTGCGGAGGGAAAAGCCGCTGGTTGCAAATTATCATAAATGGTGTAAGTGGCTCACCCTCGAGTAAGCCTGAGCAGGTGGATTACAAAGTCATAGCCTCTGCCTAGAGCATGTATCTGACGCAATCGGTATAAAAATATTCTATTATGAAAGCGAAGATTTTTTATACTTTTACAATCGTGAGTAAAACATGTTTTATTCTGGCAATCAAACATCCACCCTAACACAGATTTGCCACAAATAATTTTAGCCCCGAAGTCATCCCCGGTCCCTCCTCCACCGGTCGACCCCGGCCTTACCTAAGCTAAATTGGACATGGCGCGACTTCCGCGCCCCGAGCAGCTGCTGCTGGTCGGTAAGGCTGAGATTCTCGCGGGACAATGACTTGACCAGTATGCCGCGCAGTACCGCCAGCGTCGTGCTCGGAATGCGATCACTTTCTTCGGTCAGCATGATGGAGGTGGTGCTTGAGGTCGGCTCATGGAGACTGTCATCATCGATCAACATCATTGTTATGTATCACAAACGACACACGCGCGCACAAACAAACACACTCGCATGCGCATACGTTCTCACTGCTGATTGAACCACCGAAGCTCCACCGTGACGGATCGCAGGGCACATTCCCCTGGACCAACGATCACAAGCACTTGACTTTCAAACTCCACACGGAATTATTATTTATATTTCGAGAGTCTCCTGAGGAGAAAAGCAAAGCTATATTAAAGCTAGAGTGTTGTCATACACAGCACGCACTTCCGCCAAGTAAGAAAAACAATCAAAACTCTTCAAGAAATAGCAATGGAGAGTGATAGATGGGCTTTGGACGAATCCGATTAATAATCCCAATTTAGTTTCCCGAATAAACACCAAAAACTGTAACAATTATTTTCTCCCCAAACAGGTGCGAGATGTAACGCCGAGCTGGGGTTGTGTCAAAACACGCTGCTACTACACGAGCACCATATGCGAAACATCAGAATAGAGGTGTTGACAGTTGGCAAGTTGGGAGGATCTCGACGTAGGCCGATCATAATACTAACACTCTTAAAAGGGCACATCTCGTTTCGCCCCGGGCCGGACATTCTCCGTATGCTAAACAGCCGGACAAATTCAATCTGCCAGACACTAATACCTATTGAAGGCACGTTGTTTGCATCAAAGATGCTGACATTGAGAGATGTTTATGGTCATTCACGGTTTCGGTCGAGCCAGCAGCTCTTGATAATGTCGTTCCAATCGTGAGTCCGGTCCGTGCAAGGTCCACCGGGCAATAAATCATTTCTAACCAATTCGCAACACTACGCTCGCACATCCCTACCCTCCCTTTCGTCAACTTGTAATATGGGAATGTCACCTCACCGATTCTTGTAGCAGTATAAGGTTTCTTCACAGGTCATCCCGATCGCAATCGATAACATGGAATTTTAGAAGATCAACCAACCGTTTGGGATACATTCTAAATCCAACCGATCATCCCCACATCCTCCGTCTCGAGGTTCTCGATAACCTTGGATGATTTATTTCCACAGGTCCAGAATTCCGTGATAATTATCAGCACTGTAATTTGATAAGTACCCAAGGCTTGGTTGCTCAACAGTGACACACTGGCGAATACACTCTTCAGTGGTGCGTTGCGAAAGAAACTTGATACGGGGCGCCTGATCATCCGTTGCTGACTCACTGCGCGACCCGAACACGATTACTAACGCATCTTCAAGGAACGAACTTCTCTCTATCGCAAACATTCACACGAACAGGCCCCACGGGGACAGCAACTCGGATGTTCGCTTGTCACTCTGTCAACATTAGATCAGCGCCATTGATCATCCCATTTTTGGCGAGCATCATTGAATATTTACTCTGCATTTGTAAGCATTTTAGGATCGGGTTTTGCATCGAAATTTCATCAGCCACAGCCCGAGCTCATTTGGCCGAGTTATGGGAGTCTCGGTGAACTTTTTCGGACAAAGGTCGTGCCTCGGGGATTGACGTGATGATGTGTTTGAATAAGTAGTGTGATTATTTGTCCAATATATTCAACCTTTCAACAACCTATTAATTGTTTACGTAACCTTATAACAAGAGTACAGTATTGCACTCCAAAATGCATGGCATATCAGAGTTCCTTTAATTCATCGTGATTTCTAGAATATTTCTTTCTTCATCCCAAACGCTCCAGGAGATATTTGGGTGTTGCGACATAACAACACCGTTGTTGTGTGGAGGCGAACCACATAAAAAAACCACAACAATCTTCTCCTCTTCGGAGTCACTGAAATGAAAGTCAGTGGTTATTCGAAACAAAGACAACCTCATTAGCCAACACACGCCAGCTTCCACGGTGTGGCTGCCCGTGGCGTAGTTGTTTCTTCTGGATCACACAAAGCATACAACGCGGCAGGGGAAGAAGACACGGTAAACGGTCCGATTGCCCCACTATTCTCTTGTGGTTAATTTTCATGCTACGATTATTAAACTTCAGTTCTCTGCCACGAGAAGTGGCGCAAGGGATCAGCGCCGAGCGAAACTGACGTAATCGTCAGCGGCATCAAAGAAAAGCGAAAGGTCATCGATGTGATGTTGTCTTGTAACCGAACCACTCCAGACATGCTTTGTATTTTGGGTAGCAGTTACACATTACATTCTAATGGTGATTATGACCGGGAAATGCCGCCTATAGTTGCATTTCATCTCAGACTTAGGAGTTAAACCGTACAGGCACTCGAGCAGGGAACTGCGGTACAACTGTACAAGACCTGACCCTAAATTGATCGGCAACACCTTCACAAATGCCTACAGAGCTATGCATGGAATCTGACGCCCTCCGGACACAAAGTCGGCAAATGGTTAGTATTTACGCTACAAAACTGCACCATTAGCAGACCGCCAAAGCATGTACCAACAACAAGACTACCTACTTGTACCACTTGAAAACAGTTCTTCACACCATGCTAATGGAACAAAGAATGTTTAACCTTACTTGCCAGTACTGGCACAACCCACGGTAGCCTAAACTCATACTACTCCTTCGCCTCCTAAGGTTGGCAAGTTGGCACCGAATCGTTTACTACGTTCCTTTGACTGTACCGCGCGAGTTCCGCACGTGGGCGTAATATTACGCACCCGCCACCTTACATTCGCTTGCTCGTGGTGGTGGTGGTGGTGGTAGTTGATCGTGCATCGCACCAAACCTGAACTAAGCCACAACCCCCGAGACGAGTTTATCGTCAACACGGACCGCGAGACCAATTAGCATGCTCGGAAACAACTCGCAACCCGCCGTCCGTCACAAGTCTACCACCATTTACGGCGTTATATAGCAATGGTTTTCCCGCCGGCGACACCGGAAGCGAAACGAAACGGGCGACATAGGGTTCGATTCGCTTACTGCAAGTGCAGTTGCAGTTGCACAATTCGAGAACCCATCACTACGAACGAACGCAATCGTCTATTCCTGGCGCAGAGGCATTTTGAACCCGGTACATCGAACGGGGTAGAAAGTTTGTTCGCGACACGACTTCACAAAACTGTTACCAGCAACTGCAGGGGGAACTCATGAGGGATCGACTCATGTCCGCCCAGTTCGATAGTTTTCTCCATCAATCGGCAAAGGGTGTCCGGTGACATCTCCCTGGGTGAATGTCAAGCAACAATATAAACATATACAGAGCCTCGAGGCAGAAGGCGTATGAATCTCATTTGCATCTCAGCCAACACCAACACGTGAAGTCAGCGGCCCACACCAACACCGAACGTACAACCCGAATGTCGACGCTGAAGGCAAAAGCAAGCCTCCATCTCCTCAATGGCAACGTTTAGCTCGCTGGACAAGAATCCGATCACCTCCATCAAGGTCGTGGCCGCATGCCCGAAGTCACAAGAGGAAACACAAAAACTTGAACTTCCACCAATGCATGAATCTTCAAGGCGCGATTTTCATTCAGTAGAAAGACCAACTTCACGGGCGTCGGAGTAGAGGAAGATCTTTCAGGAAATCGACGATGCGTGAACGTGATGTAATTGACACCCACCTAGCGAGGTGGGAAACAGGGGTGGTGTGCGTGTGCCGGGTACCGTACGGCACCACCCGAATGAGGTGTTTGATCAACTCTGGTAACATCATCTGCGTCAGTCGAAGAACAAGCCAGGTTAATATACGGAGGCCGTAGATCGAGCAAGAAAAAGTATTGACTCCCGCCAAAGGAGACGAAACTTTGGTGAAACGTATATACTTCAAAATGATTCTTCGGAGTCAACCGAACTCAAGTTGGTATTCTTCTTCCACCATCACATGAACCAGCGTTCAGTGAACTGTAAAACTGATCGGACACTTCCGCTGCGAGACATTCGATGCAGAGTGTGTTTTAGGTTACAAACAACAAACCCGAACTTCGAATGGCATCGACTAGAGACTTCCAAAAATGAGAAATCAAACAACCTCAGTCTGTATAGGAATCGTTTCCGCCCGGCGAGAAAGAGATCATTAAAGGGCCCCGCAGAAGAGGTCAGCCCTCGGTCAGGGGTATGATAACTAATGGGTAAATATTGAACCTTTAACACCTGTTTGCTGAACGTAAAGGCCATGGTCTCCGGGCGATAAGGTGGTGCCTGCGAGAGAGTTCACACAAAACTCGCCGAGGTCCGTAACCATTTGTGGACATAAGAATTTGGTATTACCTGGGGTGTGATCATCGGCTGAAGCTTGAACACAACGTACCCCATAATTTTCTTCCCCGAGCTTGACGTTGTCCTCCATTTCTCTCGATCTCGATCGTAGGCGCTAGACGTGGCCGTGTGATCGATCAGGTAGGTATCAGCGAATCGTTTGTGGTGTGCAATCGATAATCGATTTTAAAGCCCCCGCGCGATCGTTTTCAGCCTAGCTTTCAGAAATGGAGCAATTGGTTGGAGCTGGCACCGCAAACACTCCAGCAACGGCGTGCCGTTACGCAGGTACTACACTAAGTCCAAACGAAACAACCATGCCGCAAGGTATCAGCAAAACCATGAATGGAGATAACAAGGTTAACCAAGGTTTGAGCCTTGGTACCAGTAACCAATAGAAAAAGCTTGGTAAAGCTAGTTGGACGAATGGGAGATAGATAGAGAGAGAACTATAGCAAGAACTAACGGAGACGAAAGGAACGACCACATCATAAATCGCTACCGCACGCGCAAAAATTTGATGGGAAAACGATTTTCAAGGGTTTGCGCGACGGTGCTAAACACGTTTTTACATCGTGTGAACGAACCTTCAAGCAACCATTTATGTTGATGGCTTATTTCTCTCGAAGAATCCTGTTTCCAATGTGCGCTTTTGATGTGTTAATCTTATTCTCCTGACATGCCATGTGCTCTTCAAACATGAACTTTCGTTTAAATCAGTCAACTTTTTACGAATCAAACATAACATAAGGTCTAAAAGTATCGCATGAAAATCCTGCCCACATATACCATAGAGTGTGGCTATAAAACCCCCTTTCTAAACGGTTCCTAGCGCCAAAACGTCCTTGCAGAAGATTGATGTAGGCTTGCCAGGTAGTAAACCACCGGGTGCGGTTTACGTGACCTCGGCAAAGACGAGCCGGCGCACGAGAAGTGTCGAATCACACCAGCTGTTTTTGAGTACCCTTATTCTGACATTTCACGCTAGAGACCCTTCTCATGTGAGGCAATCCCTTATCCCCACGGCGCACCCCAAAAACACCTTTATCAACAGGTTACGCCGTTTCGCGAACCAAAGTTCGCTAAAAAAAATAAAATAAACCTCGTTCTTGTATTGGTAGGCAGAAACAAAAAGCATCGAAACATACAACACACCACCGCGAACTGAGCCCTATCTTATCGCAAGAATGGAATTCGCCACGAAACAAACTTCCGAGCGTGCACGAATTGCAAAGGCTTCTTTTGGTCTGACTTCATCGCCTTTAAATTAACTCATAGCTAGGGGTAACAATGATCGTCATCATCATCAACATCATCATCATCCTCGCCGTCACCATAATCACGCAGGTCCCTCACCAACCACGCAGCGTTTAAGGCATTCACTTTGCAAATAATTGTCGTAAACTTGTCAAACACGAAATCGCATCAAATCACACAAAACTCCATGCGCTATTCTTGAACGAAGCCGCGTCACGATTATTTTGAGCCTTTGATTTTCTTAGGTTTTCCTTCCTTTTGCTTGATTCAGTGAGTCGATTTTGCTGCTGATGGTGGAACAAACCCCCATTCGGTGAGGAGAAGAAACAAAAACGTCAACATAAAAACACGACACACACTAGCACGACCGTTCTAGCCGACAGCCAGTCACGGAACAAACGCAAACCCACACTTGCAGCAGGCACAGAAGGCAGTATCAGCCAGCAGAAGTAGCAGACGGCGGTGGCCAAACCTTTCGGGAGGCTGTTCACTTCTTTGACAGGTCCAACGGCGAACCTTATAATGAGAAGCACGCGCGCGCGATCGCGATCTTCTCGCGCAGAGTAACCTTCGGCGTCGTGCGTTTTAAGGGCGCACGGTGTGCCTCCACAAACAACGTCGTCGTGGACGTCTCGATCGTCGTCGTCGTCGTACCGGGTCCACTGGAAGTCGGAGACTGTCGACCAAAAGCCAGCCGCAAACGTGCCGGAGTCGACGGCGCGAGTCGAGCAATCGCGTAGGGCGTTCGCCGTTCAGTTCTGGCCACAACGAATACGACGACGTCGGTTGTTTCCGCGGTGGCGTTTACATCTACAGACGAGCCCGCGCCAAGACGCTCTCGAAAAAGGCGGCCCACGATGACAACGCAGCGCCAACCACTTCTCCATCGTCCCAGGCCCGCTTCTTGGGTGTCTAATAATGCGCGAGAGAGCAACCCGAGACGACCACGTTGCCTTTGCTCGGAGAGAACACGCGGCCAGGAGAGGGGGGAGCTACACTGGCAGGCGTAGATTTAAGCACGGCTCAAGCGGATCCGCATGGAGCACAATTCAAATGCAGCCCATTTTACGACGAGCCTTAGGGGAGAAGGTTTTTTTTTTCTAGTGTCTGAGGTTTATTATTTCGCCTTTTTGTTCATCAATAAAACCATTGATTACAGTTAGCGCATAAATTAAAAGGGGAATAAAAACGGCGGGTCCATGACCGATGCCGTTTAAAACAGATTGGGTATGGGCGTGTTTAGCAGAAAAAGGAAAGATATATAATGTGAACCTACTATTTTATAAAATGTTCCTACCAACTAATCAACAAAAAAGCAAAACTGTCATGAATATACCAGTAAAATCAAATATGGAAATTGTAAAGTGAACACCTCAGCTGGAATTATTCTTCATGACTATACCGGGAAAATCAACTAAAAATGGAAGACAAGATCGTGTCACAGACTTGCTGCGAAACTAAAATAACATATGGTTTTGTTGATCGGTTTAATTTCGTGAACACTAGGCGAACTAGTTGCGATAGGAAAGCGTTGGAGTCTAGCTTAGTTTTATATACGGAACGGAAAGAAAAATAAATACCAACAACCAAGTGCATGTGCAATGGCATCAAATGATTGCGCAATGGGAAGAAAGGGGGAACGGAGAGAACACCATTGCATTACACCATTAACGATGCATGGGGCGAGTTCGGGCGGCATTCCCAGCAATAGGAAATTCCAGAAATACTTTCTCCGAAACAGAACGCACCGAAGTGCTGGGTACATATGAGCGACAGAGTGTAAAGAACCAGCATGAATGATCGTGGGGCGTCTGTCTGTTCCGTTCCGTTTTCTATTTGAAGAACATCACCGAGACGTGCTCTGCTGGGCACACGGTTTTATATTTCAATGTTCCAATTAGTTTGGAGTTATTTTGAAACGAACGATCAAATAACATAAAGCGATGTTAACCAATTTACTAAAGGTCATTGTGGGTACTCTCCTCGTCGAGGTGCTGTGAACCGGTAAAGGAAAACAAAATTGTTCCGGAGGTATATGCTTATAAAAGCGAACCGTTTTCAGCACGAAGAACACACTGGGTTTTCCATTTATTGAAACCTGATTTAATTAAGACAAAAAGTTTTCAGATTAGATTGCATGATATCCATATCCTCCAATTAGCAACGTGCATAGGTTAGCACAACGTTGAAGAGCAACATCCATAACGGACGTGAACAGCTGATATTCAAGTGCTATCCCGCCTGAAGGTAGACTACAGGCGATGCACCAAACACACGGCAGATCATCTTCGACCGTTATTTAAACCGACGCAACAGTTTGATTACTCACTGTTTTCCCTTTTTTTTAATCCATCTCAAATGCGGATACTACTGAAAACCAAGCACCACTACTAGAGGGCTGTTGTGAAAGCCGTTAAAATGGCAACTAAAAACAAATTAACCTCATCCAATCGGGTCGATTTTGGGGCGGACGGGTCGCGCGAAGTGCCGTGAAATTCGGTAACAATCTCGCCACACCGGGGGTGATCGAAAAGAAAGAAGAATGATGGATGGCGATGTTGTATTGAGCTCGTTAAAAGCGAAGTGCTACCACAAGCAGCCAATCCATCTTTCCCTCATCATTTAGACTTTTAAGATGTTTCGAAGAGAGAATCGAAATAGAAAATAACCAAACGACACGACATTGGCGAGGCACGCTTCCTGGAGCATAGAAGCCACGAAAGGCAGGATGAATTTTTTAGGTTAAAGATGTTGAACTGGATTAAGCTTCATGATCTGTGGCTTTTCTGCAACAAACCTCTACGCTTCGGAATCGCAACACACCAACGTCTGGGTAGACGATCATCACAGGTGATGAAGTCATCATCAATCCAGCTTTCACGACGTCATCGTTACCAGTGGGTAGCAATATCTTCCTCAAAAAAGGCGGAACTATTGCTTACGCCAGGTTAAAACTGAGTCTCAAGGAACAAAGCCAGGCACACTACTAACCGAAAAGTCGTGAAGCACCTCCTTCAAAAAATCCTAACGATCAAAATCAGGAGGCCCCCCCGGCAAAGTTCGGTTTCGTGACGTGACAAGCTAATGACAACTTTGCTCTTGCCAGCTTCTCCAGCCAACGAGGAATCCGATTAACACTATCCTGGTTGTTTCGACCGAAACAAGGAAAAAGATAGACTCAACGCGACGACTGACGTAACGGACGACTTGAGCTTGGATCTGTGCTGGATGAAAAGGATGTCCATCTGCGCGAAGAGAGGCGCACACGGCCAGTGCGAAGTGCCACAACAGGCGCTATCTTCATCCACTTATCAAACCAAACCGAAACGTAACCCGATGCAACCCCAAAAAAGGGCCTCCATACTCCATCAAAAAGCTGAAACGCAGATGACATGAAGACCTTTTCAGATCCTCCTTCAACAGCGAGCCTCACGATCGTCGGCTAAGGGTCAGCATTCGCGCTGAAGTGATTGAAGAAAGTGCCATCGAGTGTCGGGCCACGATAAATGTCGAAGAGGCTCAAGTGTAAACTCGCAACGAAAACGTCGTAATGTAGCCACCTTCCACCCCACCCCGGCGGGGTTAGTGAGGGTTACCTGCTAATGTACAGAGGGCAATGGCTTAATAAAAATGCAATCAGTAGATTATTTGCTGATCAACGACAAAAGGAAAACGATCTACCGACCAAGTCACGGCAACGGTTATTCACGATCCGCGCACAACCCGGCTAGCGGAATGACGTTGGTTGATTAGTGCGGGCTTGAAATTTACACACCGGCGCGAAAATTGCAGTGCACCGGAGCGTGGCGTAAAAGAGTGTCGCTCTTTTTTTTTCCACTCGTGTCACTTGCCGGCTAATCCTACTTCATTAGACGCACTTCAAAAGTTCGGCCCAGTCCTCTGCGACGGGTAACGAGACGATGATGATGATGATGATGATGCCTTAATCAACTGGCCGATCGGAACACCGCTGGAACCGGAACGTGTGGTTTTGCTACCGTTTCTGCTGGCCGGATCGAAATACACACACACACCCGGGGGCTGAAGATTACATGTTCGCGTGGGACACACAATCGTAACAATAGCAGAATGAGCCACCTGAAGGATTGCTGCCAAAAACTAACCAAAAACTCAAACAACTGTCTCAAGTAATTGCTGGATTTTTATTGAACGTAAGAGAAGAAAATAAAAAAAACACCCTCAAACACACACACAATTTCCCACAAATCAGTTCTGGTTTTACTTTCACTTTCCGAAGCTCCCCCACAGTTTCGTTGTGCAGTTTCATTACCTTCAAAAGCAGGATCTGCGCCTTCGGACACCCCAAGTCGTACCGGTCATATTGACTCTCCAGCAGGATCTGCCGGACCCGCAGCAGCCTTCCCCACCCTCCCCCATCCAGGCGGAAGTAACACTTTCAAGGCGCGTTATAATATGATCGCATAATAAAATGAGCAAGAAATTGCATCATAATGGACGCCATTTATACTTCCACCCTTGCCACCACCGACGACCACGAGAAGAGTGGAGGAAAATAAAGATTTCCATCGATTCGCACTCCATCTCGGTAACACTCGGAATGTGCTTGAACTATTGACACACGCGAAGAACTCTCTGTGTTTGAAGCAGGAAAGCTGCATACAAACATTGGGACTCCGTAATAGCGATGCACGCTACGGAAAAGGCGCCCACAGTTGATCATATTACATTTATTTACGTCTGGTGCGGAACAAAGATCCTCCCCACAGGGAGTAGGTACGAACGTTAACTTACCATTGACCCTTTCACTGGGGGGAAGGATGAAGGGGGTACGTGCATCATAAAGCGTTATAGCGGCACAACAAGATGCAGATGATGATGACCAACGGAAAATGAACGTACGGATGGTGGTGTATAGACCGTTGGTGCCTGCTTGAACCTTCGACCGCGGGAATTAATGAACGTCGAAAAGTTGTTTCCCTTTTCCAAAGTTCGCCCTTTTGCGATATCAATCTCTCAGTACTCACCCTCGTCCCTCGCGGCTCGATGATCACGTGGGTCAAAGGAACCAAACAACGGTTTCACTTTCGTTCCTTGCTTACAAATAAACCTCCTCACTGGAGGTCATATTTTACGCGGCTGCCTACTCGTCGGCCACAGTTAACTGGCGAGCGTGTAAGGTGCAGGGGTAACTGTGCCCTTTTCTACCCCCAGCATCCGACCTAAAGGCGGCCACCTACCGCATGCTCCGGAGGTTATTTAATTTTTACCTTTGAGTTATTACCATATTAACCCAGCCCGGGAGGCTAAACCGCACAGCGCCAGGGTGTCAGGTTTCATAACACCTCGCTGTCCGATCTCACCCACCGGGAGAAATCGGCTCACTTCGACACACACACACACGACACCCTAGGGAGGGAAAACCACAATCGGGATGTCTTCTCAATCACCAGCGCTCCCAATAACGAGGCTTCTGATTAAAGTTGACTCGGGACGTCAGGTCAAAGCTAACCGTTGGACAAAGGTGCCGACACCACGGTGGACTCAGGGACCACCGGGCATCACAATTCGTTAGCGGCGCTAGCTTTCCATGATTAACACCGAAAGGGTGACGATGGTGATGATAAAGATGGCGAAGTCAGTTGCCGCTTTATATACACAAAGCATAACCAGCGAGATGAGTGACTTCTTATTGATCCTTTTCAAATAGTGCCTCCGGCAAACAATAAAATGCACGTTTCGTAACGGTTTATGATCCGGAATGTCCTAACAACCTTGCTCCATCAACACCTGCCGCCACGGACGGCACCCGGTGTTGTTGCGACTTTCTTCCCGCGAGGGTTTTTAATTTTCCCATTCGCATTTTTATCCCCACCCGGGCGGTCGGGATCGCGCCCCTTTCGAGAGTCCTTCCGCGGGCGGATGGCGGAGAAAGCCATCGGCTCGTGCCTCCCTCCCGCGCCAACACACAAACCGACGCGACGACAAATACACGCGCGCAGAGTTGTAATTAACAAATCAATAGTTAATTAATTATGATCCCGAGTCGAGATCGGACGAGGATGATTAAGAAATTGCTAGGTCGTGAGCGAATAGACACGCGGTAGACGTTGCTAACGTAAAACTGGTTGGTAGGAAAATCTTCTCGCTGGAATCGGTACGAAACCTTCGCTATTTCACCATAGGACGCAGTGTTTCGCAACTTGACGTTTGACGTATTTTAAGGGAGATTGTTGATTTGAAAATATATTGTAGAACCATGGTAAGGGTGGACCCATAATGGAAATTTATGATTCATTTCACATTTCACTACCGCACGTTTAGGTTATCAACAAGTTATTTACAACAATCGTTAAGCAGGCTATTTGGCGGCAAGTCGTTATTCGAGAAACGAAAATCATGGTTAGAAGGAGGTATGAGAAGGTTGACAAAAAGATTTATTCATTACAAAAATAGAAAATAAAATAAAGATTAGGATTTCAAAAGTAAATGTCTGTTTACTTGCTTTAACCTAAATTTCACTCTAGAAAATTACATGCAAAGGCTATACGATGGAAGATCACCACCTGTCTAAAACTAGCTAAACACCACCAGGGTTTAAATACACCGTTATACCAGCTTCTAGCTTTATAAACATCGCTTTGCAAAATTCATTTCGCACGTAAATTAAAATCTACTGAGTGCATTTTCTCAACACCAGCATTAAAAGACCGTTACCGGATCCACCTGTGTCTCTGAGGGGGGGGAGAGCTGCATTTATTTGCACAACCCCTCGTTAGGGTTCGCGCACAGCCCTGCAGGGACTCTTTATGCCTCTCATGTTACAGCAATCTAATCGATTGATTATCTGAAACCCTTTAAGCTCGTGTCGCTCCGTTCTGCTCCACTGAACCCCGCTGGCGCCGAGAAAAGAAACCGGGTATGTTGGAGAAATAAAAGATGGATAAACACTCTCGGGACACACGCCCTGGCAGACCAGCGATCGAAATTGCTTATGGCACACAGTTATTCGCACTATGTTATTAAACACCGACGCCACCACCTTGGGAACTGAGTGTTGGCGTGGACAGGGGCAGCGGTCCGACTCGGGTGATAAAATTCCTGTAATTTCAACACTTGCACCCCGGTACATCGATGAGTTTGCTACCAGTAACAATCCAGGTGGGGTGATCGCTACCCGACGCTAATGGTACCATTCGATGGCCTTAAAACAAGTATTGGACGTAGGCAAATGATAGAGTTACATCGATTGCATCGGCTTGATATCCGGCGAGCAGGAGGCGGCGTCTCGTCGTCGCTGGCCAGACTTCAAACGGGACCCTCCACTGGGACTCGCCTGGGAAAACTCTCCCGGGAAACGGGGTTGGAGAAAACGGCCGGATGGTATTCAGATAAACCATCCGCGCTCCGGAACGATCGCGTCACTCGATCGCGGAATTTGAAATGGAAAGCGTTTCGAATGTTTTACACTTTTGCTGCTTCGGTCCGCGATCTGCGCCGACCGAAAACGTAGATATAAAAGGCGAAGGGTAGAAGCGGGTTAGGGAAAGCAATTCCGCGTCCCGTGTATCGAGAAGAGGATGCAGTTTCATAATGCCACGCTTGATTTTGTTTAGCTTCCGTGCGTTTGAATGACCACAACTTCTTCCCCGAAGTGTGGCATAAGGGTTGGGTTTACTGATATATCTGCCGATTTCTACTTATTTTTCGGTCCCTTAGCAAAACATATCGATTGAAGATAGCACGGATGGAGAAGAAAAGAGGGAAAAAACCTTCCAATATACATTCAACATTTGTCGGATTCAAGATGAGTTTTTTGCCAAATCGAATTGCGCGAGACGGTGTTACCTTCCTCAGCGCCGTTCGTTAGTCCAAGAGCCGGGCGGGTCCGATATGTGGGTAGTTTTGGTAAACGAAGCAAGCGTTCAGAAGTACGTACCACCATAAGACCATCCGCTTTCCACCACCGGAGATGTATAAATGCTCGCACAAGAGGCAGATAGGCGTAGGCGAAAATTTGCAGCTTTTGCGCCAACCCGCCAACACAGTCGCAACAGCGAATACGAACCGGAAGGATACGATCCCCGTGCGATGGTGCAAATGCTTAATTATGACTTCTTGCCGGGATGGCTTCAACCTCTGAGGCTGAGCCTGTGTGCAGAAAAGCCTGTTTTATGCTTCCACTTTAAAGCCATCGAATTGAAAGGTTCCTCGATGGCGTCGGGATGTCGATGTGGTCTTGCAGGATCGGCCACTCCCTAGGAAGACTGCGAGAGCGCACGGAAATCGGACCGAGATTTGTCAGACACATCCGCGATGAGTTATGCACGGTGTACGCCAGGGGTTCCAACCTACGTCATCGTGTGCACCCAAGGCTTCTTCTTCTAGCCGCCGTCTGGGTCGCCTTCTCCCTCGAGCTCACCACCGTAACGCTCACCCCGTAACGTCGTTTGGCGAAGGCGCATCATCATCTGCATCCTCAACGTAACACCATTTGGCTCTGACGCTCATTTCCCTAATCGTTCGCTCACTATCGCGAATCGGATGCATTAAAACAGGGTGCTGGTGTATCCGCAAGGCGCTGATGGATCCGACAGACAGACGGGTTTGGAGAAAAAGTGAAAACGTAAAAGCGTTGCAAATTTATCGAAATGAACTTTTAATGAAGCGACGAAGCTTTTCGCAGGACCGCGTTAGAGTGTGAGTACCCCCATTTTCATGACAAACCCCATGATTTTCCCGAAGGCAGATATTTGTGTATCCTCTTCATTCCGGGAGTGTTTCTGCGATGCCGGATTTTGATACAATGTAAATAAAAATAATTGTTAGAAACACTTTCGTTCGTAACGCCAGCTGTCAATTTGACTCAGAAAAAATAGCCCGACGATAGCTATCACGGTTGATAATGTAAACGTAAAAAGGGGAATTTCAACGATCAGCTGACTGGTCGCCGATCGACACCGGGTCGAAGTTGTAAAAAGGGCAGTACGAATAAAAGACTCAATTTTTGATTCGCTCTACTCTAAGCGCCCTCAAACTACTTTCGGTCCTTTTTTATTCGCGCTCGTTTGGACGAATCCTAGCAATGATAGTGTCAAAAAATTGTGTTCATTAATTTCTAGTATTTTGACGTATCACATTTTATTTCCGGAGTACGGACTGGCAAATCTCTAACAAACATCTCTCGCGCTCTCGGTTGGACAGCACGTTCGACAGAAGTAAGTAATTAATTAAGCCGTTCTCAACCTCGTAGGCTGGGCGTGATTTATTTGACGAACCGTAACAGGCCGACTTCCTTCTTGAATCTACAAGCAGGGCTAACAACGCTGCAAACCCCTGCGGGCAAACTGTTTGACATCGTTGCGTGGTCCATGCAGCCTGCACCGTGCCTCACTGATGCGTCTCGCCCTTCCGAACACACACACTTTCTCCAAACGATGTGAAGCTCCAACGAATGACTTGGCATTAATCAGCAGTGCAAACAGGCAGACACACACATACCGAGGCACACGTCCGATGATGGCCAGAGCGGTGAAGAAAGTGACAAACGACCGTTTAGTTAGGAAGCAGTGAACAGCGACTCGCCGACTCTTCCGAACCGATGCCCAGTTCCGCCGGATAAACTTCGGGGCTTGGGAAAGTGTCACCCGCGGTCACAGTCACTTTGCATCACGTGGCGCAGAGGTTCACAGCGAAATTGATCTGCATCTGCATCGCCGATGGAATGTCTCCGCCGGTCAGTCGTGATACTGGGAAGCTCAACATCTGGTCGCACGCCACGAAAAGGTCACGCGGTGTTCGGCGGCGTCGGTTTCAATGACCCCGATGACAGATGTTACGCATGTTCTGCATACGCGGTGTGATTAATGTTGCGAAAGTGTAGTTAGCTGCCGCCGGTTCCCAGAGGGAATCCGGTTCGGTTGCCTGTAAACATTTTGCTAGACAACCCCTTCTACATAAAGCGACCGAGAGTAGCGAGTACGAGCAGTGTGTGCAGGAGAGTAATCGAGGGTTGTCCAATATTAAACATTAAACAACTTAGGAAACGGGTGTCCGGGCTTCCGCTGGAAACCATTTAACCTTGTCAATGTCTCAAATAACTTTTTTATGGTGGATAAACGATTCCTTCGCTCTCTTCCACCTTACACGATGTACCTAACCCGGCATGAGGTGGGGTGGTTAGGGTGCTCAGAAGGAACCGAACAAGAGCAAACCCAGACGCCAATGTCAGACAACAATGGACTTCCCCGAGCGTCTTTATAGGGTGACGCGGAGAGTTTGTTCGGTATCGTCTTACGGTGTAAGAGTGGTTCGCTTAGTGGACCCATCTCTCAGCCCAGCCCAGACGGCGAGACTTGACATACAATGATGATGAGGAACAAATTGACAACTTAACACCGCCAACATGCCCTCCCTCTTCCGAGTCCGTTCTCGAGGTGGGTGGAGTAAGTTTCTGCCGCTTTCATCTCCGGACCGGTCGCGCGATAAAAGCATCGTATATGAAATATTTTTCCTCAACGGACGTAGACCCACCGGGGTGGCTTTTGTATGCATCGAGTGAGTGGACTATGGAGTGAATTACTTTATCCTTTCAGAGCATGCTTTGGATGTTTACCAAGTCTGTGACAAACAAATACTTAAAACAACAGTAAGTTATACGACGCCTTTGCCTATTCATATTCATGTTGGTTCACATTGGCTAGAGATTTTTGTTTTGGAATAAATAATAGGGTGAATCAAGGCATTGGAACTATTTCGCACAGAAACGATGCCCGCATCTGTTCAGGTCTTGCCCCGGAAAAATAATAACAATAAAAACAATCTATGGTTAAAAGCCTCCATTCGAAATGAGGAAGATAATGGGTCTGTCTGTTCTTGAGCATCCTGCGATGAAGCTGCATCTTCATCGTAAGAACGTCGCGGGCAGCAACAAAGCAGGGCCAGCAAAGCTTAAGAATGGCCACCCACGCCACGCCATCTCAAGCGCCTGTCACTGGCGGCGAACGATTTCTGAGAAGTAAACGACCGTTTCGTCGATTTTTCCCATGCCGCGAAGAAAGAACGCGCTGACGCAAAGAGCACCCACACGAACCATATACATTCTGTGTGAATCCAACTCGGTTTGGTATCCCTTCATCCCACCCAAGTCCGAAGCCTGAGTGTCGAGGTTCAATAGCCTACCGGCTATACCCGCCTTACCCAACATTCGTATCGGCGAATATTGGAGGATTCGTTATGTTGAACCACAATGATTGGTGTGAAAACCTCTTCCCTATTTCTCTTCTGAATGCTTCTAACAGACAGTAATTCCTTCTGTGTTCGAGATCGGCGCGGTAAAAGTAACACCGGAGATTAGTTGCTCCATTTCGCACGCGAACGTCACAGGGACGGTAAATAACGGATGAGTCCTAAGGTGGCGAATTCTGGAATTGCCTAACGTTACTATAATAATTAGCTAACAGCATGTAGTCGGTTAGGACAGAAAAAAAAACGAACTTCACCCTAGAGAGAAGAAAAAACGAAGGGTAAAGTGAACCAAACCAGCCCTTAAGTCCGGTCTTACGAACGAACCCGTCCGCCTCTGCAAAAACTTCACTTTCATTCTGACCTCCTGAAGGGAGTCCCGTTAGGTGGCCTGGAAAGTCAGCCAGCCAGTCAGGCTGACTGGCGCAATTACGCATCGCATGAGCCACAAGTCCCACACCCAGTCCTTTTTATTTCCGGACCAGAGGAAGCAGCCACCACCAGCTTCTCATCTTCTTGCACAAGAAGTCATGCGAACTCCTACGTGCACGTGGTTGTCTGGAAGCCTACGGAAGTACGCAGTCTTCACCAAGCCAAGCCCAAATTAGGTGGCACAAACGAAGCTACGACGAGCGGATCTAACGCAAACTCTTCCAATAGGCTTCATCCATCGATACCGTTGTCTACAAGACGCGAACGAAAAGAAATTGCGGAGGAGCATAACAGACACCAAATCATCGACCTTAAAACGAGGTAAAATCGCCAAAATAATCATCAAGAAGAAACCGAATGTGTAGCAGACATTGCAGATTTTAGAAACAGTGATGGTTTTGTAAAATCTGTAACTTTTTAGAGACACGTTATAAAACTTGGTTAAGTCACATGTTTAGAACACTTCATCCCTAGCATGTTTAAACAATAATTTCTGTTTCTTCAGCTATATGGCCCAGAAGAAACAGCTTCCACTCAGAACATAACCGTACAGAACCTTACGTAAGACGTATCTTCAAACGCATCCCTTGAACAATTTGCAACAGATGGAAGGCGTGAGCATGTATGAGAGCATCTATCCAACCCACCAACCAACCGCCGGCCGGCTGGTTCCCGTTAAAAGTGATGCATTTTAGGTCATCGGAGGGCTTTTTTCGTCCGCCAATTCTAATATCTTATACTTACTTCCTCGTGGAATTTTTACCCAAGGCAAAAAAAGGGGTTTGTAGCTTTCGGTAAGGGGTACTGTTTCAGTCCGTACCGGTCGCATCTTAAAGATGGTTGGAGAACGCCAGTAAGCAACTAGCAATTTCGTTCCAAATCTTTTTTTTTTTTTCAACACAATCCGCATTGAACCACCCAAGAGAGATGATGGGTTTCAATCTTGTTCGAGAAAAGAAAAATATGTAAACACTTATTCCTCAACCAAATTGAAAACGGTAAATAGTAAGACGGAACGGAGAAACTATGACCTACAAAAACAAAACCACGTGATTCTACCACCGAACGCAGCCCGCAAATAGGGCGTAAGTAGCGATTGCAATGAAGGGACGCGAGTCAATGCGATATACAGAGAACGTCGCGACGAAGCGCCCTTGCGACGGCTGCCCACGTCTCCATCGTTTGAGACACAAATATCCTCTTTACTTTTAAAATCTCCACTCCCTACCGCAGTAGCAGATGATTTATGGCCACGTGGTGCGCTCGGGCAGCACAACGAAAGCACAATGCAAACACAACAACTTTCTAACACATTCTCTTCACAAGTTCTTTTTGCCAAACAGTTCCATCCATCAACGCAACAGATCTCTCCCAAAGTTCCAAATTCCACAACACTTCAACATCCCACACCAGGGCGGTTTATCAAGTACCGTTTGCCTGCCGCGGCAGCAGCAAAAGGGTATTGTACCGACACCCATCAAATAAAATTCAAATTACTGTTTCATTAGACCTACCGACGCAATTTGATGGTACCATATTCGGTGGTTACGGTGGTCATCGCATCAATCTGATATTAACAGGAGGACCCCGGCTGCATGCATGAGTAAAGAAGTTTTGATTGAATTTCTGTGCTACGACGGCGTGGGTTTTGCTTGGCAAACAATTCGAAGAATTCGATCTCATACAAAATTCGTCAGCTTCTCATGTACGGTCGGCCTTCGGCGTTATCCTTCAAACGATCTGCCGGCGATAACCTCATTTGGAATTGATTTCTTGTACCCATCCCTTCGGGTTGTTCTCGGGAGGGTGGAGGGCTGCTTAAACCTGCACCGCCCCAATGTTCAGGGTCGTAAAAAAGAAAAAGTCAGTTCCCCCAGCTAACGAGGCTATCTGCAGGTGGGAATCTCGCCAGAATCGTTCGACGGCTTCTTGGACCTTCGGCGGCTCCGTACCGAACTTTTGCCGCAGAACCTTGGCTTCCTTGGGGCCGGCCATTTGTTTGCTTCGATACGCAAAGTACTACGCCCGGGCGCAAAAGGGGGAAGCGATGGCCGAAATAAAAAACCCCTTTCCCGGCAGCACAACAACAGTTATGCCACTCGCTCGCGAGCGCGCGCGCCCCCCAGACAAAATGGGGGCAACAGCTTTTTAACCGCCTCGGCACACCACCGGTTCAAGTCTACACAAAAAAAATGGAAGAATCCGATGTGACCCTCAAACCGTAAACCCAGCACCACGAGGAGGGAAAAAAAAACTCCTAAATAAACCCTTCGGCAGGCACCCATCCAGACATAATAAATGAGCTGCCGAATAGAGTACCGCAAATAATGTTCCTTCGGGTTTTTTTGTTGTTAACTTTTGGGTTAATTCACCCATTTGGAATTGGTTTCCCATTTTGCGCATTTCCCGCTAGGCAGCCTTATTCTGCCAACATGCGTTTATTTAGCTCCTCTCTTGCGCTTCATCCAAATAACCATTTAGGAAAATGCAAAGTCGATCCGCCGATACGCGTTTACTACTTTAAAATGTGTTCCCCTCCCTCCTCCCCCCAAAAAACACTCCCGAGAAGATTCCCTCGGAGCAACGGTTAATGTTTAATGGAAAACAGAATCGCTAGACATCTTGTGCTTCAAATAAAACAAAAGGCAGAGCACACGTTCACGAGCCAATTGGTTCAAGAACAGTTAAGTTCGGACGCACAAGATCGACACTTACGTGCAGGAAAGGAAAAAAAAATTGCGGCTCGCATGTGATATTCCCAACATTGGCGGCACAAGGCTTTTTTTATTATTTCTTCACCAAAAACTCTTTTTTTATAAGCTTCTGTGGTGATCAGAGAGAAAGGGAACGTAGGCCATGGTAGGCTCAATATGGAGGGATCCAGCAATGCGGCGCGCGAACAAGCGGACCGGTTTAATTAAATACCATGGGATTGAATTTTTATCTTCATTATGCTTTCATACCCTCCATATGCAAAGAACTGCACAAGGGACCGGCGAAGAATGCGCGAATACATGTGTGTGTGTGGTTGCGATTTGCGTGTTTGCTCGGAGCCACCAGGTTTGCCTCATCTTCCCATTAGGGTGAATGGTGCAAACAATTGCCAGATTGTTGCGGAGGGCGCCCGAATCGCCCGATCGCGAAGAAATCGTTCGTTTAAGTCGAATTTAGCGCTATTAGATATCATTCAGCTCGAGCCTTCCTTGTTTGGTCGTGGTTCCCATGATTTTCGACCGATTCAAAGTATCAATAAAATAGAACTATGTCGCGGTTACCGTGAGAAGTACTTTAATGGGATTCCAATTTACGCCTTACTTCCTTGATTTACAATGAAAATACAAAGTTGTACTATGGCATTTCGTCACAAACTTTTATAGACCGCACTCAACACATTCGTGAAGGATGAAAACTACTACTTTAATGTTGTTTCTGAACGAAAAAAAATGCCGTTTATAAGTCGTTCGATCTTTTCTACAAGAGTTTAATGTAATAGCTCTTTTCGATGCTCTTTGTCAATACATTGCCAAAATAAGTCATCAACATAATTATAGTTTCAAAAGTTTAACCTCCATTCGACCGCTGATGAAGATGGAAACACAAAGCACAACCCTATTTTTTAACAATCATCCTTTAAATAACGTTAATTGCTGTTCTTATGTTGTTTCACGGGACTTCTTTCACTCGGTTTATGTTTTGTTTGGAGGAAAAACGAATCGGTAGAAGACGACACGAGAAATGGTACAAATGTTATGTTCCGGAAAAGCCAACATAAGTATCACTTCGATAGCATCCAACAACGAACGACGACGTCTTGTTCACTTCCTATCCCCGCACCAATCCTTCGCCGTGTTGCTACCATGAACCCGTACCAACTCTCTCGCCACAACCAACAATTGCTGCTGGTAGTCGTCGGCGCGCTGTTCGTCGCGTCGGTAACCCCGTTTCTACGATCGAACGATCATGTTCATCAAAACGTATCAACAACTTCACCCGTTTGTTTGTTTGATTTCTACTCCTCGTCTCTTGGCATCCCCCCGCAAACGCTTCGCTCGCGCTTTTGCAGCATAATTTTCTTCCACTCTTTCTTTCGGTTCCTTTCCGGTTCCATCTGGGTGAGAACTTGATGGGAAGAAATTTTCTCTCGGAATCAATTCGAGCCACCAGTCAAACCACAGCAAACCGTTTGGAGTTTGTTATTGATTCTTTCCCCCTCTTGTTTAACCACATGCGAAAAAGATCGGAGACCGAAACCGTAGTGCAATCAACAAAGGCTTGTACCCAGAATAGTATAAGATTCTGGACCTCTAACGAGGATTGAATCAACGTAAATCGGAAACATTCAACTCTGTAAAAGGACGATGTGTTTTGTTTCATCCTCCAAATGATTCTCTTCAAACAAATTAAATCAGTGTAAGGAAACAGAAGAACATAAAATTTTACACGTCGTTTCAGAATGACAACAGTGTTAAACATGCTCATTGTTTTCCACTCTACAGTTTCATCTTCCTTACGCTAATTAGGTCCAGATTCCGGTAGAATGTAACATAACCACTTCCACGAGATATGGAGCACACGAAACAGTTGAAATCAGTGGCCAAAGTATAGTTTGTTTTTTTGGCAAAAATGGTTATGTTGAGACAGCAATAAAAAAAGGAGGCCAACGTATCATCCACGTACCATTTGTACTCCTAAACTGGTTCCACTGCAAATTACACGTATGTCATAATTAAAAGCCCATTTGCGCCAGCTTTTGGGCAGCCGACATTGGTAGCATTTTTTGTCGGCAGTATTTTTTTGAGGATTGCAAAATTGGAACGAAACACGAAACCGACACACGACCGAAGAGATTCTTTCACGGTGTCTCGTCGTGTGTATCTGCAAGCGGCCTAGTGATATCGCTAGGGCGGCCAAAAATTGCAATCAATCATAAACCCGATCTAATGAACCCGGAGCGATGGGGGATCACAATCATTTATTATCCGAACACACACACAGACACACACATCTCCAGCTGAGCTAATGCTGCATTCCAAACGGTAGAGAGGCGTTCAGCAATTTCAGCCCCATCTCACATTACCTTGACACCGAACGAGCCCTTGCTCTTCTTCAAAATTTTGCCATCCCGATTAGCCTCCGTTTCCGCCGAAGATTACTTACCTAGAAGGAAATAAGAAAAGAGTTGAAAGAAAACATTAAAACATGAACATTTTGTCGATTTCATAAAATGCATTATATTTGACCATGGGGAAATGTAAGTGACTGGAAAGAAATATTGATCAACATCGAAGTGTGGTGTGGAAGAAGGATATCTTTGCCATTTGTTTCAACAGTTATGCAAATTTTCAGGTTGAACGATCCAATTTCGAAGCATAAGAATACCAGAGCCATTCCATTTCATATGGATGATCACTCAGAAGTTGGTTTGGAAAAGCGTTTTTGAAACACAATAAAAACTTCATCAACGACAACAAACGATTTTAACAAAAGCAGATCTGACCCTGATTCAAAGCACGCAAATTATTTTCGAAAGTTTTACTTTTCAAGTGACGTCTTCTTTAGCGGGTCATTAAGAAACTGCAGGGCCAACGAAAGTGATCATCATCTTGTTTGCCCGAAAGGCGTGAAAGTGATGCCAATTTGATGCTCCCAAGGCGAACAACGAAGACATATTACGGGCACGGTGTACACGACAAATAAAAACAGTTTTTTTTTTGTAACATAAAATTATTTTAAAAAAGCTACCGACATGGTCCAAAGATTGCTTACAGTCGAGTCGACGTCGTTCGCGCGGGTCGCAGAGTTTCACTCCCTTTTTCACTGCGCATCTTCGTCGCCAAGGGCTTCCCTTTCAAGTGGTTAAATTACACGTCTTTACAAGACCGAGCGCTACAACTGAAGGCCATTGGTGTACGTCGCGGTGGTGGCGAATAAAACCGGAAACAACCATTTAACCGAAAGTGGACAGCAGAAAGTACATGTGCAGCGCTGCGTGACACACAGCGGGGCGAAGATGACCATTCTGAGACACAATTTTGTTTGCTTCAGCCAGTGGGATGTTTTGGTACACTTTCTTCGGCTTGCATCGATCAGCTGGTTCCGTGGGGTGGCAAAAGAGTTCCGCCATACTGGGCTTGGGTGTACTAGCAAAAACCAAACACGGAAACATCCGGCAGGGATGGGCGCAATGCCAGCACTAATATAGTTAAACCAGACGGGAAATCTGGATTCAATCCTCCGCAAAGCTTCGTGGGGTCGATGGGAGAAGCAGATACCATATGGAGAGCACGTATAGCATAAGGGAGGGTTTGCGCATGTGCCAACACTAACTCTGCTTTCCCGCCTTGGAATCATAAAATAAACTTGTCGGGTTGATTTTGGATCGAACTCCGCGTTGTACCGAAGAGAAATTCAAGTGAGGACATAACGTACTTCTACAATAGCTCTGTTTCTGTTTTTCCAACTGCTTTAGGAAACAAAATATCCGAAAATTTCCGAAACAAGCTACGATCTCTCAACTCTTCAAGCTACGAACCAAAATCAATATAGTTTTTGATACGCAAAATTAAGTTGAAAATCCCTCCAAAAACCTTCAACAATCCAACCCGATGCCATTCGTAGCGACGTGAGAAATTTAGCGAAAAAATCACACAATCTCCTAACATTATCGATGACCGCAATTGATATGATTTGGGGTAGTCTATCGTAAAACGTTTTACAACCTTTTGAAAAACGATGTTGAGGGACGTTTTCCATCGGATTTCATGGCGGATTGTTCGCTCCTTAAACACTTCTGATGAAATAAACCATCCCGCAATAATGCCTGCTTCTCAGGGGGCAGAGAGTACGGCGAGATGAGGAAATTTGGTTCTGTTTTATGATTGCAGCAGCGATAATTTTACGACTCCACTCGATATTTCGGCACGGCCCGGAGCATCGGAGAGATTACGGTCGGCATCATCTCGCTCGGATGCGATTCTCGGTTTCGGGAGCGCATAAATCTGCGCTTTACGAAACGACCGAATGTTGGCTTATGAAACTTGACCAGTCGTATCGTTAAGCCTAGGGGCCAACCATCTCATAATGCGCAAGCGATCGCAATAAAAGCAAGTTGCAAGCTTATCGTTAAAGATCACCTGACTCGGTTTCAATTTGCACAGGAGTTGTGTCCAACAAACAAACAAACATCGAGTAGGGGTGGCTGGGGTAATATGCACCCCAAAACGCACCTTTTTCAATATCTTGTGAAAAACAAGATTAAATTGCGGAAAAGGTAATCACCCTGCAAGAGACGAACTAAAACATGGGTTTGGTTTTATACATGGCATACATAGTTATGTGAATTATAACCAGAACTTGAAACTGCACATAAAAAACTTTGTAAGTATGCAGATTTACTCGTATTTTAAATAAAAGGTCCGTAGAGGTAAGTATAAATTTTTCATGAATTTCAGTTACTTCCTGTCAAATCACAAAAAAAAATTTTAAACTTTTCCATAGATCCAAGTTTGGTTACTTGAGGAGAGGTGCATTTTGCCTCACTGTTTTGCTGCGTATTGCCTCACTGTTTTGGTGCGTATTGCCCCTTTGTTGTTCTGCGCAATTTATTATAAGGGCAATTTTGTGGTGCATTTTACCCCAGCACAGGTTCGTTGTTTGCCTTAACCAGATACACATCTATAAAAAATTGAGCTTGATCAAAATTGAAGTTTCATTAATTTTTTTTAACAATAAAGGTCGAAACTCCTCGACACGTTTAATCCTTAATGAACCGAATGAATTACTAGCAAAAACTCAATACTTTTCCTTAAGGAGTGCTTATTGCCCCAGGAGCCCCTATCCAATTTCAAAACGCACCACAAAGAAATGGTTGTCTACCACGACGATCGCAAAACCCATCGCCGCACTTACATTGCCAAACGTTGTAGTTTGCAGCCCGCGGCCCCTCCTCCAGGATCTTGATGTCGAAGTCGTACGCGGCGAGGTCCTTGCGCAGATTGGACGCCTTGTCTGAGGTGAGGGCGCAGGTCGGCAGCAGGAACAGGCTGTCGAACTCGTAGATGTCCCGTATCTTCGGGTTGACGCTGGCCGTGCTCACACCGTAGCCCCCGTTGCTGCTGCTGTAGTAGAGACTGCCGCCGTTCGTGATGATCGAGCAGCCGCTTCCGGTGCCGGACCACGAGGACGCTCCCGTCGGTCGGTTAAAGTGTCCACTGCCCACCTGCCCGGACGCTGCTGGCGTTCCGTTCGACAGACCGTTCGAGACGTAGCCGCCGTTCGTAAAGCTATGGCTGTGCTGCTGAGACCGGCCGCTATCCGACCCGAGGCCTCCGATGGTGAGCTGATTGCGGCTTCGAATGAGCCGGTTGTTGTTGGCGGAAGTGGTTCGAGGAGTCGCCGTCGTAGTCGTCGGTGTCGTTACCGTCGGAGTGGCAGAAGGTAGAACACCGGTCGACGAGCCGTTCTGCAGGCTGTGCAGCTGATGGTTGTGGTGATGCTGATGCTGCGGTTGGTGCGACTGCTGCTGATGGTGGTGTTGATGATGGTGGTGGTGATGATGGTGATGGTGGTGGTGGTGGGCGCTTGGATGGCTCGCAACACTAGGTCGTTTCACTGATATCATAGCTCTAGCACTTCTGTAAGCGAACGCGGGAGGTAACGGGGTGTTCTCTCGTCGATGGCCAACAACTTTGACATCCACGCGCAGAGGATCATACACTCAAACCGGGACGCACAAACACGCGGAGCTTTTTCGCGCCTTCGCGTGGCGTTAACCTACTCTGCTAACATGCACGGGGACGCTTTCACCTATTTCTCCTTACGTTGAACGAGACGACTTAGGCGAAGATTCGCTGAAGATCGATATTCTCTCGTGGCACCAAAATACCAAACCGAGCAGGACGCACAGAGCAACTACACAAATTCATGAAGAATCTCACCGTTGCTCGTCACATTACAGAAAGCGGGCGGCAAGCAATGTGGGTTTACGAAGAGCCGGAACTAGACGCCTCCGGTTCTGTCTTGCACGGTTGAAATCTCGAATTTTTCTTTTATCACAGACATTTAAGCACTAACGGTGTATAGAACGTATCACGTGCCCTCTCGTTGCAGTAGAAGTCGATCTTCTATTCATCACTTTCTCTTTTCTTTTCAGTGTTCGATCATCTTCAAAATTAGGGAAACAAGTTGAAAAATCAAAAATGACTAACACGTCATAAATAAGTTAAAAATAAAATCCCCGAAACACACAACCATAACGATAAACTGCAGCGCAACTGTAGAAAAGTCTTAAGAAGAAGATACTGCCCCAGAACGACCGCCCGCTAGTGCTCCAAATATTACACGACCATGCTAATTAGAGATCTGAGCAACCGCAACACGCAACACGAGCGATGACCCGTGGTACACAAAAGACGAACAAAAAAAACATGCGAACAAAAATGTATAACATCCGTGATTAGTTGAAGAAAAAACGAAACCTCCTGAGGTCCATCCAGTCGGGGTCTAACAACTCGCGGTTGCCGTTGTTGCGTGCTTCATTTCTTGGGTGGTCAGTGGCCCTCCCGGGACGACGGCACCTTAAAAACACAGAATGCGCGACACTCGGATTTTTGTTTTTTCGTTGTAGGATAATTTATGGATAATGAGCACCGTTGGGCGCCGGATGAAATGAAGCACGATAAATCCAGAGAGAAAAACCGGCCACCATCCATCGGCATGGTGATTCACCCCGCACAGTAGGATACATGGTAGAACAATCAATACATTCCAATGTTTTTAGTAATTTCGAAACGATTTTGATTGTTTTCAAACCAAAACTGATTTAAAAACATCAATCAATCAAAAGTGAATTTTTCCATTGCAAATCCAGATGGTTCCACTTTAGTATGAACAAGGCTTGGAACTACAAATGTAAACAATCAAATGGCGTATTACAACAGTTGAATGCGATATTTGAAAAGCGTATGTCTCTTTTTGACGCTCCTTTTTAATTAATTGGTACGAAGTTTGTAAACTTTGAGTTTTCTGCATTTTAAAGCTTGTAGGAATGCAAGGAAGGCATAGCACAGATATAACATTTAGCAATTTATTGAATTGATACCACGGCCTTTTCTTCGTCAACTATCTGGCCATCATTTAAGCTTGTTTCCTTTAACATATGATCACTTTAATTTTTCACAAAATGATCGCATCTTATCCCACCGTGCGCCTGACCACCGAAACGCAAAGAAGACGAAGAAATGCTCCACCGAACAGGCAAAACAAATGAACTACTACTGTAACCACCCCGTAAAAGAAAACAACGCTTGCAACACTTTGGTATGTGGTTCATTTTGTTATTTTTTGGTCGGTACTCCAAACTCCTCGGCTTAACTGCGATCCCGGCATGTCATGTATGTTTCGAACCCAACTCGGCTTGTTCCACTTTTATTTTCCTTTTCCCTCTCGGGGTGCTGTTGTTTTCTTCGCTCACAATTGAGTTTTCACTTTCTTCTCCAAAATTACCAACCACCATTGGGCGCGTGCGTGCGCACGCACGCATGGAGAGCCGCCAACGGAAAATTTTTCCAACCGGTGAGAAAAAGCAAAACGCATGTGCCACCAGTATGTTTTACTTTTTTCACGCCCTTGTGCGCGCCACCGTTTCCACTTTGCCTTCGCAGCCAAAAAGGAATGGAAACGAAGGAGGGAATATCAAACTGGCGTCCAAAATCGTTCCGCTATCGGCTCACCGATGACACAGATTTTGGGAAGCAGCATCATCGACGGAAATGGTACGCATCGAGCGGGACGGGAGGGAGACAGGCAGAGAGAGAGAGAGCAGCGGACTAGGGAACAACAATCGGAAGAAGATTTTGTGGTGGAGATGCGGACAAACAAATGATTCAGCGATGCCTTCTCTTCATCACCATCTCTACACGGGCAGCGTAGATTATTTTTCCAACTCTAAAAAGCGAAAATTAACCCGATCCACGGTGGGAAAAAGAGAATCGATTTCGTTTCCCAGCCGAAATAACAAATAACCCCCACATATCACAAGAAAAGTTTCACCGATGGTAAATAGAATCCCAAAGTTTAAAAGGTAGCGTTTCGTGAAACTCTAGTCACAGAGAAGGCTTCTTGCAGCTCACTAGATCCACGACCATACCTCGCTTCTTCTTTTCCGCACAAAATCTGGCGATCTTGATCCGCGAGAAAGTAAACAATAAATAATCGTGGGCCAATTTCGGAACGAAACCGATTCTACCGGCTGGCGAGCCGAAAGTAAAGGAAAGGAGAGACTCGAATGATTCACAACACTTTGTTTTTCTTTTACAGCAGCATGACGTCGGACTCTATCTCGCGAGTTCGTCGATCTGATCAATCAAATATCGATCGATCGTGGCCCAAGGCGATTTGATGTTTGGGTACAGCAAATATTTACCCCTGGCTGTGTAGAAAAAAAAAGTCCGAGAAAGAGCTGACACGCTAATTGAAAAATAAGAAAGGCTTCGGACGAAGATAAAATTGAAACGTACGAAACTAACACGATTTTGGCGACTTGCAGATTTTCACCGTCCGTCCAGAGATTGGGAAATAATGTAGTTCTAAGCCAGGCAACGGACTCCGGGGCGTTGCGTTCTATCTGGTCCGGATGTTACTTAATTACTAATGGCAGAAGACGTAGACAAACGATGTGATCATATGCCGGTTGCTTCTCACAACGGTAATCCAACGATTCAATGTAGGCAACATCGTTCAGGTACCGTTTTTCAAACTGGGCTTCCAACCCACGATCGAAGGCACACATCAATCATTCAGAATGTTGGCAAATATTAGGAAATTAAATGTACCACCGCACAACAAACTGAACGGTATTCTGTGTACTCAGCGATGATGATTTCGTAAGCCAAACGTTTGCTTTCCTTCCGTTTGAAGTTCTAGAGGTTTCTGATATACCCGGAATGTGGAGCACCGGCACGAAAACTAGGTTTCCGCGATCCAGTTGAAATAGACCTCATCTATCTCCGTTTCTCCCTCAGCATCAGCTTTGTACCGTTACAGCAGTGTGGTCTCAGGCAGGTGTTTTAAGTCGTGTCCAATGAAAAACAATTCCACTTCCACTTAGAACAGACATCCGTGTCCACCGTCGTTCAGACTTTCACTTTTGTAGCCGCAACACGGCAAAATGGAAACACGCCAGCACAAAAAAGAAGGCAGCTAGCTAATCAATTAACCGACCCCCGACACTTGACTTTGTGTAATGGCGGTAAAAATGAAAAGTGAAAAGCAACCATGAAGTAGTCCACAAAGGTTGTGGACCCGAGCGACCACACCCATGTCGCAAGGGTCACAACAACAGGATTTTTCGCATTACAAGTTTCCCCCCAAAGAGCACCTTCCAACACCAAAGGAAAAACGGAAAGAAGTTGTGTGGGTCAAATAAAGCGAAAAAGCGAAAATACTACCCGAACCTAAGAAAGGGAAAACAGAGACTAAAGGGAAGTTAATGTCGACCGACCGGCCAGTGTCTATGTCGCACGAACTGAGGTTCCGCGGTTACAACCGTTTTGTTCGGAGTTACTCAATTTCTATACATCTATTTTACCTAACTTCCCCCAGGCTGTTTTTCAACCTGCTGGAGAGGAAAAGCGCTACATCGATGATGACTGGGCTACCCGATAAACCGCAAATATGGCACACGGGATCCCGCCAAGTTCTCCAGTTCCAGTCCACGTGATGCAAGGTGAGTTTGCGCACGGGTGCTCCAGGAACTGTCCGGGATCAACAAGCACGCGGTGCAAAGGGGTGTTGATGGAGATCGGGTGGTGCTAATCTGTACTGTACCCCCACCAACCCAGTCGTATTTTTACCCCGGACAAAAAAAAGGGCAACTGACAGTGGACAGTGGCTAAAGGTTGCACTCGGATAGATTTCCCAATGGTGGCAAAGCGAACCGCGGAAGGTGAAAAACAAGTACCATTTCTTTTCGAAGGCACCCGCTTCGAACCGATGCAGGAAATCTTATATCTTCCATCGGAGAGAATCGATTCGCCTCACGTGAAAAAACCACCTCGCGGAAAGCGATTGTTGTCGCGCGCGTTGTAGCGCGACTACTGACCACCGGACAGGCCGAAGGTGATCAAGCCAGAACGTCGCGCAATGTCGAACGAAATCTCACCTCGGATAGTCTGGCCTGGGTCCTGAGTACGAAAGGGGTACACGTACGTTTTGAAAACGTTGTCCGAAGGCACGGAAAGAGACGTTGAAAGTGATTTAATGTCGTAATAAATAATAAGTGAGCGCAGTGTGACTGCCTTCGGGCACTTCTGCACGTGGCACTTCCTCGGACAGTCCCCACATCCCAGTGTTTAGTAGCGTCGGACAACGGAACCGAACCGCGGTGCACACGGAAGATACAACCGGATCAACACCCGGGGCCACAATTCTCGCTACTGGTAATCGGCGCCACAGTGCACAACATTTGCTACCAGATATCGGAACTACCTGGCCACAGCCACCAGGCTAAGAGCAACCAATTATGGGCTATTACAGCTCAATTGTCTCGATGGAAAGTGCTTAGTGGCTTTTTTTATTTGGCAATTTTTTTATCAGTTCCTCCCGCAAAGACATCTAAAGGCAGAAAATACGAGAGGTGGTTATGCCGTTCCTCAATCCATATTCACTTTGCTGTAAATGTATAAAAAGACCTGAGGCGTTAACATTTTGTTGGCGGGCGCTTGTTGCCCAAAACATGCTGCTGTCGCCAGCTCCTTCGATGCGCCACACATTATGACGGACATATCCATGTGTCCTGTCAACAAGCTGATAATAATGCCCAATACAGTGCTGTTGCATACCAAACTCTCGCCCTCTAGCCAAAAGATTGTGCCACCGTGCTCTTTTTCATTCCCTCCCCCCCATCAATAAAACTCTACAGCCAGTAAACCGCTGACGCAGAGGTTCGCCGGGCACTTGTGGTTTCATGTGGTTGCAGGTTTGTGATCTTTACGATTTCGAATCAACATTTCCATCTCCCCCAGCCGTGCCTTGAATCGCGGCCACCGATTGTTGCATGGAATAACCACGCGCTCGTGGATAGACCTCATCTCATATGCTGGACCACCGCCGCAAACCTTCGGTCAGCGTCCAATATCATCACTTTATCTCCCTCACTCACCAGCCTGCTGCGCTAGGCTGTTTTGTATATCACTCGCGTGTTTCACTTTTGATTGATATATCGATGGATGTGGATGGTTTGATGCACTTTCACTTTTGTACGATTATTGCGCGCGAAGCTCAGCTGCTGCCCGGCACCGTCCTTCCCTCTGAGACTATTCAAACTTATAAACCCGCAGAGGTTTACTTCCCGCAGCCTTAACTATTGACAATAAACAGAGCGACTCACAAAGAGATGGTCCATATTTCACGAAGCGGCTAGAGTTTGGTGCACAAATCCAATCAGCTCAAGTCCTCCAAGCTCTAATGCAACTCCTGACGAACCGCAACTTCGTCTTATGCGCTAAGCTTCCGAACACTCTCGTTGCACCTTTCCTTCCAATCATCTTTATTTACTCTACTTAGCACCCACTGGATGCTTCGTTTACTTAAAAGTGCAATTTCTTCCCACCCCACAGGCAGGGGGGAGGACGTCTGCGAGCATGTGAAACAACAAAAGGGGTGGTGGAAAATGGCACTACTGGTTCGTTTGTATGATAGCGGAATGGAACGATAATAATGGTAGCAGGAAGTAACGTCTTTTCAGAAGCACCCATTTTAAGGCCGCCCTGATAGACGATTACGTTTTCTTCAATTTACACTCTCTCGCTCGTGCAGCAACGGGAGCAATATTAATGCGCTATAATAAGGGTTTCCTCACGATTTCGTAATTTATTGAATTTTCTTACAGCCGAGCCGAGAAAGGACGTTGTTTCTTACACTGCCAACCCTTAGCTACCAGTAAATCACCGCCGTGGCAACGTCGTGGCAGAGAAGAAACAATTCGGGTGAATGTTGCCCGGTAATAGTTATGTCTATTTCTTCTAACTGCAAAGCACAACATTGTTTGCTTACTGCGAGGAGTGAAATGTAATATTTGTTGGAATAAGGTATAGACCATTAAAATTCATTTGCTTAACCACAAACTTTGTTTGTTTTGCTAAATTTTCTTACCCTTGCAACATTTTGCAGAGTTGCAGGGAGTAGTCAGTATGACGTTGATTTTACTACACTGAAATGCAAATGAACCCAGGGGAAGAAAGCGATAAGAACCATCGGAAGTATTATCACCGCTACGAGTCACAATCGTGCACGTAGAACGCTTATCGCTAGTCTGGGCTAAATCACCTGCATTCCGCAAAATACTTATCTACAGGAATTCCTCCCATATGCCGGGCTCGGTGAGGGGAGCCTATAACCAAAACCGAGGCCACACACTATATTTTTGGAGTGTGGTTTACCTGCTCATTTCCTATTTAATGAGCGGTACCGATACTGTTCGAAAAATGTGTGTTAGCAAATTGACTGTTCAGTTATCAATTGGGAAAAAAGGAAACGAGATAACTTGCTCCCCATCGGCTTAAGACACCCTCCTCCCGAATTAAACGCAACATTTGTTCATCGTTTCCGCTGACGCCGGTTTCCGGCACACATGTACGTTTAAACTCTCTTATAACCGCGACCACATAACTGGAAGACTAAGTAGCACCTAATGCGCAGCAGCAAACGTGAAACGATTCAGTTCCCAACCGGAACGAAGGAGGAAGGCCTCTGTCTGGGGCGTTTCTTCCAACAACGGTGTGAGTGATGTTGATCAAAGCAACGAGCGGTCGTATTTAAACAAACAACGCGCGCGTGCACATCACCACTTACTAATTCCAACCAGTGGGACAAGCAAGAAAACGATACGATGTTCCGATAATGAGAAACGGTTTAACTAGAGCAAGTCAGTCACAATTAGATGCGGTCGGTCATCATCATCATCATCGTCTTCACCGAGCAAAGATCTGTCGTCCTAGGCGCTGACGTTTCGGTACTCGATCGGGGATCACTACCGGTTAGGTTTCCAGTTGCGTACACGTTGGACCATTTCTTCCACGAAACAAGGCCCTTCTCTCTTGAGCAAAGTTTATTAAGGTAGTTCACTTCACACTCTGTTAGGCTTGTTGGGAAAATGAGCTTCTCTCGTTGGGTACCAAAGGTAGGTTCATTTGATCAACGCTTTGGATTTATTTAGAGACAGAATCAAAGCATGCCGACAATCCGACATATGAACCATTTTCAGGCGTTAAGTCCGTCAACAAATCATTCGATTAGGGATCGGTTATACTCCTTTAGCTGATAGAGAGTGGACAGTCGCCACTGTTGACATCGGTTTTGAAACGTTACAAAATCGGTTTCTTGTTTCTCTTTCGTCGTCAGCTTTGATTGTCACTGACAGATATGACAGTATGAAGTCGATCTATTGACAACAATCCACACAAAACGTTAGACTTATGCGGGCGACAGGCGAAGCTTTGATGTCGCTCTGTTCTGCACGATTTATCAACCGAACCAAACGTGAATCGATTTTCAATTTTTGTCAATTAGTGAAGTGACCCGGTTTTTCGTGGTTCCCTTGCCACCCCGCCCGCGCCACTCCAACTTTCATCAAGTCCATCGATTTCTTCGCTTATGTCCCTGGTACGCCAGAAGAACAGTGAGTACACCTCCTTTCTCTCTGGGTATGCGGTATTATCCAATTAGGCTACCGAAAATAACCTTTCGTACCAATCCTCCCCGAGGGCAAAGTCTGGGTAGAGTTTAGCCTTCCTCTTCCCCCGGGCTTTGCCGGGGTATGATCCACGAATTGGCAAAAGCCTCGAGAGACGGTAACGCAATGGTCTGCACACATCGGGCAGAATGGTGTGTGCACATCTATGGATGGCAATAGCCAGGACGATAATCCTTACATAAGCCGTTTGGAACCTTTTTCGTGCCTGGCTGACCTCCGTGTGGCAACGGTAGCCTTTTCGCGAGGTTGACGAATGTTCGCTGACCGGGCGAACGTTGGCGACTGGCGAGAAACCATCACCTTCTTATATCCCTATTATGCCATTCTAGTCGGCGTGAGCCTCAAGAAAGTTTCGTAAGACTGTTTTATTTGCCTGTAAGTAACATGTGCTGTGGAGGTGTTTAAGGTCAGCGTTAGATCTATCGAACACTTCGCCGGCTCTGTATGCAATCCCACCACGGCCTAAGTCCTCCACAATATACTCAAGAGTGTTGCTTCATATTCACAGCGAAACGAGATTCACTGAACTTTTATTTTTTACAAACCATCTGAAAGTTGCAAACCGTTACTAGGTTCGTTTGTTTTGCCGTTGCCTAAGAACAGCGCGCTAAACAGGGGCCTCTCCTCCTGGGGACATCTAAACACGATCATCCGATCTGGAGTCCGTTCATTTGTGGACGCCAGGCGCAAACCAATCAACTCTAACGACCGTCACACCACAAAGGCACTCCAATCAGAACCTAATCAATGATTCCAATTTTCCGCTGCACTCTCGCTGAATGATCAATTTCGATTACAATGCGCATTGGAAACGAAAATTGGACGACGGACGCGGCCTGCATGCCGCTTGCTGTTGTTGCATAACCAGCGGTGGAGCGATCCTACCGAACGGCTGCTGTTGTATCGTGCCCCTGTGGTGGTCTCTCTCCCGAGGGACAAATTCGAGATTCGAAGCGAAACATTGAAAATTTGTCCCAAACGCTTGCATGCGCAACGAATGGTTTGCGACGAATTTCTTGCTCGATTTCGAATGATCGAAACCGTGCTACTTCAGAGCTGTTTTCTCGTGAGAAAATAGTGCAACTGCATGCTACCTTTATTTGTACCTGCAGAAGTACAGTAAAGCGTTTAAAAAATACAAACTGTTAGAAACACTTTCGTTATAAAAAAACCCATCTGTCAATTCGGCTCAGCAAAGATAACCCGACGACAATCAGCCCGATCGATAATGTAAACGCCAAAAAGGAGAACTTCAGCGATCAGCAACATCGAAGGATCGTTAACCCATGAGGTCTGCCATCGACACCAGGTCGAAATTATAAATAGGGTGTGTGAGAGCAAAATCAGGCAGTTCTGATCGAACGTACCAAAAAAGACTACATTTTTGGCTCGCTCGAGTCAGCGTTCCCAGGCATTTCTTGTAGTAACTTTTTATTCGCGCTCTTTAGAACCGAATCCTAAGATATTCATTCAAAGTATGTCCAAGTGACAACTCTTGCATTATTTGGTACAAGGTGGAGTCCAATTCATCCTCTTCTCTTTGTTACCGGTTTGTATTTGTGGCTGGCCATCGGAATTTGTTTTCCTTTGTCTTAAATGTAAATTAATTTACTTCTTCTTGTGCTCTTTTAGAGATACAGCTGAAATATAATATCAAGGGTATTGTTAAGATCGACAATTCTGTTCCTTTCAAGATATAAAGGATCAAATTCATAGGTTTCCTTTTGTTTTTTCATGTGCCAAATTATAAGTGAACCTTTTGCAGCTCATAACATATCCCAAACGCTCGAACTTCACACACCGTAATGGGTATTGAAGATAAAAAGGTTATGTTATTACAACCAAACTAGGAAACCCCGTTTTCTCGTTCGTGCTGCAAAGTTATGCGGTAAACGTGAAAGACTAATTTTCAATTATCTACCGAAACTCTCTGCCCTAATGATACCCTCTGTGTCTGTCTTGTGCACCGTGCGTTTCTCTCCCGGCAATCCGGTGCCATTCCCCACGAGGGTTGTATCTCGACGCGTGGCCCATCTTCTAAACGCAACCATCCCCTCACTCAAGTGGAAGACAAACTCCCGAACACACAAGCACACTGTTTCGATAGACCGCGGCCATAGCTGTACACAAATGTGTCCCCATTCCAAATTCGTTCGCCTGCCGGTCAAATCAGCCCGGAAGAGGATAATTGTGGATAATTACATGTATCATTTGCTATCTGGTCAGAAATGACATAAAAAAGCGTCCACCGTGTAACATGAGCGACGGCACAGGGAACGAGGTACCAGCGGATCAGCGGCCGTATGCAAATGGGGTGCGTGTGGACAGATCTCTTGTGGTTCCTTGTCAGGTGGGAATTCGTTTTCCTTGAGCTGTCACAGAAGGTGCCATGAAGATTCAAATTACGAGAACCGACGGCGAATGTCGCAGCTGGTCGAAATATTACACCACAAGGTAAAATTGGAACACTTCCAAAATGCTTATTGTATCGAAGGGTTAAACGATTTACGGGAAAGTTATGTCTTGCCTATGGCATGTTACAGCAGATTCAAATAAATGTTTTGAATTGCACACGATGCCCAAAGATTGAGCAATTGGTAACAGATCGATAAATTTTCAACCATTCTAATAGGGTAATTTTACCAAAAAATCTAACCGGTAAGAGAACTCAACCTCGCGTAAAGTCGATGGCCTCCGCTACACTTTTTATTATGAGTGGGAAACAAACCACACATAAACTGATTGATAAGTGTGATTGATAACCTTCCGCTACCTAAATTACAGTAGAAGAAAACCCGTCGGAGTTCGCATTGGAAAGAGCTTGTCCAAACACATGGAGTATCGCCCTTCTAACTGCTGCCATCGTCTCTTCAGCAAACATACCTCTGCCCTTGGTGGAAGAATGTTTTAACAATCGACCGTCGGCTAAAGTTTAGTTTATCAAGGCTTGGAGTTCCTTCTATCACGCGCGCACGCAGTGGTGGTCTGTGTTCACGCACGCCAGAAAATATACCGTTGAACCAAAGAACGCAAGAAAATGCTATCAACAAAACCTCACGCACGCATAGCAAAGTGGATACCTCGTTAAATTTGTATAGCTGCTACACATAATTGCCGCTCGGTTGATAACTAAAATATGGGACAGATTTTTTTGAAATTTGTTTTTCCCGAAACCCCAACCGGCGCTTCGGTATTTTGTGAGGTAGACACTTCGCTGACACACATCCACAGCGCACCTTGCCCGAAAGGAAAGATAAAATCATGCAGAAGAAAAGGCGTAGCGAGGGGGGAAAAAGGGTTTTATGAACCACAATTACCGCCGAACGCCGCCCCCTATAAACCCGAAAGTAACTGGAAACTTCCGAAACCTGCTGCTCGGAACCTGTGCGCGGAAGTTTTGGGGTCAGACCGAGGCCAGGCTTTGGAGTCAGGCAGGAAAAAACGGCTGGTCATCGCACACAGCAAAGCGGGCTGGCCCGGGTGGAACCACCAAATCCAACCTGTCGTCGTCGTCGACGTCGTCGTCTGTTTCTTTTTGCCGGTTCGCGCCACAAGCTGATGATATGATGGCGGCCACCGGTCCGGGTCGACGACTATCGGTCAATCAATTTGCATACGCCGGCACCGAAAAAGGAGGAGGAGGTCACACCGACCGCCTTTCGTGCTCGAGGTCGGCATGCGAATGACCTACTACTTCCACCAGGCTCACCCAACTCTCCGCGCCGCCGTCGTGTGTGCGGGGCCGAATGAGGGTGAACCCACTGTAGACCTCCCCCAACCCCCGCCCCTTTCGTAGCCCTTTCGGACGACGAAGAAATAAAATCCCTACAAAAGGGATGTTGAGCGACATGCCAACACAGGGTCGGAACCACTCGGCGTACCGATCGGTAGGCTCGGGGGACGGAACTATTTTTTTTTAACGCACAGATTGAAGGGAAGAAAAACCAAGAGGCAACAAGGGCGACATTCCAAGCCGGGCGCGACGCGACGGACGCCATTAGGCAGGGTTTTTTAATGGTTACACGCGCCCGTAGCGTTCTTCTTCTGTGCGATAGGGGAGGCGCCCCCGACGAGGAGGAGCTTGAAAGAAACACGCTCGTAACCGATTTGATTATTCGGCTTAATTCTTCAATTGTGACCAACCTTTCATCGACCGGCGGCACTGGCACTTTCTTTCGGGCGACATCGTCGAGCATAAGACGAGGCCCTTTGTCGTTCGTAATCGATTGAACCTTTTGCCTAAAAGTCTCGCCAGGGCAGAGCGCGACGGAGGTGTTAATAATCGGTTAGCTATAGCTCCATCGAAGAAAGTAAGCACTCTTTTTTTCCCTTGAGTGACCATTGTCCAACGTCTAACATTCCTCTAATGGTTGGCTGATGTAAATGGGCGCAGGTGAACAAAAAATAAATACAAAGCCGAGTAAAAACACAAGAAAACTGTCACATTTTATTTGCCCTCGTTCAGACTCGCTGGAAGTAAGTTATCGACCAGTGCGGTCCATGTCGCATGCGCCATGAACTGCCATCGAGTCGATATAAACAATCAAGAACTAAACGTGTCGTGAAGTGCTGTAATAACAATCAGAGTCCGTCTACCTTCCCTTTGGACTAGGTTCCGGCTCCGCAATAAGGTGCCTTCTTTTGGACCCCGCCACTAAGGACCACAACAATCCGGCAATGCAGGACCTCGATAGTCCTCCGGTTGCGTGGACAGAGCCATTTTCGTTGCGTTCATGGAAAACCGTTGCGCTAAAATTCTACATTCCATACATTCTATGAGCTTAGTCTGGCCTAGTAACAGTGGGAGCGCCCGGTAATAGCCCGGTTTACGGCAGTACGGCCTTGGATGGGAAAGAAAAACAGAAATTTTGGGGAAACCGGCAATATCCAACCCACAGGGTAAGATTATAATAAATTCAAATACAACCGTCTGGCCCGGTTTATTGTCAACCATTGATCTGATGGGTTTCTTTTGGGGATTCTCAGTCTAGAACTTGATCTTAAGAGCAATCAGCTGCATGCATAAACATTGCTTGGGGCAGAAGTTCGAATGCCGGTCAATCACTACACCTCGGCAAACGACTCTGAACGCCGCCAATGGACTCCGAGCAATTTGGGACCGAACAAAATAATTTTTTTTATAAAACAAATAGCAAGAAAATGGGAGGTAAACACCCTTCTGAACAAGAAGACGTGGTCTCCTTCAGGCTTCATTGCGCACGCAATCGCGCTAATTACTTGGAAGCCATTAGTTGCACGCGCGTCGTGTCTGTGCCCGGTCGCTTCCTACAATTGCGGCCAAGCGCGAGAAAGGATCGTTTGGGGGAGCATTCATTTTTGTGGAAAGTGGAAAATGTATCGTTTTGTACGTGGACGCACTGGACGAGTCACTGCGGTGGTTCCACCACGCAAGGTTAGGATGGACTCATTAATGTTTTACCTTGGAAAATAATTGCTTGGAGTTAATCACTCAAGGAAAATATTTTATTTTGCTCCAGATATTGATACAATTTGGAGCAACTATTTTCGGTGGATCAAATAGGAGAGAGTGATTATCCCAACAAACCTATTTGATCTCGAGTGCCGACAACCGCCAATTATATCTGAGTGTCAGGGAGAGAAATGATAACGTCCAGGTTCCTAAAGCCATTCTTCCATCATTCATCGTACCGCAAATAGACTCGTTTGCGTTTGCACCCATCGATCTTGGCTGGTTGTACACTTTCCAGTAACTTTCTACTAAAAACAAACCAAGGTTTATCGCCCAATTTTGGCACATTTTGGGGGCCTTTTCATGGACGGAAACTGTAATACACTTTATGGGACTGAGACAGTAAATACCTCATCCCACCAAGTCAATATCTTGGTGAATGCCAACTTTCATAATTGAGCGGCAATAATAGAGACTGGCGACCTAACCTAGCCACGACAGATTCACCACCATATCGCCAATCTCCCAAAAAAGTTGAGGCGTCAACAATAAAACAAGAAGCTAACTACAACAAAAAACCTTCTTCTAAACAAACAAACAATCCGCGACGAAGTTGCCGGTTGTCTGAGACGAGAGAATAACAAAAACTTGAAGTAGGAAGAGGGAGAAGAAGAAAAGGAATGGCAAAACTTCGTCAACCATAAACTTTTATTATTTGCGCCTCCGACAAACTCAATGTCAAACGGACAATTTTCGAGTCCGCAAAAGCACAACAGGGCACATAAAATCACCAGCCTTCAAACGAGTTCTTGGTTCGGGTTGAGCCGTTCGAGTGCAATAATTACCCGGCATCAATCAAAACGATCTATTGTCGACGAGGATCGGTATGGCAGCCCTTCTGGATACCTCCTCCTACGATTCAGTAAGGTTTGTCGCATTCCTGGGAACAATCGAAATCTGCTATCTTCCATCTGTCCTTGACTCTGTGGTTGAGTTCAACTCGTGAATTACCTCGACCCTTTGCTTACCCAAGATTCCGAGCCAGTTAGACGAGACCTATAATCAGCTGAAGAGCTTGAAGCCTTCACTGTTATATACCAACTAGGCGAACCGAGGTACAGTGCTGACAAATTTTACCAACCTTAAGCCGACTACAGACCGAACTATACTAAGTGAAAATGCCACCAGCACCCAATTGAAGAGTTCATTGTTTAGTCTCACTTCACCAGTCGGTCATCAGCAATTGTCGAACTCGTAAAACATTCAATTTAACAACACCACGCCAGTATACAGTTTGGAAGGTGGAAGGTTTTCTTTCACCGTTTGTCTCATAGTAATGATGAAATTAAAACCATCCGCGGTACCATAAGAAACTGTTGAAGATGTGCAGCGAGTGGCGGCGAGTGCTAAGCAACGATAGCGAATAATGAAGCAACATTGTTGATACCGTCCTGACCTCAATGATCCGACGGGATGGTGGGGGGCTGCGCGCCCAGTGGACAATAAACGCCTGCTCAACGTGCAGCGGCGAAAATATGGACTCAATTTTATTGCACATCTCCGGCTCGCGATCTCTCATCCGGGCAAGGAGGTTTAGTGAGCCGTAAAGGCTCGAAACTGTGCCAACCAATTCGATAGAAATATGCCTCGAAACGCACCGTAAACCACAGTAACCATTCCGATACCGTGCAGCGGCAAAAGGCAGGTGCCCACTCTCGCCTGGCCTCTTTATAAGGCAATTGATCCCAAACGGCGCGGTTCACAGATGGGAATATGCCGCAAACCATATGAAAGCCCGCGTGCTCCAGCGGTTACTTCCAGATAGGGGAGAAAACCTTAAGCATGGAGCGGTATTAATATTTGCGCAAAATTCCTCAAATGTGTGGCCCACAGAAACCACCTCTCGTCTGCTTCTCCCTCCACGGAATATGGGCTTGCCGGTCGGTTGTTGAAGCCTGCTCTATTAATAATCACCTGAAAGTTGGTAACACCCATCCACATGGGAGTTGTTTCGCACGGGCAATAAACTAAGTGACCGGCCCATGTCAATGCTTTCATAAAGCATCATATTTCAAACCGTCCACCGTCGTACAATGTTGTGGCCATATCGCTAGCATCCATCGCCGGAGTCACGTCGATTTTGACACACGAGCGCTTCATACTGCGAACCCCACCGGGTGACTCAATTTTTGGACCTCATTTTGCGCGTGTTCCGTGCAAACAATTACAAAGGTACAATACATCCCAGCGAGCTCTGGTGGGTTGTTGGTAAACCTAAATGACTCCGTGAATTGCTTGTCCAAGCCGGCGGCAGCTCCGACAGGTGGGTCCCTCGGATATACTTTCATAACAGCGAGTGCACGTACGCTGGTTACTAATTTTGCGAGAAACCATCGCGCGCGACTTTGTGCACGCTGGGAGTGTGGCTTCGTCGAAATACGCTTGTCACTTCCACCGAAAATGACAATGAATCTTCAGCGACACTAGCCCCTCGCGAGATATGATGCACAATGGAAGAGGGCCGCTTAAAGAGCGGCACCTTAGACTTAGTTCAACCATCCACAAAAACTTTGGTAAAACGAAGAACCCACATCATTGTAGTCGCTTAGAACTACTCAACCACAAACGCGTGGTGGCTTCCGTGTTCGCATCTTTATAGGCGCGTTCCACCCAGTTGGGCGCAGCGTAGTCTTCTTCCGGGAGTTCACGTCTATGGGTACTAATTGAAAATAACTAATGCGCATATCTTCTGCACAAGGACGTAAAGCAAAAGTATGCTTAAATAGTAGTTCCACACAAAAACCACAAAATAGCCGCCACTACTGCAATCCAGTGATTGCCGAACTTTCATTTCCTTCTGTTAGACGTTGGTTGGACTTGCCCAGAACTACAACATTGAGCGGCGGGGTACGTGCGCCTCCTTCTTTTCGGTCGCCTCAACACATTTAGTTTTTGCTTCCCCGGTTGGGTGATTTCAGTGCTCCTGAAGACGTTTATAGCTTCATGCCGATAGACACAAATTTGCGAACACCGAATTTGTAGCCGAAAAAGTTTATCCCGCCAATTTTATGCGGGCTTTGCTCCGTTTATTACAACAATTTGCAGAATAATTTCACACCCCGGTACATTCCTGGTTCTTTTTTGTTACGAAGCAACACTAACTTCCTATATTAAACATTCCTTCAAGACTCGTTGGACTTTTTGAACAGAACTAAGGTACATGCCATTTAATAATTGCAAATGTCTTATTTTGGTGTTTCTGGATCAGGAGTTTTTGGGACCAATTCTATCAATGTAAAGGCAGCAGATGCGTAGAAACTCAAATTAAAATATTAAATCCCTATTAACCCACCGAAGTAAACAACTTTTTGACGCCAAACTTTCCCTTTTCTACAACTTGTGAATACAATTAGCGCGCATTCAAATCGCACGTCCACGTTAACCCGTCTCGTTAGTCTAGGCAACCAGATTACAATTGTTTACCCTAACGTAACCGGCTTTAATTTGCCCTATTAATTTAACCCCACAATTAGCGCCAACTTAGCCCCCGAGGCGCAGGTTAACCTACGCACCATTCTGTTCGTGCTGTCCGGGCAGCAAAACGAGTGTAGAAGAGAAAATTATGACACATTTAACGCGCCTTTTTCGGCACCCCCCTTCAGAAAGCCGGATGGGTGCGAGGGACAGTTAGGTAAGTGATTTTTCACCACGCCACGCCGGTCACCGCTCGGATGTAAATCAACCCGAACGCATTTCGTACTGGCTGAGCGAGGGTTGAAATTAATAATAACAACTGCACAGAGCCCGAAACTCGGCTTATGCGCCCGAAGCACCCGGCACATTTACGTCACACCGCACGAGTTGGTCCCGATTTGTGGTTTAAATCGTCGTTGGCAGCGTCCACAGCCACCCGGGGACGGCTGAAGTTGCGGAAATAAATCACGCCCCAAAAAGTTTAGACGAGCTCTTCTCATAGCTCACAAAGCTCCCCGGGTACGAATTTATAAAGTTGAGGTTTCTTTCGCTCGGCGTCCCGAGACTTTCATTAATTGAATTAAAACGCTAGCAGCTGTGACACTGCGAATGTTGGGTCCGTCTATAATACCATGTCTCCCATTTCAGGATGTCATGCGGTGATATGTGCTTCCAGGGCACAAAACCTCCCACAATAGGAGTTGAGACGGTTCGGATTTTCTCTCTGAGTTTGCCAGCCAGCTTCATCAACTGCAAACCGGCAGTTTGGCGACGACAAGACAGCAGGATATCGTCTGGAATGAGAGCGTGCCATAAAATGTCCACCTCAATCCAATGGTGTACAATTTGCTCGATCAAGTTTTTGGGTAAACAACAACTTTTATGGATGAACCCCTTTTCCTTGGAAGTAGCAAACATAACATCAAGACGGGATCATATTAAGGTCCGACTTTCGATACGTTTCAGGTAAGGCGTATGATTATCGTGTGTAGCCGCTCAATGTCTATGCGTAGAACCAGTCTTCAGGAGACCTTCGATTCACCGGAGAAACTCAACCACTATGTGGTGGCTCTGCAAAACCGACCGAAAACCTTGACTTTTCCATACCACCCGGGCTCGAGAGCCGGGCGAGATCTTCGTCGAATTTGGCTGAAAATCCTGTAACAGCCACAGAAAGGCCGATGAAAAAGGTGAAGCATCGTCGCTAGCAGAGACTTGGGCGTTTCTCCAATGGCAGGTTGATGGATTTATGGCCAAAGCGAAGGCTACGGTTTTGCGTACCGCCATATCGTTGTGTTGTGACGGATGGAAATTCGCGAGATGCACCAAAACGCTCTCTCCAATCCTGGGGCGCAACGAAAGCGAGCGCGATTCCAATCAATTACCCAAAATGCATTTTACCAGATGGCCGAGAAGGAAGGTTCCCGCAGACAACCGGCCGGCATTGGGCCGTAGATCTTGACGGAGGCATCATTATAGTCCTTAACAGTGAGAGCTACAGCCGGTCACGGTACTTTTCATTTTTGCATATGTTCTGAATATTTATCTTAACAACTTTTAAACAAATGCTATACTAAGATTACGTATCTAAAACATGGTTTAGTAAACAAGTGTTATACTCTTTGCTTACATTGTATACTGCAGCGATAAGAACGAAAAATAAACTTGTTTATTCGTTTTAGCGATCGCAAAAACGGTGCAACACATATTTGAAAAGGTCGATATATGTATTTCGATGATGAATTATCAAACGAAATTCGATTGCCCTCGAACGAGCGAAATCCACCAACTTCCGAGCTGATAAGAAATGTAGTGATACACAGCAACTCTCCGTCTCTGCACGGTTATCGTTATGGTTGTCGATCGGGGGGTTTTCTCGCCTGGCTTACATCTTAATTCCGCCGTGTAACTGATTGGTTTTTATTATGTAAAAATAAATATTTCATTCTTATCACTTTGACACACGGTTTTTTTGATTAACATTCGTTCGGGGTCGATAACAAGAGCACTGACACACGCACACACACCAACGCTTTTTGCCACATTTTGACAAGAAAATCCACACCAGCTCAGTTCAGTCCATGCGACACTTTGGATGCGAGCCAATTTCGAGCAGATTTTGAGTTAATAAAAAGACGCACTATGCACAAAAACTTTTCATTTTTCATTTGGATAACTGAATATACGTTGACCAAGGTCTGTATGTCGAGAATTGAGCAAAATTTATCATCCACCAAACATGTGGAATATTTTCCACAGTTCCGTGAAAAACCCGCAGCAGCTACCAGATGCGTGTCCACAATGTTTATGGATGATGTTGTTTGGAGAAACTCCAAGAAGCTCTCGACATGGCGGTGGGCACACAAACATACTGTGCTCACAGAGACGATCCCAAACGTACAGGAGAGACGGATAAAACATAAATTCATCAATTAACGGCATAAACCACAAACAACCATCGTCCAGTGGTGGCAACAAAGTTTTCCATGATTCGTTTTTCCGCTGCGGCGAAGTGCCCGGGGAAGCAACGATAGAAAAATCGCCAGCCAGCGGAATACACAGACTCCACACGCTGGTGGTGCATTAGCAGCTTCGCGGTGTCGTCGCTTCTTTGGCTCGTCGCGAAAGTGCAATTCCACCGTCTTCCATCGTGGGCCGGCTTTTGCCTCTATCTGGGCCGATTTTCCAAGCGCATATGTTTTCACTCGACAAAACAGTGTAACAGGCAGCACCCCAAGGCAAATTTGCACGGCGTAAACACGCAGTGCAATATATTTTGCAATCATTTATCTACGTGCCCCCCTGCCACACCCGGGAGCAAAGCTGCACGAGATGATAAAGCGAATGCTTTGAAGAAAATAATGAAGATATGCATTGCCACAGTGTGCGGTACGTGCCTGCGTCGAATTTTATCACGCAAAATCGGGCTACAGCTTCGAACGAGCTAATGGGCTTTTTTCTCCCAATTAGTTCATCCCATACTGTGTGTGATGTATTGGTTATTGCGCTGCAGGTGTGTTTCAGAGCTTTGAAAACGTTTGCACACAAGACAAAGGATCATTCAATACAACTTGCAAAGGCGATGCTTTCAACAACAGTAGCGTTTTCGTTCGAGACACCTGAGCGAAGCAGTTTGGCAGTTCAATTTATTTTCGTCTCACATCGAATGACCACCCATCGATGCACATGTCTCGCACATTTCTTGGCACCTGTGTGTACTACATCCGATTGGCATTTGTAATGACATTGTTACAATGAGCACCAAGTTGTCTACAGAAGCAAATCCCAATTGCCACGGCGAAACAAATTAACGATGGAACACCGGTCGTCCTCTCCCGCGGTAAGGGGTTTCACATTTCATCACACGGAATCACGGAATGCGATATTGCAAATTCAACCGACTGAGTCACGGACAGTCACCATGGCGTGTGCGTCTGGTTTCACCCACACACAAAACTACAGATATTACGAGAAAAAAGCAGTTCGTTCCCCCACGCGATGGGACGCACCGATCCCGGAATATTTTACGCCGAAAAGTACGCCATCGCCGTCGCCACTGCATAATTGGTGTCAATTCACGCAATCGCTTTAATTAATGCACTCGCACTACCAGGACGCGTTGTCGGATTGCATTCACACTGCGGACAGCCGGAGCTGTATTGTCCCGGTTTGGTGAATGGCGAGCAATAACCCGGCAATCCAGGCCAGACCAGATGGGACAAGAATGCAAATGCGGTAAACTACGACAGTCGGGTATCGGCTTATCAGCCGTGTAAGGGAAAGGCAATGGGTAGGCATCAACAGGTTGATTTTTCCTTGCCCCACAAGCACGAACCTACACCATGACAACGGGCTGCAAAACACCGCACAACAACACACGGTCCACGCGTACGCTTATCACTGCTGCCGAGCGACAACTAACCGCGAAACGATCCGCGAAACCGCGCGATACTGCCCCACGGTTGCCACGATCACACGGTGTGTATGAGAGAGTGATTGTGAGATCACCGGCGGACGGTTTAAGGGGGGCCCCCATGCCGTGACAGAGAAGACATCCCCATCGATCTCACACACGCGCGCTGTCGATCAGTTGTGTTGTTGGTGATGGCGGAGAACACGCGAACGTGGAAAAGGAACCACTTTCGAGACTCACGCTTATTCGCTTGCGCGCCCCCTCGTGGAGGAAGACTCCACCGAAAACTACCAAACAATCGAAACGTCTTCACACGGCGGTGTCGCCACCGTACTGAACGGAGTGGCCAACCGTCGGCCCCGCGAAGAAGCTCGCGTGCCGGTCGCGAGAAGCATCCACTGTAGTTCGGGCGTGCGCGACGTGCTTCGCGTCGGCCGTGAGTATCCCGCGAGCTCCCACCGCGAGCTTTCATCTTGTTGATTTAGCGGTTTTTATTTCTAAAAAAGCCACGGGAGAAAGCGAGCTTGCACTCGCGAGAGAAATCTACGAGACCGCGATGAGCGCGAACACGCGATGAAAGCCGTTTTGTTCAAGCATCATCCACCAATCCATACTGACGTGCAAGTGTGTGCTTGAACCGAACACAAAATCTCAACGAATGAAAACATCTTCTTATAGTCATCTACAACTCCTCTGAAGAGGGCGAGAAAGAGAGAATGGAAAAAAGAGAAATCATTGCTTAAAAACGGATGAGGAACAGATTTTCGCGCTTTCGTGGAACTCATCTGCCGCGGTTTTCACTCGGGCTCGCTTTCTTCCGCGTGTTTATTCTCATCTGTGAGCTGCTTCGATTTTTCTCACCATGCGCGGATCCACCTCGCGGAAAATTGAGAAGAACTCACGTGAAAGCTCCAACGATATTGGTAACCCATTTCTGCTGGGCGGGGTGGTTCCGAGAATCGAACTTTATAGCCCTGAGCGAAAGCTTTACGGGTGGAAAATTTACTCACAGCAGTTTGGAAAAACGTCAGCGGAATAAAAAAAACAAACTCCCTCCAGTGAGAGTCCAGAACGGAGGAACTTTTTATTTCCCTGACCTACACCACTGCAAAATGACACATGCCAAACATTCCGACATTCCTCACCCGACATGGGCAGGCATTAATCCTCTAGTGAGGTGCATTATGTCACCCGCCGTTTTTCCCAACTTTTAAAAGCGTTGCATTCATACGCGCGACGACGGCGACAACGGCGACGAAGGAAATGCACTCGCCCCGAAGCATGACATCATCTTCGAAGCCGCCGTTTCCAAGCGCAGCTCAAAGGCAGCACCACACTACAAAGTACTGCTTAATGTACCGTTCTGGCGCAATAAAATAATTGATCGAACCCAACACGATTGTGCGCTGCACGGAAAACGGAATTGCACGACAGAATAAGGTGGTACGGTGACGTCGTACGTCGGTGGACTTTGTGGTGCCAAATAAATCCCTGCTTACAGATGATGATCAATGGCATTAAGTTTTCCAGTCACTTACTTGCCACACTCGTCGAGATTTTCTTTGATTTCAAACAAGCCTTACCTGCAAAAGAATGAAAGAAGAAAGTTGTTTAAAACACATCATAAAACCCATAAAATAAATAAATCCATCCTAAGGCATGTGAAATTTAATTTTTGTTACGAAAGTAAGGAGGTCAGGAGCAGTTTACGCAATGAAACTATTAACTCCAATTGGTCAACGTCACCACAAATGAGTAAGCCAACGTGACAGCAGCTTGCCACCGCACCCGTAAGCAAAGTTCCCTCCACTGTGTCCTCTGGGAATGTAGCCCGAGTGTCCCGTTCGTTACCGGTGGCAATGCACTTAGAGGGACGTTAAACAGTAATTATTGTTAGCCGCTGTTTTAAGCGCTCGATGTACAGAAATGGCACACAGAGAAAACAGTCAAACGATGGCAACGAACTCAAAGGACGCTCAATGGAACGAACCGTGGTCGATCATGTGGAAGATAAAAAGGCTTTTATCAACAGCCTTTACAGGAAAAAAAGGAAACAAACCACTGACGGCTATCGGGGTGAGGGTAGAACGTGAGCTATCTGACATTCCTGTGCGCGTCAGGGTAGGTAAAAAGTAAAAATTCTCTACCCCACTGAAGTGAAGCTGAAAAGAATATTGTACAATTATTGCTTCCTTCCTTCGTTCGGTCCTCGCAACCCTTTTCTTCAAATGTTATCCGATCGACGCATTAAGAATCGTCTATGAACATTCCTTGCACTTGCCGAGACAGCAAGCAAGAGCGTCATGATTGGTCCTCTCGTAGTGCGTCACCTTTCAATTCGCACGCATATCCAACATTCTAAACGCGTCAGCTACAGAGTTCTGTTCCTAAAGAACTGTGTCTCTGGGCTTCACCACCATCAACACAACAAACATCGATGACGTTCACAACAATCGTCCGAACACTTTCTTAGGAAAAAAACATTTGCAACAGCGGATCGATTCGACGTGCCATTTATTTTCTCTGAGGCGAAAAATTCCCCTGCGAGAAGGAAAACGACGATAATTGTGCTGCAAAAAAGTAATGCACTTACACATCGTTCACGGAACATGCATTGCTCTTGCCAATATCTGGCAGCTTCTGTTGCTACAACAGGGCAGCAGCAATGCGTTGCCCATTTGGCGAAGAGGAGAACTGAGTGAAGTCAATCAACATCAACGCACACACACAATACACCACACCCCTCACAAAGCTAACGAAATAATTGCCAACAGTGCAAAAGATGTCGACAGTTGACGAATGGGGTGAAGTTTTGAGGATGAGGTTGCCATCTTCCATCATCCAGTTTCGCATGTGAATTGTTCGCAAGATGCACTTTTCCAGGGAACCTCCTTAAGCTGCTAGCTTCAGTTATATGATATAGTGTAGAACGATAGAAGTCCAAGAGGAAAGTTTAGTGCATACCGAGAAATAATTTATGAATCATTAAAATACTAAAAAGAAGTTTGATGTGTAAATAATGAAAGAAATAGAAAGTTATGAATCATCTTGAAGTTTAAATTTTATTTAAAATGCACACAAGTAATTTTTTTTTAATTCAATACAAAATCTTGGCGCATTGAAATGGAAAGCACACAAGCCCGAAGAACATATTCCATTCGCCTTCTTCGCCTTTCGACACACGCTATTAGGCCAAACTCAATCAAGCCCGGTGTAAGACAACACCACTCGTGCCCATTGTGTTGGCCAATTTGCTCAAAGAACTTAGTTAACCATTTTAAACCCACCCGAGTAAGCACACAAAGTCACACAACATGCCGGCCTGTTCCCGAGAGACACATTGGTATGACAAATTGGCCTGTAGCGAAGGATAGGTGAGGGCATCAGCATCAGCACCGGCAATCCGCCGCAGACAAAGTGGATAGGCAAGTTGCACACAAACATACACACACGCCATGCATCGGAGCGAACGTGATTTTATGTTGAGATCATTATGCTAACGGTTCGACGGGAGACGGCCGTTTACAAGCACGCGGCTCACATTATCCTTTCCCGGGCCGTTCGGTGGAATGCTGCCTCTGAGGTGATCCGCGCGAAACGTAAGCCCAGCGTCGCAATGTGGCAGCATTAAAAACATTGCGAACATTGAACACCGGGGCGGACAGGTCGACACTCGACGCGCGGGGACAAATTAAACTCCAACTCGTTCGCCATAGCATAGGATCGTCGTGCTGCGACGAACACACACTGGAATCATGCAGCCTCCAAAACGAGGATGCATTGGGGTCTCCGGGGTACACACACATGCTGGTTCGGCCACCGGTGGGGCTTGTGGAAATGGGTGAAAAGTATTGAATCATAATTGCGACAAATTATTCGAACCGAAGAAAACACCGGCGGTGGTGCGATGATGGGCTTACAGTAATACCGTGGCAGGACAACGCCAATACGTGGGGGGAAAACTTTTATGCTGCCTGCAAACGATTTCCATCCGAACGGCCGGGGATGCGATTATTGGATTCAACATGAGCCACCCGATCGTCTGTGTGTGTGCGAGTGTGTGTTATCTAAGACGCTCGCTGCTAATAACAACCATTCCAATTGCCGATGCCTATGCTGACAATTATGTGCGGACGCAATTGGTCACTGGACTGTACCAGACTTCGCGCCATGTTCTCGCCACGTGTTACGAAACGGGCCAAAATCGTTACGATGATTATTATGGGAATTTCGCCTGCCGAAGTGTGATGCAATCTCTGTGTGTGTGTGCTTATGTTTTTCGATTTCCAATGATCTCCGCGCCGATCTCATGAGACACCGTTGGTTTTAGACATCGCTAATATTCTCTCTCAACAAACCGAACGAAAAATACTTATTTGCTTGGTGGAGACATTGGAGGGAATAAATGGAATGGCCCAATTAGAAATGCATAACTGCCAATGAAATTTGTTTTGTGTGGCCAATTTTCAACAGTGGACAGGTGTTATGCAGCCAACGCAATCTTAAAAATGGTAGTTTGAATAAAATTCTGGTGACAAAGTGCACAAAAACTATTACATAGGGTCCTATTCTCATAGTCGAGCATCACTCAGTAATGACTTTCACTGTCGATTAAAATCGAAAACCTTATTCCCGTAGGTGAGTTTGTCAAAAGCAGATTTTCGAAAATGATTCTCTGCGGTAATGAACTTTTTTTTAAAACAATCGTTGGTTTCAAGTATGTTTGAAAGTAAATAACAACCTATTTTGAGTTCTTTTACATTTTTCGTGTATCTAATTGTGGTTTATTGTTCATTAAAATCGTTTTAACTCGACATCGCAAGAAAAAATTATACTCGACAGGTTTTATAAATTTTTTACAGTCGCCTTAGTCCTCGAAAACGCAGACATGAGCGTCGAGCTCTTGTGATCCTAAGATAATAAGATAATCATAATAAGAAAACGACTCTGTCGAGCAAAGTGGTACTAGACTCGACAATGGGAATAGGCCCTATAAAATATGTGTCTGACATTCCGTTGAGAGATGTTCCTTACATCTTCGAGAACGAAGGTCACGAAGAACACGTGCCTTAGCGCGTTGTTAAATGTGTTTTAAAATAATAAAGAATGAGATAATAAGCTTGTATATCCCATGACGATATTCAGTAGGCAAAAAATTATTTCTGTCGTGATTAGCAGAGACACGCCCGGAGCAATCCGTGACTCTGTGACACAACACGGGGTGTACTGGAGGAAGTTGATTGCGGTGCCCCCTGGCGATATTTCAATTTAGCCTTTCCCCGGGTTGAGCTGGATCCAACTTTGAAGGCCTTGATGACTACACCCTTTGGACAACTTTATCCCAACTGCGGCGTTCAAATGCCTCTGTGCCAACATTACGCAGGGATGTTCGAGTGCATGTCTGCCTGTGCTGGCGCAAATTAATACAACCCTTGTGTTGGACGCGAATGAACGATGTCGGTGTCGCGACATCGTCCACTCCTCAAGGTCGCTGGCCTCCACCCCGTTCACTGTCCAGCGCGGTCAACCGTCAACAAGACGAATATGCCGTCGCCCGCTGAAACCGAAAACCCATCCTTCACGGATTCAGATTTTAATTAAACGCAGTTGCTTCAGCCACACTACCCTTCCTCTGGCGGTATGCGTTTGGCGCGGGCGTGCGGGGAATACCTTCACGCGCATTCCAATCCGCGATCGTGGGCAATTTCAAAACACGCGCTGCGTCCATCGCGTACACTTTGTCACTTGTGAAGGGATGATGGAGCGTGGGGCAGAAAACTTTTTTTCAAATACTTCGATTACCACAAAGACCTCGGCAGAATCTTTCAACGAGTCGATGGACAAACTGAAGAAACCGAGAGTGTTGGGTAAAGGTTGCATCAAACGCATATGATGTCTACATTTACGCTTCGAATGACGGTTGGATTGAAAGTTACAAGCAAACCGTTCAACATCCGTTAGCTTAGGCAACAATATCAGCCGTGTTTTTACACAGCTTTATAGGGGCATTGTGGAGACAGTCCATTGCGTAATCGCGTGACCTCTGGAGGATGGTGAATTATGGTCAAAAACAGGCGCGATGAACGGGCACAAATGACCGAATGAACGAAATGTTTATATCAATCATAAAGATAACAATCTTGCTAGCCACAGGATGATGTCGGTTTCAATTTAGTAAATGCCGCAATGATGCGCTACGCTTAAACCTTTACGAGCACGATAGGTAAACAATGCGATTTCTTTTTTCCCAAAAAGACAAGATCATTCACATGATATGTGCATAAGATTGTATAGTTTATGCCATTATGTCAAGTCTATGACAGAAATCAAAGTGTAAAAAGAAAACAACTAATTACCCGGGACAGGTAAAAAATTAGATTCAACATGAAAAATGATGGTAGGATAAAACGAGTTAAATGAAATAATAAACATAGGACTAAACCTTTTTTATGCTTAGAAGAACAAATGCGTAACTTACGTTGTCGAACATCGACAACAAAAAACAGATTTTGATTAATAATAGTTTCGATACCAAAATGAAGTGATTTAAATGTACAGTTACGTCCAAACGTATCTTTTCCGATGATCGATTCTACTCGGCAGATTGCCAACTCGGAGCCGTCGGTGTTTCATTTCCCGATTGCGATTGCATAAAAAGGCTGTACTCCACACTAAAATGACGAGTCGAATGCGAATAAAATAATCCAATCCGCCAAACGACGGTCAAACAACGCGAGCTTCACACTACGAAGGAACGAACTGTTAAAACTAAAAGACGCACTTGCTAACAAATGACAACTGTTTGCTTTTCTTTCCCGCCGATACGTGACTGCACCACGATCCAAGATCGGTAGAGCAGGATGCAGCGGAAAATGCATTTTCTCCTACCCTTGTCTTTTTTTTATCTTTAAATCGATCACCCTCGCTTTAGCAAATTGACGCTTGCATTGTCGATTGACAATATGTGCCACGCCATCATCGATGTTAAGACTCGGTTGGCAGCTAGCAAACGAATGCAATGAGGAAGCTCTCGATCGAATGAATGAACAAGAGTTAAGACCGCATGACTTAAGCGGCTTCCTTTCCCTTTGTCGTGCAATAGGACAATACCATGAAGGAGTTGTTGGTGCTGCATCGACACTGTTTCAAAGTCGGTAAATCAAGGAATCAATTACACAACGAACGAAAATACTGAGAAGGGTACATAGCAGGTAAATATTGTGTACGTTCGTGTACTTTAGTGACAAACCGTGTAAGATGCCTCAAGAAAAAAAAATTATCAAACAGTCAAGGCTTGCAGTAAAAGACAATTCCAACTGCACCTGAAAGAAGAAACACACAAAAATCGGTTTTATTAGAAGGAGGAAACTAGGCCAGTGAATCCGGGATTATCAAATATGAACTCCTTCATAAGTGCTTTCTCGTGAAAATATGCGGCCATAACAAATTAACTCTCGCTGTTTGATTTTTCAAACCATTAAGATCGTGGCAAACATCAGGTCGTACAATCATTATAAAACGTCGTTATTTCGCAATCGCAAAACAAATATTTTGCAACCCACCTTTGACCAAGTTTGATTTAATTTGAAAACCGCTTAATCTTTCCACACGGTAACAACCAATCACTGCTACTGTGGCCATGGTGAAACATTCAATTTGCAACTACCAGGCGAACACAGGGAAGGTTTGAAGGTTCGCCGCAGGCTGGATTCAAATTGAGAAAACATTTGATTATCAGCGGAAGAAGGGCTAAAGTTGAGAAACCTAAGCAAGTCGAAATACCATTGAAATGCTTCGGGCACTGGACGATGGTAAATGTTTAAGCAAACAATCATCACTAAATTACGTTTACTTATCATTACGAGCCCCTATCGTGGTGGATTAGTTTTGATTTCTCATTCAAGAAGTTGAAGAAAGTTGCATCACATAAAAGTAATAACTTAACGTTAAATAATTCGTCAAACCTGAAATACTTTAGGGGTTTTTAAAAGAACGTAGCTTCATGTTTCACAAACAATATGTAAATCATTGATGAACTAAAGTTTAAATAGTAAAAATCTTATGCAAATATGTGACATGATACATAACAGTTAGGCAAATCCCTAAAACGGACGTGGATGAATCATAGTTATCGTGTACTAATAATTTGTAACTCATATCACTCAATTCGACTCCAGTGTCAGAAGCCTCTACTTTCGTGGCATCGATAACAGACAGCACTTTCACCATCCATCACCGGTGACCAACACCATCTGCACCATATATCGCCAGGAGCCCCAAACAGCCAGCGAGCAGAAAAAGGCATATTTTAATGGTTCGCTAATTTTGTGCCTAGGGAAACAAATTACGGACGCTTTTCCGCACGAACAGCAGCGGTAGCAAAAGGGATACGATGGAGGAACCGTTGCATCCGGAACCGTTTCCCCTGCAAACGTCTTCACGAGGGTGGTGGGTGAGCAGTTGAACCGCAACCATCAATGGCACGGACGTGCCAAAAATGGGAAATTAATGACCCTGCGTATGGGCTCCTTTCGTTCCTCCGTTGCAACTTTACGTGAACGATCGTTTCTCGCCGATTGCAATCCCGCGATCGTACGGAACCGACAAACAAACAGTGTCGCCGGGTGCTGTAAGATTTTCCGATTTTTAAATACCAAATGATGGACACATGATAAATCAGCTATTCCGATGGCGCGATGACGAGACGCGCTTCTCCTCGACTCTTACTTTTTACACCATTTACATTTAATGAATCGTTGTTTCTTTCTTTTTGAGGAAAAATTTCGGCCAAACAAATTAGCAAAACCGACCGCAGCAAAAGTGCCAGTTTTCCCCTCCCGTGTCGCACGCACCCTCCACACTACCCTGGTATAATCGATGCAGAAAGCGTATCTTACCCGATGTTATGGTGGTTTTCTGACAAGATACAGTCTTCGGCGGACACGTGATTGAGTGATTAAGTTTAATTTTCCCACTCGACCATCGATTGCGTCACCATTTGGTATACTTTTCCACGCCATTATCATCATTATCACCGTCAATCAAAAAAGGGACCCGGCGAGGGGGAAGGGGGATACCTTGCCGCCAAAAAGGTGAAAAACGGATCGCGCCAAAACGCGAGCGATGCGCTGGAAGATTACCGGTAGGTTTTAATGTTGATGTTGATGTTGAAAAATTGCTTCCTGCCGCGTTACTGCGGAGCAGGTAAGGCGAGACGAGTTCGACTCGAAGCAACATTAAACTGTACAATTTTCAACCACAACTTGTGATTTACAGAAAAGTAAATGTATGCAATCGAAAGTAAAAACATAACTTCAATTTTGCAACGGGCTCTCCGTCGGACATTCACTCCGGTAAAACACTCTCTTACGGGGGCAGCATAATTTCGTTGCATCATTTCGATAACATGGGGGTCCTTCTCCAGTGACAATAATATTCGCCCGCAAAACTAACGAATAGCATGGCAAATGGCCAAAAACAAATTAAAAGCGTTACGGTAATGGTGACGGTAGCCACGCTAATGAGTGACAAAGTGTACTAAATTGGATACACCTATTTACTATGGAGGCTTAAGTGAAGGATAGGGAAGTACCATAAACCTCACTACGCCACGGTACGTTAAGCCTTTAATGTCAATAAAAGTGGATTTATGTTGCGAAAAAAAAGGTCCAGAAGTGACATTATTTCATACAACGTTATGTAACATGTGATTGCATGCAGCCGATTGTCTTTTAAATGTAAAAATGGCCATATTTAGACAACAATTAATGCTGCTATTAATTTCGTTTTAAACAATATATTATTTTTTTTTTAATAGGATGTCACAATCTCCAACAATAAAGTACTATCAGCTGCGATTATTTTGATTATGCTGGTGATGTACTGCACTTGCTGTTTGTTTGTTACAATTTCAAATCGACGCCTCTGCTTGATACCTAAATAAAGACGGGCAAGATTCCCGCTGCCTCCGCACAAGCGGAAGCGAGCATAAATAATGTTTAGTGTACGGCAGCATAAAACCAACCGGCAGCCACCCATTGCTATCGATATAAAAACCGCACGATTCGTTCCACCACCTCCACGGCAATGGCGCGCCCAGTCCGAAAGCTGCGTGCCGCTTCCTCGACTAATAGACTCCCGGGCTCCGAAGCTATTTAATAGTGGAGCGACTGCATGCTGCTTAATTAGCCCGTGTGCAGCAGCACGGCCGAATTCCGGGCGAAACCTGCAGCGTTGCACAGCGCAGCATATATGATGGAAGTTATTAGCATGATGATGAACGCATACCGCACAGCTGGAAAACTACACCAACACAACGCCTTCTTTCTAAAATGAACAAACGAAGGGAGGTAGGTAGGTGGTACAGTTGATGGAAGTGGCGACTGCATAATTTACCGCCTCCTCCGAAGACGTGTGCTCTATGAGTTGAGCTAAACAAAAAACAAACCCCCACCGACACACACAAAAAACATATCCTGTTCCGCCAGCACACAAAGTGTACCGAACCTTACGGTTGCTGCAGGAGTAGCTAGAGAATTAACTCGTTTTTAATTACGCCCAACTGTGGGAGACCGAATTTAGCGATGCAAAAAATATACATGCTTCACGGAGGGAAGCAAACAAGTTGACTCCACGCTTTTCCTCCCGAGGCCGGATTTACGCAGCGAGGTGCAAAGCTCTTGTCACCGACAAAATGCCTCCTCGAAGGAGGAAGCCCATTAGAAAATCGGATTGCTAGCAAAAGCAGAGATTTCAAGTGTCAAAGGAAATGCTCTTCAACTTCACTTGCCTTTGTCTCTGCAACGGAAGGAGGATATTTCTCGAGTGTAAGAGTAGAGCAGGCGTTGTACGAATGGGAAGAAAAATGGGTCGTCCTTTGAATACGTTCTTGAAAACGCCATCACCAACAGGATTATTTTACCCCTTTCTTTCCTCTCCCAAAAGGTTCTTTAATGCACTTTATATTTCAGCCAACTTTTGCGTCCAGGACAGCGATAAGAAGAACCTATAATGATATTTTCCATTTCCTAATCGTACCGAGTGGCAAGAACACTAGACAATTGCATCGAATGAGGTGCTCAAGACTTGGAAAAGTAATCATTTAATGGTCTTAAAACTACATAACATTTTGAGACAACGAACTTGAGATAAAATTTGGATGGATTGCAATAAACCGGAACAGCTTGGAGAGAAATAAACGATTTTTTCCAGGTTCCACTCAAACGTGACTAACGCTCAATTGTGCTTCTAAGGATTCGCTGAGAGCAAAGCAAAAGCTGCTATCGTGACGTTCGTGTGAACGAACCCTTAACGGTTATTAGTTCTACGTGAGGTGATAGCAAATGTGTTGCACTTTTCCATAGACGTGTCGACGCTTTCGGGAGCTTTCTACCTGCAAAACTGCTGCTTTTCGCACTGCTTCACACGTCAGATTGCGCAAATCGCGAGTACGTACCGGGCGCAGCGAGTAACGAGATCACTAGATTATGGTAATGGGCATGTCGCATACGTTGGAAAGATCCTTCCGTCAGAGCTTGTAAACATCCAGCCGGATTTTGAACGCAAACCTCCGCCCGGCATATGTTTCTTGGAGCGTAAATGGTACAATTCCTTAATGCGGACATCACGTAACGTGCCGTTCGGAGAAGCCGGAAGTTTTAGCTTCCTCGATATCGAACTCGACCGGCGTTCGTGTGAACCTTCGGCATACGCAAGAGAAAGCCCACGTGCCGTGGGAAGGGTTTAATCAATGGTTCATTTTTCTTGACCAAGCTTTTGTCAACATCTTCCTTTCTTTTGTTTTTTTTTTTATTTTTTTGCAAACCACGAGACCACACTCAACGCTCGATCGATTACCAACCGGCGACGTCAAACGGGCAGCAGCAGCAGTGCAAAATCATGCTAAAGGGGATCAAAACACGCAGACACAACATAAAAATGCCGGAGGTCTCTATTAAGCGTTCGCTTCGATAACAACCTCCAAACAGAACGTTAAGACTTCCGAAATATGAAAACAACGGCGAAAACGAACTGTCCCGAACAGACCGACAACGAACGGAATAAGCGGATGACGATTTAAGAAGAAAATGCCTCCGTCAAGCACACGCTGGGGTTCGCTTGTAGTCACTTCGAATAGCTGGAATAAAAAATCCAACATAATCCAAGGGAAGCGTTATTTGCAACCAAACGAACCTGCTGATTGATTTTCGTCTCAGGGCAATGCCGGCGGCGGGATTTCGACCCAAACGATCATCGATTAATTTAACGACATTCGCTCTATCTTCACTGCGGTATCTCTTTGAGCGTCTTTCGTTGCTGTCTATCGGGGACGTCTGATTTTGCGGACAAATTTGCCATGCAGTGGAGTGTTGGTTCGATGGCGGATATTTCAGTTCTTTTTAAACATAATCGTAGTGCTTTGATCGAAACCAATAAATTGTAGCCACGGAAGAAGGGTATTAGAGCTTGACTGCAAATTTGGCGACATTATAATCCGGATGGCAAACATGTCCAAACACCACCCAAATAATACAAAAAACTTACCTTCGATTGTACCTGTAACGAAAACAAAAAAAAAAAAAGATTATTATTATGTAATTGAGATTGTATGTTATAAAAAATATCATAACTTAGTAGTGTATTGTTGAAACTAAATTTAAAAAAACACCCACGTAAATCCTTAAAGCTGTTCGGTAAGGTGGTAAATATTATTGATTCTTCTAATTGTAATACAATAAACTAAAAAAAAACCTGCACCTTCACGACACTAGAAACAGAATTGTACTCGACGAACCGCAGAAGACGATGCAACGATTTGCATCGCAGATACGGAGTGCATTGCGCAACCAGCAGCAAAGGGAAGATATCCACAGCAGCTTTCACATAACCGTCAATAATTGCACGACCATCGATTTTTCAATGGACCTCCGCGTTTTTACGAAGCTTTCAGCTTCGCCTGGCTTCTGTTTTGTACATTAAACCCATTTATAGCCTAACTCATCGCGATGGACGAAAAATCAAACCTTGATCGGTTGCAACCTTTGAAACCGATACCCGGCAGAAAGCTACAGCCTAAGTGACTGGCTAACGGACGGACATTATTAAACAGCGATTAGATATCCTCTCACTTCACTTGCATCATGCACCCCTGAAATCGTTTACCGGCTTCGGTTCCATCCAACTGGTTATCCGTAAAAGTCGTTCCATAACCCGCTCCGGAAGATGGGAAAAGATGCAAACCATTCGCTACGGTCACCATCGCCATCGGACGCTAAAAGATGGCTATGAAATAAAATTAAAAGCGAATGACATCGTGGAACAGCACGAAGACTTTAATCGTATTCGCTACATGGATCGGCAAGCCCACCAGAGTCTGACAAAATTATGCATACATTGGCGGCCGGATTTTTGACGTCAGTGCCTCAGGACTTTGTTCAGACCTCATACGATGGGAAGTTTTGACAGTCTGCTGCAGTGCACGTGACGAACAAGCACGGCACTGTGGCACTGTTTGAACTGTCACATGTCTTATTGGGTCTCAGTAACTGTCAATTATGTTACGGCGATTTCCCTTGGAACTTTTTTGTTCAGAATCCTTCATAAGGCACATTTTATAGTTTCAGCCTAGGCGGGTATAAGATTCTACTCCTATTCCTATCTGATATTCACATAATCATTTTTATATTAACTTACTTTCGAAGCAGCGAAAACTACACATATATTTATCAAAAATGTAAATATATTTTCTTATCTCTTGATCTAAATGTGAGCTTTTCCGTGATTGCAATATTTTGATTTTAACTATAAACGTAGAAGATTTAGCTCGCTTTCATTTCAAATAAGTAAACATAAATATTTCCTTACTTTTTCTTTGGCGTAACTAACATCTTCGACTTTTTCCCTTTGTTATCAGTCCTTTAATACCACGGACGGGTCCGGTCTCGGTGAGGGTTCGAAGCCACACCATCGAAAGAAGTGCACGTGGGCGAATTATCTAACCGGCGGAACCGCTTGGCTGACATGGATCCCCACTATCTTTCCTTAGTGCTACTGGTAAGTTAATCTCTTTTGTGCAATGCACATCGAAGGTATGAGTATATTAAATAGAAACTGTGATTAGTATATGAAGATGCAAAGCTGAATGCAAAAGTCTTCAACAATGACAACAATTTCGAATCAGATCAACATAATTGAATAAGCAACTAATTGTACATGTTGCAGAACTTGACCCTTCTTTAAAAACCGCTCGATTTCAATTACAGGTGCCCGTATCCGGAAGAAACATTTTCTCTCTCTCCTTAAGCAGAACAAATCATGACAACGAAGGCAACTAAATTCACTTTGTTCCCTTTTCAACAGCAGTTATGTCATTTTTACGGCCTGTGTAGATCACAATTCCGCCATTCAAAGAATGCTCTCCTTGACACTTCAAATTTATGTTTATGATTCAACATAAAAATGATTTATTAGAAATGTTGATGCTGCTTCAACAATGCAGACCAAAAACAAAATTAGCTTGATACCACAAAGGCAAAGGTCCCTCCTGACACCTACCGATTGAGCGCAAATACCGCTACACATTTCAAGGCATCTAAAATTATCCCATCAAGACGGACACTTGGGTAAGTAAACTGTTTTATGATCGACATGAAGCATGCCTAATAGCAGCAGATTAAATAATATGCAGCAAAGGTTGCATACATTTAACCAATGCTTTAGACTAAACGGTACACTATGTGGCGGTATTTGTGGTTTTCTTTTATGTTTCATTCTCTATTGAGCTTTTTTCAGACAGATATTTAATATTTACATATTATATACCATTTTTCTTTTTACCATATGTTACGGCCATCCTGGGTTAAGCCTTATGCTTTAATCATACTGATTTCACTTATTTGGTTAATCAATCCTGGGACTCCTAACATATACTAACCCGGTTTTTGTATCTTTCTATGACACTAAGTACCAACAATTGTTGGAGATTTTAGATATTTATGGTTTATATCTACAACCTTCCTGCTTTAAGAAAACTAATTTTCATATTATCTGCTGTAGACCGAAGCTCCTTCACATTGTTTCAACCCAGTTTTATAGAAACGATATAAAAGAGTTTTAATTACTCTCCAAAATCGAATGCGGTACAAAATACTTTTGGCGAAGAATTTTACATAGAAAGGACCAAATACCGCCGAACCTAATTTTACTGGCTAATATTCCAGCCGGAACTTCCGATCCGTGGAAATCCTTTTCGACAGAAAGACGTTCAAAAGCTCCTTTTTAATTTATGTCTATCCTAAAATTATGCTTCGAATTTTATGTACCTAACAATAAGAGTATTTACCGCGGAGTTTTGATGGGACATGGAGTGTTCCCAGTGCAAATTAAACCGTACTGAACAAACCAAAGATAATGTACAAAACGAATAACAAAATAAGTTTAGAGAGATAACACCGCGTTGCATTCAATCTCATTAAAATAACTTAAGGTTCATTAATAATTTGTCAAATTATATGCCCGATGAATAATAACCTAAGGATGTAGCCTTCCTTATCACAACAGTATTGTTTAAGAAATTTCTTCACCGCCTTTCTTAAGGCTGTATCATTCTTAAATATTTAATGCTTATAGTAAGTAGACTTCCGATGATGTTGACTCTATTTTCCTGGAGGCTTCATTTCACCCGTAACATCCTTCTCATTTCCATTTCAAGATCGTGTGCCATTGCTCAAAGTATCCGGACGAACAAACTTACCTAAAATAGACAAAAAAAGAAACCAAATTAATACGAATTCATTAAGTTAAGTAACTAGAGATTATCTTCATTCACACGAAACTCAGAACAGCAGACATAATAACGAACAAGAAAAAAGAAACGTACTACAGACAAAATAACCACAATGACATATACTGTCACAATGAAGCTCGTGCGCAGAGCCGAAAAAGTATTAAAAAAAAAAACAGAAGAAAAGCATGAGGATCCCCGTTGTTTGTGGATTTGGAGAAAATTAAGGACAGTCAGAACACTACCCAGATAAGTTCGTTCAGAGCAGATACCTTCTCTATCGTGATCCTCACGCCCATGGTGTGCTAGTTTACGATAATGAAATATTCAACACGAACAACACGAGTCGGTGATGTTTTTATTTTGCTTTAGATCCACGATGTGCCCTGCCATGTCTATGGTATATAATAACCGAAAGAAGTTTTTTGTAACCAAGTTTCACCACGAATGAGAAATATAAACGCAACCATAGAATTTCAACTTATCACTCTGCAAAGTGGAGTAGCGTTTTAGTTTTAGAATAATTTGAAAACCTATATTTATGTCGGTAAAATTCTGACAGTTTTGTATAACCGTTGCCATAATTTTACACAGTTATTTGTATTTACAATTTGTAATACAAAGCTTTTGCAATGTAGACTGCTCAGGATATGCTAAAACTTTTATATTAAACAACGAAAGAACTTCTATTTTCGGGTTCAAAACGGAAAAAAAACTTTAGGGTCAAATTTTGTGTTAAATTGCTTGACACTGCCAACGCCCGCTAACCTTTTTCACACCTTTCAACTTTCAAACGTTTTAACCGGCGCCTCCAGTCAGCGACTGAAGCAGCTGCTATCGTGCCATCTTGGATCAACACCAAAACCAACTCTCTCACCGGAGCCCCAAAATCCGGGCCGGTACCTGAAGCCTGCATCGCACACACCTTGTGGGGGGCCGGCCGTTTTAGACCCCAGCGAAGATGGACGGCTTAATTTGCAACTTCGCCCGGCGAAGTTCAGACCCTCCCTTGCTCAAACGCGCTGACTTTCCCCTTGGACGGGAAAAACTGGCACAATCGTAGCCCGAACACACCTAGTGCTCGGCACCAGTGCGGAAGGCGAGTGCGCGGAATACGCAAATTATGACGCTCCGATAGGGCAGGCTGGCGTGAAACGGAACCTCCTCTCTTGGTGCGAACCTTACCACCGCAAGCCCCCCCCCCCCCCCCCCCACCTGGTGGTGCTGGAAGGCGGATAATCTATTTTTATTTTTCCGGCTTCCGGTCTGGCTAATAATAAATAACCGGTGCCGGGAGCGATACGAAAATAAAATTCAAAATGAAACGGTAAAACTAGAAACAAGTAAATTATAATGCAACCACCAACCGAGCGAGCAGTTGGGCAGATGAGGGCTGCAGTCAGACGCAGCAAATCCAACAACGAACCTCGACGGCCGTCGCTGTGCCAAACTCCAAAAGAAACCCAAAAAGATTGTGAAGTGCTACAGCGAAATGGTTCGCTCAAATTATACCGACATCGTCTTCACATTTCTCTCTCTTACTGCCTCTTTCCCTCCCCTCACACACACATATACACATACACAAATGCTTTTGGGTTCAACCAACATAGCGCCCTAGGACTTGGCGTAGTTTTTCGCCAGCATAGAGTCGTGCCGGAGCGCTGACACCAACCAACGCAGAAATATGGACCACAGAGTGATGGAGGTGCAGGAAGCGGAAATTTATCGATTTACAATTGAACGGAACTGGTGGTGTGAAAACGGGGTTGGTTGGACCCGGTCCAGGGCAACAACAATGTAGTCCCGCAGTCTGGGTTTTCCCAGTGACAGTGACGGGCATTTGATCCGCGCAGACGGCGCCGGCACGCAGCAGACGTTGAGGGTTGTGCTATTTTCATGATTTAGTCGGCTTCAAACGGGAACGGCCGAGTCACTCGTTTCCGATGAAACTAGATACTCTTGAAGGAGAAGTGCAAAGGCCACAAGAAACTCGTGCGAATTCCCGGCGCAAGCCGAAACCCCTCTCTATATGGACTCTATCTTGTCCGAGTGATTGAGGAAGGGGTCGCAAATAATTAATCGAAGAGCCGTCGTCGATATATAGGACAGCAATCGCAATGACGGTTAAGCGCCAATTATCTTAGTCTCCGCCTGGTAGCAATACTACGTTGCCGGCAATAACGTCCAAATTGGAGGTCCCTAAAAGTAGAAGGTCAATGAATGTACTATTGCTTCCCACTACTAGTGAATAGGTTACTTCCTAAAAGCTACGCATCATGTCACAAAGACAAAACTCGTAATACGGGAGAGGAGTAGAGCTGACGCTAGTGATGGTCTATGATGGTGGCGCCGCGCCTCACTATCGTCGTTGTTCTATGTGACCATGACCACACCCCAGCAACCCGTATTACCCGTGCGCTTTGTCCCTGCTTCAAGTAATACCCCTCAAAAACGTTCATTGCTATCGTTCTTTGTTCATTCAAATTCAAATATCGGTCAAATACGGCGTAGTAAACCTTTTGCCAGCTCCAGGGAGAAACGCCAAGGGGGCAAGGAAGGGATCCACCGACTGACCTTTCCCGCTGGGCATGTTTTCAATGGGATTTCATGTTTTCTGTTGCGAAAAAAAACGATCCAATGATATTTGACACGCGGAAGAAAAATGGGATCGACATGGTCGTGATGCGCTTTTTGACTGCCGCGTCCATCGAACGACTGACAGTGTCGGATACTCATCTCGTCCGTCCGTCTCGAAGACTTTCGCTGTAAACGTACGGAAACGGACACACAGTCAACACCACAATGTCACGCGGCCAATTGCCCCGGTTGGACACCAGTCGGACACGGCCCGCTGCGACGTCGTGTACACAACACTATTAACCTCTTTCCAACGGTGCCTCACAAATTTGCACACCGGCACAATGGCACACCGAATCGCCTACGCAAGTGGACACGAGGCAGACCGATATGTGTACGAGGAGTTTGTCTGCTGACGTGACTTTTACGGTCCATTCTTCTCGGGCACCGCCACAATCGCTCCTAATTGACCGATTTGTGTACCCAGTCAGATTGGGGATTCTGTGGCAATGGTTTTAAAAAAAAAATACGTGAAATTCCCCGTGTGACGCGGTTCGGGGTTCGACGTCGACGCGACAAGGCCATGTGGCAAAATTAGCGCACACCACCGTACCCACCGCTTTCGTACCACAAACCCGCTCACCCCGGCAAAACCATCCTAGCCATTCCCTGTTTTCAACCTGTCAGTTTCACCACGTAACGGACGTCTACAGCGTCGTTTGACGTTTTCTAACGAGAGATTCTAATCTAAATGTAATCGGTCTCGCTAGGTACACACAACCTGGCGCTACACACACCTCGGTGCCGGTGCCGGTCGGTGGCGCATCACATCACACACATCAGGGAACACACGATTGTTTGTGTCGCGATGGGAAGCGAACGGTGCGGGGGACTGCGGATGTGCGCAACGTGAGGACCCGGTGTCTAATGCGTGAGAGTATGGTGCGCCATTTTTGTGCCGATTATGATGTCATATCGCTGTAGCACCGTGTTCATCCCCGGCGAAGGAAGCAAAAACCAAGACTGTTGTACAACCATCTCGTGTAATAGGAAATGGGAATTACCTTTAACATCCCGAGCACCAAATCGTTTTTAAGAATGATTTATTCTTTATCAAACCAACACATTTCCAACCGTGTTTGATCAATGCCGATGCAGCCGATCGAGAGGCCGCATTTTTGTGCAACAGCTGACTGGCGAGGCTTATCAGCTACCACAGTGCTCCAATATTCCACCGATCACACAAAACGATGTTTACCCTCCAGTACAAGCGGGGGCTAAGCGTGTTTTTACCACCTTCGTGCAATTAGCGGGCCGATAATCGTCCACCACTCAACGTGCCTTTGACTGAGCTTCCGCCAGACGTTAGCGGACGGCATTACGGGCGACGGAAATCACTCCAAACGACGGAGAAGTGGTAAGGCACTTGTACGCCTGCCTTTATTATTCGGTCACGTGTGCGCGCGTGACATAAGCAGTACGCCGGAGAGGTTAATGTTTGCACTGCTCTGAAGTCATAAATCAGCAGTTACGGTTGTTTAAACAAATTGCGTTACATTTGTGTCTATTGACAACTATTTTTGACATATTAATATTTCTTCGCAACTAGACCTGAAGCATTGTTAATATCTCAATTTGTGCTTCAAAGGACTCGGTCGTTGTACAGAATATATTAATAACCTGAGATAAATGATCTTTTACACATCTTTTGGATATCTCAGTATATTTTCTGACGATCTAATCAAAATTCTAAATGAAGTTTAAAAGCTAAGATATGCTTAAAAACAGTGCATTAAATTTATGACTTTCAAGAAAATGTTAGTATGATTTTATTTCGAATAAATTATGAGTGCAACATAAACCAATTTTACAGTTTTCAACCAAGAAAACTAGATCATCTTTGTACAGAAAATTGAAAAAAAGAACTAATAAAAAACTAATCCTAGATTAAATATGAATTTAAAAAAACAACGTTATAGAAATGATGATTTTTCCTTGGTGTTCAGGGGATCGGAATCTGCAGTAGCGTAATAACATTTTGCTCCCCTTGAGAAAACCGGCATCCCCGTCCAATAAAGAGCAAACAATTCCGTTCAATATATGACAGCTTCAAAGCCATTCTTCTCCAAGAAACCATCTCCCAACAGCCATTGTGTGCAGTATCGCGCAGTGGAAGGACCAACGGAACGCGCATCAACCAACAAATACACCATCCTCCACGGGAAGAAAATCAGATCCGTGCATATGTGTGTGGGAATGCACACCACGAGAGCCGGCAGCAGTACATGGTGCACAAAACATTCCAATTCACACGCCCGGTGCAGTTTGGATGCATCCTGCATCGCATCGCATACACCTAACCTATCGCCCGGTTATAAATAGTTCGACTACAACGGAGTGCCACAGTGCAGCACCTTCTCTTTGTCGTTGCCATCCCAGGGTCCCATAGGTTTCACTCGTCCACCGTCCACGTCTTAGGCTGCACTCTTCTTTGTCTTTCCGGCACGAAAATAATCTCGCACGGCGTGAAACACACATGCACAAACCGGCGCGGCGATGGGCGACGCCGGGCTTCGATTTCCACCCGGCGCATTCGACACAAAGCCGAATTGGAAAAGTAGAGCACAGCAATCCGATGGAAAACCAATGCGGGCCAAATGATAACTGGGGTGGCGCGGTTGGGCTGCGCGGATGGGAGGGAGGTCTGGTCGGAAAATTCACACACTCAACGCTTTCAATCGGTGATTGAGCCAACCGGGCGTCGAATCGCGAGGGAAAGCCGTGTCGGAAACGATTCAAGCCAAAGGCTTTTCTATCGACTGCAGCAATATCGCGGGCCGGCGTTCGGCTCATTTCCGTACATTCCGCCCGTACGGTCTCGCGGGCCGGGGTGAAAAATTGGGTGCACGAGATTTTCCATCTGGTTTGCGTGTGTGTGTGTTGAATTCGGCCGCCGCAGACAACTTTAAACTCCGTCCGACCGAGTCGTCTGGCAGTCCGATGTTTTATTTTTAAACAGATCGCTTTAAGTGCACAAATACAACGCGCACACGCACATGGCGTGAGCGAAGGCATGGTGACGTGAACGATGACGGCAGTATTATATGGTGCAGCATGGTGACAACAGGGCGAGCCAACAAACGGTCTCTTCCGGAAGAAGCCGCATTGGAGTGTTTCCACACTCCGCGTCCATTCTTAAAACCAGAAATATGGCACTAATGAAACCAGTTCGGCATAACGAGAATCATGCAGATAAGGCTACTTCAAACATGAACACGCCGTTTCGTTCAATGCCCTAAACCCTTGAGTCATCAGTGAATTTAAAAATACTTATCTGATGCAAGTTACTGGGAAATTCACATGAAACATTACGAACTTAGGTGACGCTAAATGTTTAGTAAAAGTTGTTATTGGACATTGTACACATATGATTTGGGGGTCCGCGACAGCCGAGCGGTAGCGCCGGTTAGAAAATCGGCTCATGAGCGCCGGGGCTCACCACCTCGACGGCGTGGGTTCGAATCCCAACCGAGACCGGACCCTCCCTCCTGTACGAGAGGACTGACTATCCACGTACAACAGGGAAACAAGTCTCGTAAGCCCTTAACGGGCAGGCATGACCAAGAGGTCGTTACACCAAGAAGAAGACACATATGATTTATTTGTGGCATCCTTGGCAGAACTCAACCCATCAAATACAAACGTGTGGACACGATCGACGGAAATCTCAATTTGCATTCCAAGCACTTTGGTGATATTGGTATGCGTAGATTTTCCTCCAAAAGTTTGCCACATGCCAAACGCACATTGGTGATGCGGAAAAGTAACGCAAAATCCTGATCCAAATCAGAAGGGTGTGTTTACACACCCAACCCTCTTCGCGTGACTAATGGCAGTAGCGTACCGGGCCGTGCATTGCACGAATTTTTCCGTCCGATGACGTCATGTATATATAAAGCCGGACAAGCATGGCGTGACCGAATTAACGATAGTAGTAGTAATGGGCAAACGCAGATTGTCACTAGCCGTATTGTTTGATAACAAAAAGAAAAATCTCAAACTTATTTGACGAATACAATCTACAATACGAACATGTGATTTGCTTTGCATATGTGTTATTATTGATTATAAAGTAAAGAAGTTATGTACTGGAATATATTGACGGTAAACTTTAAACAACCAGCTACTTCACACTATTCTATTCATGTTGTTACTAACAGTAAGCACAAACACAACCCCCCAGAACCCACGTACCATGATACCATACGGAAATCCTTGAACAAAACCTTCTGCATGAATGATTTACGGTAGTAAAGGGCCAAGGGTTCGTATCAGACCGCGGGTTGGCTTCTCGAACTTCACGGGGCCACTGGATTCATTTTGCGAGCAAAGAACATCGCCCTTTTTCGTTGGGGCAGTAAAGCCAATCAGCCGAAAAGGTCAGCCAGTTTCTTAACCAAAGTTGGCATTTTTCGTGATAACGAAGACGTACGTGAAGAATGGTTTTAATTATTTAGCAAGTGAACATTTTAATCCCAAACCATGTTTTCCTTTAGAGGACAGCTAAAGTAAAATTTAACTCAGCACCCACTCGGCACCGAAGCTGCTCCACAAGGTCATGAGTGCGCAAGCCCCTGTTAAGTTATTCAGCAAATGATGTCGCCAACAGAAAGATACCGTCTTGGAGAATGAAGTTTCGCAAACTTCATGCTGTGAATGTGTAGACATAAAAAAAATCATTCGTATCAAAATTCAAAGACTTGTAACAAAAATTGCGAAACGATCAAAGCTTCAACATGCCGCCATCCATTTGAGTGAAAAGAAAAGCGAAAAAAACCAGCAAAAAGTGACTTAATTTGTTCTGTTTTTTACATAACTTAAATTGGAAAAGTTTCTAATAAGTTATTCGCATTACCTCCGCACTTGACCAAAATACAAAATAAAAAAATCTATTCTAAGAAATGGATCATCTCCCATCAAAATTTGAATAAGGGCAAATCATGACTTTTCCTAACATTCAACACCCTGACCTAACCTCAATTTGCCGACAGCCAAAGCAAGTGTATCACTTTTAGTTGAACGCAATAACCATCATAAACAAAATTCACATTCTTCGAATTTGTGGCCAATACTGGCTTTCCATGTTTTCCATCTAGCCGCAAGCGTTATTCATCACCATTATCATTCATATCGGACACTCCTTCTTGGCATGAATGAATGAAAATGCTAAGGGACCAAACAGAGTGCTGGCGCCACATCGCGTTAAACCAAGCCATGGAAGAAAGGCATGTTTCTAGAAAGCCAGCGCCGGTTGCAATACCGGCAACAAAACGCACACCACAAATACACCACCGCCCTCTCGCTTCGCATATCGTTTTGCGCAATAAAAAAAAAGTGGCTCTGGTGTGAAAAGTAAGCTCATTGGCAAGAAATCATCACCCCCGCATACCTCCCCGCCAGCCGGAAGAAGCGGGTCGACGAGGTGGGTTGTGAAAAACAGAGCCCAATTGCGAATTTGGCCATTGTTCGGAAAAGCTAGGCCAAACGGCCTCTGGCGACCCCGGCCCGGAAGCAGCGAAGGAAAAAAAAGGAACTACTGCAATTTCCGTGCACCTCGCATGTGCAGCAAAACAAGGAAAATGGTATCTGTGTCATGCATCGCCGTTCCAATAGCGCCAGCGAATCGGTGTGTGAGTGTGCTGAGGAAATTCCATTTGTATCTCATGTGCGTGCTATTTTTGCACCCGTTAAAGAAAAAAAAAAGATGATTCCTTCACTAGATGGAGTAGTGTTGAAAACAATGATATATGAAAAATATTCCTTTTCCATTTCTTTAATACAAAGGATGGCGAAATTGAACTCTTTCTGGAAAAATAAAATCCTAAATGTAATCTATGGTTCATATAAAATCAAGCTTTTAGGAAAGAAAACATTCGCGGACGAAACTGTACCCCTCACCCACGTTCCTCCTCGAAAACTGCACATGTCCTCAAGCACATGAAAATGGAATGTATTGAAACTTAACGAGTATGGTGTGCTGATTTTAGTTTTGTTTTTCCTTTGCCCAATTTCCGATCATCGTATACCGCAGAAAAAAACAAAATCAACCACTAATAAAACTACCCCCACCCAACAACTTCCGGATGAAATAGTTGTTTTCTGTTTTGCTTGCATGATGCAATTTGCAACGGTATTCGGGCCGCCACCGTTGTAGGGGGAAGCGATGGAGAAACACCATCAGCAACAAAAATAAAACACAAGACAATGACCTATCGAAGGGGAAGATTGCGTGCGAAGCATTCAATTAAAGATGGATGAAGAAATAGAGAAAATATGTTTTTTTGAAGTTGACTTTCAATTAATAAAGTTGAAACTCAACGCCAAGAGAATTTCAGCCACGTAGCGAAGGCTAAGCTTTGTTGGAGAAAAAAATCTTTGCCCGTCAAGTGACATATTACAAACGATTCGATCGAGAGATCATGTATCGTCGCACGACGGTCGTTAAATCAGCACACGTTTCTTTTTTTATGACAGCATTCTATTTTACTTTAATCGATTCGCAAGAACCGCACACGCCACACGCAAGCGCCGTTAGCCAGGGAACATATTTTAACTACCGGCCTTAGAGGTAGGTCGGCCGAGCGCAAAGAGAAACTTTATCATCATACGCCGGACGGGAAGTGTGAACAAGAATTTTAAAATAAGAAGTTAAAAAGAACTGCTTGCCTTCGCACGTGATTTGCATCGGAAACTGGTAAACCCAACGACTTCTTCCTGCACGCATACTTATGGCCAGTCACTGTCTTCTAGCAGCTGTGCTGGACACCGTCTTAGACAACGTGGCGACAAGTTTGTACCGAAACCATAGCCAAAGGCAGCGCGGCTTCTTTTGAGTCGTCCAATAAACTACACACACACCGGCTCACGAAGATCTTCGACGGGTCGGGGAGGGTTGGTTATGTAAAAGCCGGGGTTAGAACATTCCTGAACCTTTCTCCAGAGGTGGCTGAATTTCTGCTAACATTTTCGGCACGCTCGAAACAAATGAACGGTAAGTTTTTGGACTTTTCCAATCAATGACGTAACGTCGAAATATGAGTGCCACGCGGCATTCCAAAGGACCGTGGCGAATACAAAAGGGAGACAGGTCGTGACCGCACGGTGCGTGCACGTGACCTGGGGCAGAAAGTACGGGAAGACTTGTCTGACATTTCTCCACCTTTGCGCCCGCACTAGGTTTTCAGGAAGTTCATAAGGTGGATGGAGCTGCACTGCTAGTATTGGGCCAGACATATAGGAAAAAGCGTTCGGCATGTCGGTCGGTCCAGGCCCACAACCTACCCCACCACACACCCCACGGTTTCTCTTATCCCAAGAAGGAAGTTTTTGGGGGGAGGGACTCATACCACACATCAAACATTGACCCACCTAGGGGTAAGGCCAGAAGTAAACAGAAGGTAGAAAACCACGCACCATAGACATGGAGTACTTGTGGGATCGCTCTAATTTACGACTGCAATTACATTATGCTATTCGTGTAATGGTTCCGCGCGTATGACACGACACTGGACACAACTTAACCATCGGCGAGCATAAAATGCTGAAGTCAAATAAATGTTCCAGAAAGCGCTCCTTTATTTACCGTAATGGCTTCGTTTTCCAACTGATTTGGCTCGTAGCCAAGCGGACGGGTGACTAACGTCCTGTTACGTGGCGTTTAATCTGCAGAGTTTTTGCTGTTCTGGGTATTTAATTATCAACCCGCTAATTTGTGGATAAACAAACGGTAGTGAAAAGCAAAACTGTTACTTGCGTCGAAACGGAAACGACAAGCCTAATGAAAAAGATATAAAACAACCGTATCAAAAAAGGGAATAAACATCTCTAACCACCCACATACGTTTGCACTCCTACATACGACAAAGTTTATCTTATCTATTTTCGCGTGGAACTGCAAATTGATACGCATACATTCACTCGTTCAATGGCACGGGTGACGACAGATCAACTATTTCGCGGCATGATGCGCAGTTTTTCTATTTTATCACGCATCGAAGGAGATTAAGCTAAATCACATCAGTTGATCAAAAGCTTTGCAGAAGTGTTTGTGAGTGCTGGTTTTACTCTTTTTGACGCTACTGCTGCTTTAGAAACAAAGTTTTTTTTTCTCAGTATGACGTCTATTCTCGTTGGTTTGTATCAATACGTTGATTAGTTATTTAAATTACGTCAAAATGAAGGAAAAAACTAGGGTTCGGTTAAAGCGAACTTCGATTCTTATCTCCGATAAAATGACGCATACCCATATTTGTGTTCCTGTCATGAGAAGCTTTTGCGTACAAAACACCACAACATAATCCAACCAAATGGATCCGATAAAAAGGCTTGTGTGAATTTTGGAAGACACGCACTGCTAGCTTTCTTCCCCAAGGGTGTGCTTTAATGTAATGGAATATATTTTCCCCCGTTTTTTTTTTGTGCAACAACCAGAAAAGAGCAGAAAAACAACTTAAAGACAATATCCAAAAGTAATTTATAATCGCACACATCGCACGAGTCATGCGAAAAACTGGGAGGCTAAGAAAAACGTCTGAATTCCGCGGAACGTGCGATCCGTGTCGGATGACGTCATTTTTAGACCGGAACACGTATCCTGCCCTCGACGGGTGCACGTACACACACACACACCGCCTTTTCATCATACACCGGCAACATACCATAATCGATGATGTTGCGACGATGACGATCATCGGGCCAAGTAAACGCATGAACAATTCTGTTTTTTCACCCATCAGCACCATAAACATACATACACACAAACACACGTGGATCGTGGATCAGCAGAGCAGAGGAACCGTTACCCCCAACGCCCCAACGTTACTGCCGTTACGTCCAACGATGACGAACGAGAAGTCAAGCGCACGGAAGCGGCCGACGCCGACTAATGTTTCATTTAAATTCAACCGTTGCCTGCGTCCACCGTTAGTAGGTGAATTTTATAAATATTACATCAAATTGCGGCTCCCACTCTTGGCATTCAGCCGGCGCATCCATGGTGGGTATAAATATTCATAGAACTCCCCGCCGGAGCCTACACACATTGGAGGCTCCTAACGAGGAGTAATACCCAAGTACCGTTCTTTTGGCGGGCTGCGTTTACGTTGGGCAATCGATTACGAATTTTTCCAACCGTCCATAATTAGGTCAGCTAGACAATAAGCAAACTATTTGCAGCCCAATAGTTTGGTATCTCCCCCCAGGCAGACACTGAATAACCGGGTGATCTCCACAATCAAACCGATCGCATGTAAATCAGCGACACTGTGGGCACTTCTATATTTATCACATCCCATCGATCCGTTCTAATCTTGGCATGCGAAGCTATCAAGCGACGCCATCGCCGAGGAATGCCATCCAATCACGAGGAAAACAAGGCGCATCCACGAATGGCTAGAGCACATTCGCATTCCCTCACACTCCCTCCGCACGGGAACATCCTTAACTTCACCCACCAAAACCCAAACAAATGAACCAAAGACCTTCATTGAATTGAATTGGAAGAAGGCGAAAAGGAATAGTGTAGCTTCCGATCGCGGGATAATTAAATTAGTGGGTTACTGTATACTAACGACTACAGACCATGGAATCGTAACGCGTAATGTTGTGGACGCGTGTTTTATGGCGCCTCGATCCAATCGAACGAATGCACGAAATTGATTTTAATTCCACACACCCGGGGTTGGGAGGGATCGGCTTTTGGTGGTGGCTATAAATTGGGATAAGTATTAAGAGATTATCCAGTGGTCCTCTCCACCTTGGGGTCCTTGTTGCTTGTTGCCATCTGGCCATCAAAAAAAGGGAACACCACAAAGACACAGTGACAAGCAGGTCCTCCTCAAAAATAGCACCAATTGTACACAATCGAGCGTAAAATTGGCTTTCCACCGGGTTTTCGTACGTGGGTTGGGCGACGGGAGGAAGGACAGCCAGGCACACGGGAATCGATCAATCGGTTTGCTGGCTGGCGGAAAATCGACCGTCACGAAAATCCGGGTCCCGTACGCTGCTCCACAACGAGGTGCATTCATGTGGGTTGGACGAAAACACGACAACGAAGGCACGGCGATAAAGAAAGAAATCGAACGATCGATGACAGTTTGGCCGAGAGGCACTAGCTGTTTCCCCAACAACACCCCACACCACGACGGTGGTGCTGGGGACGTAACCCTGAGATCCGCCGCCGGTTGGAGCCAATTTGGAGGAGGCCCGTGAAAGTGTACGTGATGCAATCACGCACGAAAACTGCATTTCCTGCCGCATGCACGGCGCGACCGAATCGTGTCGCCGGTTCGGGGGTCGTCAAAACAAAAATCCGAGTGACTCAATCGGTCGATCGGGGCAAACCAAAACGGCGTGCTTGATGTTATCAGCCACCCCATTGGGGACTACTTTCGTGAAGGAGTACACAAACGTGTATCGGTTATTTTCGTCATGTCACAACATCGGCTAGCATCGGTCGATTCGAAGGTTTATTTTTATTGCCCACACACTACCCCCGCGTAAAACCTGCCACCACTACTAATAGCACGCGGGTCCTTCATCCACACCCTCCGTACTCCCACGCGTTCTGGTGCGTAGGGTAGTGTGAAGGGTGGTTTTTTTATCGCTTCCCGAACGATCCACACCGCTAACTATGCTAATAATGTTATGACTAAGCCGACTCCTACTAACCAGCACGCCTCAATGTCACAGTGGTGGGGAAGATCAAAAGTGAAACCAGCAAAAAAATAAGCCTCAGCAAACACGCGTCACGTAGAACATAGTCCCATGAATCATGCTCCGTAAGCACAATCTGAGGAAAAACTTGTGTGATACTGTACTTCGTATGAAATGAAAATTTGAAGAAATTTTCAGATACAAGATGACTGATTCCTAAAACAAAAACTTATTTCTTGCTTTGTTGAAGAGTTGGAGAAACACATTACGCGTTCAAGATTTAAAACAGCATTTCCTAAGTAGTTTTTAACAAGGTGCAAAACATTTCCAAACTGCAATATACGGCTATAGACCGATTGTGACTATTCTTCTTTGGTCGTCAACATCCGTGTGATAGCAATACTGCTGACTAACTGGCTTCGAAGACCAATCCATAGGATCAGAGAGGATTCAAGCGTACGAATTGGGAAGAAAACCATTGTCTGAAATGCTGGAAAATTAGTTTCAAATGTTGCCTAGAATAGATATTGCTTCTAACGAGAGTAACTACAACCCTCCGCTTTCCAGAAGATACCAAACTGTCATGCAAACGTCAGGTAAACGAAGTTGGCAATAACAAAACAAGCAAAAAGTTTAACACCGAATTAGCAATGCTAATACGGTGATCTGCATCGTTCAAGAGACAAACAACGCCTTGGTATGCCGAGCAGAAGAAGCCTTTCTCCGACGTAAAGCTGTCACCTGTGCTCCTCGACGACTTTGGCGAGCAAAACCAGCCACGGCGAATTGATTGCCACCGATGCGGTGTGTGTCCTCCGTGCCATTAATCTTTATCTCCCTTTCATTTGTTGCCACCAAAATCACGTTCCGAGCAGCGGACGGCGATTCTGGCCATTCGGACCGAGGACCGACCAGCGGTTGCAGATTGAACACCACATTCCATCGCAACGAAACGCAGCAATGGAGCTGCGCGATAGAATCAATTCCAAGCGGCATGACATTTAACTTTTCGACCACGCTCGTCCCAAAAAGGCTTCCACTCCACTTCGCCACTTCCCCGGATGAAGCAAACACCGATGCGGCGGAATGCCACCGGGAGATTAGAGGGACTGCCGATTCTGCAGCCGGCTAAACTTAGCCCCGGTGCTGTGTAGAACCCATAAATTACTCGGCGACAACAGAAGAGCATTTGGATCCACGCAAAGACGCCTGCAAAGACGTTGTCACCGGTTCCTATTCTCTACTCAGTGTGCGGTGCCCAGAACGACCAACTCCAGGGGATCTGGGTCGTTATGAATTGGTTCTAAAGTGCCACCACACTCAAAACACACACACATGAACATTTTTTCTGCAGCACTTAGCACACAGAAACTTCGTTGATGAGATCATGCGAACCAGCGAAACCATCTGGAAAGAAGCTCGAAAACACGTTTCTTCAAAGGTATCGTCTTTACGACAGGGCCAAAATTAAAGAAACGTTATAATCAAGAGCCAATAAAAAAGACGCGAAGACAACCGGTGACATGCCATATTGTTCGTTCCGTAACCGGACTTAAGAAGCAAAGAAAAGCGGGGGGTAGTTGAAAACAGATGATTATGAGTGCTTGAAAAACTATATAAATCGTACAATAAATTGTTCTCTTCCCTTATGAGGGTTTGATAAAAAACAGAATGCAACCACAAGGTGATTTGTTTACAACCTTCTAAGTTGAGAATTCAAACGAGTAAATCATCATCCAAGTACAACTTCCTAATGGCCCTGCTTATTCAACACGCTTCTTGAGCAGGGGTCGGCAAAGTCCGGCCAGTATGAATATTTTTGGATCAAAATAAAAAAAATAACGTATCTCAATGCTTATCGGATTTGGTCACGGTATCACAATTTCTTCATACAAAGATACTTGTAGACTATTGTACGATGTGTTCAATCCCAGGCTGCTCTAATAACTGTTCTAATACTTTCTCGATCGTATTTTACTATTGATCGTTATGAAATGTCACAGCCTCGTGAATGTCGTCCAGAATTCGGCGAAAAAATAACTTGTTAACTTTGCATCCACGATAACTACATTCAGGGACTACAATTGTTATGAATCAAAATTTGGCTTTCAATATTCAAACATCAAAGTTTAAACTATAAAGAACGTACAATATGTTGAAAAACTACAAAATTCAACAATAATAAGTCTCCAAACTTATAGTTCAAAGTAAAACATTGAAATATTTTACCTTATTTTATGTTAATTTCCGTATTAGAAAATTCATACTCCATTTAAAAAGGGGTTTACACCCCTTTCAAAACATTAAAGCATGGTTTAAGTTATCTGACCCGCGATTTCGAGCTCTTTTTCATCATTTGGCCCCTTTCAGGAAGCGTATGCCGACCCCTGTTCCAGAGAGTTTCGAGGCTTATAAATTTACTTCTATTCAAAACGTAACCGCGTGCAGATGATTTGATCTGTATGCGTCTCCTCTCCCCCCATCCCACCGTGCCTGGGATCATTAGACCGAACACCTACCGAAGTGCACCAATTATGAACCACTTGATCTCAAGTGGAACTAGTGCGGGGAATGGGAAGAGATCCAATAAAGAAACCCCAATCGATTTGCGCTCCATTCGCGGAGGAGCACTGACTTTTGACTTCATTAGCGAGATTCATCCGCGCCCAACTTCACCCCCGTTTCGAGCCTATCCTTGGTGGTTCCTGCGTTCCGTTATCAATCCGCTGGGGCAAAACAAAAAGTATGCTGCTCCCGGCAACAGGTGCTGCATTAGTGCAAACAAGAGCGAGTGGATTGGGAAAGGAGGCGTAAAAAGGGTAGCAGAGACCCGGCAATGTTCCCCGAAACCACCCATTGGAGAGCCAAATATAGCAACGAAAAACAAAAAGTTGAAAATAAAAACACTAAAACCGAAGCCCGTTAGCTCTCAATCTAATTCGTCTTGCTCCATATGGCACGCCCGATCCGGACGTTAGCTTCAGAATTCCAAACCACACGGCATGCAGCAGGTGAACGCCGGTGAAATCCGTACAACCGGATACGATGCAGCCTTTGGTTGAAATATGTTACAGGTTTTTATAATTAAATGAGTAATTAAAAGGAAGGTACAAATACAAATTATCAATCGATTGAAAGAAACCCTTAAATAAAAAAAATAATTAAAACGATAAACAGTATTGTTATAGAAACATCCAAAATACTTATATAAATACTCAAAGAATGATAAAAATTATATATTCCAATTTCTGTTAAACACCAAGCGTCTATAAAGCGCCTTATGTCCAATTGTCCTTTACCGAAATTGACGACTTACGGTAACGCCCGTCACGCCTCACGGAAGGATACACATACCTAACCGGGTGGATAATCTAATTGAGTTGATGGTTTTCCAGAAAGCCCCTGCCGAGAGCTACCAACAACAACAACAACATTGTTTCTAGGCTATCCGATGGATTAGGCAACATCGTCGTTGGTTACACTACCACTGCTGGAGTTGTATGTTTATGGCGAGGTTCTCCAACCGAGCTGACGCAAACAATCGATTGCGGTCCGAGCCGGGAAAATCCTTGCGGCCGCCAACCAAACGAGAGCGCATTCATCGAATCGATGCGAATCGAACCGCAATCGAACAACGACTACACGCACGTTGTAGGCAAAGAATAAAAAATAGCCAGCAACGAATTCGGTACACGCCACTTCCGGTGGCGTTTCTTTTGGAGCAGTCTCGCGAGTAACAGCGCCCTCTGGGAGCACCTCGGATATGGTTTGACCTCGAAGTCCATCGGAACAACCCTTTGGGAAAAGAGCGTTCCTCAAGCCCGAGGATGGGGTGGGTGGTTACGACCAACCAACAACATAGTCCACCTCGACAACGTAACAATACACCGATGTATGAGCGGGAACGGAGTGGGGTGCGCAAGGGGGAGCCAATCCATAACCCCGGCCAGCAGGTTGGAGAGGTTAATGGCCTCGCCCTCACTACTACCACAAACTGAAGACGCCCGTTGTTTGGGGGTGTTAGCAACCGTAAGTTGGTCACTTCTATCATTTTACGTTTGAAAGTAAATTCGAATTAAATTTATTTCTATAAAAGATAAACAGCTCAATCGAATAAACAAAACTAACAGCTCTCATTAGGAGGAGATTAATTAAAATATTAATCCCATTATAGGAGATTAATTAAAAAAATCCACGTCTGTTAAGCTTATTTGAGAATTAAATAAAACAATAGATAGATACAGTTGTACCTAAAATTATATTCTTTGATTCTATTACTAGTTGTAAGATGAATTGAAATAAATTTTGTATAGCGCCATTTGCAAACGCATTTGTTTTTACTTCCTTTGCAAGTGCCTTGCCGGTTCACCTTCGCTTTGGTTGGTCGCTCGGATTGCATATCACAGCGACGGGTGTGAAAAATCGAACATAATTCCGATGCGCCACGGAAGCCCCACAAGGTAAGGCAATAGGCGCCCACCACCCACACATCACATCCTTCTCTGCCGGGCGGAAAGACTATTCACGATTTCGCTGCAACATTCCAGCACGCACGCATGCAGGCACGCATGCACGATCGAAAATGCCGGCCTACGGTAAAACAAAAAACCCTAAAATATGTGTCCACGTGCGTACGACCGAAAAAAAAATAACGAAATAGAGTGGAGAAAATGTCGAAGTGGGTGACCGAAGCTAACCTAGGTAGGAAGGACATTGAGGTTTGCCACGAACGTGGGCTTCTAGACATTTTTGTAACGCTAAGAACGCAATAAAAAGATTCGGTATTAGATTGGGAAAGTGAGCAGAACGAAGTCTTGTTGTTCTGAAGGCATTTAAGGAATGCAACCATTCTTGGGAAAAAATCCATCAATAAGTGAAAATGCCATGTTTATCAAGCATCTTTTTAGAACTTAAAAATCTCATCTATAAAATATGTAAGAAAAATAAACGACAGAAAAGGTTATGTGATGCAACATAATCGAAACCAAATTATCTCATCATAATGCCCTCTATGGCGAACCAGTTAGAGCAAGAAAAGCCCACCGGATAGACCATTTTCCTGTATTCCAACCTGCTCGCAGAGGTGCAAAGGGCACTGGAAATTGATTGTTTTGTTTGCGCACGCAGAGAAAACAATCGCAAACAGGGAAAAACTATCGCAATTACCATGCACGCGCGAACCTCATCTCTTTCACTCGATCTTCGACACAACAACAACACAGGTTTTTCCTTCTTAATGGACCGAACAAAATCCGGAAGCTCGTATTAACGATGATTATGTGTTAATTCTTTCCCAATCGAAAACAGATGCGTCGATTGTTTGCCTTGGAGAAGGGAGTGTTTTCACTTCACTATCGCAAACTATAATCCAGCAAAACCCACTATATACTATAGCAAATGCATAACGGCGAGCATAAATTAACAGCCAGATTTAGGAGCTTTTCGAATGGAGCAAGAGGGGGTCCTGAAACATCACACAGAAAAGAAAAAACGGTTTGCTTATTTTGTTTCATCAATATTGAAGAGAAAATCAACCGGTGCACGGTGATCGGTTCACTTGGAACGAAAAGAACTCAAGCTGCACTTTCTCGAAATGCCTTTCGAAACCGTGAAACGCCAACTTGGGCCAAGCAGACACAACAGCTCGAATGATAAATTTTCATTTACCAAACAACAAAAAACACCAAACTTGCCTCACCCGATTGATGTTTGGCATGGCATAAATCAAAACTCTGCCCAAGTGCATACCCAACAACCTCCAGGCGCACTCCATCGTCTCGAACGCTCGTTATATCTTACTTTTGACCGACGTTTTCCACTCGCACACGCATTTCTTCAAACGCTTCCGACTAACGACCGGCAGCAGGTGCATCCGATGGAAACGCCAGATAAAAGATGGAAACACCACCATGAAAGCTTAAATTAAAACAACGAACAACCAAATCGACGATCGGCGAAAAGCGGTAGGGGAAAGAAGAAAAAAACACACAACCGAAAGCATGGGAGAATCTTCGATCATTACGATCATCGTGAAGCACAAGTTTCAAGTTGTACGCTTTCCAGTGCGACTTCCCGGGTTCGGGAGCAATTCTTCTAGAAGAAACTGATTTATTGTTGGTACATTTTAAACCTTTTTTTAGCTTTTAAAATGTTTTGCAACGCGTTCTTACCAGTTCGCAATCGTGCCTCGTAACCTTGCAAAAACTGGTAGGAGCAGAAGTGGGTGGATAAAAGCATCAAATACTAATTAAACTCTACGCCCATAACCGCCGATGTCGATGGTCGACCGGCAAATGGCGGCAGCTGTTGCTCTGGTGAGGGTACGGGGGAGAGAAGGTGTGCTGTTTTGTGCTTTCGCTCCGGCACATCCGGATCGTCAGCTCGGAAAAACTAAGTTTGGGAAACACAACTGGCAACAACGGAATCGACGTGGCGGAGTTGTTCATTAGGTGGAGCACGCAAGCGCGTATGAAAAAAGAGCTAAGATCACGAAACCGATCGAAAAAACGTCGAATAAGAGCGTGTGTGAGAAGCACTGGGAAAAAAGCACAGATCGTTGCAGCTCGACCATGAATCGCCATAGACACTGTCTTATATCTTGTTTTTTCTACTTATTTTTCCTCTCTCAATGCTTCTCTCGGTCTTTTGCTAACCCTTTTGGCAGCCATTGTGCCACGACGATCAGTGTCAAGGTCACGGAGATTGGATATGGTTGGCGAAAGACAAAAGAAAAGCGCCACGCGTAAACACATCGCAGGCATCGAGAGCCAAATCCAGCTGCAAAAGGGTGAGATCGTTGACCGGAGTGTGCTCGTGTAGCTGGACGTGCTTTCCAAAAAACAAGCAAATACCAGAAACGAAGTACCATTTCCAAGCTACGCTCGAAAAACTCGGACAGAAACAGAGACGGATTGACCTGTCCATCATCGTTCTTTGCTGTGACGTCTACATTCCACTGCCAGTCGCAACCTGTGCCCATAAGCAGAGATCGATTTGAAAGCTACGTGTCGTGTTCGGTGAAAAATTATGCCCATTAATTCAGATTTCTGATTCATCTTTGAAATGTTCTTATAAACAGGTCGAAGAAAAAGTTTAAAGTAATAAATAAAAATTTCTACATAACATAAACATAAAAGTCTACAATAACATACCGTAAAAATAGAAAAAAATAAATAAAAAAATAAAGTTAAAAGTTCTTGCACAAAAACATAAAATATCCAATGGATTGAACGAACATGATGGAACCTTCGTTAGTTCTTATTGGGAAAAAGTCGAACAAATTGTCTAAAATTTTAAGAAACCTTTGATTAGCTTTTAAAAATCTCCGTGTGGGGCAGCGACGCACAACACACGTACCTGGTGACATCAGCATGTTTTGGATAACAAGCGCCCGTCAACAAAGTGGTATTCAACATTTTATTTAATTACGATAACACAAAATTATTTCGATCCGAGAACTACTAACTTCTTTTACATACAACAAAAACCACAAACTAGCTTTATTAATTTTGATACATCTAAACCATACGTATTGCATACTCTTACCTTAGTTTAATAAAGTATAAACAATGTTTCGCTAAGTTGGACGTCATAGTTTATTGCAACTGAATAAAGTATGTCTAATAAATCGAAATCGAAACAACCTCATCGTATAGAGAGCTAAACAGGACCGTTCATCATTGAACGGTTACTAACAAAACGGCAAACAGGTGATGGCATATGAGCAAACATTATGGGCACCTAATTTGTTTACGCTCGTAGGAAGGCCGCGGTCTCCAAGTCACACATTGACCAACCAACACAGCCTCATAGACGATAGATGGAGCTGTTTCTTCCCTATGGGAAAAATGAAACTAGCAGAAACACTCGCCACAATAAACGAACTTACAGTAACCGTGCAGTGGAAATGAAGCTAACCTTGCGTCGTATGGAAAGCAAGCTCCCAACGCGATAACGACACAATTATCGCGTTACCAGGATCGACCCAAGAGGCAGTGTGTGTGTGTGTGTGTATGTGCGTATTCCATTTTTCGAAGCAGATCGATAAACGGACACAGTGGTCCTGCATGCGACAGTTGCCGGTGAATCCAAAGGTCAGTACCGAAAGTAAATATAAAACGCACACACACGAGCAACAACAACAACAAATCTTGCGGCTGAACTGATCTTATGACGGACGATAAGATAACGACGAAATGCGCAACATTTCGACGCACCGAATGCAACACAGGTGTCTTTGTTATGCCTTTTAGTTAATCAAATTGACATCAAGGACCTTTCAACGTCGAACCTCTAGTTTAAAAGGGATTTTCATGTAAAAAAAACACAATATCACTTGCTAAGTACAGGCCGGTCCCTGTTTTCGTCACCTAATGGGACTCATGAAAGCGACGTAAACCGAGGCTAGCGCGTAAAAGTTTATGTCGAATTTTCATGATTCCTAAGTTTATAATACCCACTCAAGACTTAACAGCTCCAGAACAAACGTTACTCATGTACATTCATCTCATCTAAATTTTCAGCGTTTGTTACGATGGTGTTATTGAAACAAAAGCAAAGTTTGTGTGTTTTGCTATCAAATATTTTCATCCTGTGATTTTTTCATACCGTCTAGGTTTACAATAATACATTCAGTGCTTCAATTCATTCATTCAAATTCAATTCAAAGACATTTCTTATTGAGCATAGTAGTCTAAAGCGGTAAACCTGTCCCAAGTCATTTATTAGCCCAGGTTCGAAATTTCTGACACACAAACTGCTTCAAACGATTTATCAAACGACGAAAACCGCGGTCGACAAAAACCTGGGCCAGCCTCTAACAATAAGTTTGGCTAACAGTTTTTGTACATTTTCTGCTTTATATTGGACCTTTAACATGTGAATCGATGCCTTCCTTCCAAGTGGATTATTTTTCCCAACATGCCGAATGAAGCATATTCCAACATACGCAATGTCTACAGCATTCGGATAAAATCCAAACTCATTCAACGTGTTTAGCCGCTTTTTACATCATGTAGCATACACTACACGCCATCGGTACCGCCGGTGTTGACTGCTGACATTGAAATTAACACTTCATTTCACCGGTGCTGCAGCGCATCCACAACCTTTTGCTTCGTTAACCGCCTCGTCCGTCCGTGCGAGTGAAAATCCGTGCGGTGTGAAAATTTGCACATCCAACGAACTGAAGTGACCTTCCACACTGCCACAACCTTTGCGGCGTGCTAGCTGCGGAAGGTTTACTGTTGTTGGTTGGTTCGGTAAGAAAAAGAAAAAAGGGTAGCCTCACCCGAAAGCCTCAACCGAAGCGTCGAGAAAGCAGTGGCAGTGGTGGGAAAATTGCGAAATGGTCTTCGAAGACGCAACCACCACATGGAACCGGCCGGGTACGGTGCAGATTGAGCCTAACTGGAACGCAGCAGTGCCCGAGGCCTCACTCATCCGATGCCGATGGGAGATGGCGATAGACACGCGCGCACACACACACAACAACTCCACGCCGCATGGTTGAATAGTATGTTAATTTATTCCAATTTTGGTGAAGTTGGATCGGGCTGAGAAACTTTGAGAAACATATCGAAGCCGTGGCAAGCCCGTTCGTTGTACGACGAGAACAACTGGAGGCTTTCACAGTTTTAAAACATAAGTTTTTTTTTTTGCAAAACAAACTCACACTGTGCAGTTCATTTCAAGCAGTTCAAAAAACGGGCTTTGAAAGACAGGTTCTTGTGCAGGATAATTTTTCTCTTATTTTGATCCGACTTCTATATTGTTTTATCGGACACTGAACTAGTTTAAAAATGATTCAGTGCAGATCTGATCTATTAAATGAAATATACAGACTAATGTTTAACAGAATCGTACATTTTAGCGATTCAGTAACTCTTCTTTGCATTTCGAGAGATTTGGCCATGTATGTTCTTTTTTATATTGTTTTAGAGATTTCGTTAAAAAATAACGAAGAAATACTCGTGTCCATTTCTAACAAAACATTATTTGGTAAAAGAGTAAATGATGATCCGGGCTTTATACTTTTACTTTACTCAAACAGTACAGTCTACCTTTTTCAACCGCTACCGGAATTGAGTTAAATGTAATTTTTTAACAAAAACCACCACATGTTACATGACGATAAAAAACCCACCACCTTACCTTGGGAGATAGTGCCGCTTCCTTCAAAGCAAATAATAATAAAAACCATCTCAAAAACAAAACTCGTGCGCCAAAAAATCACCCATTAAATCGATCCAATCGCCACGGCATAATCTGCGGCATTATCGGATTGGCTCTGTTCCAAATACAACGGAACCGCGCGCGTGCACACCACTGTTCCCCGCGCCCGGTTGGGGCGCCTTTCATGCGCACCCACCGCAACAACGGAGCATCGGTGCACCGGCATAATGCATATTATTTGGCACACTTTAGTGCCAGCGAAAAAACCGATGACCCGTTCCATTCACCCGGGGCGCCCGATATGGCCAGGCCGCGGGTCCGACGTCGTTTCGTTCCAAACCGGCTGACCCGCTTCTTGGGTTTGGTTCGAAAATGGACATATGAGCCCCGATTCGGAATGAGCGGTTAGTTGTTTTCTGTTCGAACAGGAAGGAAGGGGAAGATTGCAGCTGCAGCTGGCACCAAAGAGGCATAGTGATTTGAGGAGGGGAGAGGGAGGATAATTTATGGCGTTTGGCGTGGCAAAAAAAGCTATTGAGTTGGTCAAACGAATGTACTTTTACATTAAAACGAACCCTTCACTCGGGTCGCTGTTAATACGGAATTAATCTTTGGTGGTGAACATGATTACTAGTAATAATGCAAACAACATTTAGGTAAAATTATACTTTTACGGCGCACATTGGTATGATAGAACTTTAAACAAACAGGGTAAAAGTTGAACAGTAAAAATTTCAAAAACAATCAAATATGTTTTCTCATGCTACAAGACGTAATAATTATGATTGTCGAACCTAAGAAGTCTAGCGCAACTGACCAAATGGCCATATTTGCATCGTGAGCGCAAACATAGTGAATGTAGCATAAAAAATGCAGAAACCATTAAGGTTCTGCTATGCATTTCATAAAATTAGGAAAGAGAAAATAAAGCAAGTGAAATGTCAAACTTTTACTTCTCCGCAAAATTTAGAAAACACAGGAACAATACACAAAATTTATTTCTCAAAGATTGATAAAATTAGTAGTGAAAAACTGCCCAATATTTTATACTAATTTGTCCACGGTGTTTTCATTGGTAAAATTCAACGCTGGCCTGTACTTGCGCAGCGTCGAGTTGTGCTAGTTGTGTGTACGGTGTGTAAATAATCTGTAACATAAATCAACACATTTGAATTCATTGTGAGCTAGAGGAAGTAAATTGGATCTGTCCATTTCGCGTCAAACTACCCAAGACGTCTTATTACGGTACACGTCGATACACTCCCGTGTGCGCTTTCTATGCGGTTCTCAGTCGGTCAGTTTTCTTTCCCCGAATGCGGACCCCGAAATGAACTCGTTAAGAAGCCGGCCTCCACCACCTGTTCCCGGGGACCAAAGTTTCCGGTTAGTTATCTGTAGTCCGCCGGTCCGAACCCGAGCACCGTCGACCGGACACCCGCTGTTCTGTAATACCCCTTGATTTTTTGCCGGTTGGGAAAGTGCTACGTTAATTAATTAGGTTTCAAGTAGAAAATTTTCCAACCAACCAGATGAATTAGATAAAAAAAAAACGCACGTCCAACCTAACTGACCAACGCCTCCTTGCTTCATTCTGTTTGTTGCTATTCCAAAGCAGCTCCGGGGAAGGTATATTCCGTTGCGACATTGGAACGGTTGTTGTAGCCGAGGTCTCTCATGCATCCAAAGCATCGTCGTGTTAATTCATGCGCACGAACTGAAGCACCATCCCAGACCCAAAAAGAGACACGAGAACAACAAGACAAGGTGTAGGAAAGTGAAGCGTATCGGCGGAAAAGCCGTCGCACCGAAGGCCATTTCATTCACTTCGATCGGACACCCAATTTCCTTTCCATCCGATGTGCTGCGTTGATGTGACTCATAGCCCGACCGGGTCGGGCTGTGCTTTCTATTGCTAGCAATTCTGTGAGCCTCCAGTTGTGTGTGTGTCGGTGACTGTCGTGGAGCATTTATGTTATGGAGCTCACACAGTAAAATATTTTTCCATCCCATCGCATTCACCGGCAAATGGCACCGGCACTCGAACGTCCGCCGAGCATCTTTCTTGTGGATCTTAGAAGAACAACTTCGGGAGGCACACCTAAAAGAAAAACAGCAGCAAAAAACGGTACATTCGACTCGCGAGTCAGCCAACCGCCGCGGAACACGGTAGAAATGGCACCGGAAAATCTTTACCTCACATACCGCACAGTGTTCCCCCTCCCCGTCTTGGCCGGAAAGATTTCCTATGGCCATCACGAAGCGAAAAGGGGCCCCCGGTTCTGCCAAACTCTTCCACGGCACTCCAGGGAGACGAAGAACCGGCATGGCAAGCAGCTTAAGCTCCGTGAAATCCGACAGAATGGCCCCGAAATGGCCTCCGAAATGGGCGACTCGAAAAACGACCGTAAAATAATTCCGAAGCCATTGGGCACTTTAGGCCCGTTGTCTGGCCAATACGAGGCTTCGAACGGGACAGTATCGACTTTTTCCACCCATTTGCTTTCGCTTGGAAGTACCATTTTTGGACCGCTTTTGTTCCGTCGGAGCGGGGGGGTTATCCCACTGGACATTTCTTGGGCAGCATCCAAACCAAGCTTCGCACAAAAAAAATGTCTCAGAAATAGAGCAATTTATTTGTTCCAGAACGAATTGTGATCGCTTCGGTGTTCATTGGAGGGGTGAAGAGGGGAAGAAAGTATGGCAGCATAATGTCAAATATCGCCAACATGTTTATCGATGGTTCAAGGTGTGCTGCTCGGCGGAAAGGTTGATAGAAAGTGGATCGATTTAAGCGCAATTAAGTCGGTCCTTCAAATAATTCAGTTGGGGTAAATTTAGCTTCAAATTGTCGTCAATGTTTTATTCTATCTTTATGCCTAGGTACTGCTATAAATGTTAAAAATAATCGTTCGTAGATAAAACGAAAGGTATCACAAACAAAAAACAAGCAAAGTTGTACGTCACGAAAATAGCATGATGACATTTAAAACAACATGTGAACGAACGGCCCACATTGGTGCGCTTTACCATGACATGATTTCATTATTTCAGCTATGTCCTTCAAAAGTGGCATCAAATAGGGTTTTTTAACACACACACACACACATACATAATGCAAAACCATTCGCTATGTTTAACAACGTTTTAAAAAGCCAGCAGCAGCAGCAGCACTGGTAGAGTTACTCGCTTCCTTCGCTGAAGGTCGTCTGGCATTAATGGTGCTCAAGCAAACCTTTGCAACTGCAAGAGAAGAAGGGCGAGATGGGCGGAGGAGGGGAGGGGGGGGAGCTCAATCCAAGCAAATGCAAAAATCAGTGTTTATGGTCTGTGCAAAACGCGCTTCTTCAGCAGAATGGCCACGATTCACGCCGCCGACTGAATGGAAACCATTAACAGATTAGCAAAAACATCAGTTCCTTTCCTGGCGATGCTGCCCACGGGCACAATCGATGCATTCCTACCCTCCTTGGCTACTCTTCCTCTTGTTATTCCCCACCTACCGTTCCCCGACACTCCGGTACGGTAAGACATAATTTTTCGACGCGGTCCAGTGGCCGCGCCGGAAGCGAGCAAAGTAAATAAATCGTGGCAGGAAAAGATGGAGCGCCGGTGCTTCGTCCACCGGAGCATATGAAGTGAGTTACGGCCGAACGCGGATTTTGTTCCCCTTCCCCGCAGCGACCGGAATTCTTGATACTGTGCGCAACACGCCAATCGAGGTAAAGGAGAGGTACGATGGAAGTGCATTGCATTTCTATTTCCACTGGGGAAAACTGTACGTTGGATGATACAGCAAAACCGTGTGTCCTATAGGAAGATTACTGTGTCCTCTGCGCCATACGACAGCGCAAAAAGGACATTTGGCATGTCTTGGAGTGATGGTAAGAAATTTAGTCCTCCTCAGAAAAACAGTTTCCTTACCTTTCTGAAAGTAAAAACAAAGGTACACGGGTAGGGTAAAACAAATCCCCCCCCCCCCCCCCACCCACCCACCCACCCACCAAGGAGATCTGGGTGCAAATCGAAAGGCACATAAATTAATGTTGCACACAACCAACAGCATTACTTTATGCAAAACAAAGCGGCCATTTTCACTGCAGCTATAGTGCTTCGCAGAGTAACAACATACCAATTTCCTTACGCTACTGTAGTATCTTGTTCCCTCTTGCGGTGGGACTTTTCCTCTCGTATCATGCCTATATTCATGTTTTGAGTGTGTTTGGCTGGGTTGGCTGAGGTTCGTTAGAGCCACCGGTAGCGTTGTAACTGTTTTATTCATAACAATCCCGTGCCCCGTTTCGTCTCGTGGAAAAACAACCATTCGATTTTGGAAGGGAAAATTTGAAAACTGTTCCCCACGGTAACGTACACACACACACGCACACACATAAACATCGAACCGGTTAGTGGACGCGGTTGGTTCCGGATGCGGTTTGTTTCGGCACGGTTTGCAAGTATTCGATGTGCAACTCTCTTTGCCGAATGATACAATATTTGCAATAAAGGGCAACTTAATGAGTTTTCCACCACAACTTTTACAATAGGATTTTGTGTTCACATCAATATAGCTCGCTTTAATAACTTTAGCGAGATTTCTGGAATCGTTTCTGCAAGCGTCTTCTAATCAGTGTAAAAGAGCGAAGATCCTTTTTTCTATCATTAAAATATAAACATAATTAATACCGCATGAGAAAAGTGTTACAATCGTAAAGTATCGAATTCGATAGACTTTAATGTAATTACTCTCCGGTTTAACACTTCAGGCTGCGGAACCAACCCACGCCATGCTCATATTACCTGCTTGGGGGAGAAATCGTCAGCGTGCAGGATATTGATATCGAATGTAATCGGTCACAATCGGCACCTTGTCGGTCTGTCGAGTTTTCGTCTACACCAAAGGCAGCCACCAAATCAAATGAAGTTAAAAAAACGCTTCGGTTACACTTTCAATCTGTCGAGCGAGAAAAACCAACCCGAGAAAGGCCACCAGCTGACGTCAGGGCGGCAAAAAATGGCGATTGAATCCACCACTAGAAAGCGACAAAATAAAGTGTTTGACTTTCTTCTTGTACCGACCCTCCCCCCGTTTTATATTTATGCCGGATCGATTGGCTAACCTTCTCACATTCCACACAAAAAAACCCCCCAGGGCAACCGGGGTTCGTCCTTTCCGGAAACAAATCGAAGAAAATGCTTGGAGGGCTTTTTTCCATTGCAAGCACCGATGGCTGCGGAGACCTGGAAAGTTACAGGTTTTCCACTTCCATACTTTCCACATTCCCGATGGTGCTTTGGCGATATCCGTTCGGCAGTGAAGGACACTTTTGATTGTGCGCGGCGTGTGGAGGTGCGTTGCCAAAGGAGTGAGTTTGAAGCAACGAGAGTTCCGGAGCATGAATGCGCATTAGAAAAAGAAGGTCCTGTACAATAGAAATGTCAACGTATTGCACAATATTGCTTCGTACGGCGAAGCACACACAAATGTTGACCATCTGCTTCACCTAACAACATCGAAATCAAATGCTACTATAAAAATCAGACACAGGTGCCAGAAACCTGTGGAAAGAAAAAAGGACCAAGTCAGGCCACCGTGCACCAACACACGCACCTCTACATATGAACGCATGTAACCAATCGCTAATCGCTACCATAGCGTGTGTTCCCTCGATGTGGTCAAACATATTCCGGTGGTCAAAATCTGTCTCAAGGTTGTCCAGTCTCGCCCCCGTTTCAACAACTTCTCCCCCCGAGCTCTCTTTCCATCGACTTCGGGAGAACCGGAAAAACGTGTCCCCCATGCGGTGTGTGCGGATCGATATGTATCCTTTTTCACCCTGCCACATCCAGTTGTTGTTGGGGAAGCGTTAGAGAGAAAGAAAAGTACCTACACCATCGACCGATCGATTATTCCCTCCCCACCGTCCGGCAAATGGCAAGGAAAGGCACGCTAATGCTCCACACATAACCGGTATTCCGGGAGCAGAGCAAGCGTTCGTTCTCGTCCTTCGTTCTGAGCCTCAGCTAGGGACACGCGGTAAGAAGCACCCCACGGCTTCCACAACGACCCCAGTCGTCGCCTTTCTTACCTGGGGATTTGTCGTTGAGAATTTGGTTAATTTCTTCCGTGGAATCCGCCATGCTGTTGACACGTCTTCAGTGGCCCCGGGAATGTGCTGCTTTCTGAATCGCTGGTGAGTTTGTTTGGGATGGCTCGTGATCGGTGTGATCCACTCTCTGCACTGCTACTACACTTTCCGGTGTATTTCGGTGGCGCACCAGGAACTGGCTGTCGACTCTGGAGACGGTTCCTGTTTCGTTCAGCAGGATAACTCTGGTGTTGCTGGTGTGGTTGTGTCTAGCGCGGGGAAATGTTGCACTTTTTTGCCGCTGGAGGTACGAAACACACTACGGAAAAACAACCTTGCGCACCAGTTGTTCGTCCTTTTGGAAAACTTAAACAACAAAACACACTAGCAGCTCACGATCCAGCACTTGCAGTCGGGTATTTCGAACGACACACGCGCACGCACACACAAACACACACGCGCGACACTTGGAAAGCTGAAAAAATCACAAGGAAAAGCCCTATTTTCAGTGGGTAGGAAAAACAAAACTGAGCAGCAAACTAGCAGGACTTGGGGATGGATCGTACGCACGCACACTAGCGCATCCAAGCACTCGACCCGACTCAGCTGCTGCTGCGTTGCTTCAGGGTTACAGACGGCGTGTGTTGCCGTGAATGTGCCACTCCGTTCCCGTACCACACAAGCCAAAGCCCTTACGATGCACAGGAACACAAGGGTTCACGAGGTTCACAGTACGCAATGCTAACGCACCGTGTCACACCATCGAAAACGGGACCGCACCTGACGACGACGACGACCTGACTCACTACTTTTCGAGGCTTACGGGATGAAGGAGGGGGCGAGCGGCGGTCGCACGTACAGCTCCGCTCCACACACACACTCACACAAGTTGGAAACGAAAGCAGCGGTGAATGGACGAGAACGAAGTGTGCTTGCGCGCCGCTGCTGTTTCGCGTTTCTCAGAACGACCAAATGACGGGGGGGGTGCGAGCAAACTGACAGAACTGACACTACTGGCTGCTGCGGTATCTGACAGATAAGTCAGCGCTTGCTGCTACCGACGATGCGCTGTGTTTCTGTGTTTTCCGTTTCGTTCCTCTCGATAATGGTAGCCAAGATTTCTTTTTTCTTCTTCTTTTACTTCGGTAAGATTTCACACTTAGCTTCTGCGCGCATCCATCTCGGTATACGGCAGCGGAAATATCGATAAGAAATCGCCCTCCCCCCTAGTATTCTTGACGTATGCCGAGCATCTTCAATCGCGCTGGACACCTAGTGACCGTTTTCGTACACTTGCTTCGCTTCCAGTATCGTAAAGAGGCACTTACAAATTTGAAGCACATTCACACGTACGTCCACGCACACAAACACTCACACACACTCATACAAACACTCTCCTGTACGAATACGATACAGGAGATAAGGCAAAAACACGTACGAGGACCAAATTTTATCTTGCTTCCAAGAACATACTGGAAGCAAAACGGACCTACAGTTCGGGAAAAGAGCACACACAAGAAAGCGTTGATGGAGGACAGGTGGTGGTCAGAAAAGTTGGAAAAAGTATATGCTGCACGCATAAGGGAAATAAAACCGCGACCACAGTCCAATTCAAGCAGTACAGTCATCGAACAGAGTAGCCGGAAACACGGGAAATAGATTGGGATTTCTTTTCACCTCAATGGGAGACGGTACACGCCAGCGGGAACGACAGATTCGGAGGTGTAAAAATTCTCCGCTTGTTACGTCGGAGGACTACCAACTTATGCACTTTTGCCCTCGGGTGTAAAGATGGGCCAGCAAAAGAAACAAAATAGTACGCCGCCGATCCCACGTACGTGTCGTGGCCGCGATGCTGGTGCACTGGTACTTCCGACGTCCAGATCTTCCCGTCACCGATTGATCGCAGTGAAGGGAAAACTGCACCGTGTCGGCGCTTGCCTTCTGGTCGCTCCGTGGGGCCGGAACACGTAGCTGCTGCAAAAAAGAATGAGCTTTTTCTTCCCGTCTTTGCTGCTTTCCTTCTTTCTCCGGAGGCGTGCGCACGGTTCGCTCTCGTTTCTTCGCACGAGCACCGCACCTCCTGCGGGCCCCCTTTCGCTACGGTTACCGTACCTCACACTCTCGCTCTTCCTCCCTTGCGCTTACGTCTCGCGAATGTGCTCGACAGACCGTACGATGTGACACACAACCGCACCTCACAGGTTCCTAATCAAACTGAATCAGTTCTTCGTCTGTAGGCGGCTGTCAAAGGTAGTGAGTCCAAAAGTTCCGAAGTTAAATTATACCGACTGTCGGTATAATCACTTTTGACAGCTATCGCCAGCTAGGTCCCAAGATCAATCAAAAGACGTCGGGTCAAAGCTATTTTTTGCTCCGCCATTGTTGTGACCGTTGGTTGAAAAACTGCTTACAAAAATTACTAGCATATTTCCTACTTGTGGGAGATCTCCGCCAAAATCTTCGCGAAATAGGTAACTGGTAATACTAGATCACAGTATCCATGGTCAAGCGCATAGAAACTGCTCTTCTGTGTGAAGTCATGAGAAATGGATCCTTTTGCTCGCCGTGATTGCCGAAATTAAGTGTGTTGGTCTGCCTCATACGCAGCCTTCCTCCGGAACATATTTCGAACGCCTCAATTCCTTGTTCTGTTGACGAAACATACCAAATTTGCAGTTTTACCTCACTTTCCTGGCTGCTCGTGAGAGGTAAACAAAATTTCAACCAACTGTCAAAAATAATCCCACGATTTTTTGCTCATTACATGATATGCTGGGACCTCTTTTCCATTGACTTTGCTAGTTCCGACTGCGTGTTTGCCGTTCCACGCCGGGTCGCAACGACGTGCTTCTGTCGGTCAGTAAAACGTAGTATTTGCAGCTGTTTCGACGTGCTTTGGCTGCTCGTTCTCGCTTGTGTGTAGTTTGCGTCTTGTCCGTACGTGTTCAGTTTCGTTGTTTTTTGAAAGTTTCTTTCATACTCATTTGGAAAGAAACGAGATAAAACAAACCCCCAATAAAATCTTACGTTTGTAGAAAGAACCTCCTGTGAATTCTCGTGGTGCTGTAATTTAAAGCTACGACCATCATGTCAACAACCGGAGAAGTTTTCATCGTATCGGCCGCCAGAACCCCGATCGGTAGGTAGACGATTTTCATACTTTTCTACCCCGGAGCAATGACAAAGTCCATGAATGAACGAAACTGGCTGCCTTTCCGATGAGTCATGTTGAGCAAAGAAAACCAAAAAAAAATAGAAAACAGGAGAAACTTTCCCGAGCGCTTTCCTCTGCCTGCAGTGTACAAACATGCCGTTACGTGATCATACGATATCTCGCGTGTGTTTTTCGGTAGTCCCAATATTGCCCCTCGTCGAATTTCCAACCAATCGTATTACAATGCACTTTTGCTCAGTCCAAAGTGCAAGACGCGCAAGATAATACTTTTTTTTAACTTCTAAACCGTGCAGATAAGGAGCGTTCGCAGACGACGATTGATCTGCGATCGAGATAACGCTAGATCCGTTTTCTCTTTATGTAACGTAACACAATGCCCAATCACATAAAAGCATTCGTTGGAAGATGGGCGCAATATGTAAATTTGAATACCGGTTTCGGTTCGTTCGTAGCTCGTGGAATAATCTTTTATGTTCAGGGAAAAAATAAACACTAGCGCATAGATTTTTGTCTGTCGCAACCTTTTGGGGCCCGAGTTTGTTGAGTTCCTCACGGGTTTTCTACTGCAATGTGTATAAAATATTCATATATATTGCGTCATTTCGCGAGAAGTTAGAAAGGAAGTAGTACCTCTTTAAAATTGTTTCGATGTTTAGCTACGTGATGTTTAACACGTTTTTGCTCTTCAAGCATGATCTACTAATTGCGTAGAACAATAGTTAATTTGACAAAAAAAAGTATGCTCATTATTGGTAAAGAGAACATTAAAATACAAGGTTAAAAGCCGGCATAATTATCGCTAATCCATTCGTTACTATCAAAGCAATCACTAAATGACTACTTTTTGTAGGCAACTTCCTGGGGACACTCGCGTCCCTAAGCGCCGCCGAGTTGGGTGCCGTTGTGGTAAAGGAAGTGCTGCTGCGCGCTTCGGTTGATCCGGCCGACGTGAATGAGGTCATTCTTGGGCAGGCTTTGACGGCCGGCCAAGGGCAGAATCCCGCCCGACAGGCCTCGTTAAAAGCCGGCGTCCCGAAGGAGGTTCCAGCGTTCAACATCAATATGCTGTGCGGATCGGGCCTCAAAACGGTCGCGCTCGGTTACCAGTCGATCCGCCTCGGTGACGCGAGCATCGTTGTGGCCGGCGGACAGGAGTCGATGTCAAAATCGCCGCACGTGCTGCACCTTCGCGCCGGCACCAAGATGGGCGAGGCGAAGATGCTCGACACGTTGCTGCACGACGGTCTGACGGACGCGTTCTACGATCTGCACATGGGCGTCACGGCAGAAAATCTAGCCAAAGAGTATGCCATCAGCCGTGAGGCACAGGACGCTTTCGCCGCCAAGAGTCAGCAGCTGGCCAAAGAGTCCCAGGAGAAGGGCTACTTTAAGGACGAAATTGTGACCGTACCGGTACCGGGGCATAAGGAAACGGTCCAGTTCTCGGTTGACGAGTACACAAAACCGGGCACTACGGCAGAATCTCTCAGCAAGCTTCGTCCGTGCTTCATTAAAGACGGCACGGTTACACCGGGCAATGCGTCCGGTATTAACGACTCTGCGGCCGCCGTGTTGCTCATGTCCGGCGAGGAGGTGCAGAAACGTGGTGCTAAGCCGCTGGCGAAGGTTGTTGCTTATGCGCAGACCGGATTATGCCCCAAGACGATGGGCGCCGGTCCGATCTCGGCGGTTCAAGTCGTGGTACGTATATCAATTTACTAATAACAAGACAATATGCAATTTTAATGCTTTCGATTGCCTATCCCCTTGTATAGCTCCAAAAAGCTGGATGGAAGCTGGAAGAGGTCGATCTTTTTGAACTAAACGAAGCGTTCGCCGCTCAGGCAATCGCCGTGAACAAAGGCCTTGGAGTCGATCCGGCGAAAGTTAACGTCGGTGGAGGAGCGATCGCACTGGGCCACCCGATCGGAGCTTCCGGTAAGGGAGTTATATAAAGTCAATTCTTTCAGCTATAACATTGATTGATCTCCGTCACATTATTTCCGTTGTAGGATGCCGCGTTCTGGTGACTCTCCTATACGCCCTCAAGCGTACAGGAGGCAAACGGGGTGTTGCATCCCTGTGTGTTGGCGGTGGAATGGGTGTGGCTATGGCGGTTGAAATGGTGTGAGGTGCTGGTGCCTTTCTTACTCGAACTATTATCTTATTACGTTACGATTATTTTTATCCATACGCTTCCACGCAAGTTCGCTCGGTGTAAACGCTCGTATTTTTACGGCAAGTATTGCTGTTGGTTGCATTTTAAATGCAACACTTAAATCGTCTACACTGGCGAGAACGGACATTTCGATGCATTCTATCCATAACTTTTATTACGAACAAAGTTGTAGACAATAAAACTGAATCGCTACATTACGCCGTGATTATGTTTCCGTTTGCTAAAAACGACCAAGCTTCGGGTACTCATAGCATTTGATTTTCCGCCAACGTACGGAGCTGGTTCTCTTGAGCGCGCTTATTTCTTAGCGATACTTTCTTGGGCTCCTTCACGCTGGACTGCGTCATCCGTTTGATGTGATCTTCGAAGGCCGGCTTTATGCTTATCTGATGGAAAGAAAGAAATGATTGTAAACACACAGTGCATCAGATGGGATGGTTACACTTTGATAGGACAGAACATGACCAAGCGATGGAAATCATTTTCTTTTCAGCGTTTGCTTTTAATCTTTTTATTTTGCATTGTTCGACAGTTTATCCAGCACGGTACGTAGTTGTCTTTTATAACTATCTAATTATTGTTTCATTAACTTTGCGCGATGGGCGTGTTCTGGTCGCCCCATTTTTGCTGGGAACATGCTTCATGGCATGGCATTACTTTGAGGTAATCTACGGCTACGCGGTTACATTTGGGGCAATATCTTAATATTTCATTGGGGAGAAAGGGACATTAAAACGCATCGAAGGATACAAAACAAGCTTTGCTGTTTTCTTTGGACTACTTGCAACACGATAGAAATCAGGAATATAAATTGTTTGAACATTTTAAATGTTTCTCTTCGTTTACAGATTTATGATTATTTTTTATTACCAAAAATGACCAGACTTATTTTTATTTAAGCCTTTGTTTTTGGTTCGCTTTGCGAGAAAACTTTCAGCTTTTCTTATAGCTTGTTTTGCTTTCATGCATTTTTCGAAACAGCAGCGTTGAACGATAATAATTTCAATACAATCTTACAATTGGTGAACCAAACTTGCATTCATGGGCGCTGGGGAGGGAGACTTACAAACGTTTGTTCCAACTTTTCATACTTCACAACACGGGTACTGCTGATACACTTTGTGCAGATTTATGATTCTGATTTTCTAGGACTCTCTTGCAAGTGCGACCGAATCAACTATCCAATGTGCCCTCAGTGAGCAACAGTGCGGGTGACATAGTGGCTTTCGTTATCAAATGGCAATAATAAATTACACACAACGGAGGTTACCTACGAGATAAATTTAATTTATCTCTCTGAAACACATGTGTACTTGAAATTCTTATCAATATCACGACGCTTTGTCTTGCATTCGCTTATTTAGTTGTGGGGGTCTGATGCATGTTTCAATGCAATTTAATTAGAAAGACGGAGAGTTGTTTAATATGCTTAACAGATGTAAAATACAACCATGCGTTCAGGAAGCAACGATATGCGAACATAAAACTTTTTAAATCTCTTCGCCAATGTTGCATACGGATCTATTGCTTATAGCATTTTCCATTACTTTGGCTAAAAACTCTTAAATCGAAAGTAAGTGCCTCGTTTTCCACCTAACAAAACCTACAACCATGTTGTAGCCTGCTTAGTTACTTGATTTAAAGTAGCTTTGTTAAATACAAGCGTGTTTAACAACGCATTAAAGAAGAAACCTGCTAATGGCACGCGCCCTGATTTCTTTATCCATGTTGCTGCTTGATAATTAATTGTTGATCAGCTTGAGTGGTTCGGCCGGATAGTACCCGTTACAGGTAACGTTTTCGGTGAAACAATTGTAACAATGGTCCAGCGGGTACTTGGCCACCTCGTCCATCGATGGTATGCAGATTTTGGCATGCTGCTTGATAAGAGCCGCCCACAGCGACGCATCTTCCACACCCGGCCCGGAGCGCGTGGTAAAGTACGAGCCCCAGAACTTTGACACAATGTACGGCGCATCAGGATGTCCCGCATCACAGTCGCGCATACCCTCCGCGGCCATCTCCTCTACGATCGCCACCGTGTCAGCCGTGGTGTACTTCGACGGCGTGTACATATCCTGGATGAGGTTGTCCCCGACGTACAGGAAACGAGGTTCCGCCTTGTGACAAATCTTGCCCAGCAGTACAGTCAGATCGCGCCAATTGCCCTGCGAGTACACACCGTATCGCTCGAGCTGACCGGCTGTCAGTGGTTCCGTTTCGGTGTGCTGCTCGAGCCGTACGAACGGTTTAGCAGCGGTAAAGAAACCGGGTTTCTTGGCGAACCCGACCACCACATCGAACAGCTCGGGCCAATCGGGCCCGTACGCGTACGAGGCGGTAAAGTTGGCAAAGTCAATATGTGAACCCGTCACCAGGAAGGTGGTTTTGTGTTTCTTCAGCTCCCGCATCCATTGGATCAGCTCCGGGGAAGCCTTCTGCAGATACCGCTCCGGGTTGGCCTTCAGCGCCTCGAAGTAGCCACCGATGTTAGCACCGAAATGTTCGCGCGAGTACATATACACCAGCCCGTCCAGGATGTCGGGCCACACGTTGTACCGGCCGATCCGTTCGTGCGCATCCTCGTCGAGCGTATCGATGACGCGACCGAACAGTAGCGTCGCGGAAATATCGAAATAGTCCAGAACCGTCCGTATCTGCTCCGCCAGTGGTCCGTTCCAGGCGACCAGCATATTTTCACAATACTCGTTCGTCACTTCCCAGCGCTTTTCGTCACCGTAGTAGGCGCGAATTTCTTCATCCGCCATGCGCTTCGTACCATGCGTCGCCTGCTGAATCACACCATCTGGATCGAGCTTCAGGATGTTGCCGCGCTGAAAATCAATGATCAGACCACGCTGCAGAAAGTCCTTGTCGAGGGGTTGCAACAGGTGCCGACCGGAGTAGCCACGCTGCTCGACTAGAAACCGCGAAACGGTACTGTACTCCAGCTCGATCATCTGGCCAATCTGGTAGCGCAGCAGTGTGTTGTCCAGATCGAACCCGACGCAGTCGTAGTCCGCAAAGCTGAAAGTGTCCGCGCCGGTCATGATGCGATTGGCTGAGTAGCGCGAATAGAACCGTCTCGACGCGATTGTTGTCCAACACTGGTGCCACAGCGTGCCTCTGTGAAATGACGGCGAGGCGCCAGTATTTTTTTGACAGTTCACTTGACAGCGCTCGCGCAAACGAACACTTCTACTGGCGCCACCGTGGGATTGCGACGGTTGGCTGATGTTGGTTGCTTGCGTAGACACGCGCTGATACCACCCCCCGGGACTGCTTGATAAACTTCCGTGCGCCTCACGCCGACTACTGCCCACGAGCAGACCACTGCCACAGCGTCCCAGATACCTTGCCGAGACCTTCATGGTTCTTCTTCACGCAGCAAAACAAACAAACGGGTGGATGTGGGGGGACAGGAAAATGCGCGCGCGCGCTCTTTCGCGATTTATTTTAATACCACCAATTTAGCGAACATAATTGGGGTACACAAATACACGCACCAAACCTAGGGATATCTCTCAACTACACAACAAAACACACGATATTCGTAGCGCAAGAATTCGCGAACCGTCGGGGCACCTATTCGATGACCGCGTGACTTGCTAGTGGGGAATGTTTTCGATTAAACGCTGTATAGTACAATGGGTTTGCTGCTACTGCCAAAGCTCCTTCTCGTTCTATTGCCCTAACGATTTGCTCGTTCACCTTGCACAGATGTGGTGTTCGTCCGCTCTCATTCTCTTCTGTACGGGACCGATTAACGCTATCCCTTGTGCCCAATCAATCCATAAACAAACTTCCCGTTGCCGTTGCTCAGCACAGCCGCTGGCGAACAACACAATCACGACAACGGCGCTCCAACGGAAGGAAGCTGAGACGAACGGGAGACATTGTTCAGCAATCGGCGACCTCGACTGCCAGTCGCGTAAAACTGCGCGTAAAACCGGGGGATAGTTTTACGTAATCCAACCTGACCAATCAACACCCCCTGCAGGTAGTGGCCAACGTTGGCGTGTGCCGTCGAGTAGTATTTCGTATCGATTTATCTGTCCCCGTCTGTACACTTGTCCAATTGTACCACCTGTCCGTTGCCTATTTCAGTATAGGGCCAATGTTCCCGAAATAAATCTGTCGTGAAGCTCGGGCGCCCTACCAGAGTACAAGGCCAGCGGGCCTGTAGTACCTTCATTTCATTTTGTTGCGTTGTTTACCGTAGTAAGCTCACGGTTGTCTTTATATCCGCACTGCAATAAAACTACGACCACTTGTAAAATCACATGGGCTGGAGTTTTTCCTTTCTTTCAACCCAACAGCGTAGGTCAAGGAAGGAATTTACTCCCGTTTCGATTGCGTATCACCAATGGAACTTTCTCACTAGCTGGTTCAACCTGTTTTGAGGCTGACGATGCATTTACACTCGATGCACAGCTGAAACCATCCGTTCTTTATTTTTGCCAACACAAAGGATGTTTTTGTTTTGATCAAGGACACTCTTTTTGCCGTCTTCTTGTTTTCTTTGTGTCATCCGAACTGTCATAATATGGCGGAGTCGGCGTATTGCACCAACTGATTTCCCGCGGCAAATGCTTGTAAACTTTTTTTGAGCCTTATTTTGTTTGCAAGATTTAGGTCAATATTTGGCTAACAATGATTTTCAAAAATATCAATCATTTGACATGGAATGAGTTTTCTACAAGTTCACTGTTTTACTCACCTCTTTTGGAATGTGCACGTATCGTATGTACTTTGGGAGGATCATGAAATTATCCATCGGAAACTGCTGCCCCAGCTGGTCAATGTACACAACTGTCTTCATTGAAACGTTCATGTAACTGAAAGAGGTAAATATGGTTAAAACCAGACCAAATGGTTTCCTCACAACCTATCACAAACCCATCGACGTTCGTTATGGTTCCGGCTACGGATGTTTCATTCTGTAGATCGATCAGTACATTTTGATTGATGAGACATTGTACCAAACCCGTCAGATGGTTTAATGAAAAGAATCTTTCTTTCCTATCACATTTACGATTCATTGTAACTAAAGACATAGTAGTTTGGGTATATCGTACTAATTGCTCCGAGAAGCACACTGCATTTAATTTGTTTATGTTTACTTGCACCGGCAAATTACTAATCAATCATTCTTGAAATGATCTACAAACACAGTCGGTGTTATTAAGCACAACAAAACGGTGGTTTTATGTTTTAAACTCGCCTGGATGACACAATAAATTTGACCATTTCGTACATCTATTTGCGCTTTTAATTACATGAAGCAACTTAAAATGGTATGAAAGATAACTTTGAATCGTTTTCTGAAGTTTTCAGTAGAGTAATTAATTAAAAAGTAATTTTTGTTCTCATCTGTTGCTGCATTCAGGCGGTTCAGAGCACTGTTGTTATGTGCATCGATTCTTGTCGTCCGTTCTGTCAGTGTTTTGTCGGATGTATGTTTTTTATCACGAATGACCAAATCGTGTGGTTAAAAACGGAAGAAAAACAGCAGAACCTGACACGTCTCCCCTCGTCAATCGCTCGTTTTGTACGTACCAAAACGTTCTGATTTCAGAGCGTTGATTTTTCATCGAGAGTTTGTACTTTTGGTTACCAAAGGCCAAAGCTGACGAGCCGGGCCGTGCAAGCGGCGTAGGTGCAATGATTGCATGGTTCGCGTCCAATGTGGATTTATTGTTGATCTTACCCGGTGTTAAGTGCAATTAGAAGAGTCGAGTACATTGGTACACAAAGTAAATAATAAAAATCCGACTAAACCGCTCTCGAGGCCCTGTGCTCCGTAACGAAACAACCATGAACGCAGCTACCACCTTTAGATTGCTGCTAGTGACGTTGTTGGTGCTAATTGTTCCGTCTCGATCGGCCGAAATCAGTGCATCGACAACGAAACTAATCGACGAGGAAGCTTGTTCGCAGCTGAAGTCACTCTGTCCGAAGATCACCCCCGCTGCAGAGGACTTGAAGGCGCTGGAATGTGTACAGTCGTTGCTTCCGGAGCAGATCGACACCCTCGGCCCGGAGTGTCAGCATCTGATTTGGTTGCACACGTCCGCACTGATGGACGACGGCAACCTGAGACGCATGATACAGAAGGGTTGCCCGAAGGATTTTCAACAGTTTCCATGCTCGGCCAGCGAAGAACCGGGCCAGTATCTTACGTGCATAATCAACCACCGGAGTGTTGCTAAGGGCAACGGATGCATTGGCTACATTCAACGGCTGGAATGGGTGGCCTTCTCTGATTATCGCTTTATCAAGCAATTTCTCACACACTGTACTCGCGATATAGAAGCCCTCGGGTGTGGGCGCGTTGCCGCTAGTAACGGTCACGACAAGGTATCACAGGGCGAAACCATAGGCTGCCTGCAAAACTCCCTGGATAGTCTTAATCAGGAGTGCAAACGGGAGGTACTTCACCTATCCGAGGTCCAGTCGGAAGACTTTAAACTCGATCGCCAGCTGTACGTCGCGTGCACGAACGATGCCTTCCGTTTCTGCCAGTCGAACGGGCCCGGTGGCCCACCGACGCTGCTAAAGTGCCTCATGAAGCACCGCAACGACCCGGAAATGTCGAAAAACTGCCAGCAACAGCTGCTCCGGCGGGACAAGCTGGTGGTGCACGATTACAAAGTTTCCCGCGGGCTGACGAGGGCTTGCAAGGAGGACATTAAGACGTACCGTTGCCGGCGCGGCGTGTCCGACGACAAGGACGTACGCTTAGCGCAGATCCTGCTCTGTCTGGAGGCGGTCCAGAAGAACAGCACCAAGCTGATGCCGGAGTGCGTGGCGGAGATAAACGACCACCGCAAAATGTTACTGACGGACTACAAACTGTCACCGGAAATACTGACCGGATGTGAGAATGACATCGAGAAGTTTTGCAGCAACCTGGACGCCGGGGGAAAAACGATACACTGTTTGATGGAGCACGCCCGGCTGAAGAAGAAAAAGGAACGTCGTGTGACGGACACCTGTTTGCGGGCGCTAGAAACGCTGGTCAAGGTGACGGACGTTGGCGAGGACTGGCGTGTCGATCCCGTGCTGCGCAAAGCCTGCAAGCCCGTGGTGGACGTGGCCTGCTCCGAAGCGGATGGGGGTGATGCGAGGGTGATGTCTTGCTTGATGGAGAAACTCGGTACCAACTACATGAACGTGGAGTGTGAATCGGCACTGCTACAGATCCAGTACTTTGTGGCAAGAGATTTCAAGCTGGATCCACAGCTTTACCGGTAAGATAAATGTGCACATTTGAACAAAAATCAAGTTGGCCATGTCATTGTGTAAACTGTTGAAATCAGCTAGCAAATTTTCAATTACTTCTTTCCTTTTAAAGAAACTGCAAAGATGACGCCATACGATTCTGCAAGGCAAAGAAAACTTGGGCCGACCTGGACACGGCCCAAATGGACCCCGAGCGCGGCCCGCTCATACTGCCCTGCCTGCATCGGTACGCTTATCCCGAGAAGGAGGAACTGCGCCTTAACCCCGAATGTCTGCAGGAGGTGAAGCGCGTCATGCGGCAGCGTGCCAAATCGGTCGATCTCATTCCGGAGGTGGAAGACCAGTGCCTGGACGATCTGGCCTACTTTTGCTTCGACAAGACGGGCAAAGGAGAGGAGATGCAATGCCTGCAGGACAATCTGGAGAAGCTGCAGGAGAACTGCAAGACGGCCGTTGCCCAGTACACCGAGGAGGAGGCGGCCCACGTTGAGCTGAACCCGATCATAATGTCCGTATGCGGTGCGGCAATGGAGAAACACTGTGCGAACATTCTCAAAACCGGTCGCGACGAGGGCGACATGATGGAGTGCTTGATTGGCGCGAAAAACGACCCGGACATGCGCGAAGACGTCAAGTGTAGGGCGGCGATCGAACACTTTCAGATTATCTCGCTGAAAAGCTTCCACTTTACGTACAAGTTCAAGGAAGCGTGCCGGTTGCATGTGGCGCGATTCTGCAGCAAGTGCACGACCAAGTACGAGGTGGTCACCTGTCTGAGCGAGGTGATGCGCAACGACACGATCAAGGAAGCGAAGCATTCGATCCCGAAAGAGTGCCGCCAGCAGGTTCGTGCCCAGCTTTACCAGCAACGGGAGAACATCGACTTCGATCCGAAGCTGAAGGCGGCCTGCCGAGAGGACATTGCGCGACATTGTCCGCAGATACCGCACGGATCCGGGCAGGTGAATAAAAACAATGCAAGTGTGCCAGCTTTGTCTCTTTACATGTCTCTTCGAGTCAGAGATTCTCAACTATATAGAACAGTCACTGTTTTACTGTTTATTGAAGTAGAATATTCATTTTCTATTAAGGATAGAAATAGATTTCAATTCCATTTTTGATTAAGTTACATTCGCTCACTTGAGTGTGGGTCGATGTGTCAAGTGATATGGCATCCGGATGTCCTTTAAATTGCTCCGTTCAATTTATAAAACCCCTTACATACATTGAGAATCACTGGCTAAGGGCCATCATCTTTTCTGTTTGCTTTTCTTCTCAAAATCTCCATCACACCATCACGCTTTGGGGCTTTTGTAGCTTTTTTTTCTCATCGCCATTTGTGGATCGGAATAATATATTCTTATTTTTTTTGTTACTTGCCGTGCAGGTATTGGAATGCTTGCAAACACACAACGGCGATCTAACGGAGGACTGCCGCCACCAGCTTTTTTCGGTCAAAAAGTCCGAACTGACGGACAGCGCCACGGACTACACCTTATTGAACACGTGCAAAGAAATGATAACTCAGTACTGCCACGATGCGGAACCGTCCCGGATGCTGCACTGCCTGAAGCTGCACAAAGACGAATCACTGTTCGACGACCGATGCCATCTGGTGGTGGTGAACCGGATGATCGAACAGAATTTGGACTATCGCTTCAATCCGACGTTGCAGATGGCCTGCTCGAAAAACATCGCCGAATACTGCACGCCCATCATTCGCAGCGCTAAGCAAAACGAGGAGCTGAACGGGAAGGTAATCGATTGTCTTAAGATTCGTTTCCGCGAGGGTAAGCTCCTACCGGAGTGCGAAAAGCAGATGACGGAGGTGTTGCACGAACGGGCGCTCAACTATAAGCTGAACCCGCTGCTGCAGAGCGTGTGCCGCGACGAGATCCAAGTGCTGTGCAGCGCGTCCACCGACACGGATACGAACGAGGACCATGGGGCGGTCGAGGAGTGCCTCAAGCAGGCGTTCCTCGAGAAGAAGCTTATCAATCGGGCCTGCAAGGTGGAGGTGGCCGAGTTGATACAGGAAGGCAAGGCGGACATCTACGCGGATCCGTTGCTACAACGGGCCTGCTCGGTGGATTTGCTAAAGTACTGTTCCCACATTCAGAGCGGCAACGGGCGACGTGAGTATTGGACATTCCCCTAGGTAAAACCGAAAGATGTTTAAAAAAATATTTCTGTTTATTTTCGGTACAGTATTGAAATGTCTGGAAGAAATTTTGCACGGTGAAAGTAAGGCACTGGAGGACGATTGCAAAAATAAATTGCTCTCTCGCATGGAAATGTTCCGGAACGCAGCTGCCGTAAGGAATCGCCGTTTCTTTCCACCCGCTTTCGGATTTTGCATTTAATATCTACATATCTACCTATTTTATTTCTCTTTCTATCGCAGTTCGTTCCACCGGCCGAGAACTTTCATCAGTTGTACGATCAGGTCGTAGCGTCGCCTGCTAAGCACTACCTTCTTCTAGTTCTGTTCAGCTTCATCGGGATTATCTTCATCATCGGACTGCTCTGTGGTCGCGTTACAAATCGCACGATGGCGTTGAAAAATAAGTAGGCTATGCTTCGGATATTTTTCACTGAAATGCATCGTGGATTTTCGATTCCATTTCCAATTCTATTCGTGACTGTGTTAAATATATTGCATCCAGGCCAAAAGATTGAGCGTGTGAAGAAAGTTGGCCTGCCGATGGCCCGGGTAGATGCAATGCGAAAGTCCGGTTGAAGTAGTAAGTTGGTGGCCCTGCGGAATGTCCGACGTGCATATAATTGAAAATGACCTCTTGTTTTAAATTCAATGTGCTTTTCCTCATCATGTTTCAATCAAGAAAAACTTTTCTTTTAACAAAAGACGAACTAAAGCAGCGGGCAATCATTGATGACAGCTAGTTGTATTATATTAGTTAGCATATTTGTAGACCACCGGATCGCCAGAAAAAAATTTAAACTAACATACGAAAACGTGCCCCGATGCGAAACCTTCAAAATGGTCTACCGTGATGAAAAGAAAGGGAAGGAACATATTCAATGGGAAGCTAGGCAATAGGGAAGTCGCATAAATAGTACGTTGTAGAAAAGACTTTTTATACATTAGTGCGCATTAGAGCCAGCCGAAGTAAGCAACGCCGTTACGGTGGATGATAGAAAATTTAACTGCTGATATGAATGTGTCGAGAGAACACACACGTTTGTACTTGCGAATGGGCTCGATTGTGTGTCAATAAAAACAGACGTATACAAAACCCGAATCCAATAATGACTACATTTTTATTGAATCACTCCCCGAGTTTGACTGTTTCCAATTCCGATTCAAGTGCTTGCTTTAACGCATCGCACGCAGCTAAGTTTGCCATGCAGACCTTTTCAACGATGAGTTCCAGCTCGTGCAATGCGTAACCGATTTTGGTGCTCTCGAAGCTCGTTTCTAACTGATCGGCAAGCAGTTTGTGCATGAAGCCTAAGATGACGAAAAATATTACTTAATATATACAATTGCCGATAGAAAAGGGTTTGAACTTACTTTCGCAGATGTCCAACTGAACATATCTTTTCGCAAATGCTTTAGGTATTTCTTCCTGCAGCATAACAATGTCCAACATTTTTCTCGCCGCATTTTCGTTCTCTACAACACCATCCGGTTCGTTGTTTTCCATTAACTCTGGCTCGTCCTTTGCCAGATTCAGCCAAATTTCCAACTCCTCTAGAAAGCCGCTATCGTTGTTGGGTTCCATTTTCACACAAATGTGATACGGTAGCACTTGTGGCAAAACTAACGATACCTTCCACAGGCGACTAAGATCAACGAATGGCAGATAATTTGAACAAAACCTTTTCCATAACGCTGCTTGCTATAAAATAATACAGAGTTTGCCCCATGCACTGCAAACTCCAGCATCATTTTTTGTCAATGACATAGCAACAAAATTGAAGTTGAAACAGCAACTGTGTTATCAGTCAGCATCACGCCATAACTAGACAGGGAAGCCAAAAAGAATCTTGGTACTGCTGTGAAAGAAAGTATTTAATTGACAAAGAATGCTTCTGGAGTTTGAAATTGAGCTGTTAAACACTGTAGTGGCATCGACAACTGTCAGTTACTACCGGCTGGCCTTTACAAATCGTTTTCCAAACAACGGGATAAGTGATACGAGCGGTCCAGCAGTTTTACCACTTCGTCAGATATTCAAGATCGCATAGCATTCTTATCGTAAAGTTGCTTCGTTCTGCACGGTTCAGTGATTCAAGATGCAAAAAATCGTCTTCTTCGGTGGAACCGGCATGACCGGCCAGTGTGCAGTACGATATGCACTCCAGAAAGGTTTGCTTTGATCGTGTGCTCCTGTCCGGCATTATACCTATTAATATAATGTGTCTATTCTTTCAATTAAAGGCCTGACTGTGCGGTTACTGGTGCGCAACGAATCGACCGTTCCGGATGACTTTAAGGAAAAGGTCGAACTCATCAAAGGTGATGTAACGAACAAAGACGATGTGAAGAAAGCGGTCGAGGGCCAGGAGTTGGTTTGCGTGGTGCTCGGAACACGCAATGACCTAAAGCCGACGACGGCGATGTCCGATGGCATGTCGAACATTATCGCGGCGATGAAGGAAGCTTCATTAAAGAAGTTTTCAGTGTGTCTGTCCTCTTTCCTGTTTATGGACCCGGAAAAGGTTCCTGGAATGTTTGTGAACATCAATGGAGAGCATAAGCGTATGCTGGAAATGGTCAAATCCTGTGCGCTCGAGTACCGGGCGGTGCTGCCTCCACATATTGCAGGTTCGTGAAGATTTTCGTCTACGGCGGTTGCATTATTTCCATACAAATCTTTTCCCGTTTGCTTTTCTCTCACAGACGAACCGCAGGCTAAATTTGATACCGCTTATGATAAGCCACCCGGCCACTCGAGGTCTATTTCGAAACTCGATCTCGGACAGTTCCTCGTTGATTGTCTCTTCGAAGAGACCCATTCTGAAAAGGTCATCGGCATTTGCACTGTTAAGTAATGCATAGAGATTCAGTTTTCGACACAACAACCGAAGTATGTGTTGTTTTTTTTTGGTTCTGGATTGCACAAAATATAATCTACTTCTGAAGTTGTCAGTTGCATTTCTCAACAAGCATAGAGTGGCTTTTAATCCCCCTTATCTTGATGACAATTTATGATCCAAAAACTTTCCAGTCATCATGGTTTTCATCACCTGGTAACAAACCTAGAACTTGGGATAAAGAATAGAAAGATTATATCATTATGTAGATTATGTGAAGAAGTACCTACAATGAAATAATAAATTAGATAAGCTGGCACCTTCTTTGATTTATATTTGTAGGTATTCTTTTCATGAACAATATCGTCAAACTATCTGTGAAACCAATAAAACAGTTGCTTAGTTCCTTACCAAAAAAGATGTGTCAATACCAAGCTTCAAAAGAAGCTAATAAATTGTAAAATAATTTTCTTTTCTCACTTCGTAACGACCCATTCGAAAAGGGCATACGATCTATTCACCTTGTTTACACCACTTCCAATGAGCATCTGTCATTGGTGGTTTGTTTTGGTTCCCTTTCATAGCACACAGTAGGGGACGTTGACGAGTTGGCAGTCGTCGGTATTTTGTAAAAAAGGGTGGTACATCTAAAATTAATATTGATTTCTAGACAAACTGGAAAGATTTGCCGAGAGTTATGGAGAAATCGGTAGATCTACTTACTGTGGATGTGGACCGATTGTTCAAACAGCATAATGTTGCCGAAATCGACCTGGTACACAAGCGCCTGCTGGATGAGATTGAGCTCAAACGGGAAGAGCTGCGAACGATGGTCGGGTATGTCTGGATTGTAAATTATTTTGCATCAAATTGGTTTTTTGATGTGAACACATGTTGTAAAATCACTTTTTTGCCTATTTTTACAACACTAGCGAACGTTACCGGGATCTTTTGAAAGCTGCCGATACGATTGGTGACATGAAACAAACGGCCAGTTCAATCATAGTAAATGTGAACCGTATTACTGAACGTTGCCAGCAGCTGAATGATCATAATCTGATTGGATTCCGCACCGGCAACGACTATCAACGATTGCAGAAAAAGCACCGAGATCATAGTTTCCACGGAGTGATAGTGCAGATAAAACTACTCACCAGTCTACCGGAAATGGTCTGGAGTTGCATCGACAGGGAGGATTACTTTGTCGCCACACAGCTATTCATCTTTGCCCGCCACATTTCGACCGGCCTCAACTTGGACACGGAGCGTGAAACCATGCGTAAATTCCCCGTCGCCGCCAAACAGTGGCAGGTGCTGAGTCAGTTCTTTTTCACCATCGAAAACGCTTGCCGCGATTCGCTGGCACGGGAAGAACTCTCGGTGGCGGTAGCGTCGAAAAGCTTGGCCAGTTGGCTGCTGCTCGAATCGTGTTCGGTTCAGGAAACACTCCCGATGTTCACCGAACGGCGATCAAAAGCATTTCTCACGGTGCTCGATGAGAACGGACGGTCGGCCTATGAGAAGGTTAAAGATAAGCTGCTGGCCAGCCTACACGTACTCATCGATACGGTACGTCTGTATTACGAATGTTTCATAGATGATGGCACCGGGGGCAACCGTATGGGAGGTTTCCAGCGGGAACTAGAACACATCACCGGGGACCGAGCGGCCCCAACGATACAGCTGATCAGATCGGAAGACCCTATGATTATGCAAATGGTACCGGAAATGATTGCCAAATTTCGTCCCCGATTGCAAGCGGTCACCGCACTGAGCGAAACCGAGGTTCGGTCGGAAGTGAGTGCGTTTCTGAAAGGGATAGAAACGTCCGTGGAGGGTAGCCTGCGCCGGTTAGTAAGTCTCGTTCCATCGATAAAAACACTTCACGACATTAAAACGCAGGCGCAAGCCATGGAGAAACCATCCAACTGGGCAGCAATCACTGGGACGTTGGGTTTACCGGAAGGTACAGACTTCTATGGCACGTTTTACCAGCGGCTGATAAACGACCGCATTAAGTTCATAGTTAAATCGGCGTGGAGTGAAACGGTTCGTCAAACGCACGCCGACGTGCAACAGCTGTTGCAACAGAAACCGATCGATTTGAAAGCCTACGTGTGGAAGGAATCACTCGACGACGTGCCGATGAACCTCAAGAGTGCACTTGACCGAACGAAGCCTTCCGCTCGGAAGCTGCTCATGAAAGCTAAAGCCTACACGCCGGTGTTTGTGGATCTGGTCGATTCTCTTAACGAACGGCTCCATAGTCTAACGGGTGACATAGCATCTTTTCTGGCCTCATCTAGTCGCGCGGAAATAGACCAGCTGCTCACATTTTTCCGCCAATGTTGCGTGGAAGGCATCGCCGACCTGGTGACGGCCATCAAATCCGCTCCATTTGAACCCACCGTCGAGCGTTACGCACTGTTGGCACGATTTCTCACGGCCGTCCGAGAACTCTGCCCTGCCCTGCGGAACTGTTTCATCGCCGCCACCCCTGATGCCAAGAATGTATGGCCCGGTCGAAGATCATCGTTCGCCATCACCGTTTCCGAGGAAGACCCGGAACGGTGGGAAAAGGTATCGGGACTGCTCGACGAGGAAAGTGTCCGCTTCTGGACACTTTGGATGGATCTGTTCCACGCCAGTTGGCCCCCACTGTCGCAGGACGTAGGATACGGTACGCTGCTGAACGATTTTCCAGCCTGGGAAACGGTAACGATCGAGGAAAACGACGAACACAACCAACCGATCCAGTCGACCATTCGCGTCCCTTCGCAACCGAGCATCTCACTGCAAAAGTTCCTCCACCATGTGTACGAACTGCTGAACGCAGTCATTCCCCAAACCATTCCCAAACCGATCATGCTCGACGTCGTCACGCGGCTGGCGGTGGGTCTGCTTACGCACTACGACGCGCTGGCCGGGAACGAGTTCGTCTCGCAGAATCAAACCGTGGCACTTCAGTTCTATCTGGATCTCCGGTTCCTGCAGCTGATGTTCGTCGGTCGCGATCAGAAGCAGTTGAACGAACGATTCAGCGTCCTGATCGGGCGCTTCAAGGCCTACATCGATCCGTTCGATTTCGATGTTTTCTACACGCATTTGAATGCGAATGTTAAACGCTCGGCTAGCAAGCTTCAGCACTTTCTCGGTGCGTTCGTTTGCCACAGTGACCAGCTGGCCACGGCAATCGGCGCTGGGGGGACGTCAACCGGTGGCACAAAGTTGGGAACGCAGGAAAAAAATCCAAACATACTTTCGCTCAGTTCAAACAGCTTAAATGTTATGTGGTTCCCGCTGTTGCCCGTGGTTAGCAAGGACACTGCAATATTGACCACCGCGAATGTCGCTGGTGAGAGTACCGGAATGAAGGTATGTTTTTTTTTCTTATTTTATCTAGTGTATTACCGATACATAGAAGGATGAGAACAATGTCTTTGTATTTTGTCTCACGTAAAAATATTCTTAGTTAAACCTATGAATTTTTTTATCTTCCAGATTCAAAATAGCTTTTCCTTTTAATTACAATGACTTCATTTTATGACGTAGGTTACCTCAAGGTTTTGTGTTTGCTTGTTGTTTAATGCTTTGTTTGTTTGAAAACTCCCAAACTCTAATGGAACAATTACAGTCTGTTGAGCAAGAACATGCCTGTTAAACAGGATATCTTATGGTTTTATTACTTATCCAAATTATTAGCGTTTGGAACATTTTTGATAACTCCCTTTTGCATGTAATTGATCCTTTACAGCGGCCTTATTAATATAACGTGGCCTTTGAATTCTTTGTCGTAAAAGTAGGTGGTCTTTAGCAATAATTAAACCGTTCGCGTCTGCTTTAATTTTACAGGGTGGCTCAACGATTTGTTTTCCATTACTTTGGGTCTAGGAATATGATTCCTAGGAATCTGAAGTTTGAAAAGAAAATGAGAATGTTTCTTTTTTTCCGAACGATCGTGCTCTTTTTTCCGAGACTGTAGATGATGTGTAACCAGCAAAAATTGGTTTCAATAATATTTCCCCCTTTTTCATTTGCGATGCTTTTTTTTACCCCGGTTTTAATTGTTTCTTTTTGCTTATATTTTTAATGCTGTTTCCTTTTGAACTAATTCCCCTGTTATGGAGTGGAAAAGTAACATTTGTTGTAACTTTTCGTGTTGCCTTTAAACTACAATGGTTAGCTGTAAGATGTATTTATAACAACGTAAGATTACATGCCAAAAAGCTGTTTTCACTCTCACTGTGTTGGCTCACTGACAAACGACGGTGCAATGCATGAAGCATCGTGGCTAAAATTAAGCGTCTGATGGCGCACCACCCCATCATCACCGAACGCCCCAATAATCACTTCAACTAATACGCCTTATTTTTGCAGGATCAAAGAAAACCATCACCCCTAGCTGCCGAACCGGTCCCGGCAACGGTGAAGAGTACGGCCCCAAAACCATCGGCCAAGGACGCAACGGCAACCTCGGCACAAGCGTACGCCAAGGGCGCGGCAGCCTTCTTCGGGCTCGACAAGGACTGGTTCCGATAAAGGGGCGGAGAAAGGTTCCCGGTTACAGTTTTCGGGTCTGTTCACAAGCACGTTACAAACAGTGGAAGTATTTGTTTAGCTCATTGTTATTTTATTCCGATTTAAAGCGTAAATGTATATTGCAACGGAGAAAACGAAAATACAGTAATATACAATCTTAATCGTACAGCGGCACGTTTCTACAGGTGTGTTGAGGTTGAGGTTTAATTTCTCCCTCTCTCTCTCTCTCTCTCTCTCTCTGGTGGTGGCGATGCTGTGTCGGATGGGTGGGATGAAGTGGCGAAAGTGATGGAAAATACTACAGCAGCGGATTGGTTTTCGTTAACTATTGTTTGCGTTATCGCTTTTCGGGTTGTGGTTTTTTTGTTTGTGTGTAAAAAGTCCTAGCTTTAGCAAAAACTATCGCGCAAAAAGCCATCAATAAATACATCGGTGAAGACGACCCCTTCATTATCATCAGTAGATACAAATTTTCACAGTCCAAATCACAATTCAAATTCGTTGTTCCACCCTTTCGCAATTGGTTCCAATCGGTAAATCCGCTGCTGCTATCGTTTCCGGAAGGACGTCGGCGCGGGCTGCTGGCCGGGGAATGGATTAAACACGGTCACCCCGTCACTTCTTGCCACCCTTTTTTCCTCCCTTGTCGCCTGCGGGCTTACCGACAGCACCACCTTTAGCGTCATTGCCACCTTTGGCGGTACCGCCGCCTCCAGAGCCTTTTTTCTGAAACAATGTCCGAACTAGAGTTCACGCCGACCACTACCGATTCACTCAACGATACCCCCAGCACAGACGGGGAACCGTTGATTTTTTTTTGCCATGAACAGTACTTACACCACCACCTGGCGCACCGCCTCCGCCGCCTCCACCACCACCACCACCACCTTTGCCTTTACCCATGCTGTATTAACCGCGTTACCACTGGAAGGATGCTAAGGACCTCTTACTGTACGTCGGTTGAAATTGCGCCTGTGTGCCTTTACTCTCCGAACGATCAAGTGATACTGTCGGAGAAATGGTCCCCTCGGGCTGGCAGGATGATTTCAAACAATCAAATACAATTCAAGCAACAACGAAAACATCTTAAAGCACGCATTCGTTCTCTGTCCCGCTGCCTCCAACGGTATCCACTTGACCAAGCGAAACAAGTGGGATACAAGCATTTCCCCCTAAAGGTGACAACACTGTGTGGTGCGCACCAAATTCTTCCTTTGCCTGCTAAGTTTAATGGTTGACCACATAAAAATAGCAAACCCGTATAAAGAAACGTACCCCTTACGTCGGTCCATGCCAGCGTAACAGCTTCCCTCTATAACATTGATCTTGATCCTCATCATTCAAGGCATCCCCGAAATAATTACTTGTCGCCTTACACTGTAGCTTCGGTTTCGTTCAACGACATTGAGCTGGCATCGAACCTTCGTTTAGGGGGTTTTTCGGAACGTTCTATCGTGCAAGGGATGGCCATGAACTTGAAGTGTTTCTCCCGAACAAAGGAGGCGACAACGACATTGGATGCCAAAGCCAGACCCTAGAACGTCCTCCTCGAAGCATTTTGGCAATGGGAATACTTGAATGCAACAAAAACCCACAAGTTTCAATTAGTACATCGTTTCAAAAGTTGTTCATAAATGCAAACAAATATTAGTTACGTAAATCGTTGAAATTTTGAAACGTGCGTTTTTAAGTCGATCAACAAAAATCTAACAACCTTCTAGAGATCAGACATAACTTTTACAAAAATGCTAGCCGCTGCCCGGTGAACCATTAATCATTCGAAATCATCCTCATTGCCGTTCAAGTGTGGCCGAATCGCTTTCGTTATTTCCACGAAAAACATTGCGTGAAAACATGGTGGGAAAATTGTTGATAAACCTCATGTTTAATTAATCGTTTGTTTCTACGCGGTGGCGTCGTTTTGCCAAAAATATCTGGTCAAGCGAAACTTAAATTGTCGCCACGGTCGGTCACAATTCAGAATGGTGGAAAACAAAAACATGATCTTCAAAGATGTTTTTGCGATCTTAATCTCGCAATGTTTTCGCCTTTTCGCGCAATATAAATATGCGTCATCCAACAAGGAGCCTAATCCGGGCGGGATTTGTTGTCAAGTTAATTTTAAGTCACACGTATCGTTGAGTAAATCTTTTTTTACCGCGGATAATTAGAATCTGGTTAGTACGCAAAGGAAAAGAGGAAGCAACCGTCGCGGTATTCTAAGACGCACGACAAACTGGGTCACGAAGGCCGTTCGGATTCATTGATGAGCACGGCGGCGTAGCAGCTAGGGCTAGGTTTCATAGGTTTATTTTAGAAAACAAAAGTGAAGATCCCGCAACGAACTGACTGTATTCAGCATACCTTCCTTCCCCAGCATTAACTGACCCTTCTTGGCAGTAGTACAACCATTTTCATCGCGTCTCAAGGTAAGCGCGATCAAGGTCACAAATTTTCCGTAAAATACACGATAAATGTAAGGCATATTCTCTAATCACCTCAGCACCGTCCCGTGCGATATCTTCCGCGTTTTTGGCCGGACGCTTCTGCAGGGCCACAGCAAACAGCGTCTTGTAGTGGGTAGCGGTTCGATCGGTCGTGCGGTCATTGGTGTCCTTCTTGCCACCCGCCACCATCAGCGCCAGCTTGGTGAGCGTACGAAGCATCACCTGCAGTCGTTTTTCGAACAGTTCCAGTAGTTTTTGTATCTCTCCGAAGCCACCGCTTCCGTCAGCGCCAGGGACGCTTGGCGTTTCGTCCATACCCTGCCCTTTGGTCGAGGCCAGTTGCTCGATCAGTGGATGCGCCTGTTTGCACATGTCCAGGGCGGCCAGCAGATGGCGCGTTTTGGCGGCCGTCGTTGGTGCCTGTTCGCACTGGTACTCCTGCAGCGCAATCCGTTCCATCTGGATCTGAAGGAATTCCTGCGGCTCGGCGAGACTTTCGAATGTTTTGGCAGCCTTCTCGTAGTGCAGTTTCGTTAGCTGCAGGATCGTTTTTCTCCGGTGTTCGTCGGCGGCCGAGCGATAGGACATGTGGTAGTACGAGGCGATCCTAAGTGTAGGTTCACGTGAAGAATGTAACGAAATATCAAAATGATTAAATTTCCTATCTTCTCGTGTACATCCTTTACATGTTTCTTCGAAAAGTAGGCGTGATGTTATACATCGGAATTCGATCACAAAAATCCCTTTTTTACCCCCAGAAAATACTTATTTTTACTTTTGTTCCAAACATTTGAAAATAAAATTTAAAATTTGAATATAAAGTGAAATGAAAATCTCTTCGGAACTGAGATTTGATTTTGTAAATGATAAATTGCGATAGAAGAAACAAAGTCGAAACAAAGTTGTATCAAAGCACTCTTCGATCGTATCGAACTTACCGATGATGAATAAGGGCGGCACGGAATGAGTAAAGAACTTGCTTCGGTCCACTGTTGTCCTGATCGCACAACTTGAGCGCCCGCTGCAACATTTCCACCACCTCCTGTTCGACCTCCTCCTGCGATTGGTGGCCCTGCCCGTCCGGGCTGATCACGTTGTGATCCTGCAGTTGCTTGGCCAGATTAAAGGTGGCAGTGGAAAGCTCCCACGTGACGAGCGACCAGAGATCCGGATGTTCCTTGCGCGACCCAAGCGTCCCGAGAGCCCGCTGATAGTAGGTGAACGCTTCGTGGTAGAATTTTTTCTGTATGTTCACATTATTAGGACTGGAGGAAAATATTTCAAAATGAGTATGTCAGTATGGAGTAAGTCATTTTTAGTACCGTTTAACTTACCTTTCGCCGACCAAGTGGATATGCGCTCGGAATCGCATAAAGCGTCCCATGTTGCAGAGTAGAAACGCAAAATTTGTGGTGTCGTTAACCGCTTCAAACAGCGTCACACCTTTCTGTAACGAATCATACGATTTCTTCGCCAAAAGCTGATACAATGGCTCTCCGCCGGGAGGATTCTCCTTTGTTCCGCTCTCCCCATCAGTCTGTGCTTCTGGCTCGCCCTCCCAGTACTTGTGGTACTCCTCTTGCGCCCAGTGCATATACTTTACCCCCAGCTCGTTTCGAACGCTTCCCAACCGACGCCGTAGCTCATCCTGCGAATCTTTTGACGCGCAAGCGATGGCTGTCTCATAACATCCGCAGCTGGTAACCATCAGCTGCTCGACGTTTTCCGTCGGAACAGGGAGAGTGTTTTCCACCTCGGTGCCAATGTCCTTTACCAGCTCGTCCATGATCAGCTGGTCAAGCCGGTGCACGTCCCGGAACTGCTCCATATACTGCCCAATATGGTCCCACTGTTTGGCCAGCTGGAAAAAGCAATCGCCCGCTCGGCCAAGCAGCAGACTGCGCTGCGATGAGACGGAGGAGATGTACTTTGTCACTACCTGCTGGCACCGGATGGCAGAGTAGAGATGGTGCAGGGTAGTACCGTACCGCTGCTGGGCATAGTGCTGCTCGGCCATGGTCGCGTACACAAGACACGCTTTCTCGAAAAGTAGAATCTTGAGATGTACGTTCCACGATTTTATCACACCAATTTGTCCCTTCAGTAGGAGTGCTCGCGGGTCTATTTCGGCAACGTGTGGCGCATTGGGCTGATCTTCTTTTCCCGCCTTCCCGTGGTTCCGTTCCTTTCGCTTCGAACGTTTCTTACCACCCTTGGCATGGTTAGATTTTTCCTCCTCTAGCCCACTGTTCCGATTCTCCCCCACATCCTTTCCCTTCCAGCCCATCGGAATGACCCGATCGGGATCGACCGGACGCGGCTCCCCACCGATCGGTTCGTACGGTAACGGGATCGCACTGTCCGATTTGGCCATATTCTGGTGCATCTCTTCGTGGATAATCTTGCGCCGTTCGGCTTCCTTTTCCTTCTCCTTCTGCTTTTGCTCCTCGTAGCTGTCGAAGTACTGCAGACACTGCAACCCATCCACAATGTGCTGCAGTGCGGTGTGACACCGTTCCGCCGTGTCGCACACTAGTGGCTCCGGGCGGGAATTGTGTTTGCCGAAACGCTCGTCTGCCTTGTACTCTTTCAGTGTGTCCTGGATGCTCTTGATGGCAGCTTCCAGTTTTCCGTTGCATCCGTTACCACCATCGTCCCCGTTGGTCGTAATGTTCTCCTTCGACCCGTGACCATCGTCTTCGGTGTCGGGGTCATTTTCTGAGGGCGTCGAGATGCGTTCTCCGAACAAATAAGCCGATTCATCATCCTCTTCATCAACGGCGTTATTAAATTTGGGGGATCCTTTCAAATCAAAGCAAGAAAAATGTGTTAATATGATGAAATAAAAGTGACTGATTCAGACATTAACGTGTCTATGGGACATACTTATTTGGGTAATTTTCTAAATTCTTAAATTCTAGACAAAAACAGACAAATAATGAATGACTCTTAAGGCTACTAGCCTACCTGGATCGGTATCGGCAGGAATGTGCAAATCCGAGAGGATATAGTGTGACGAGGTAACGATTTGTGGATACTTTTCCTTCGGCAACAGTTTGATGCAATTATTGAGCAAGGTTCGGATTGCACCAGCCTTAGAGGCCGACAGGTTTCCACCTTCGATGGAGTTTTTCATGTTTCTCGCCACCGTATAGAGTAACATCGCCACTGGCACGGTGAATGGATTCTGTCCGTTTGGAGACCCACCGGTGGCGGGCAACTTTGGTGTCCCGTCACCGGTTACACCATCCTCGTCATCCGGTTCCTCGGGCGGTAGCTCTTCGTTATCGTCATCGTCTCCATCGGTAGTGCCACCGTGTGCCTTGCACAGTGTGGTCAGATCGTACAGTTTAACCACATCGTCATTCCGAGCCTTAAACAGCCAGTACGTGTGACCCGCCTTCGTGACGTTCGCCTTCAGAAAGGCCAGTATGTTTTGGGCTACGTTGCGGATGAGTTGTGGTGAGAATTCGGAATTTTCCAGCCGTGGCAAATCTTCCGTCTTTATCAGCCCATACCGCTGAACGATACCGTCCAGATGGTAGCACATGACCACCTCTGGCACGTTGGACATCAGGTTGTCCAGCCAGTAGTCGATACCGGTGAGCACGTTGATCGGTTTCGTTTCGTCGCGCAACCGAAGGCTTATGCAAGGTCTATTTGCTCCGCCAAAGATGGGCATATCTGTGCCGATCAGCATGCGGATGTCTTCGAATGTCCAAATAACGTTCCTATTAAACACGTGGTTCGTCTGCTGCGCATCGGGAAGATTTTCCTCTTTCGACGGCTCCGGTAGAACCGGACCGGCCAGGGGTAACGGTTTGTACGGTGCACAATCGTTCGGCCCGTTATAGGTCAGCTCGTCCGTTGCCTCATCCTTTTCGCCCGACTGCAAACTGTGGTAGAGAAACTTGGACGTAAGATACTTCTGCTGGAACGCTTCACGTGTTTTCGGGTGGAGGAACAGCTTCCGCTCATTGTCACTCAGACTTTTAAGAATGTTTTCGTAGATAAACGATCGTAACCACTGCCACTCGCTCTCCTCCTGGCGCAGCAAGTATTTGGCCACATCGAACTCGTCAATCAGCAGCGTATTTTCGATTCGATGCACAATCATCGATATGACGCTCTTGGGCGAGTACGGCAGCTTGAGCAATCGTTTGATATTTTCCGCATCCGACACCACATCCACCCCGCCTACACAGTCCGGGAACATGTTCGCCATCCGAAAGCTGCTGAATCCGGCCTGATGCGATAGGAACTGTCCCAAGCCGTACGAGTTGGCCGAATTGCTGAGCCAGTTCGACGGTGGCATGTTGAGATTGGTGTTACACTTTAACCGACCGAACGGGACCGCACTTTGAACGATGGAAAACCGTACGATGGCATTCGATTTTACCTCCATATCTGCGTGCCGGTCCGATACTGCCGTAACCGGGCACAGTGCGATATCGATATCGTCCATCTGGTGGGAGGAATAGATGAAACTTGATTGAACAGTTTGCTAACTGAGACAAACTTTTCCTATTATTCAGTGTACCTTTGTAAGCGCCACCCAGTCGGTTGTTACATGTGGAAACAATTAAATGAATCGGTCGTTTTCGTTAGATTCGTTCCGCAACGATGTCTTTGGCTTCTAGAATGTGTGAGACCGTGCTAGAAAAGTATTGTTTTGACAGCTACAACAGCTGGTTTGTTTTGTTCGTAGTTTACCCAAGGTAAGTAGAAACGTGATCTTGGAGCAGCGAGAGAATTCCCGGGCTCTATCAACCTTGTATTTGATGACAAAAGGTAGTTCAGGTTGTGCAACAACACATTGCGGTTCGTGTTTCTTTCGACGAAGGAAATAAGGTAGTAAAAATTCCCATAATATCGGTTTTTTATCAGAAATAGTTTCTTTATTACCTGATTTCTTCAAGTATTAATTCAGCGAGCATTCGCGACTGTTGGGAAAGGATATACAGCACTCGTTTGTTTTCACTTTTTATCCGCCTACTGTTGTATGTGTCACTATGGCAGGGGTGTTAGTGGTGTGTTTTTATCCTTACACAACAGCTGTAAATATCCGCCGGCAAATCCCGATGTCCCCCATGCCGTGCTCGTTAAATCCTCGTTAGCTTCTTGTTAGTCCTTGCTCCTCCCGTGGGCCATATGTAGTCGGTGTATCCAACCGGATTGGTTCATAAAAAAATCATTCGCAAACGAACTTCATTTCCCAAACGTATCGCTAGCACACCGGAGAAGGAGGCTACGATAGAAACAAAAAAAATACCTCGGTATACAGACACGATTCGTTCGCTACAGTAGAATCTTTATTTTTTTATTACAGCTAACTCCAAACAGATAGCAGAACGAAGCAAAGATACAGCACTAGTTCTGTCCTGCTCAGTTTAGTACGTGTTTCCAGCAGCAGCACATCTTCTCCTCAACGACCCCCTGACTTCTGTGCTCCACGAAGCGCGGTTGTTCTTGCCGACCGGTTTGTGTGTTGCTTTCTCTGCGTTCCGTCCCGTTCCGGTTCCTGTCTCTTCGTGCCGGTTGCCACCCGCCTGAACATTGATGAATTCACTCGTGCGTCCGTCGTGTACCTTCATTAAGTCCTGTGTGCTGAACCAGTGCGGACGTCCCCAACAGTTGCTGAACGTTGCTGCCTCATTCCATACCTCGAAGATGGTGCAAATTAAGGTAAATGTGCTTCAAAACTATTCACCTGCGAAAGTGGTGCAATTCAACAGTGCGTTGTGCAATGGAACGTAATTATCACCAAACAAACACATCGCGCATTACATAATGCCCCTCGAGGCGTACATTCAACACTTCCGCCGCAATATGACGCGTTTTGTTTAGCGTGTTCTCGAACCGCCGCGTCCCATCTATCGGTCATCGGACATATCAGTGGCAAATGGAGGATCAAGCGTTAGTTCTGTCGATTGGTCACACTGCGGTTGGAGCGGCGTTTCGTTTGCATACATAAGTATGTTTGGTGCATAATTTAATGTGAAGAAAAGGGAAGGGTTTGATAAAAATTTTAATCGTAGAACCTCACCTAGAATTTTATTTTGCAACGAGTTGCAAACTTTTTAAAAATTAGAAAGGTGGAAAATTTAACATTTAAAATCAGGAATGTTTGATTCCGAGTTGATGAGGAAATTCCAAACAAAGCTCGGAAAAATTGTTTAGGGTAGTGCTAGAACCCCTTTAGAATACCATGGAGATCAAACAAAACACGTCTGAAAGGCGTGTGGCCGATTGCCACACCACTCTTTAACAATCATTTAAAGTGCGGTCTGCCCAAACCAAACCTTGGCACACAACAAGGAAGTAAGGATGGGGAAGGTTTTCCCAGGTGCACAGCAGCATGTCGGTGCATTCGCCGTTCGCTCGTGCATTGTTTGTGATTCCATTAGGCAAATGCAAATTTGCCTACCGGCCAGGTGAAACAAACAATAACCGTTCGAAGCCACGTATATGCTCCGTTTTTCATTTTTTTTTTGTTTTGCTTGGGGGCTCGGATTCTGCTAAAGGACAGAATCGGTTGGGTAGCGTGTGAACAGAGACATAAAGGATAACGTTGTCCCACTAACCAGCGCCTACATTCGAGCCATTTGGGCGAATATTCGCACGTACGCCCGCGATCGATACTAACGAGCCGGGCCGTGTACCCTTTCTGTGTTATTTATGATTCTCTTCCCATACGGCATGTGTGTCCTGTGCAGACATCACATCTCACACCATATGACGAAGCAGGGAAAAATGACGGCAGGACGAAGGAGCATGCTTTTCTTTTAAGGTGCGCTCGTGCAGAAGCAACCGTGCGGTAATGCCACTGCACTTGAAATTTGAGCTGGTTTGAAAATTATCATAGCAGGCTTGGTTGTTCTGCTCTACTGTGCTTTCCACGTGGTTACATTTTTCGAATTTCGCTCGTTTTATTGCACAGAAAAAAAAATCTACCTCGTTGTTAAGGAAACAGAGAAACCACCCACCACCCACACGGTTCACTTTTCCGGCACATTGAACAACGTTGGTTGGCCATCGTGGGAAATTTCCGCTCATTCTTTTCCAACACACACCAGGACGTTTGACGTCGGCGGCAAAGTAGGCAGAACATTGACGGTAACGAGTGGGGAAATGTTATTTTTCTGACGACGTCCTTTGGGGCTTAATGTTCGCTGCCCCGGCAGGCATGTGGAGGTGTGCGTTGTTCTTTTTCCTTTCGTCATCAGTCGCATGGTTTTTGCTCTACCTTACGAGAACACCACATCCTAGAAGCGAAAAGTTCGTGGTAAGGATCATATTATCTTAGCCTAACCGAACCATCCCTGGACGGTGCTGTTCGGTAGTTTAACCTTTATGCGCCGGTTTGTTGATTCGGTAAACATAACCAAAGATACGTGTGTTTGTGTATCTTTCAAAGTGGACTCCCCGGCACTACTGCTCACACTACCTTGACCAACCGTCGCCCTCAACTGGTGGCCCCGGTACGCAATAGGAGTTGAAGAACTTTGGGATATACTATTTGTTGATTCAGTTGGGCTTTGGGGTGTTCGGACGGCGGCGAAAGCTTTGTATCGCCACGGAGAGCAAGGAAAGTTTATTCAGAGTACCCCATGAGCTGGAATAACTTCACCAACCCGATAGAAACCGCAATGGAGGAAGCAGCGCTTTCCGGAAAATCCTTTTTAATTGGGTTTTAAGGGAAAGCGCACGCACACACAAAGAGGAATGCGTAGATAAGATCTAGAATAGAGAGAAGGGTGGCATCTTTGCTACTCATTCTAGTCAGTTATTTTTCACCTTTGCTTTCCAAGGGGTCACGGTAAAACTTTTGTGGTTATTCTTTGAAATAAGGGATGTTTTCTGGTCTTTGTTCGCGTGCCGTATTTTGCTCTATGGCTGTGGAATGTTTAACCTAAGGATATCTTAAGTTAATCAAGGTACTTTGTTCTACGAAACGGAGCTGAGCAGAGAACAAACCCTTGAGGAATCAGTTTTGTTTCAATCAAACATATCGTTCCAACTGGGCCTTTAATTGGATTTGATCTGTTTAAGGAAATATTTTCCTAACTCATCTGTTCATTTAAATAGCTAAAATAAAATAATTTTAATGCGAAATTTAAAAGTTTCTTGTTTACAATGACAATTGGCAAATCTTTCGTGAAAAAAGCAACGACAGTAATTGTAACATTTTGTCAAAATTTAGGTCGTGTCATATTAAAACATGTCATGAATAATTCCAGTAGTTATGTTGTTTTATAACCGTCAATAGTTGTGTATAAAATAAAACGGGCAATGTCACTTTAAGTTGAATTGTATGAGTTGGATCGATTCACCTCATTGAACCGTTGGATAGTGGGAAAAACTCTAGACAACTTGAACGGTAACACTCGTTTCGATGTTAACGAAATTTGGGTACAAATATACCGAGCGATAACGGTGACTTGCAGTATGCGTATTGTGCGTGCGCTTATCTTGTCCTGTTCATAAAATCCCGAAGCACCCAACTCAATTCATCCGCATCGATGGGCTAAAAGATAGATCGAGAGAGTAGTTTGTGATACAAGTGATACTTGAAACCACTTTGCCGGCCAGGCAAAGCAAAAGCACAAAAGGTCGCTCCATTCAGAAAGACCCCATCCTACGGTTGATGGATTTGATGAGGACGTTTTTGTCGATGGGGAAAGCACGACTCAGCATGCCGTGAAACTTTAGCTCCGATGGAAGAGTGGGCATAACTCACACGAAAAAAACAAATGCACGGAAGGGTACGAATTAATTATATTGGATTACGAGACTCAAATTCAATTACGGCAAACCGATTCAATTTATACCGTCATCAACGTGCGTTTGTATGTTACGCCGAATGGGTGGTAATGGTGGGCTTGATTAGAGATTTGAATTGAAGTAGAAAATTAATGGCCTTCATCAGGAGAATATCACCATGATACTCATTCCGGAGCATGCAGCGCCTATCGATATTTTTCACGAACCCACCATTCGTTTTGGATAGGCTTTTCACATGCAAATGCCGGAACCCATCGTGGCAACATCACACTCATCCGTCCAAGCCCTCCCCTCAGCCTGGCACATAACGATTCATTAAAAACGTTCCAACCGCAAACGATAACGCAAATGGGAATTCATGACCGGAGTAATATGTGTGTGTCCCACGATTATTGCCATCGTGTCCCGGGCCGTTATGGATCCTTGGTGAGCTGTGCCGCATGAAATATGTATTATCTCATTTGTTTTCGGTCCGCCCGGGGAAAAAGGAATGAGGTTAAAGGAAGTTACCTGTCGGACAGGGGAATGGGGGGTCGGTAGATTATTGCTTGCTTAAAGTGGGATGATGCGGGGTTGGTTCTCGGGTCGGCGATCTATATTTCATTGCCGGTGTCCTTTTGGTGGTGTAATGGCAAGAATCGAAGGTAAATGGTCCGTAATAAATCGATACTTGTCGCTGTGTGTGTGTGTGTGTGTTCGTGGTTAAGGGGAAAAGGTGGTTTACAGCTTTTCGTAACTAACGCGTTGTCTCATTTACTTTCTTCTTTTTTCCATGCTCATGCACTACAACGACGGCTATGACGGAAGGAAGGAGATAAGGTACCCTCGGTCGACCTGTTCGAGGATTCACCGGCCAACAAAGTCAACGTAGCGGATCTGTGCGCCGGCAAGAAGGTGATCCTGTTTGCCGTTCCTGGCGCCTTCACGCCCGGCTGCTCCAAGACCCACCTGCCGGGGTACGTCGAGAAGGCAGCGGAACTGAAGTCGTCTGGTGCGACGGAAATTGTGTGCGTTTCAGTAAACGACCCGTTCGTCATGTCCGCCTGGGGCAAGCAGCACAATGCCAGCGGTAAGGTGCGCATGCTGGCCGATCCGGCCGCCGCCTTCACGAAGGCCCTCGATCTGGGCGCCGATCTGCCACCACTCGGTGGCCTACGCTCGAAGCGGTACTCGATGGTGCTGGAGGATGGCGTGGTGAAGTCACTCAACGTGGAACCGGACGGTACGGGACTGTCCTGTTCGTTGGCCGACAAGATCAAGCTGTAGACGAACACCCTCTCACACACGCAAGCACTGTTTTCCACTTTGTGAGCATCTTTTTTCTCTCAATTAACGCTCAATTATCGCGGAAGATTTAGCAACGCCGCGGATACAGTCACGATAAACCAGTACCAACATTGCAACCCTGTGACCCAATAGATGTTACCCTCGTAGGATAGAAGTTAAAAACATTGCGATCGAAATTCTAAACCACTCACTTTGCTACTTACGGTAATTGTCTTTTGCTAATTGTTGAACATCATCGAGTCGTTTCTGTCCCTATTGGAGCATTGATAAGTGTTATAAAAAAAGGATACCTGAGAGAAGAAATATATACATATATCAACATCCCAATTTGTGTGCACATTGAGAACAATAACTAGCGGATTATGTCCCTATTCGCAGTGGGAATAATTCAGGCTAGAACCCTGCTAAACTACTATCACGCGATCCCAATTTTGGCAAGACGCTAAGAATAGAACCTGCAACATACAGCGGGTGTATGTGCCGTTCGAATATAGAGAAACATTTCATTGAATTAGAAATTTGATGGAATAATAGTAATGCAAGAAATACATACATTTTGCTATGCATCATACTTGATTGTTGTTTTGTGTACAATGATTGGAAGAAAAACTGTTGAACTTGCTCAATATTTTATTCAACATTATCCAGGAAAAATAACATCTTCCAGATCTAGGATTTGTTAAAAGTCTGCCCAACGGTATACAAAAGCAATTGATCGGAATATAGCGTTTGAAGCGATCATTTCAAATCGTGAAACATGATTAGCGCCATCTGGTAGCAATTGTCTTGCTCTATTCTACGTGAATCGTTTTTCGCTTGTTGACGGCGAAAATTAAATTGATGTTGTCAAACATTCCACAATCAAAATTATGCAAACAAACTTATTTGTTTCGCGCTTCTAGACGCTATCTAAACATACAAGGAAAAGTGAAGAAGATGGGACCGGGTTTAGAAAATCTTGGTAAGCCGATTATACGTACAGGCCAATTTTGTTACCTTTTTAAAAATCGATTTGCTTCTTTTCGTAGAAAATGACGTCATCATGGAAATGGTAGAAATATACGTAAACGCAATACTATACAAACGAAACCTCTATCCGGAAGCAATTTTTCGTGCCCGCAAAGCGTACAACATTCCCGTGTACATGTCGATTTACAAGACTTTGAACGAGTACATCGAGAAGACCCTTCGGGCGGCCCGTGAATTGAATCGGACGCACAAACTGCGGCGTTTGGAGGTGCTCATCTACCACGACGAGGAGAAACCGAAGGAAAGTTACGTGTTCGACTTTGATCATAAAGGGTTTGCCCTGGAAAAAGATCAATGTATGCTTGCGTTCGAGGAAGAGCTACGATCATCACTGCTGGCGCTAGACTCCCGGATGAAAGATCTGAAACCGCTCCCCGCGGACGACGATGTGCGATTTAAAATTGTACTTCACACGACGGAGTCGGCGTTCGTGAAAATCGGGACCGATCCAAGGCTGCAGAGCTTCCCGTTCGTTAAAAACAATGCGATCGAAGAAGCGATGGAAAAGTCCAAAATACAGCTATTGCCGGTCCAGCACACATCTTCTGTAGGAATACAAGTTTATGTCGAAGAGTACAATTAACATAAGAAGATTAATGAATAAAGTTTTTGACCCATTTTTTTAACCACTGTGTCTTTCTATTCGAATTTGAGCAAAAGACTAGTTTTAAAAAACGAAAAGATCTTTTTTGAATTTACTCAGCACAGATCTGCGGCTAGCTGCGCAAAGTAACGAACGCGGATAGCATAAACGCACTGAAACAGCCGGCACGTCTTCACGAATACAAAGATGGCGTCACACTGCATGGTAGACAGTAGTGATGGAAAAACTGAATCCCTACAAGGATTCGAATCTTTCGATTCAAATCCATTCTGAGATCCGGATCTTCGAATCCGAATCCCAATCCGTCATGCTCATCTAATGCCGATTTTTCATCTGATGTGTTACTTTAACAATTGTACAATCAATGGTTGAATTGATCCAAAGGCTAAATCGAGCTTGTGAATGGTCCCCAGGACAATCTGGATCGCTATCGCTATCGAGATAAAGAATTGCAAATTCTCTCGCAAAATCGCAAAATCTCTCTTTCGAAGAGAGAATTCGCGAATCAGGAACTATCAAACTGGGTTTTCCTGGGATTATATGAAAATTACATTTGGAGGTTTTCTAACCTCAACTATCAGTCACTCCTCATCGCCATCACTTATAGTCAACCGGGCCAATTTCGAGTTGGCAATGCAGGTATTAAAGTTGTGTGTCTTGAGCAGACCTTTCATTTGAATCGTGAAAATCGGTTCAAAGAATCAAAAGTTATTAACAAATTAGCAATTTTTTGCCTAAATGGCTATTCGAAGTATTGAGTACCTTGTTCCGGTCGAACCGGTAGATTTCCGAAGCTTTTCGAAAAATAAACTTTCTCAAAAACTAGAAAATATAGAATGATCTATTGTTAGACAAAGTTGTGTGTCTTGAGCAGACCTTTCATTTAAGGGGTCACATGTACAAATCGGTTAAGCAGTTGCAAAGTTATTAACAAATTTGTTATTTCAGCAGAAGATACCAACCAAGGTTTCTGCATCTACACCTCAGAATTTCATAAACTAAGAATTACGAAAGAGTCTTTGTTGCACAGAGCTATCAGTCTTTAAAAGACCTTTCATTTGAGGGGTCTGGAATTAAAATTGGCCAAGCCACTAAAAAGTTATTGAGAAATTAGCCATTATTTACAGTTGTGACCAAGGTTTTTGAAGCTTGTTGATGCCAGTTTGGCGCTAGTTTCGTCCGTAGTGGTGGGTAAACCAAATCCCCAAATCCTAATCCCAATCCAAGAAACAGTCGGAACAGTCCAAGCAGCGGATAGTGGTCCTTTGGAACTGTAGACTTTTGTGCACAAAATTTTGAAAGGCCTGGTACCAACGTATTTGGGGGAAAGGATAGTGGTTGGGTCTGACGTGCATCGGTATCACATTCGTAATGCCGGTGAGCCAAGACTTCCTGGCTAATTGTCTGGAACGAAATTCGTTGTTTTTAAAGGAGTACATTGGTACAACAGGATGCCGAAAGAGATTAAACAAGCGCGAAATCTAAGAGAGTTCAATCGCCTTTGCGTCGTATTCGTGAAGAAAGTTGTCAGACGCTGTGCTTGCAATGTATTTAGTAAATTTTGTAGTTTTTGAGCCTTTTATTTTTATTTAACTTAATAGAATGAATGAGTCTACATAGTTTTGAGACACGCGCGCGTATACGAGGACAATTGGTGGACATGGCTGTACGAAAAGGACTAATAGTATCTACACATCTCGCTGTAGTTGGGTCCCTTTCTGTTCTTGATAGTGGCACCACATTATCAACCAATGGTAATTGGCGGGGGGAACTACAAACAGAGCATAAATACCCTCTTACCCTCCGGAAAGGTGCCTCGTTAACCTTGGGGGACTTACCTTTCGAGGTGGTTGCTCGGGACCGTTGTATGGAAGGAACAAGATCAGGTCCCTTAAGTAGTACTGGTGGATTTCACTACACTATCAATCATTGATAGCTGGCGGTGTTAAACAAAACTGTGCGAAAATACCTGTCCTACTCCAGAAAGTGGTCTCCTTTTGCTAGTTGGGAAATCTAAGATGTACCCCTTTGTGCAATCGATGGCGACCGTATGAATGGAGCAGAGTTGGATGCGATTGTTCTGGAGAGTATTGCCCCAATGCCCCCTCGTTTGATGATTTATATTTAATATCGCAAGATACTTTCGTCCCTCTCAAACCTATGTAGGGGTAAGCGGTGAGACTCATCATGATCATCATCATCATCATCATCATCATCATGTAAACAAATCAATGTCAGTCTGGAAATTGTGTATCCTAATCTGAATCAACAGAATCCGATCAGAATCCGGTAAAAATGGTCTGGTCCTGATGAAATGGGTTTGGTTGGGTAGAACAACTCGGATAATGGACATTCTACTGTATTTCTTTGTAAAAAATAGGTTCCAGGATTTTTTCTAGAGCCTAACTTGCAAATCGCGCAAAAAACTCAATCTATGTCCATTGGACATTCTACCCAGCGTTCGATTTGAGTAAACTTAAATCAATTACATTGTCTCTAGATCGACTAGTTATGTGACTAATTCGACTCAAATCATTGTGAGCCGATTCAAACAGTTTAGGATCAAGTCAGAATCGAATCAAATCGAGTCCCAAACCAATCAAATCTGATTCGAATCCTAATCGAATCAAATCTTTAGAATCCGTCAGATGGGATTCGAATCTTTAGAATCCGTCTAGGGATCGAATCTTCGAATCTTCCGAATCCCGATTCTGCCAACACTAGTAGACAGAGCGAGAAAACTTTTCGTGCAATGTTGTCGTCAAAGTGCTTCATCGTCGTTCGGATGCTATTCGCTTGCGATTGCAAAGGAGTCTGCCGCCGCTGTCATCACAGAAAAGGACGCGCAGGATAAAAATACTACATTTTCCAAAAGTACGAGCAATGCTTCTTTATTCTTTTGTGTAGTTCAGTCAAATAATAAGAAAAATATATTTTGCGGTGAGTGCGTGGGTTTCATAAGCGTTGGTAAACGAAAATATTGTGCGTGGGAAACAGGGTCGTGTTTTGAGGGGTTTTACGTGGTATTCTGTGATCGGTGCTAGCAGCTCTTGAATGAAACGACGTACGGCAAATTACCATTTAGCAGACGTACGGTGAAATTGTGCAGCCGATGTTGGAGATTACCTTTTTTAGCCGGAAGAATCTATGAGTTCGCTACATTCGGTTCTTAAAACTGAAAGTTTAGTTTGTTTCACAAAACAAATGTGTGTGCTAAAGTGTGTTCACTTGTACCGCGATGGTGGTAGAGGTTATCTGATTGATTGCAAGTAAGTTTTAGGAGAAGAACGGTACCCTTCAACAAGCTCCAGAAGTTAATTGACCCAATCAGCTGCGTCATAAAAGTGCTTGTAGCTGCTAAATACAGGGTTATTGCTAGTTTTCACCAAACCTCCTGGTTCATGTTGCCAGCAATCAAATGCATCAATGCTGAATCGCCCGCCTATGGAATCGGTGATGTTCTGAAGTGTATGAGACGATGTGGCTTCGTCGTATAGCATAAAAAAGGTGTTCCTCACAGCATCCAAGTTTGCCTGGTTCGTACGGTTTCGAGAATGTTCGATAAAAGTTCGTCGGTTCATGGAAAGTTTAACAAACAGAAAAGTCTCATTAATTGCTGCCCGTTCCTGACAAGCTCTTGCCGCGGCCCTAGCGGACGCCAGCGGCGTGCGGTGTGACCAGCACGACCGGGTGCGCGAGTTTTCATCGGCGGCCATTTTCCTTCGTGGCGCTCTTTCAGGGCTTCCAGGGGTGCTTCGCATCGATGCTTTATGGTGCGTGCGTGTGTGTGGCTGAGCGTGCGAAATTCGGTGTGCATGGAAAGCATAGTTTTGCTTCGTGAATTTCGCAGCGGCTTCAGAATCGGAAAAGGGCAGGTCGGCGTTTGCTCCCGGAGCGATGTCAATAACATCAGCAAGTCGCGTATTTTCCTCAAAGCAGGCCCTACCGCTGTGTTGGTGTGTCGTGCTTCTGCAGCAGCGAAGGGAAAAATAGAAAGTGTGAGCGCAAGTGTGCGTTATGTGAATGTGTGTGTTTGTGTGTACATGTACAAAGCGAGAAGCTTGTGAAAAAAGGGAAAAAACGCAGCACAGAAGCGCCACCGCTGCGTTTGGCCCTTCCATCCCTTCCTGCTCCTGGCGTTTGGCGTCCTGTGCCAATGTCTGCCGTTATATACTAGGGCAAGGTTGCCAAGCTATTGTCGATGTGTGTATGTGTGTATGTGTGTGTATGTGAGGGGAAAAGGATCTCTGTTGGAGGTGGAAGTGGAAGAAGCTGAGGTGAAATAAAATGTGTTTGTTGTTTTGGTTTTTCCATAGGTAACATCATCAGGATGCCGCGGCTAGTGGGGTGTGGAAAAATGGCCTCAAAGTAATTTCCAGGATATCCGACAGGATCCGTGGACCAGTATAATTCCTTGTGTATGTGTATTCCCTGATGTGTGCGCTCAAACTTTACCACGATTGCATTGGAGTTTATGATGCGAAACTCATCCGATGCACCCGCGAGGTGCTAAAAAAGTGTTTGGTTTGAAATTAGCGAAAGTTAGCGTAGTGTTGGATTTCGATCATTCACACCGTCACACTTTCAACCCATTTCGTGTGTTGGTGAAAGTGAGGTGAAAAAGTGATCAAAAATCCTTTCGCTAGAGGAAAGCCATCCTCGGGGCCAGGTCGTCAAGGTTTCCCGGTGTCAACCGCGAGGTCAAGGTCAGCCATTTGGGTGAAGAAAAATCAGAATCGTGAGACCACCGAATGTTCTTGTCCAACACGTGGATCAGTGTGCTAAAGCGGAAGATTAATTGAATCTCGTAACCCCCGGTAACGACGGGGTCCTCGTCCCCTGTACTCTGCACGATGGCGTCCTCGGTTGGCAACATGGAAACGGACGACCTTTCCGATACCATGAACGATTTTCTCCCACTGCTGCCGGAAAACATCAAGCAGGAACTGTTCGATGCCACGGAGAAGGGCAACCTTTGCGACAGTGTGGAAAATAAGGTAAGTCATACCAATGGAATGCAATAGGTATTTATTCGTTAGTCGAAAGATAATTCCTTTCGATCATGTTTTAAAAATGGATTATGCCAGATTTCATTATCTCTATTTCCATATTATATGTTCTAATTATTTTTAATAACGTTCATGGTTTTACTTTCTACCAAAAAAATGCTTTTTTTGGCCTTATTAGTTTATTTACCAATCACATTACATTCAATTTGTCTCCTAAGTTTTGTTGAACTGCTACAACACGGTAGAGGCTATATGTACATATGATCTTGGTGTCTACTATACTGTTATTATTTTAAACAATCCAAGTTATGTTTGTGTACTGCTTTTTGTTTTACAAGAAACACATAGTCACAAATTCCCATATGAAGGTTCGCTCTCTCTAGAATTAGACTTGATAATACTTTTCAAAACGACTGCTTTTTATCACGTTTTCAACTTGTATATATTCTAGAATCGTATTCTTCAGGTTCTTATCAAATATGAACCAACCGGTTGTACAACAAAAAGCTTTCTTGCATACTTACGCGTTATGTTAATTTAATTATCAACAAACGAACGGTATGTTAAAAACGTACCTATCATCGTTCGTCATTTCAATATTCTCCGGTACTTTCATATTTGCCTGTCCATTAAGTGAAATTCGATGTTAAGAGTATGCTGCCGCTGGCAAAAATATAGCAAAAATGAATACCGCAAAGCAAAAGCAGGATAATTGAAACTTTCTCGCACCGTCGAGTCGCTGCTGGTGGATGCTGATTTTTAAATTGAATCAATTTACGGCTGTGACGTGCCCCGCCAGGCTGACAATGGTTTCTGGTGTGAATGACATGCGGAAATTTGCAGTAATTGTATTTCTTGGATTGAAACACTCGCTGTGTTCTTTTTCCCTATTTTTGTGTGCGATTTTGTTACCCGGGGGAGGGCTTAATAAAGTTATACCTTTCGTATTTTTTTGTTTCAAAAAAAAGCCCGAGTGTTCCCGTTGCTTGTTACATAATTTAAAATAAAGAATTTGACTATAGGCAAAGGAAAAACGCCGTTCGTTGAAATGAACTTTTAAATATTTTGTTTACACCATTTCCGAGTCAATGGAGGCGCCTGGTTTTGTATGGTTTCAACGGAACAAAAGTCTGTCTAGCTTCAAACTAATTTCAGCTAGACCGTAGCTAAGGTCACGCGAAATAAATGTATTTGCGGACCACACCTACACATCTTGATTCAAGTATTCGGTGTGTATTGACGTCCTTCGTCGGCAAAAGTCGGCACCAATTATCATCTCCTTAGGTGCAGACTTGACAGGAGTGCTGTAGACGTTTCTCTTTTCGTCCGTCTGGGTTTGGCAAGGCTCGGAAAATGAATGTCATCAAATACCCCACTTAGTCACTAACATTTTCATACAACACAATGAAGCTTATCCACGATACCGACCCACGCATTCAGTGATTGCCCTTTTTTCTACTAGGAGCAAGTGTTGTGGGATAAATGCCATGCCATTTTCGCTTTGGTCTGCCAAGTAAGTGTCCTCCCATACGATGGAAGGGAGAAAGTTTGTGTGAAAGCGACCGAAAGCAAGCGACAAATGAAGAAGCCGATGTAAATTCTCGCCATCCTTACGGGTGGCGTTCATACAACAACGTTCATACAACGGGTCGGCCGCAAGCTTTCCTACACTTTCCATTCCTTGCAAGACCTTGACTGATCATATGGTCGGTCGGTGCAATTGTCATCATCCCCATCGTCCGCCGTCAGCTGTTCGCTGCCCGGTCGCCCGATGCCGTCCGTCGAGAAGCAGAGGGAGAATGGTTTATTTGTTTGTTGTCCCTCACACACTAGCTAGCCGGCCTTTCGCCAGTCGCCGATGTGTTCGTGTGTTCGCGGATGAGTTTTTATTGATGCGGCAATGCGTGGTTTGTTTTGCTGTAGCCCATTTCACATGAAGTGTAGAGAGGAGTTGGGGAGAAAGTCCACGAAGAAATTGCGAACTGCAAAAATAAGGTTAGAATTTATTGGAATTTGTTGCAATCGGATGTGGCTTCATTGAAGAGGATTTGTTTTGGTTTGTCGCATTTCAAGGGTCAAAGTTGTATCGCAAAGGATAAATTAATGAATTGTTGAACCATTTGTATTTTATCGATACATTTAAATTACACAGCAGCCAATTAAATAACAATTTTCTTTGACGAAACCACCAATTGATGGCTGGATCGTCCCATTCTTTGTCCGTCAGGATCTGTTTACCAGCTTTCTTCAATCTTCTGCACCTTCTCAAGATCCCTGCCTTATCTTCCGGATCTTTCCTACGTTCGCCAACTTCAGAATATTGTTCACAGGCTCGACAAACAGCTCGACTATCTCGTAGGACGTTCTTCTTTCTCGAATCATCTACAATGCAAAACCAATAACTCTCCCCATCAGAACCGAAAGTCCTTCTGTATCTATTCCAGTTGCTTGACCAACAAAGCACCTTAGCTGCTAAGGACGGTATCTCTTGCTGTTCCTTAGAGGGAAAACAGACGCTCTTGAAATGATCCTTCTGTTCTTTCGACAATGCGAAAAAGGGTATAAAAAATAACGATCTAAATTGCTCATTCAATTTATGTAATGTGCAATTGGTTTTAGCATTGCATTCGTTTACAATATATCAACTAAAGTGATTCAAATGAATTATAAACGTTTAATTTTTTCCCTTTTCATCTGTTGCAAGCAGCCCGTTCGTTTGCATTCCAGTCAATCAACCAACAACATGTTTTGTAAAGGGGGTTGTCATCTGCAATCTTGTTCGACATCGTGTTTTCCCGCCCCGGGAGGAGCGTGAGTCACAAGAGTGCGTGCAAAAAGAGGGTAATGATGTGAAGGGGAATATAAAATATGTCAAGCATGCAATGGGGATTGTTTGTTGCAATTTCATTTCCCAGCACAAATAGTTCCCATTGTTTACAGATGAATTCTACGAAAATATTCTGTTATAATGTTGTCGCATTTCTGGAAAGTGCTGGTGAACCTTGAGTAGGTTTTTGTTGAATTTTATCAAATCTGAAGCATCTGAAAACAGGACCATTCGCTCCAGCTTCCTTGTTTAAAATTTTGCCTAGCATATTTATTTAGACTCATGCAAAGTGAATGATGTCAACTTCTATCTTGCTATCGTCATTTTTGGTCGCCGAGAAGAGTTACTGTGACCTATAAACCAACAGTATATTATAGATCGGTCAGGGATTCGCGACAGCCGAGTGGTTACGCCGACCCTCGACGGTGTGGGTTCAAATCCCAACCGAGGCCGGACCTACGAGAGATGACTGACTATCCACGTACACAAAGGGAGCAGTCCTTAACGCTAGAACCGCCGAGCGCACTCTTCTCTGACAAACTGACAAACTCGGTTCCCGCAACAGAGGGGAAACTCGTAGGAAACTGGTAGGAAACTCTTGACAGAACTAGCAAAGCCCCTCGTTTGGACGTTTAATAACTGACGGATTAAGAAGAAGCAAAGAAGACTGGAACTAATGCGTGTCCACCTGGCGCACTCAGGAAACTCGAAACTCCATACAACTTTGACAGGAATTTCACCAGTTTCCTAGCAGAGTTTCCTATGTGGAGATGAACAGTCATGTAAGCCAGGTTCTGATGAAGCAATGTAATATTTTGTCCTGATGCCATGAAACCTAAAGATGTGTTATAGATGTTTTAAATAATTAATCTCGATGTTCCTTTGCCTTCGAAAAAGGCTTTTTCCTCTTCTTTTAGCCAAACGCACGCGTAGACCCAAACATCTTAGAACAAAAGACTTGTTTTATGATCATTAAAACCCTACATTTCACTTGATTGTTTAAATAATTTCTAGCTATAAGCCTAGATCGCTGTCGTTGAACCCTTTAAGGAATAATTATAAGCGTTTATCACTGAAAGCCCTATAATGTTATATTATTGGAAAGAAAACTGGCCTCCATATCCGTGGTATGCGGTTGATATGAACCCAATCCGATGTTTTTTATTATTGTTTTTGTTGCTTATAAAGCTTTATTATACGTTATTATGATGTTTATTAATTATTTAACCACATAATTAGGTTAATAATAAACATGTCTAAATATGAATACATAACGAATGGGACAAAATTGTCCCATATGGCGGTTCTAGTGTTAATGTCCATATCTCAGTAGTCAGTTTTGACAGGTTTCCAATACAATACCATCGTAGTTTTAAAATGCACTTTAATTGTCACTAACCGATGAAAACGTTCATCAACATTCCAAATGTTACCACCATCGCGACCACGCCGTCTACAGTAACATCCTTCCAGAACGTTCCTTTCCTATGCTACCTTTTTTGTTGGTTTAGATTTTTTGGTTGAAAACCCTGGTTCCGCAAACCATCATATCGTGGTCAATATTTAGTTAGCATACTTTTAATTGGCACGTGGTATGGGATTTCTCGCCGGTGCGTTAAAATTCACACCCGCCGACGTGTTGTTTTCTGTAAATATATTTGCTTTCTTTCTTCCTCTCGCTTTTCGAGCATGCTGTGGCGTGTCCGGCTCCCGATGCTAGCCCGAGAACAAGGCCGCGTGCACAAGACGACGTGTATGTGAGGGATGCTGCCCAAATGGTACAATTCGCGTATGCGGTATACGTTTTCGCGCATGAATGCACGCCAAAATGCGCGCTGCACATGAGCTGCGACGGTGGTGCGTTCGAGCGTAAAACAATCGATATCGTGTTTTGATAGTGTATGGCCACCGCCGCAATCCCGTGGTATGCAATCAGTGTGGCCATCTTTTTCTCCCATGCTTGCTGTTTTGGTGCTTGAGATTTAGGGGTTTTCGCCCCAAACCACTATTGTTTGCATGTGCGATAGATTTATTTGTTTGCCAAACCGAACTAGTTTTGGGTTTGTTGGGGCGGCATTGTCAAAGTGGAAGGGAAGCTTTTGTTTCTGAATCGCAACGCAATGAATAAATTCGAAATGTTCATTTTATTGCGATGCGTTTCGGTGCATTTTGATGTGAATTTATTGCGATTCCCATTTTGGGGCTGGTCGAAATAACAAACGCGATTGACAAAATATTTTGTTTTATTTTGGAACCAAACCCGAGATGTGTGCAGTTATTTGTATTGCACTTTCGGTTCTCAATATTTTTATAGTCTTAAATTCACCGGAAAAGAAAGAAAAACATTAGGAAAAGATAAATCAGTAATGGGCCATCCACTTCAAAAGGGAATATTCATCAATCGATATAAAATATCAATGGAAGAGAAATAATGGTTTTGGCTGATTATGACTGTTTGATATTGCATCGTTAATATCGCCATCCTTTAAAACGCAAATTATCGCATTGCGCACATTTGATCAAAGATGTAATTATCGTAAAAATAAACAACCGACACGTTCGTTGCTTGTGCACTTAAAATGCTTTGCGGCAGGCAACTAAACGGTAGGAGATACGGAGGGGGGAAAAGGATCGATAAGTGACCAATTTATATGCAGCCTCACGTGGTTAGCCATGTTCTGGGATAGACGTTGCGCAACAACAACAACACACAACAACACTCTTTTGGGTTGGCAAAATTGTGTATCTTTTTGTTTGGTTTTATTGTTTACAACTAAACCGTTGCATATCGTGCTCACCGATCATGCGAAATTGCTTGGCAAACTTATTTTTCTCCTTAGCCTGTCCGCTCTCTCGTCCTTCGGAATTTCAAACGGCTTATTTGTGCTGCAGGGGTTTTGTGTAGAACTATGTTCAGCAAAATTAGATCTAGCAGATGATGGACCGACAAAACCCGACACGCTCCCCAAATCTGCCGTTCTACGCTGCTAAGCATCATTATATCACCCCGTACTACGCGCACTGCATTCATCAACTGCAATCAGCGTAATGTTAGGGAGTTTCTACTTTCCCCAATATAATCGCACCCTCGAGTGCTTGTTGTTGCCTTTCCTTTTGAAGGGTTAAAGTGAATAGTCAGCTTTTGGTGTGGGGTTATTTTCGTTGTGTGCAGAATCAATAGATACCTACACGCTCCAGCTGGGTAGGAATATGCTCCATGTCGGTATGATTTCAGCAGGATGAAAAAACATGAATTGCATGTGAGATCATTGTCATTACGCGTGAGACCAGCGTCATTACGATGCGCCATTTGTCGGATGGCTTTCATTTCGTCTGATGGCTTTTTATGAATGGTTGAGTTCTGAATGGAGATTATTTTTCCTTTATAGGTTCTTTGGCTCTTTTGTTGTTCAAACATGTCATCTCTACAACAAATATAAATCTGAGCCATGGTGGAATGTTTTTTTCAAGTAAATATTACTGATATAAGCGTGTTTTGGGCAGATCATTAGCATTTCAAAAGAACTTTACCATTCAGTAGAACAAACAATCCTTTCGCGTCCGGATTGTTTGTGCGATTGAACAAGCACAATAAACAAAAGTGCAAAATGTTGTAGTTGTAAGTGTATTTCTGCAATGAATTAAAATATCGCCGTATGAAAAAGAAAAACAGAAAATTGCAAATCCTTTTATCGAGCGAAACATATTTCGCGCCAATCCTATCCTATCCCTGTCGAGCGTGAGGATCGGTCGAAGGTATCGAACGCAATGTGTTCTACGTTGGCGGCGCAGTGCTGGCTTACTGTCGTTATGTTTTTCCCAACCGTTAGCTTACGACGGCCTTATCCACCGTGTGTCTGCTTCACCGGGCCCGGTATTAATGGATAAAATTCCAAATTAAAATAAAGTACTGCGGACGTAATATCGTTAAGCGTAACATCGTTACCATGCACCAGCGTGTGGTGGGGTGCTATAAAGATTCGGTTTTATTCCCCTCGACTGGTCGACGTGAGCATATTTCTGGGTGCAGGATTGGAGCGTAGGGACTTTGTTTTTCCGCATGAACAATTTACAACGAGCTCCTCGTGCAATGTACCACGAACAATATAGTTTTATGATTGTGATTGTTGAAAAAAACACTCAGTAAAACTCGGTACGCATCTTTTCAATGATAATGTCTTTGACGGCAATATCCCTATCCACCAACATTAACCGAAACCACGGTTAAACCGAAGCAACATGTTTTCTCATTGATGATCGTATTTTTTTTTATATTAAGCTTTCTATTCCTGCCCTTCAATAGTCTTATGATAAATCCATCGAAAACTTATCATGGTGTTATCTTCACGAAGTCCTCGAATTCCTGCCCTGGAATAGTTTTATGATAAATCCAACGAAAACTTATCATGGTGTTATCTTCACTAAGTGTCTATCAATGCAAAGGAAGATCTATTCGACAAAATCCTGTTATTTGCTTTCAGGTTTGCTTTCAGTTTTTATTTTCGATCACATTCTACAAACTCGTGCCCGCGCAAATTTATCGCGCAATTGCGTTTATGGCTCGTCGCAACGTTGCTACAGAATCATTAAAATTTTACCGCTTCGCTTGAAGAGCGATCTAAAAATCGATTCTACGGCAAAAATTGTGCTACTGTGTAGAAATTGAATACTGTTGCAGGGTATTCAACTGTAAGAGTTTACAAAAACGAATAATACAAAGCGTAGAGCAAACTTAACGGGTTGTTTCCAAAGAGCAAAAACATTCGCAATCCAACAGAATGGCCCAGTTCGTGACCACGAACATTTTCAATCAATGAACTGTTTTTTACTTAAACCTAGGGTTACTTCATGTAAGTTAAAATATTAGTTTATCGATTGTTTCGTATTATTCTACTTGTGATTTACCTTGGGTTTGAAGGTTTTATGTCCTGTCGAGTCGAGCTAGTTGTTCAAGTTCTGCCGTGCCACACTTTGGTTCTATAATAGTTTTATCATCTTGTTTTTGGTGCCAGTAACATAATTTAATGGCTGGTATATGGTTTTGCATATTTCGGTGTGATCATCCGTTCTCCTCTTTTACACCACATTAATTTCATCAGTCTTAACGCTACGATTTTGACGTTGATCGGTTGGGTAGATAACAGAAACAAGGGTTTATGAGGTTTTTTTTCTTATTGTATGTCCGTTAGCATTTTGCACCACTCGGTAATGGTATGTTGGGGTAATCCTTTTCCGCGTTATAACTTTTAACGCTGCTGATAAATAGCAGGTGCATGTTTTCTCGCCCGATTTGCACGTTTATTCAGTACATTACGATAACGAAGAAGCGAACATTGATAGAATATTTTTCCGTGATTTAAATGGAGATCCTTTTAAATGTTTTTTTTTGTGCAGTCTGGTTGATTCAAGCATGGATGTTTTACCTTCTTCCCGTCAATTAAAACATACATATTTATTTTAATAATTGGTCCCACATAGTGAATGCAATAGTAAATTTATTTTATATTTCAAAATAAGAAAAAATGCCAATCACTTATTTTGTTCTAGAATTTCTGCCGACACATCATTGCTAAAGCAAAATAAATTTTGTACCAAACATGTAAATGATGTTGCTAAACTGTACCTCGATCCATCATCTTAAGTGAATGAATCCATCATAAATTCAATTATATATTTTAAATGTTTCACTTCCTTGTCTTCTACGTTCGTTGAATTTTGTTTTTCTCAACCCCTGACACGGGCTCTGCAATAAGCGCTCTTCCGTTGATTTTTAACGGCAAATAAAAACTAAGTCTAACCTTAAACTTCAGCGTTCATACCTCTATAAAACACGCACTCCTCTAAAGCTCACCAGACACCAGTTTCTCCCCACCGAAGGCTGGATTGGATTAATGGATGGCACTGAAGGAAAAATCAATCATTGTCAGCAGCGCATAAATATATATATTTCTGCTAGGATGAAGTACGGAATATGGACCACAGCAACCGCCGTCCGTCCCTGCCGTTTTAACCCTTCTCTCATCGCCTCGATGGAATGCGCGTGGGACGACGATCGACGAAATTGCGCTCCGTCATTCCATCAATCATGCTGCAAGCGTGAAAATAATGCTGATAAATGTGCAGCTGTTCGTTCTACCGTTCTACTGTCATTTTTTTTTTACCAAGTTCAAAACCTTATTTAATGCGCGCGCATCGTAACCATCTTTAGAGCCTTTTTTGGTTCAGTTTTTAGCTTTGTCCACTATCTGTAGTTTTCAATGCTGGGCTTGCATTTTTTTAAACTCATTTCAATTGAGTTTAAAAAATTAAGAATAATCTTTTTACGGGTACTTATTTTTCATCTCATTGAATCCCCGAAGTTTAAATTATTTTGTTATCGCCAATCGGATTTGCTATGTCCGGTCTAGACGGTAGATAATTTTAATCCGGTTCAGTTTTATACACAACATCAATCCTGTTATCGCAGATGGGGGTTATCGCTGCCGAAAGTGAAACATGAACTTACTATATTACGTATTTGCCCAGTATCGAGTAACTAACACGATTATTTGCAAATCAAACAAAAATCTCAAATAAAACAAGCTTCATTAATAAACGCTACTTTTGCTTTCACTTACGTAATAAAATGTCCGTGATAAAGGGGCATGGTTCAATGTAGCTAATTTAATTCTTATAAGCCGAGGCAACCTCGACCTTTGTCGTGGATGTGGAGATTTCGTTCGGTTGCCGGTCGTTATTTTCTTCGCTAAGTTCTTTAAAAAAAGCAGCGGATCTTCAGACGGGACGAAGTTTGCTTTGCTCGTGTCGGGGTCATGCATCTTTGATAAGTAACCGATAACACGTCCCGTTAAATTCGGTTAACGAGCACAGGAAGTTGATTGTGAGCTACAGAAGGATGTCGAAGAATGGGACATAAAGAATTTTAAGATGAAGCAGCGGGAACACGTTGTTTGATAGTATCCAAATAAAATCGCTCTCGACGAACTGTTTCGAGTGGATTGTTCCACGTTTTTGTTAAAATGTACTTTATGTATTCATAGGAAGCATGATTCTTGACGCCCAGAAATGTTGTATTATTAATTGCAGGGTGAACAAATATAAATACAGTTTCGTACAGGTTCAACCCTTGTACCTTTTTACAACTTTTTTCTGGTATCGACCTTAGTTGAGTTAAAAACAAACATTTTAGTGAACTTGGAATTTTATCATGATAGCATAGTTATCTCAGAAATGTTCTTCCTTCTCACCTTCGATGTTAGTTATGCCCCTAGTTACTTGAAGCGTATGCTTATAAGTAATAGTGTGTATGGAAAACTTTCAAGTGCCCCAAGCAATTCAAGATTTGATGTTAACGTTTTCTTCAAGCTTGTCTTACATCTCGCCAAGCGATGACCGCAGAGAAGATCGTTCCTCGACTTATTCCGCACCGCACAGGCTGGTCTATCATGTTCAAGCTCCTTTTTTCTCTGTACTTCCTCTTGTGTCTCTCGCTGTCCGGATAAGTATCCGAACTTGCGTTTCGAGTGGGCCCTCGAGCGATTCGGAGTAAAAATGAGAAACACGACCAAGAAAACAGATCTAGACACTTGACGAGGCGTAACACCCAGCGGCATTACGTTCGGTTGTTCCAAATATATCCGGCAGGGAAAGTTTTAGCCGAACGCCCGACGTATTCTGGCGATGAAGCTATCCACGAGTTCTGGATGTGCATTGGCAGGTTAAGTTGATTTAAGAAAAATTACAAAGTCCGCTCTGAAATCTATTCTGCCTCTTGGTGACCTTGTTGTAGCACGTATTGGTTTAACGACAAAGTTACAAAACTTTTATGTTTTTGTTTTGTTTTGTTTAGTACAGATGGAAACGTAATCATAAACTTTTTTCACAAAGTTGACTTCAGGAAGAAACGAATTCAAGAAGAGCGTATGTAATGTAGCTACGATTTAAATTCAAATATATTTAAATCTAAAAGTTTCTCTAAAGGGCATTCGAAGATTAAGCAGAAAACATTTTAACTTATCCCAAATCATAGAACGCTGAGAAGTTAAACTTCAATGTTTCATTCAACAAGCATACGTATTAGTGTTGGCTAATTCAGATTCAGATTCATGAATATGACTAACACTTTGCTTCGATTTTGAGATTCATAAATCTTTAAATGAGAGATTTATGATTTCCAACGATTCTTTAATTAACCATGCCTATCAAAGATTCTTGAAAAAATCATTCAAATCATAACTTTTTTAGAATCAACATAACATAATTAAACAATTCATCTGAAATGTTACATTTGTAGGCAACCAAAAGTAATACAAATTTATTGACAAGATTTAACAGATTTCATTTCATTTGAATCAAAGATTCAGTGGGTTCGTGTTGTAAAATAAAGAAAGATATGTACCCTCGCCAATGATAAGACCCAAAGGTTCCTAAGAAAGAACCTAGAGTGAAATTTATACCACATAAGAGACTACATGTAAAATTTACCTAACGAGTCGATTTGATGTGAATTGAAAAATACATTAAAACCAAAACTCTTGAATTTCGTCATACACGTAACAACGTGGGAGTCGAACTAGATAGGCAAACCTTTTCCTCTGAATCAATACGGTACCATTTCAAAATTAAATGCGTCGGAAACGAGTGTGTGGTTTATGATGGCTATATAAAATATTGTGTTAAGCCACTCGGTTGAAACCTTCAATTTACAGCATCAATTTTGGTATGCTACCGAAGAGAGCCATGAAGAGCGAATGATGCAAAGGATGATAATTCAGTCGTATACATACTCCCTGTGTCTGCCATCCGTATTGCTGTATACTCTACGTTGGCCCCTTATCTGGCAAGTTCATGCTTAATTTAGCAGCAACTATGAAAAAGCAACGATACGATTATGGCTTGGAGCTAAACTATTATAAATTCTTTTACAGAATGGCTATTTTACAGCGTTGTACAATGCCTGGAGCTCAAAGTTTTGCATTTTTGATCGCTTTTTTTATTACTCTGTCTGATCTATGACTTTGATTCATTCTGTGACGCCATTTGTAGTTAATGATTCCATATATTGTTAGTTTAAGTTTAATTCTCTTCCGTAACGTATTTAATGTAATTTAACTATATCTTTTTACAGGTAAGGCACCGACAATCGATCACCCATTTCGCTGACAGCGTAAGTAATGGCAAAATATACCCATGCATGTTTGTTTAAATACGAAAAGCTTAGTCGCATGGACTTTTTTTTCTGTAGCAACACATCAAAGGCGTGTTATTTTCACTGCCGACGAATGTGGAAATTGTTCATAGATGACGTAATTTTTACATTTCCGGACGACAGCTGCATTTGTTCATAACTACCTATCATCATATTCTGGAACAAGAGTCGCGGTTCGGCTTGTCCTCTAATAAAATACTCATAGGCTAAAAATAAATTCGTGACACAGTTGTAGAAAAAAAAGTGCACGACACAGAAAACAAATGGCACCAAATCCCGGGACACATATTCGCCATCATGGTTGGCACTTTTAATGTCTAATGGTTCTTTAGGTGGTATTTTTTACTGGTAATTACAATAAACTTTATAGGTTCTTGAAAAGAGTTGCGATACCACTAGAAAATGTAATCAATGTGTGAGTGTTGACGTAGCCGGTAGAGTTTTTAATATTTCTCATTATACTGTTGGTACATTCGGAACCCAGCTTATGTTCAATCAATGGGTAAAGTTTATAACAAGCACAGATTTTACCGCTGCTTCAATGCGCTTCAAAGTTTTCGTATCTTTTTGATCCTCGTACAGCCTTGTGTCGTTTGGAATACTTTTCAATCCGAACCGGCACAGCCTGTCGTCGTTCGCAATATTTCCCCATCAAGGAAAACGAGAAAAGATCAATCAATCAAGTTTGTTGGAGCGTTAAATTAAGTAGCTTCGATCAGTTACTTTATCCTCGATCCGCAAATATTCTTTCATCCGATTTATGTCTGGTGTGTTTGGAAAAGTTGCTTGTGTAAAAGCCAATTTTAAATGTTATGCAAAGTTACTGCGAAAGTGTTAATAAAGGGAACTCTTTAATGACCAAACTGAAACTTTCAAAGTACCATGATGTGCGAGGATGATGGGCTTACACACCAGCTTGCTTTCGACCATACTAATTATGCTAATGATTGGTTGAGTGGTTTTGTTTTCTTCATTAAGATGCAAAGTGAATTGGGAGACTCAATGTAGCGTACATAATTTTACACCTTGTATGCGGCGGGATGCAGTCGTTAGTAATGGAATATATTTTAATGACAAGGTGAATAAATTGTATTCATTTCCAGAATTAAAATTTCATCATGTTCAAAAAATCGCTAGGACAAGACATAAGATTTGAAAAACGTATTTCGAGGTTAATAAAGGTAGGTAGGCCAGCATGTTTTATAGCTATCATGCAATCTTTGTGCCTCAAATCTCAAAATGCTCATGAATATTCAAAGAAACTGTTAAAAAAATTATGAAAGTACCATGAGGTTCTTCACTTGTGGTCAAAGTCATTGGGATAACCACAAAATTTCGTGTGAAGATCGGTTTCTCTTAATTTCAAATGAATTTTCATGGGTTCGGGGAAAACGCTGCACATGAGAAAGACAGTCGAAAAGAAAATCAGGAACCTGAAACGATACGGCAACGTTGCATATGGATGGTGTTCACAACAGCAAATATTGAAGCGCGCCTTAAAACGCGATTTCACGCCTCAACCCGAGTTTCACGGATGAAGCCGCAAAATCGTGCCTTAACCTGAGATTTCCGCGATTACGTGCCTCAATCTGCGATTTCGCTTTCCGACCCGCAAAATTGGCAATCTAAATATTGGAAATTTTATCTTTTGTTAGCGCACCACGACGATCATTATGGTCAAAATGATAAACTAGACAATTTTCGACCACTTTTTTACGATTTATATGATAAAAAAATAATGTCGTTCGTATAGTAGGGTTACATATCATAAGTATAAATTATAAGTTATAAAGGGTCCGGGTCCGGATGGGATTCGAACCCCCGCCGTCGAGGTGGTGAGCCTAGGAACTCATGCGCCGATTTTCTAACCGGGTGTCGCGGACATCCCATTAGATGTTCCATTTACCGTTTTGCACAGTTTACATGCAACATGTATGTCTTGTAGCATGTTGTGGAATGAATTAGTCACGTGCAGATCCCTTTTATATGTTTTTAAAAATACTTTTTCATAATGCACTATAATACACAGTTATTTATATGTTTTTAAAAATACTTTTTCATAATGCCTTATTCCAATTTCAATTTTATCTACAAATCCCGTTCTTTAATTGTTTTTTATTAGTTCTTTATTAGTTTTCGGTTACAAAAAATATGTACATAACCGCCAAAACAGTGATCTCATATTTTGTGCTAAAAATAAAAATAAATAATTTTTTATTTAAAAAATGCCTTTCAGCCGCTTCCAATGCTCTACAGTGCGGCGGGTAACCGTTTTCGTGCAACGTTGCCAAGTGGTGCGCGTTTGCTTTCACCGCGTGCTGCATGCACCGTTCCTTGTATTATTCCGGATGTCGATGGCGTGTGAATGGATAATGGGAAAGTTTTTTTTGGTTTTTGTTCAACCAACGCAAACAACTACGGGTGGCGGGGGGAATGATGAAGAAACGAAAAAGAAAAACTTAAAGTCCACACCATTTTGTGAACTGCACAGTGGGCTCATGCGGAGTACGATCGAGATGGGGAAACGATCATTATCGCTACCCGGGGCGGTCGTAATCGTTAATTACTGCGGTCTGGCAGATTGTTCGTTTTTCGACGCAGTTTTCACGACCGATCATCACTCATCGCAGACACCGAAAAGTTCGGTCCACTTGCATACAATTGCTTTCAAAACGTGTGTAGAAATGTTTTAACATTTAAATGAAAATTCGTCGTTTTACCCTAATTTCAAACTGATACAGATCACACAGTGGTGTATAAAATTAAAATTTTAAATAGGAACGGGACGCGAAATGAACAGTGCGAAAACGCCAGGCCCGAAATTTCCCCCCTCAGCAGCGCCGCAAAGGGAAGAGGAAGAAGGGCAATCAATTTGCTGCCCGTAATTAAGACCGGCACCGGCAGTCCATTGCAATTTGCTGAATAATGGGAAAATGACTGGCGGAAAAGACTCGAAAACTGCCAATTCCGCGGCGGAAACGACCCAGCGGTGGTGGTGGTGGTGTTCCGTTTTATACAGGCTGTTCATGTATGGGTGCACAAGAGTCAGTCACCCGCTGATTGTCCATCGTCAACAGCAGCGTCATCGTCGTGGTCGTCGTCATCGGCATCCTCATCCTCATCAGAGTATCGTCCGCGTGGTGATCTGCAACTCCAGTTAAAAAATAATAAAAAAAAGACCTAAAAAGTAAAAGAATCGCAAGGCACACGTACCGTGAAGGGAAGCGAATCATTTCCGTTCACTTGCGTTCCGTCGTTCCAGTGAAGAACGTGATGGAAATAACTTTACAAAAAAAAAAAAAAATAATAAGCTTAACGATTTCTGCGATCGTAAGCGAATCGGCCATGACGATGGCTTTGCTTTTGTGGGATCTGTGCTAGCGTCCATTTTGTACTTGAATGTGTGTGTGTGTGTGCGTATGTGTGTACTTTTGTTCCGTTTCGGTTCCTTCAAATTTACAGTGGCATTTGGGGTTGGGGCACCGTTGCCAGACTTTATCCGGTCGCAAAAGTTTCTCTTTTATGAAAGCTTTTTTGATGATTGTTTTTTTTTTGTTGTTGAAAACGTATTCGCTATTGTGTGCGGTGTGTTTTACTGCGAAATTGCCTGCCCGAAGTACGAAGAAGGTGTACACAATGGTGAGAAAGGCTTGCGCTTAAAACTGGCAACGCTGCACGAGCCGCGTACGGGGAAATGATTTGTGGTGTTTCGGTTTGGTTCGTTTCTTCAAGCCGTTCTTATTCTTGGAACATATCGTTTCCACAGGCTTGGGCGTACGTGACGGAAAAACCTTTTCGGACGAAATTTCATATGCTTAGTTGGCACGATTTTATGGCCAAAGCGTTCCGCTTAAGCTTGCGGTAATTGGCTTAAGATTGTGTGTTTGTTTGCTGGCTTGTTTGTTTAGCTCGTTCGAGGTATCGGATCACCAGAAATTAAAGTACAGCTTCGTGGGGTAAGATGGACGCACTGAGAGAATGTCAGCACGGGGCCGTGTGTTTGTACGTTGGAATATGGCTTCTTATGGAAACCGCGTCGTAGATAGTAAAGTTTGCATGACGATGCAAATTGTTTTCGAATGCAGCTTGGTGTAAACGTATCTTAAAAAAAAAAATGTTTGTTTGAAATTCTGTGCAAGGGGTTTTTCTAGCTTATACCAAATCCACGGAACAGTCATTTTTGTAAACCGAAGTTTTTATTTCTAAATCCTCGAGATCTCGCTGCTATTCAACAAAGGTCGTACAAATGTCAAATGTGCCCGAAAGAATAACATCACGCGCATGTATATTGAATCAAATGTAACATTAAAATGGAAGGAAGGTGTCATAAATCATGTCAGATTCAGGTTGGTTGAGGGATCGCGTCCATTTACAAACAGTTCTTGGGACTGCGCGTATGCATGCGCGGTCAAATTGACATTCGTTTTCTTTTTCAGGATTTATTATTTTCTTCATCGAGGGAGTGCAACACTGACAGCAGCTTTATTCTCTTGGATGTCTATACGATACTGTTGACGAGTAATTGTCGCGAATCTTTTGCGTGTCGGACGTGGTTTGTTTAGCTTCAGAATGCATGCGATCGACGGTGACATCTGTCCCATGGTCTGATTAAAAATGGTATGAGCGCAATTCTTGTTAAGTACCAAACTTTTCAAAACTGTGTTCGTTCTTCCTGCCTTATGTTGTAGTGTAATGGTGTGTGTGTATCTTCGGTGGTTTGTGCAGGATCAATTTTAGTTCCCTTATTTCGTCCCATGCGCATTCTGCGCGTTCCCATTTCAGCGATCAGTGTAGCCTGCAGGTTTTGTGTTTAAGTTCGTGTTTGTACGCCAGGCAAGCTAAACCAAATTCAAATAAAATTTGGCAACGTCGCATAAAGGACCGAGGCATGGTGAACCATTTCAATGCTTCGTGATGGACAAATGTTACAGAAGGCTTGAGAAAAATTATACTGATTTTCCTTTCAAGAAAAGCTTTTTACATTTTGAAACCAAAATTAATAAGGAAATAAATGAATAAAAAGGTGGGATTAAGAATTAGGCCCAATTTAAAAAGTTTGAGTTCGACTTAAATTGAAACAAAGTTAAACATCGCCTAAAATTTAAAGCTTATTGGATGATTTAACTTTGGAATAAGCATTACTTCAGCTAGCATTTATCTACCGCGATTTCTATCAGTACTGAATAGAAAATTTGTAATGAAATTCCAATGAAATTAACATTCCATTGGATGTGTGAAAGTCATGCAATTATCGTTTGGTAGAATTGTTTAACCTTAAGAAATAAATGTGACTGTAAAACACAGGTAAAATAACTGGACCGGTAGTTCCAGTGTTAAAAAGACTGTTTAAATGTTTGTGTTTAAATCATTCTTACCAATGAATCTCGGAAAATTCGGTTTACAGAGTTTTGTTCAAATTTATGAAATGCCCTTATATTTTTGTAAAATTTTCCCATGCATTCATTATATGTATTTTCACACACGCCACGCATTAAACGAATAAACCATTTGCGCAAAATATTCTGGAACTAACTGTGTGTTGACTTGGTAAAAAAATTGAGTATAAAAGCAAAGCAAAACAAATTATCAGTACAGCCTAGCCATTGGAAATCGCCAACAGCTTGTAGTTCTTTAGTGTACTGTTGTAACAATACGCTTTCCAAAGAACAACAGTGCAACTTTTCCTTTGCTTTGATACTTGTAACAGCTACATTTTCAACAGTTCATATGACTTGGTTTGTTGATAGCATTCAGTGCATAATTTTTTTTTAAAGGAGTTAATTTTTAAATACTGCATCCAAAAGGCAACAAGCTGTGTCTGCCCGGTGGTCTCTGAATTACCTCTATCTAGAGTAATTAGTATTTCTCTTTTATTTGTGTCTACAGCGGTCAATATTTTTCTCAAGAAAGATGTATTTGCTTTAAGAACTTTAAATTTTTTTTTTGCCAATTGCTCAATGACAAAATATTTTATTAATAAATACTCCCTGGTCCGATTATAAACAAGTCGCAAATTATATTATTAGCAGTCTTCAAATACTATTTTGATGCAAATCCATTTCTATAGTTCCCTTAACTTAATTCCTCACCAACTTCTGACAATTGGTCTACTGTGCCTTTGGACCGCATGGCGTGCGATTTATTTGCTGCGCATTTTTTTTTCCAACATTTTCGGACATGTCATGTCGTATTATTGGCGTCGGACACCCCGCGGGCCTAATAACGACCTTTCGCTTGCCCGCCGTGGTATTGGTGTGTGCTCTGGTTTATGCGCAAGCATCCATCCGCCCATCCATCCGCTCTCCCGCGGAAAGTAGCTGGTGTGTGAGGTAGGCACCAAAGGGCTGCCCGCTGCTCCGCGTGTTGGGGTTGGTTTATCTTCCCATTTCCCGCCGTCGTGGTGTGCGCAAACGGCGTGACGCTTACGAATGCGGTGCTGTCGGGCGGCGGCTACTAAATAAGATACGATCCGGTCCCGGAGTGTTTGCGCTGTTGCCGCATCGAACCACCTCCGGTAGCGAGCAGCAGCAGCAGCAGCAGCAGCAGCAGCATGGTAAACCCTTTTCCCCTTCAGATGCTGCCGACACACATACACACACAAACGCACACATACACAGATATGCCCTGGTCAATGTGCTCCGGCGTGGAAAATACGCTATCCCGGCGCGTTGTGCCGCATGGAGCGACGCGGGAAAATGCGTCCCAGCACGCATCGGAATGGAACGCACGCCATGCTGCGCACGTTTTCGCTGATGATGTGTGTGCGTGTTGCTGTGTGCTTTGTTTGGATGTTGACCCAGGGCACGATTATGTTGTTCGTAAGTTTCGCGGCCACGCTGGAAAAACGGAAGCTTAACGACGGTGATGGGGGCAGCTGCCTGTTTCCGGCGTGTTTTTCTTACGGTCTCCCTGCATCCCTTCCGCAGCAGCTGTTCCGCCGGTTGGACGGAAATGACCTACAAGATGGACGAGCCTCGGGAAATGCGTCAAACATATGCATTTGGTAGTTGATAGTTTCATCTCATGGAACGTTTCTCACATACAGGGTTTTCTATATAGTACAGGGTGCTGTCATCTCCCACAATTGTGATATCATCTGCCACGATTGTTGTATACATGCCTCACTTGGCTTGTCATCTGTCACGTTTGTGGAATCATCTACTGCGTTTGTGGTATCATCTTATTATTTTGTCCTATCAAATGGTAAACCCTGTAAAACATAAGAAACTTCTACTAAACTAATCTAACATCGACAATACTTTTCGTGTGTCGATGTTTTAAATTCGAACCATAGAATATACTACAATGTTAGATCCTCTGCCCGTGGCAGACACAATGCCGGATATTTGCATTCCAATTTACAAATAACCCAAAGGCTAAAGGTACGCTCTGGTCATTGTTCTATTTCCTGCTTTTTTAACGAAGCACATTACACTGTTCAATAAAACATGCTCCATTGGACCGTGACCACTTGAAGCATGGGCCACGAGCATACCCCTCGCCCTTTGCTGTTGATTGTGGCCGCTGCCCCTATGCTCCGCTTTAGAAGTATGGCTCTCAAAATGGCGTAGTCGATGGAGCGAAATAAGGTTTAATTTCATATTCAAATTTTAAATTATCTCTTGCAAATGAAAGCAATACTCACACACACACATGCACACAATAGAGGATCATGCTTTTTTGTCGGCATGACAACAGCGAGCAAGGGGAATGTGTTAGAACTTGTGTTCGTACGAAAAATGTTAATCGTGTTAGCCCTCGGTCTATTTTTTTCCCCCGAGTATTTGCATAAATTTACATAGAATCTTGTCTGCGTCCTTGAGACTTGTTGTGTTGGGTTTTTATTCGCTTTCCGCTCGTTCGTTAGTGTAATTTGTTGTTTTCTCTACGCTATGCTGGGCGTCTGGTATATGCGGCTTCGTCCGGACGAACCAAGATCCTTGGAGATGTATGATGCGCAGGAATACTTTTACCCCAACACACCCTATCTAGCGATCCGTTTTATAAAGCGTGCTTAAAATGTTTGCTGCAGAATTAATGTGGGATTTATTTGAGGCACTCCCCCGGAATAATGGGTACGGTAGTAGAATGTGATTGCATGTTTAAAGCCAAACGATTGCCGTATTTTAATTTTACTACAGCAATTCGTAAAAGTTCACTTTTTTTATGCTACGTTTTATGGTACCGTTTTCCGGCGAAACTCACAATAGCATACTTGACGCATTTTTTTGATGGAAGCCCTTTACAATCCCGTTCCGGTTTCCTTTCATCGTTCGCGTTCATTCAGGCTTTGGTTCGACGGAATTCAATTACGCCAGTTTGGTTCGACGCCGGGGCTTTTACATTTAAGTGCCATAGCGAATGTATTCATAAAACATCGATGTTGCTAGAGAAAGCGTCGGGGTGGGATGTTGTGGGTATACGCAACTCCCCAACCACAGCTAGGAGGCCCTATCCTGTCTGGTTATCCTGCGCGGTAGAAGCCGGATGAGAACGCCACGCGAATGAATGTTACAAGTCTCTTACGTTTGCCTTTGAAGCATACTGTTTCATGTCCACCATACTATGTATACGTTGCACTGTCTTGTTTTACGTTCACTTTGACTGTTCGAACATAGAATGTTGCTTTTTCATACTGACGGCTATTTTTTCATAATGCCTTGAGTGGCGTTCAACGACGTGGAACTTGGTGTATGACGGAATAAAACGTAGATAGTGAAAGCAATATTTCGCTCGAACCATATTTAGCTATTCGTAGCATTGGCATTGATATTCTTCGGCCTTTGTTAACGATCGGGACATTATGGTCTCGTTTCTATATTGATCTGATTTATGCCATCTAAATTACGACTTTATTGCCTTACACAAGTGGACGTACACATTTTTCGTCGTGGAAGGAGTTGTCTAGGATGAGTATTATTGGTTCCAACGTCTCAAGATTTTAATAAATTTTATCATAAATTTCCTAGTACCAACATAAAAAACATTCTTATCTTTCAATAGCTACGAAATAAAATAGTAATGAAACTAATGATTTCAAAAGGGTACTGGTAAAGAAGAAACATGTCTGCTAATAATGAAGAAAGCTTTCGAAAGTTTAATGCTCGCCGACCGCTAATCCTGAATAATCTTTCATGGCAACGAACCGTGTGCATCCCATTAAAAAAAAAATTAAGAAAAAGGATATTCGAGAAACGGCGAGCTTGATTTATTCGGTCGGAAATTGTTTCCCATTGGCTTTTCCCCCACACAGTGCCTCCTTACCTTCCGACCACCGGCAACCGTAATCCCCTTATTTCCTCCGATCCCGGGGTTGGTTTTCGTAATCCAGTGGCATCATTTCGAATGAATGATGGCGCAGATTAAAGAAAATGGAGAAAACCTTCCGAAAAAGCTTTCCCAAACCCCAGGGACGCGTCTCCCGCACTTGACCTCTCGAATGGTGGTTTTGATTGTGATTTTGTCGTGCTCAATATTGTATCCATTTGTTTCATCAGGACCCACGACAATGTGTGTGTGCGTGTATGTGTGAGTGTTTTTGATGAGTTTCTTGCTTTCCGCCTGACAGCTTAATGTCACATCAAATTTAATGATCAGAGGACATGATTATAGTGAGGATCGTTCATGTTAAGTTTGATCCTCAAAGACTGAAAATGGGATTGTGACTAACTGTAGATCTAAGCTCACTGAATTTAACTGTTTATGCGCGCTAAATTGTGTTATGTTAATGTTCATGTTTTTTTTTTAAATTAGTCATTAGAAACCAAATGGGAACTTGGCATGATCGATTCGAATTTGTAAATTCGAAATCGAATTATTGTGTCACTGCATAATGATTACTTTGCATTTTATAATTGAGCAACATTTAAAATGGTAAAAATATACATGTCCTTTTTTCATATTTATTGCCCCGCTGCTACTCAGAACGCATCAGCCGATACAGAGCGATAAGGATAAAATGTTAATCGAAGTGATTAAATTTCACAAGCATTCCTGCCTGCTGCTGCTGACTCCAATATTGCGGCCAGTTAAAATCCATATGTATAACATCACATTCCATTTGATGAATAATGCTGAACCGAACCCACCAGCCGTCAAAAAACCCCTCGCCACGACGGTGGTGGTGTGCTCGCTGGCAATTTGATATCGGTCGTACGACCGGAACGGTCTTCCTGCCCTCTCGCATCCCCGAAAAGAGCGTTTTCTGCGCGCTACAATCACAGATGAATTATTTATTTATGGTACTCGAAATGAATTATTTATTTTGCCCGGCGAATTTATTTATCCCGGCGTTCGGTGGGGCTTTGTGCGCGGTGGTTTTGCGCTGGCATGCCAGAGCACATTTGCCAGTGTTTCCAGTGCCACGGTCAAGTCGGAGCACGGGTCGGTGGAAAATGCATTTGGCATGAATAGCTAACAAGGGGGCACCCCAAAGCCGAAAGCTTCCGCTGGTTGCACCAGCTGCGATCTTGGTTTTGGTTAATAGTGCCTTGCCATGTTGAAATAGCATCTTGTTTGCTGATTGCTTGTTGTATAAAACAGTTAATTGCTTTTCCGAACCCTAATTGGAATTTCGATGATACATTCATTAAGAGAAATCGTATAGGAGAGTAAATGATCCTTTTTCGGTTAATGAGACAGCTATGCATAGTAGCTTTAATTTGCAAGGAAATTTGACTATCTTTTGCCTACATACCGTTGTATTTCGTTTGTAAGTTGGACAAATTTAACAAGCTGAATTTCCCTGTCTCAAGAGCGACAATTTCCATCGTCCTTTAACGTTCGAATCGAATGAAACCAAGTACCCGGACACTGCCTCGAAAAGCGATAAAAATGTGTGCATGATGTCACGCAACCACATAAATCGACCCACCACCCCCCGAACCCGTCCGTCGTACTCTTCTCTAGGCTTGTCGTACAATAAAATTTCTCAAATGTCGCTAATCTTCCATCTGTCCACGGGCGAAGGGGGAAGGGGAAGGGAATGAAAAGCTGACGGTATGCACGCGAAGCATATAACATACCGAAATGGTTTAGTACCGGGATGATGGCATCCGGTCACGAGAACAGCCCGGGTCTTCGCTGTAAGTGAGTGAGAGATTAGTGTTTGATTGATGTTTCGGACAGAAATGGTACAAATCACGCCTTTGCACGGACACTGGCCACGAAAAAGGAAGCACCTGCTGCGGCTTGCTCGTGAATTATGCCAAGAGGAAATGGAAAGTTTTTGTGCATAATTCAGCAGAGCCCCAAATAATTTAGAATTTATCTCTGGCGAATGTGCTAGTGGTCATGCAATTCAAATTCCGTTACGAAGCTGGGCTACTGGTAACATACAATCCAAGGATAATACACTATCTTCTCCGTAGTTCGTGCACACGTTCATCGCTTTTCTGAGGATTTCGAAATGGGAAAACCAAAATGTACCAGGAAATCCGGTAACAAATACATGATAATTGGCACAATTTAATTTCAAAGCATTAATTTATTAATGTTACCGTTATTAGAGTGTAATTATTTACGAATTATTACGTTTTTGACCAGAGTAAAAAGTAGATGACTACAAGACAAAACCAGATGCGTTAGAGGCAGAAGTGTATGAGCTATTTCAAAACTAGATGCTTTAGAGACAAATGCTGATGAGCTTTTTAAAATCTTGGTGCCTTAGAGACAACGCCATCTGCTTTCGAGATAAAGTATAGTGACAAAGACTGTATAATAAACTTACCAACAACATTTTAATTTTATTGGGATTCCATTCTGCAGCTAAGTTTCCTTTTAATTAACTCAAAAGATCGTACAGGTCAAATAAGGGGTTTCTTCCAATAATTTGCTTAGATCAATATGAAAATTTATTCAAATTTTAAAGGAAATCTCTTAGTTACACATCTATAATACTTCGTACATTGAAGACATTTTTTAAACTTAAAAGCCAAGCCAAATGCTTATTATAATTGTATTTCACGCCTCTAGAGTCTAGACAAAAACACATAAAATATGTATTGGGAAGGGATTCTTCCTTTCGTGTGTAGTCTTTCCAGGGTTTATGTAAAGAGGCAAATTTTCGGAACACAAAATTTGGGATAGTTTTATACAGCTTAAAAATATCTATGTATGCAATATGAGTTCCCCTTAAAGTTCATCGTGTCACTTTGATTAAGGCTTATATCATTGATATACCAAAAACAACTTTTGTCGATCAAATCGTTTGGCAGTGTCAATTATAAACAAGCGTGACGCAATGTTGGCAAACACCGTTAATTTTAGGAGAGGAAAAATGATACTCTACACGAATTAAAACCCTAATTGGCAGATGTCCTAAGCGAGCCGTGGGCCATGTGTGTCAGTTGCCGTTTCCGCCGTTGCCGTCATTGCCGTATGTTGCCCGTTCGGCGGCAGCTCTAATGCTGTGCCTGTGCAAAACTGGCAACGTTGCATCGCGCGCTTAGGGTCGCTTCAGGTTCAGGTGGACGTCAATGGGGGGGGAGAGAAGGCGAGCATGCCGCCGCCATCGCCGCCGGTTAAGTGGGACGCTCAGCGATCGGCGACTTCCTTCCTTTCGCTTGCCTTCATCTAACGATCGAGCGGTGGAAGAACGACGGACGTACACCGTTCTGCATCCCCCCCGCCAAAAACCGCCATTTTTTGCCGAACAGACACCACACGCCACTGCCAAAGAAAAGGAAATAGACGTGGAGATGTGATGCCCCTGGGCGGAATGAACCAGAAAAGGGACGAGGTCGACCGTGCGTCCGTCGTCGTCGTCGTCACCGTCGTCCTCTGCCCACGATCGTATCCGGTCACGCACCGGCGATGCAGGTGAAGACGCTGCCGACGGCGGCGGTTGTGTTCGTGCCGTCGACTGTAAAGTAAGAAAATGGAGAAAAACTCTCGTTTTTGGGGTTAATGCTTGTCATTTATTATTATAGCCGGTGTTATTTATTTTTATGTCCCGTTTCTTGCGCCGCGGATGACGTGTGCAGACCTTCTCTAGCTGTCGCTTCTGTTCGGTTTTTTTGTTTGTCGGTTTTGTGCTCCTCTCGGTTTAGGGGAAGGAAATAGATGGCACGGCTCCTTGCAAGCGTTTCTTGCGGTGTAGTTTTACTTCACCTTCTTGTGTGTACGTCCAATTTTCGGACCGCTAGTAGTAAAGCTTCCACGTGCTGATCGATCGCGAACGTTAATGTCGTATTGATGAAAATTTATTGTGTTTGATTTCCACTTGGAAGGGAACCACTGCAAGTGCGGAGTATTTTGGCCGTTGAACGCAATAGATATTTAGTTTGTCAAGCACTCAAAGCATATCCTTCGACGGCATGCTATTGGCAGTGAAGGCTCTTTTCATGCTTCTCTTATTCTACACACAAGACCGAGTTGAAAAGTGCTGATTGAATAACAAACACTGCCATATGCTGAGTTGAACAATGAAATGATTCTTATGCCGACAAGATAAACGCTAGAAACTACTGAACTGTGGAATCGACCATCAAAAGTCTCGTACCAATGGCGGCGCCGTTTTGCCTAACCCCAAGATGGCCATTTCTTTTGCAGATGGTTCCAAACGGAGAAATGGTCCATTTACGTCGGCAAGAATATCTATCAGTTTCCATTCGATTCGTTCTGGCGCTTCATCTGGCTGACGTTGCAATGTACGATTCTTTGAATCGATTGTGCTAGAAATTCAATATTTTGAATTAGGAAGTCCTGCCATTGTTGACGATAGCACAATGCGGGAGGAAATGAAAAGCTTTCACTATGCTGATGCCTTTTTGTTGGACGCGTTCATTCTCGTGCCGAACAATGAGGTACTTCTTTTTTGTGGCATTGTTCCACTTTATTTAGTTAGCTTCGTTACATAATTGAAAATGTTCCGCGTGTGTAATGTTGGACATTACATTACTGGAACTTGACTCTTTTCTGCGCCAGTTTGCTCCAGTTTCAACATCCTATCGTCGTTCCTAGGAGAGAAACAGTTAATTACGTACGAGATTCAGATTCATGAATTTGAATGATTCTTTGTATTTTGGAGATTCATGAATCTTTGGTTGAGGGATTCATGAATCTTTGGTTGAGGGATTCATGAATCACAAAAATGTATCAACTGATGAAAAGTGATGGGCCAAAAGTGTGTAGAGGGACCTCCTTTTTTCTTTTTGTTTTTTTTGTTGCATGATCCACGCCAGTGAAAGAATCCTGGAGATTCGTGACAGATCCAAGAAGGTTCATTAAGGTTTCGAAAGATTTGGAATTAAGGTTTGAAGATTCGAATCCCAAAAGATTCATGAATCCATCTGAATGAATCTTAGGTGTAAGATTCATATAAATTAGTCTCGCTAAAAGATTCATTAAGCACAACACTACATACGAGTGAATCTTAATCTACGTAGAAGATTCAATTTTAACTAATATATTTGTACGCAAAGCTTTATAATTCTCCTTCTTTAACATGGATGGATTGTCGATTCAAAAAGTATCTGAAAAGCGTTGTGAATTTGATTTGATTTGCATTTAATGACGATAATCTCGTTTAATTAATGTGGTAAATGGTTGCGTACAATCGTCCCTACACAATCAACCTGATTAATCTACCCAGCGCCTGTCAAATGGACTGACTCTACCGCATCAGTCTTCCGTCCCCGATTGGCGGATGATTAATCTGGTGGGATAACGATGAATTGATTATGCTTTTCACCGAAAGTATGCCATACCAAAGCCAGCATACCAACTGCCTCTTCGTTGCCCGGATTGCCGGCCGGCATTAGCGAAGTCGTTTGAATGTTTGCTCAAAATCTCTATAATCCTGTTATTTATGGTTGCATTTCCGAAGCGATGTAGATCAGTTCGGTTGAGAGGGATTTTTTGAGCCGTCTGTTTTGCGTTTCCACCATGCATGTATACTGATGATGGTAGAGCGTTTGAGAGAGATTTGGTGAAGATATTACTTTTCTTGCGTACCGACGCATGGTTGAACGATTTTAAGTATTTCACTTTTTCTTTGCGTTTCAAATTTTATTATACTCCTTCTACCCTTACTAAGAGAGAATGTCGCTGAACATCAAGAGATGAGGAAAAACCGGACCTCGGTTGCGTTCAAATTGCGTATGAAGAACCTTTTATTTCAATTCTTTCTTTATCCCTCCACCGCGAAATGTTTCCACAAGCAACGGAATTCTGGAATTCGCGAATCATTCTCTCGCAGTTCCTCGGTAATATATACATATTGAGACAAAACTTCATCTTCTGCCCTGCAACTGTACGGCAAGTTCAGCCGGTTTCCTCCTGTTGTGGTGCTTTTTTTTCTTCTACCCTAGCCAGATGCTGGTTTCATAACAAACAATACATATCCAATCATAAAATAAAACTAATAAAACTTTTCAAAACCCCCTCGCCCCTTTGCTTTACGGACAGGGAACGTTAGAGCTCTCTCCGCCAAAATGACGCAAAACTTTCGAAACATTTGGAATATTTTCTTTATGATAAATTTTTCGGACATTTTTCTCCCGCACAACATTTGGTTCACCTCGAGAGCGGCATTGTTGTTGAGGTGCCGGCGCGGGAGCTTTGCAGGAAATGCCATCGCCAATCCTTTTTCCGTCCCGAGAACCGCTGCATCCGCTTCTTCCGCTGCGTTCATTTTTGTGAAAATTGTCAGTTCAACTTACTCATCGCGGGACGTCGTGCGCCGTTTCCGACCGTTCTGCTGAAGAATGGCTTTCATTTCTCTTACCTTTCTGCTGTAGTAAAAACCACTAACTTTTCATCAATAGGACGAGTCAAATGCAATCTCATTGTCTTGCTTCCGGCTCCCTTTGGGGTGTTTTTCAAACCACTTTTCCGTCTTTTTTTTTCCTTTTACAAAAACTCTAACCATTACACTTTTCTTAACATTAAAACGAAAAAAAAGAAAAAGAATTATTGCCTCGGGGCACCGCGTAACGAACTTCGTTACCGGAGGGGGATGCATTGACTGCTTCATTCAATTACTGTAATCAGACAAAATTGCTTTTATCGTAAAGTTTCGTTTTATTTTTTTCGTTCCATATTTCGTTTCCAACGTTGGATGGGGAAGTTGTTGAAAATGGGTTTATATTGTGCTGAAGCTTGATAGTATAATAAAACGCGCCACTTGATTACTGCTGAGGAAACGTTTCGGAGGGACCGCTTTTGCTTTGATTGCCATTAGATTTAATTTTGCTGAACTGTATTATGAAAGATTTCATAGTGATTGTCCATTGAGTGATATCTATCCTGGGTTTTGGAACTCAAAAATACTCAACTTTGTATATTATTAGAAAGGGACACAGTCATTTTTGACGCCATAGGCTCTTTGAGGTACATACAACAAGCACATAATAGATTACTTTCTAGATTAACCTCCTTTTCCGGGAGATGACTCACTAAAAATGGTTTTTCCGTAAATACTTCTTATACATGCAACACATGCCTACATTTACCAGCTTTGGAAGTGTTCCATTTGGCGTACCTTCTCGTCTCCTCCCGCCTTATCTGATGATAGTTAAAACGTGTTAAACCCGATCATGACCATACTGAAGGGCTGGATGCAGGCCATGAAGGGAACTGGTAGGCGAGATTGGCATTATGGTTACATCGTTGAAAAACAAAACGAGGAGGAGGATCACAAACAAATGGAGTTTCCTCAGACTTTTCTTTTCGTGTAGAGTCTTGATACTAAGCTTGTCTTGTAAAGCGAACATGTCAGCCGTCTGGGCGCATGCACGAAGATCATATTTCTGTAGTTTGATATCACGATGATGTCTTTAGACCTGTTGGAAACAGCCGCACCCGTATAAGGTAACGTACGTAGGCAAGAAAGCCAATTTTGAAAGCAAGAATAAATTACTATTGTACATCTTGCGTAAGATAAATGTGTTGGAAATGTGATGGAAATCAATGGAAAATTGCTGATAGTTGAATGTGTAGGTGTAGAACACCTGGTAGAGTGGCTATCGTGGGCGCAAAGTGTATCAGTGTTGTGTTTTAAATTTGTTTCAAGAGCGCTTTCCTCCGTCGGTTATGGTTAGAATAAGAAAAAGTTTCTTTCGTTAAATTTCTACGCCTACATTTGCTCGTTTTTCAAACTGTTCACGACCCGAAACAAGATATGGCCTGTCTGGTCTAACATTTCCGCCGCCCAAGAAGCCGGTGTCCGGTCGTAAACGCTAAAATTGGAGCACTCACGACGCTAGGTTTGCGTAGGATATGGATTTCTTCTGCCCTCCAGGGAAGTGGTCGGTTTTGCTGTTGCGTTTGATTCGAATGTTTTATACCCATCGTCAAATTATGACACTTTCCAGCAGCAGCACATCGCCACGAGGTCGCGGCCATCTCCGCTTCGGGAGGCAGGTTGAGAACAAGCTCTCCCCCAAACACGCCCTCGCCGTCTCGTTAAAACTCCATTTCTCCCCAAATGGTGGATTTTAGGACGCGATCATAAGTTGTTCTGTGTGGCGAACGTGATTTGGTTTAATTTTCGTTCGCCACTCGCCCAGACCGTCATTAGGCGTTCGCTTTCGTCAAGCTGCGTGTGCACGGGTCTCGTTGTGTCTTACTGTATGTTCTGCAGCACGCCCGGGATCATTGGATGTATGGCACACGTTGTTATTTTTTTTTTGGTAGGCGGTGGGTGGAAAACCCACGGGACAACACCAAAAGCCGCGTGATCGTTTGCGTGCGTCGTTTTTTATTTGTTGTAAGATCTTTCGCGTGGTTGTCGGTGACAACCTGTCGCTGATTCGCCTACAATCCGAGAGCGGTGCAGCCCAGGACGGAGTCTGTCTCTCCGGTAGTATTGAGGACACATTTAGTTGTGGAACGGGTTGACTATCATTTGTAATTTATTATGATTTGTTTTGGTAATGTAGTCGGTAATTGAAAAGATTATTAGACAAGAGTCTGCAATGACTTACCCACACCATAGTTGTTGGTTATTAAAATCTCGTTTGAGACTTACCAGTATTCAGTGCCTGATGGCTACAATGGCATTAAGATTTTCAATCCAACGAGGGGTGTGTGAACTCGTGTGAACGAACTTTAAAGCACACCCTCAGCCCCCGACATCCTAATAAGTCTCTAACCTCCTCCACACCCCCTTCATTAATATGCAACGGATTTCTCCGGCAAACACTTGCCATTTAACACCCTCCGTGCTGGGCGCTTCGGTGGAGAATACGAAATCAGGAGCTCCTCGATCGCGAAGTCATTTTGGGCGACCGTTACCCACGACAATCGTACCGGGGGTGGGTTTTGTCACGTTTGTCACGGTCCATTCGGTTCTATCTCCCGGTTTGATGATTGAAGCGGTCACATTTTCTGTTGTTTTACCATTTCGAAAAGTGCAATTTATTATCTTGCTTTAATTGAATTGAATGTCGGACGGGGTCGAAGGAAAGCGTACAGGGTTGGGAGTGCCCCGTCGCGTCGCCGTTATGGTAATGAATGTGTATATCTGACACGTGGGAAGGAAGTTCGAGAGTAATGGCAGTGAACTTTTGCTTGATAAATTTATTTTTCTCTTCCTTACTTATCTGCATAGTTTGGTTTGCTGGGGAGAAGGGAATGGGGAATGATGAAGACGAATGATGATTGATGATGGCGTGAAATATCATTGTTTATTGATAGGAGCATTGTTGACCGTTACACATTTAAAGGAGAGTGTGAAGTTACGATGTGTTATGCTTGTCACTACACAATTTTATTATCTACCTCTTTTTTATTTTTGGATTTTGCAATTATCGTTTGTATAAAAAAAAAACTTTCCCTCCCATTGTAACAAAAATATTGACTTTAAAATAAGATCTCATAAAACAAAACGAGAGTTCATGTGCTAAATTTCAGGTATAAGCTTCACCAGATTGATCATTGCATTTTCATCAATAAAATAAGATCTCACAAAACAAAAAGAGAGTTTTTCTGCTGAATTTCAGGTATAAGCTTTGAGACATCGACCTTAAGTGCAATATTTGACTAGCAACTTTGCCAGATAGATCATTACGTTTTTATCAGTAAAACTGTGTTTTTTTACTGTCAAATTTACTTTAAAAGTCAGATCCATATAATAATCTTAAAAATATGGCACCTTATGAATTAATTTTTAAATGGAAATACCCTTTCGAGAAGTTATATCAAGATCGTATCTAAACTTGATATGCCCCAGTAGTAAATGAAAGAAGTTATAGGCTGGGAACGAAGGATAATAAACCAAAAACGTTTGCCCAATCCGAACCCAGGACTGATCGTCAGCAACCAAAATGCTGATCACTTGTAGCGATTCATTTTTATGTGATTTCAACATGGTCATACTCCACCATTCCAGTTCGTTTTAAATTAAAACACATAAAAATAGATCACCACATAAGAAGATTGATTGTCAATTCATCTGTCAAGGGTATGTGCGCTCCATTTTGTTTTGTTTGCGTCCGGAATACACAGTTGTCGTCGATTAGCCTGAACCAACTGGGGAACGATTCAATGGCGCACATTCAGATCGCTTCTTCGTCGAAGTTTTACGGTTGTTGCGCGAGTTGATTGGAATTGTACAACAAACATTTATCAAACCAAAAACAATCGGCGGTCTTTCAGGCAGCAGCCAGTCCATTCGAGTCAAATCGCCATGTGAAGCAGGTATGGTTTTGACTAACCGCTTAACTCTGCGCCTTTAAAAAACAAAAAAAAAGGACCGAGCACTGGTTTGACTCAATGTTGCGCATTTAAGGTGTTGCCACGTTGCCAAACTTTACCCCATTCGACGTCGTATCTCGTTTGAACAGGCGCTCGAAACTGGTCGACCACAACAACACTGGTGCAGCTGGACTTTGTGATTGGTTTAACTTTTACGACGGTCGGTGCTGTGTGGCGGCCGAGGGGTTTGTTTATTTTCCCCTTATCATGGCTGGCAGTAAATAATTAAACAAAAAAAAAAAGAACCAAACCTTATAAATAATGCACCGGCACTTTCTCCTTTTCGTCCCGATCGCGAGGCCCTAGGCCGGCGTATTTCATTTTTTCGTTCGGGGTACAGTGAAGGAATGTTGTTTTGTGCTTCCCTTCAGCGATCATCGTTTGCGCTTATCTTATCTCCGTGCGGAACGTTGCCGCAATCGTTAGGAATATCCGTTTTGGGTGAGAGAAAATGAGCTCAGGATGAGTCTTATCGGGTAAAAGGATTACACTTATCAGCGCTGAACGATAAGATCTCGAACCCGGCGGCGAGCTTTACTCGCAAAGATCAATAAATGCCCCTTTCCGGCAGGCCTTCGCCCGCCATAGCATGAATAAATTGTTGGTTTAACTTGACGGAGATAAAAAAAAATGGGTGCTTTGTACAAATTGTGGGAATTATTTCTTGTCCAAACAAGTGATCATTTTCTTTGCTTTCCGTAACATGGCTTATTTTAAAAACGCCTTTAGTTTCTTGTCATTTGCTTCGATTCATTAGGTGAACTCTTGTTGGCGGCTAAATTTAGGGTTTGTTAGCACTGTGGACAAGGACACAGTGGATGTAACAGGATCATATATCCATATGAACCATAAAAAAACGATCACCCAATTAGGCTGCTTTTAATGACATTGGCGTTTTATTGAACATAGGAAGCGGCGTGTCCTCCACAGAAAAAGAGAAATAGCAAAACTCCCCAGGCCGCGTTTGGCTCGTAGCTCGATAGTGTCAGCTGCAGCTCATCAAAAAAGCTCCCCCTTGAGCCGGCAATTATTAAAAAAACCCCTTCATTAGTGTGTACAAATATGCCGGTTGGGGCGAGTCACTCTACTAAGGCACTGTTGCTTTTAGCGATTTGAATCGTAATGATTGAGTAATGGAAAATTTAACGAAAAACCCTCCCACTGCAGTGTAGGGGTGGGGTATTCGACAAATACCCTAGGAAGAAAGTTACCCCTGACGTGGTCTGTGGTGGTTGGTCAAGCTGTCCGGTAAGGGTGACGTGTGCTTATCCAACAGGTTGGTGGATGTGTTACTCTTGCACCGTGTCCACCTCCTGGTGGATCCTATCATGAAAGGAAACCTTTTTGACCGAACGCACCTGCCACGCTTCCCTTGAACCCATCGGAGGGACCACCGTCGATTGTTCGCAGACTTTGTTCTTAGTGGCCGCCGAGTGTCGAGGGGTTTTAGTGCAACTTCGTGTGACCTCGCGGTAGGATGTGGAATTGAATTGCAAAACTTAAACCGTTCCAGCGAAGGTCTTCGGGTGAAGCTTGTTTAAGGCGAAGGGTGAATCATTTAAAGCGTAGTCCACGTGGCGATACTTTCCTTATGCAAAAATGGCTACCTATCTCCCGAATGAATTGATGCCCCTGGAGGCTTTGCAAAGTCTTGTGCCTCGGGTGCAAGTAAGTTACGGTTTGGTTTGCTTTCTGAATGTAATACAAGCTTCGACAATGCTGCTTCGATTATTCATCCCCCAAATTCCCGTTTCTAATGATTTGCTCTTTTCATATCCTCCCCGATAGGTGGACGAGGCGGAAACCGCCAACGAACCGCCGGCGCCGACAAAGTGCGTCTGGTGCCAGCAGACACTCACACCGAACGACCATCCGAAGCTGCTGGAGTGTCTGCACATCGCCTGCCATGCGTGCATCAAGCAGAAACTCTCCGATCTGTCGCACAACTCGGCGCTCGTCTGTCCGGTGTGCAAGATGGAGAGCCGGCCGGAGTACATCATCGAGAATGTGTTCCTCAGCGAGACCGCCTCCAGCAGCGAAGACAACCCGGGCAGCGTCGAGTCGACGAAGGATCAGATCAAGTGCAGCAGCTGCAGCGACGACGCCAGTGCGACCTCCTGGTGCGTCGAGTGTGCCGAGTTCATCTGCGATAGCTGCGTGCAGGCGCATCAGCGGCTGAAGATCACCAAGGAGCACACGATCAAGCCGAAGGAGGCGGCCTGCAGTGAGCCGACCGGCAGCAATGGGCTGCCCGGCAAGAACATTATGTGCGAAATGCATCCGCAGGTTGGTACTAAGGGATTTTAGCATCGTATTTACCGTAGACAACGCTGGGGGTGACTGGTTCATTACAATATATCTGATCTCTGCTGTTTTAGATAAGATAGGATCGAAGCCCTTATTTTGATGAGGTGTTTGAATTAAATGATGTATTGTTTAAATATACCATTTAGTTGTACTTAATAAAATCAAGTAGTTGTAATTAAACTGCTCTTATCTCTCCATCGGAACATACTTTTAAGACACGATATAACCAATCCTATTCAACTCATGGAAGAGTTGACCTATGGCCTAAGAATTGCAGAACTTGCCTCCTTGTACAGGCGTAAGTTCAGAGGCAGAGCCTCAATCTAAAACTCAAGAAAGTTCTTGCAGAACTCATTAATCCTGTGTTGTTGAAAAAATTAGCACATTTTCCTGCAGAATTAGTCGTGATTGGCATAATTCCTTTACCCGCTCTGAAAACCTTGTTATTGCTTTATGAATGAACCGTGATGTTCCAGGTTGTTTCATGATCCACAATATGTAGAAAACATAGTCTTGAACTCTGAGTGGTACAACTTTCAATACATTATGGGAGTTTACGTGAACCAATAGGGCAACTCGCAGAGTGGTGGTGGAGAGCAACGAGTGGAGTCAATTAAAGATAATATCGACCTGGCCAGACCTGGCTCAAGTTTAATAGACCGCGATAGAGAAGAGAGAGAGAGAATGTGCTATCCTCTGCCTAAGTTCACTTAGCGAAAGGGGAAGGACGGTGATGGAGTTATATAATTAAAGTTTGGCGAAGTTTGTAGATTGATGCGTTGATAGCCACTATGCGAACTTTGTGTTCTTCCATACCACCAATCAATAGTCAGTGGCGCAACATTGTTGTTTATCTCGGTAAGACGAACGTCCGGATAGTAAAGAACCAACGATAAAGTTCTAGGAAAAATGGAACATCCACTCCGTAAGGTGAGAAAGATTGTGAGGGAAAGATTTTGCACAGACTTAGAACGTATCGCTTTCGGCAATAATAAGCAGCACTAACCAGATTGCTTGCACAGAAGCATTAAATTCTGGTCACGTTTCAAACGCTGATCTGGTCCATTAGTTTTCCATCGTTTCGCCGACGACAACGTTGGTTTGCGATGCCTTTCTCGTGCAGGGGTGGCTAAAATTGTGGTGCGATCTGTGCGGTCGGTCGGGTCCCTGGTGTTGCTTTGTCTTCAGAGGCCTGCCTGTGTACAGTGTGGCCAAACTAATTTAATTTTAGGTTTACCAGTACTACACCCGCCTTGGAAAACATCAACCCCGGGCATGCTTTCGAGCAAGGAATCGTCCGGCACAGCAACATCCGCAACGCCAGCAACAGCGGTTTCTGTATTGGGGAGCTCTCCTTCAAAAGACAATGAATCCTTCTGAAGGCTCGGTTCGTTTGCAAACCGCTTGCTCCACCTTCCTTGCGTGTGTGGCTTTGATACCGTTCGGGAAGGGAGCTTTTACACACCGCACTGCAACATACTGTCCGAGAAACAACCTTACGCCACATTGCCGACCCCACGAGACAACATTGTAGGCCATTGTTTGTCACCCGGGGCACACTCATTAACCAATTTCCGTTCTGCGGCTGCCACCAGGCAAGGGCTTTTGCGGTTTTGCTGCATGGGTTCGTTGTTTGGTTTGACCTTCTTCCCTCGGAACCCGAAGCCCGCCGACCGATCTCCGGATTCATGACCCCTCTAACAACGACCGGATTGTTGCTTGAAACCGGACAATCGAACAAGGATGGGACAGAGAGGATGTATGTGTGTCAAATATGCTTGTGTCAAATGTACGCCAAGCGCAGCTTCCATTTATTAATAATCAACGCCAACGTACCCCACGTGTCCACTTGTGTAGGAACAATAGTTCATTATCGTTGATAGTCAAGGACTTGAGTTGGGCCTTCACTTTCATATACATTGATGAGATTGTTTGTTTTAAGCCAAAATAGTCTTGGAGGTTTTACCGTTTTGCCTAATCCGTTAGAAGGATTTGGAACGTTATAAGGAAAGGAACTCAAAGGTCCCTTGGGCTCAATGGCGCAGCACGTCGATAAAGAAGTAACGAAGTTTATATAACTTTATTAGCTTTTTATTACTCACGGCTGTGCCATGGTGGAACGGTTCACTTCTGCACGTAAAAACTAAACCCGCCATGTGTAATTACCTAAACCCAACATGAACACACCAATTCCCACGTAGAACAACTATGCATTTAACAGCCGCACACGTAAAGCAAACGTGTATAATGTTCACGTGAAATTCCCACACAAAATTACACGTGCGAACGATATGTGAAATGCGCTTGATGCTTGGCATCGACGAGTTAACTTTGCCATTATTTTACCCAAGTTAAAAAAAATGTAAATCGCGAATGGGTTTCAATTATGGCGCCATATAAAAAAATATGCCTTTGTTCATAACCTTTCAAAAAGTTTATATTGCTCGCGACTGAAAGTATTGCTAGTTGAAAAACGGTTTTTGAAATCCAGCGTTCCACGGGACGCACAGGACCTTTGAAAAATAAAAAGCGAATCACTCTAGCGTCACTTGAAAGTGTTTGACGAGTAGAGCAAAAACTACCCTTCGCTATGATTTATGCCATCCTTTTTGCGGTTTTTGTACCGTGCTCGTACTGTGCCTTTGCTGCCTGTCACACGTGCCAACATGTGGAATGTCCTCACGTACACCCGTTTGCAGCGCGAGGAAATAAGCGGCCACCACATGTACGTACGAAAGGAAAATGCGGGACAAACAACTTTTAATGAAACACTGGTTGTTGATTCGGAGTTTTACGTGTTTATTCGAATCCTTTTAGCAGCGAGTAAAACCGTTTCCGTTCTGTCAGCACATCGCAAGGAGGAGTAGGAGGAGGAGGAGGAGGTTGCCGTCCGGGTTTTGCGTAATAAGTTATTTAATTTAAAGTTTGATGAGCAAGGTTAAAGTTTCCCCCTTTCCCGCCCAGTTGCATCGATGTTCACGCGTTTTTTCCGTTGTGTAAATGTATAAAATCTATGATTATTTGTTTCGTAAACCAATTATTATTGTTTGTTGTATGGTATAACTGGTGTGCTTGCAAAGCTTTCCGATCGCCTCGCCATGCTTTATGTGACTCAGATCGGCAAAAGGCAAATGTATGCCGTTGTCCATTAATCACCTGCCCCTTTGATAGTCTTATCGGCATTTGTCTATGCTTAAACCCCCTCCTGGATTATCTTCCGCGCTGGGGATGATTAATTACGCGCTCGTATTGATTCCCCGCCTAGTGTATGTACGTTGGTCATTTACCCTTCCTGGTTCTGGTGGGGATTCTTTTCTGTTCTATTTGTTTTTTCGTTTGTCACTGGAAAGTGCACACCATTTGCTGATTCATTTCCACTATCGGATGAATTACATAATTTTTAACTGTTTGAAAATAGACAAAGCACACGTCAGATTAAATTGGCCACGTCATTGTTTATTCTAACTCGGTACCGTTTCATAACCAATGTAAGTGCGTTTTGTAAGGATACGTAATGATGATGGGGCTTTTGACCGATCGTTTCATTAACAATTAACAATATAGCAGAATCTAGATAAAGCAAGCACTTGAGATGAGGTTTTTCTTGTTGTTTCATATTGTTATACAGTGATTTAACTATTTTTTTACAAGCAAGCGATTTTACACTGCGCGATGACTTTTCTTAACGATTTCCAATCTATGTACTTGCGGATGCAAAAAAAAAAATATCTTTTATCATTATTACCTATAGTTATTTTTCGTCTTCTGTGGCTTACGTGATGTTCATGCAATCACAATCTTAATAGCGTTTTGAATTGTTAAATGACGGTTGCCGTTGGCGATTGTAAAAACGTTAAAGCGCACTTTGGTGTATGCAATTTGTGCATTATTCATTGCTTAACGATTCATAAACTGCGAAATGTGGTTCGTTTTATGAACCATTCATTATAACCAGCCATCGGACGGTGGTGTCGTGCAAAATCGACTTCAATAGTGCTAATTAAAGGAGAATAGCTTTTTGTTATTGACAGTCAGGGGATGAAATTATCGATGCAAGCATTTATTGATGACTCGACTTGATTTTTAAATTAAAAAAAAAAGTTTTGCTTGACCTGAACATGGTAAAGTTTGTATGTATTTGATATTTGTGGTTTTTGACTTTTTTTTTTAATAATTTTACACTGTACCAATCGATTAAGAACACAATTTTAAGGTTTCAGTGTGTATTTTTGCAATGTCTTTCAACGAAAATGGAGTCGACGGGCGTAACGTGCACCTACGTAGCGTGGATATGAGAAAAAGAGTGGCCACCGAAACATGTAGCCATTCATTTTAAGGCAAACATTTTACGATTATGCAGTGAGCTGTGGAACATGCTTGAAAATGCTTACATTTCGGCACATGACACACCGGGTCAACATTAATATTGCAACGGCTGGTCGCGGTACCCGCGTGACCGGTTTATTAAAATAGCCTTTCGAGCGTCAGCCGCTGACAGAATGACACTTGGGGCGGTCGACCGCTTTCCCATGGGGGTCGACGAAACGCTTGCATAATCATGATCGATGTCGATAAGTTTCGTGATTGGAAGCTGCTGCTGTCGGCTTACACCCGTCACACGCCCGCTTCGTCGGAATGCCGTGGATGATGGAAATCCTAACCCCAAATTCGATGATGGATTTTTTTTTATTATTTAACAAACTACAGAGTTCCCTTCACAGAGAGGCTCCATGCTTTTTTTTCAGTGGAGAGGTCCCACGAGCAGGAGGCAAAGGACGACAAAGGGCGAAGAGAAAGTGCAGCTGCAGCGGCGTTCTGCTGCGGATAGGATAAGCATGCGATGTACGGCGGGCGTGTAATATCTGTACCACCTGCCCCACACGCTCACTCGTCCTGTCTCCTTCTCTCGTACGAGGAAGAAAACGAGCGCGAATAAATTGGATTTCAATGAAATTTATATGCTACCACCCCAGATGGTCGACCGACACGCGGAACGGCAGCATAACCCGCAGCAGTAATCCTTCAAATACGGCCAGGGCCATGGATCCTGACCCACTCGTGTTATCCGATGTGCCTTATGCCGGTGTGCTGGTCGCGGGTGGAGGAGGATATGGGACTGGAATAAATATCGCATAAATAGAATAATATGCGTTCGGGCGGAAGCTGCATGGATGGTAACGAGGGCAAGAAGCAATCTTTTACCATTTGTATCCACATTTACCGACAACGGGTACGGCCTTGTGGTATATTAGATGGGTTCATATTCAATTAGCATATTTAACATTGAGCTCAGAGCAATTAATACTTCAAACATAAAATGGTTACATAAAAACTCTATCTTGTCAAGTAATTGAGTAGCCATGCTGCGTAATTAAAATGTACCAGCTTAACCGGCGGGTTAAGAACATGCTTACACCAGTGTTCGGACTAATCTTACGCTTATTTCAAGATATTTGCTTGTTGATATGAATCTAAATGAGCTCGATTGCTGCTTGGCTTGTAGCTTGCACAATCAGGATAATAAAGTTGTTCATTAGTTACGGGCGCTTGACACACTCCGCCGTGGTTCAATTAATGGCCGCGTTTCGATTGCGCCGGCGTTTGGATTTGTGTTATCTTATTGAAAAGAACATGCATTATTTTAATTTATTACATTGCATACCACGGTACGACTTATTTCCGTTTTCTGAATATTTCTTCGAAAACCAAAAATGTCACCGTAAATATGAAAAATATATGAATATGAAAAAACGACAAATGAAAAGCGAAGGCCTCGATATCTGGTTTCATCTAATCAATCTCAGTGAACCCGTTTATTGCGGGACATACTGCATAGCATTTAAGGTATGCGCCATTAAAGATAGCGGTCTATGACGCTGCCATTTTGAGCCATTCGTTAATTTGCTTGTAGGTCAAGGTTTTTCTCTGTATCGCCATTCACAAAATACCACATTGGTTGGCATTTAAATAATGGAACACTTATTTTATTTATCGTAGATGGAAGAAAAGCGTCAACTCTTAATATATCTTTTATGCTGGGGTTAATAGATGTTTAAGGGAATAATTTATTTAGGAAGCTAATTGAAATATGTATATTGTTACTTCTCCTTACAGGAAAAGCTGTCGCTATACTGTGAAACGTGCGACCGGCTGACGTGCCGGGACTGCCAGCTGGTGGATCACCGGGATCACAAGTACAAATTTGCCAACGAGATTGCCAGCGAGACGCGCAGCAGCCTGAGTGCGCTGCTGAGCGAAATCAGCTACAAAAAGGTGCTGCTATCGAGCGCCATGAAGGTGATCGATGATCGGCAGGCGCTGATAACGGAGAAGAAGAAGGACCTGTCGAAGGAGATCGCCGATCTGGTGGTGAAGCTGACCAATGCGGTCAATACGCGCGGCAAGCAGCTCGTGTACCGGCTGAATCAGGTTAGTGTGGTTGGACTCTTATGAAAGCACTCGCAAACTTTACTGAACCATTTTCTTATTTTTTGTCGGTAGGTTTGCGATACAAAACTGCAAGTGTTGAATGAGAAAAAAGAAGCACTACAGCTTCTCTCCGGCCACACGGACCACTGCATCGAGTTTGTGCAGAACGCGCTCGACAAGGGCAGCGACAGTGCCGTCCTGTACAGCAAGAAAACACTTGCCCGCCACCTGCAGAAGGTGAAGAGTCAGCGTGCCGACATTCCCAACCCGGAGATACCGGTGCGGGTACAGCTGTATCTTTCCAATGTGGCGGAACTACAAAACGGTACGTGTTTTGGCGCACTATGCGTCTTCGTGCTTGAAAAATTTTTGCCCTAATCTTTATCTGTCCTCGTTCTTTCATTTCTCCCTGATAGTGATTGCTCGAATCGGTACGATACTAGTCGATGGCAAGGTATACCCACCGTCGCCCTCATCGGCCAATGGTCCACCCGGTCCACCGGGTGCTCCACCCGGAGGTCCTAGTCCAGTGGCACCGCAGAGCCGTAGTAAACAGCCGAGCCCAAACATAACACCACCCCTGCGCCCCGGTATGCCCGGGCCGGGTATGACGACACTCTCATCGAACGGGCCCGGCGGTGGAGGCGGAGGTCCCGGCGGTAACTTTTCGCAAGTGCCACCAATGTACAATGGCAACGGGGTCGTACCGGTCGGGCCACCATTTCCGCCTAACCATCCGATGAACAGGTCATTCTCACAGGAGAACGGTCCCGGACCAGGGTCCGGGTTTGGTCGGTTTCCAATGGGCCCGCCACACGGTATGCCACCCCAGCAGCACGTCAGCTCTTCCACCCATCCACAGAATATGGGTAAGTGTTTCGGAAACGAACCCCCTCCTAAGTACCGGGGGTGTCAATATGAAGTTACATTCGGTTATTCCATTGCATTCCTACACTACATACATTCACGTTAGACATTACTGATTACTTCCTAACATTGCCGACACAAATGCAAACAAACATTCTTTTGGGACTTGAGGAGGAATTTTGATAAATTTCGCAAACGTACGTTCGGCACATTATGCATCTATTTAATCAAAATTCATTTGCTAATATCCCCATTAAAATATTAAGTTTAATAACCACTTATTAGTAGAGAAGAAATAAACATATCGATCGTTGGCATCGTTCAGTAACATATCTTCTGTGAACAAAATCCGGCAAAACAGGTAAACAAATTCCTTCAGCGTTGCGATGCAAACCAACGGCATGCTCAGTTTTCTAAAGGCGTTTCGATGATGTTTACCTTATTGCTGGATATTGTTTATCTGTTTGCTTGAAAACTTGACAGTAGGCTACGGAATTTTCTATGGAATATTATCATATGTCTTTTTATCATTTTGTTTTCTAATATATTCACGGTGTCGGTCGAACTACATCCTTTAGTTTGGTTGCATAACTTTGTTTGATTTACAATGTATTTTTTTGACATTTGGAGTTTTTAATTTTATATTTGGATTTTCTGGTTTCGGGGGCTTTATTAACGGTTTTTTTCGTTGTTATTTTTTCTTCTTTTTTCTTTTATACTTTCGTTCCTAACCGCTCGAACACACCACCCCATTGATTGGTGTAATCTGTTTCCCTCCCTCCTCCTCCTCTTTATACTTAATGTACATATCGATCTGCACGATCGTTTGCTCGCTCGCTCGCTCACATCAAACAAAATGGCTCCATACTACCACCGAAATACTGCGATACACACAATCACTGCCATCCTGAAATATCCACCCCGGAACAACCCTGCCCCTATCTGCCAGATATAAGTTTGCGCAATTTGTTAAACCAAAAGTCAACCGGTCCACCGTTACCACCACCGGGTGGCGGCGGCGGTGCTGGCACGAGTGGTGGTGGTTGTATCGGTAGCGTTGGTAGTGGTGGTGGTGGTGGCGGCGGCAATGGGGGTAGTGCCTCGGGCATGGGAAACCCAGCCGGCAATTCGGGCAATAGTGCGATGGCTAATACTCAATTTACTGCCACAGCGAACTTCATGGGCAGCGGTGTCCCACCGGCCGGTTCCGGCGGTCACGGATCGTCGCACCGCATGGGAGGGGGCCAGCTAGGCGGTGGTCCGGCCAGTTTTTTGGGCGGCCCGAGCAGCGCACATCAGAGCTTCAACCAGCCACAGCCTGGAGGCGGCCCGTCCAGCAACGGGATGGGTATGGGCGCGAGCGGGCCGGCGGTCGCAGCGGCCGCAGCAGCCGTTGCAGCCCGCTTTCAATCGTTTCCCCGCTTCGCCATGCCACCCTCGATGCGACACATGATGGGAAATGTAAGTAGAAAGCAATAGCGCACAAAAGGGACCCGTTGTGTGTCTGCCGGTAGAGATTGATTTTTAATGTCATCTTTATTTTCTCGTTCACTTTCTCCTTCTTTTTCGCGAAACATTTTTTTTAAATCGTCTCAACAGAACTCGTCCACTCTCCTTACACCAAAGCAACAGTCATCGATGCGCTATCCGGGGCAGCAAACTCCGCCCGGATATAATCCCAATTCACCGCAACCTCCCCAGCTGCCACCGCAACTATCCGGAGCACCGGTACCGGGATCGGGTGGACCTGGGCCGGGCGGTGGTGGCGGAGGTTCTGGCGGTGGTGGCAGCGGTGGTGCCAAATGGCATATACCGCAAAATATGCAAGCGCAGCAGAACAATGGTGAGTTTCCCTCAGGAGAAAACCACACGCCCCCGGGGGGAGAAAGAATGGCACAAGCATGTCATTAGGGCGTCCAGCATAAAATTCCCTGGTTGTCTTGAGTGGAAAATAATTTTAACATTTTCGTTTCGTTTCGTTTTCAATCTCTTTTTTCCATCAGGATTCGGTGGCCCTTCGGGATTGCATCTGTTCGGTAGTGGCCCAAATGAATCGTTTAAAATTCCCCTCAAATCTCCCGACACCATGCGGAACGCAATGCTCCTTAACGGTGGTGGTTCTTCGCTTGGGCCCCTTTCGCTTAGTGGCGGAAGTCTAGGGGGTGGAGGAGGTGGTGGCAGTAGCGGTTCTTCGAGTCTCTCTTCTGTCGGCGTCTCGCTACATCCTCATCATCATCACCATCAGCAACAGCAACAGCAGCAGCAGCATCAGCATCAGCATCAGCAACAGCAGCAGCAACAACAACAACAGCAGCAGCAACAGCAACAACATCAACAGCAGCAACTCCAACAGCAGCAACAACATCAGCAACAACAGCAGCAACTGCAGCAGCAACAACAGGCTCAGCAGCAACAACTGCATAGCCAGCAGCAGTTGCAAAACCATTTGCAACAGCTGCAAAACGCACTTCCGAATGTATCCTCAACAAACCCGAAAACGCCGAGTCCAAGCACGAATGAGGTACGGGCACAAACAAATAGCTGTATGGTACAGGGTTGTAGACTTAGTCATCCATTTTTAGAAGTGATAGATGCCGTGGGCATGCATTTATTTATTTTTATCAAATCAGCTAGTGAGTGGCACTTAGTGCACCGCAGAAAATGTTATCATTTGGCCATATGGCTTTCATAGCCCCTGCTCAGGAGCTCGGAGAAAGTCGGGGAGGAAGACGAACGAATACGAGGAAGGGATCATATTATTCGACTTAACGGAGGAGGATAAACCCTGGCTCCCAGAACAGAAGAAGTAGTAAATGTTATCCACAGTTGTGTTTGGTATTAAAATAGTAGATTTCTTCCTTTGAAGCTGAACTACCATGTGAAGAAGGATGGACTACTTCTGCTGCCATCCAACTTCTTGTTCTAAAATTAAATTACTTGTTTCTGGATTGTTTATTATAATGGCAGGCCATGTTTCGAGAATGTTCATGGCCTTCTTGGATGCAACCGTTTATATAGACGAAATTGACATTTTAAATATCTGTCGAGGGATCATTTCACAACTAATTTTCTTCCTTTACAGCCCGCGAAGGATTTTGCTGAGTCGATCGATAAAACATGCGAAGATTCGGTGAACGATCTGATGGCCACCATCGCCAAACTCGACTCGAACGGTGTACAGGTGCTTCCAGAGACGCATCGGGGCAAGACCACCTCACCGCAGGTGCACAGCTCGACCGATCTGACCACCAGCGGCAGTGGCGTCTCTCTGAGTGGCAGTAGTTCCACCGGTGGAACGACCACTAGCACCACCACCATTGTGCTGGACGACAAGAGCTTGCCCAAAGATCTGGACCCCAACGAGGACTGGTGTGCGGTGTGCATGGACGGTGGGGAGCTGATGTGCTGTGATAAGTGCCCGAAGGTGTTCCACCAGACATGCCACATACCGGTGATCGAGTCACTGCCGGACGAAAGCGAAACCTGGCAGTGTTTGCTGTGCTACAACTTTGCCGATCTTCCACCGGGTAAGGCCCAAAGCCAAAAGCCGATACAATTAGATTGTTGCACTCACTAATTATTGTTCATTCTGGCTTTTCTTCAGAACCGACGGGAGAAAAACGAAACGTGGGCATCACGCCGCTTGAGCTTAAAATCTTGCAGCGCATTGTGTTGGAACTGTTTTGCCAGTATGAAACCAGTATGCCCTTCCGGCAGCTTGAGCCGGATACCAATAAAGCTTACTATGACATCGTCCGGAAGTAAGTTTCCTTTTACGCTGCGAACGACAAGCTGTAGAAATACTAAAACATTCATGACACATTTGTTTTTTTTTCTTGTTTTTTGCAGTCCAATTTCGTTGACGATCATACGAGAAAAATTGGAAATGAGCAACAATGACCATTACACGGATATTGTTTCGTTTATTGCGGATGTGAAGCGGTTGTTCGACAATGTTTATCTGTTTTATCAGGTATGCCTTTCACCGCAACACCATTTACCCTCATCTCGCTACGTATTTTTTTACAAAACATTTCCTTTCCCTCTCCCCACAGGAGGATAGCACGACGTACAAAAATGCGCGCAAATTGGAGAAATTCTTCGAGCAGCAGCTCTCGAAGTGGCTTCCCAAGTATCTCGAAGTCGACTGCTTTGCCGAAGATTTTTTACCAAACACATCGAAGCGCGTCAAGGGTCTCCAAGACGACTAACAGTCACTGCATCAGGTGCCCGGTATCGCCGACCAGCACAGGAGTCTCCGGAGCCCTCCCGAAAGCATCGAGCCGAATCTGCAGCAGCAAACGTCCTCCGATATGGAACCCGAGGATCTGTCTCTTCACCACCTAGTGTCGGGTGCGCGTACCGTCACCGGCCGGCTAGCGGATGAGGAAGACACCCTCGATCAGTCGCCCTTGGATGCGCAGCGTATAACTCTGCAGATCGAAAAAGAGTTACTGCAAGCGGAGAAGGCGTTCATCGTTAGTAGAAAACAGTCCATGGATGAGGGTGGACCTGGTGGTGGTGGTGGTGGTGGTGATGATGCTGAAGGTGGTGAAGGCAGTAGCGGCAGTGTCGTTGCAGATCGCACGAAGGAGGATATACCCGGTGATGGTGGGTCAATCGGCGGTGACGTACCCGAAAACGGGAGGCCTAGTGCACGGGAGAGAGAAACGTATTCGAAGGGAACGGGGGGGCTTACTGATGCATTGGGACTTGCTGGTCAAACTGCCACCTTCGCCACCGAGAGCTCGCCGTCGTCCGTCGCAGCAGCGTCGTCGCCGCCGTCCGGGCCACCGTTAGACGTGCTACCGGGTACGATTGCTGTAATAGCCGATGCAAAAGAAAATGGCTCCAAATTTATGACAGGCACCGAAGAAAGTACCCTCGTATGAATAGGAACTCGAATCGGGAACGATCTTCCAACAACTAATAATTTGTATCAGCAATGAACGTAGGAATTGATGAGCTTTGTGGAAGAATGCTGTCGTGTATATATATAGAATAAGAAGCGTGCGTTTGTTGCGGCATAAAAACAAAAGCAGGGAAAAGATTTAGCTATCACAACTTAATCTCACACCTGTTGGAAGTTCTCTCTGTACAAAACACAGCCGAGGGCCATTGAGATGGAACGCAAACATTTAATCATTTTTCATTACCCGTGGCAAATGTAAGAAAAAAGCTGTTACCAACCGGAGTGTGGTAGACGTGCACATGGTTATCTCTCTTTATACTGGGACACTGAAGTCCCAATCTTCATCGAGATTGATACGAGCAGGAATGTATTTATTATTTTTGATTGAAAGTCTTGGGTTCAAGCAAGTTTAAGTCTTTTCTATTTTATCTTACTACAATATATTAGGTACGATATGAACACAGTGAGTAAGCAATACTTGATTCATTAGGTAGGTTTTCTGACTTCAATTATTAGAATCTTTTCGGCACGTGAACACTCTGGTGAAGACAGAATTGAAAAACTACAAGCATCGCATTAGTGTGCTTCAAGTAACTTATGAATTGATAAGTGATCGTGGATGTGTAAGCTAACGAAACATCGTATTCTCTTACTTGTAGGTTATAATTGCGTTGCATACTTTCAAATAGTTTTTCTTTTTTTTTTTAATAAAATCCCGTGTTAAGTATGATTAAGAGACGGGTGCAACGAGGTAAGATAGGAGAAACGATCAAAAACTGAAACATTACTCGATAGCATTATAGTATCGCAATGTGTCAACGCAAATGCGTTGGAATTGAAGGTAGTTTGCTATGGTATCGGTCCGATACCAGTGCGTAGAGCCGTAGGGATGTTTAGTCTTGTTTAAAGAAAACAAATCATTCTACTGCGTAGCGATTAGGATGTGTCGATTGCGGTGTATGCAAGTATACGAGACGGTTGGCACATTTTTTTGTGACTAAACGGCAGTGGGATACGCTATTGTAGATTATAGCTGAACAAGTTTGCAGCGAGCCTTCGCGGATGGGGCTATTGATTGCATCGACCGTTGGCGAAATATTGTCAATGATCGGTCAGGAAGTTCAAGCAATCCGAACAATTATTTGAAGGAACCCTTTGCCTTTAAATGAAGTGATTGCCTGATCATGCTTTCGCGGCTAATAAAAGGAACCAGTATCCATGCACGAGAGATACGATTGTTAGCGCATGGCTATATCGTTGCATCAAATTAAGTGAGCAGAAACAAAAGTAGTGTGTAAGAGGATTTGATGAGATTCATAGCATACCGCATCTGATCATATATACATACTTACATACACACTTCCTTTCATCCTCTCCGAACGACTAAGAATTGATGAAAAGAGCAAAGTGAAGTAAAAACTCTTACTAAGACTATGAACCTTTGCAATGATCTTAGCTACTTGATACAAGTAACTCGAACGCAACTCAAAACACGGCAAATGTTTAATAGAGGAACCGTGCGAAAAAGAAAGGGTTTGCAAATCACTATGTTAAGAAAACTAAAAGAGTAGATTAACAGTACTCAGTAAAATAAAACGATAAAATGAAATATATAAAGTGCATTTTTTATTGAATTAAAAATGTGTCCGAATGAGTCTGGTGGATGCGATCCTAAAACAGCCCACAGTAATGTACTAACATCGGAAGTCGCATTTTTTCCTTTCTCCGCTATCTACAGTATGTCCCATAAAAAAATGCGAAAATCGGTACCTCAGATTCAAATTTTTTTTTTCAAACAAAATAATGAAACAAATTGTCATTTTAGTTAAGGAATCGTTTCTTAAGTCTTTAATGATTACATTAATAATTAGGTATACCATTTTTCTTGATCGCCTCCTCCATACAGGGACAAAATCGAGAGCATACCTTCTGAATGTATAAATCAGTTTTCGAGATCCACGCCTTGGCAATTGAAGCTGTCAGGAATCCAACGATGGTGCTAGAGCGTTCACAGGCCCTAACCTGAGCATGTGCCCCTGTTATTTAATCTAAAGGATTCAAGTCCGGGCTGGTGGGAGGTCAAATATAATTGCCAAAAAATCCATGTTTTTCTTCAGCCACGGTTGAGTTCTTTTTGAGGTACGTCACGGGACTCCATCCTATTGGTAAATGACGTGTTTTTGTGCTGCAAAGTTGGCTTTTATCCATGGCAGAACGTGGTCCTTCAAAATGTTCATATTAACCTCGGTATTAAATTTTAATTCAGCTTTGATAAATGCTGAAGGCATTTTAAAGCTATTGGGCGAAATGGTCTCAAAATCTATGATTCCAGCCGAATGTTTGGTTGTAAACTTGATTTTTAGGTTCTCTGGAACATCCTCAATCTTCTTAGGCGTTATAAATCTGTCTGTACGTGTGTTAGACACGGGATCGACGATGGACATTTTTTCATCAGAGAATACGATGACGATATTCTTTTGTTTTGATGCTGACACCAAACGTGTCGAGAACTCCAGCCGTAGTTGTTTGATTCGGTCTGTTACAAGGTGATGCTTTACTCTGACTCTGGATGAACATTTCAAGTCATGTTTGATCATCCTATGCATGGTAGTTTTTGAAATATCGGCTTCCTTAGCCAATTTCCGGATCGATCTGCTACGATTTTGTCTCACTCAACCTCACATTGATCTGATGACTTTCGGCGTGCGAGTGGACCGTGGATGGCCACTTCCTGGCTTCGTGGGATGTGGTCCACCAAAGAGTGATCGTAGGATACAGCAAACAGTGGCCAGGTGGCATCCTGCGATCGATACAATTTGTTTTACGGGCTTTTGGGCGAGCAGTAAACTAGTCACAATCTCCTTTACGAACATTTTTCACATCTTTATTACTCGAGAATCACTCTTTTGATTACATCGTCTCATAGTATACTACCAGATGATTACACACACACATGACCTTGGTAAAAATAACGTTTAAAGTTACCCAAAAATGAGCATTGAAAATTTTCGCATTTTTTTATGGGACATACTGTAATGGCTAGAGTGACTAATTTTGTACTTTTACAGTTGATGCACGAAGTGTAAAAACCATCTCTCTACCTCGGAACTGTACGTTCCTCAAGAACCCTGGAGTAAGTTCCTGGACCGTGGATGACCCATATACCCACCACCACCTAAGCTTGTTTTTTGACAGCTACCGTAACTCACGGCACTCATCACTATCGGTTTGACAGATGGTTTGTCAAACAGCCGAATAGCGGCGGATCGGATTCCTTCGTCAGTCACTCTTCATCAGCTGACGGGTGTGGATGTGCCGTCGGTTCGCGGTTCGGTTTCGAAGTACTAACTTTCTGGCAGCGCTTTCCACGTTCGCTTGAACGAGTGTTTGTGTGTTTGTGTCTCGAATAGTGTACGTGTGCTACGGTACGTGTTTCTGTGGTTGTGTACGGTATCCTGCGCAATGTTCTGATTGTTGTTTTCCAGTGAAACGGTACGTCTTTTATTCGGGGTGGAGCAGTGATCTATGCTATCGGCCCAAATAGTGCCCCTGCGTTTGTGCGTAAACCGCAGCAACAGCAGTAAATCAAAGCAACCAAAGTCCCGTTGCGTTTCCGCCTTTCGTCGTGTGGGAGAAAGAGTGCGAGCGCGAAGGTGCGGGATAGAAAGAGAAGCAGCAGCGAAAGCGTAGAGTGCCGATACATAGATCTATGTGCCTATGAGGCACCTTGCTTTGGCAACATTCTACTTTTTTACGTGCTCGCTGAATCCGGGTTGAAAACGCACGAATCATTCCGGGAACGCGTGCCCGCCACATTGTGCCAGCCAGATATTCCACATTCTCGCACAACTATTCCACGCACGGTGGTCCTCATCTTCATCGGGGCAAATCCTTAGATCCCGTAGTTGTCGTGCCCCGTTTGGAACGTTGCCACGAGCCGAAGAAGAAGACAAACTGATTTGAGGAAGTGATTCTTTTTGAGCAGAAAAGATGTGTAGCGAGGTTTGTTTTGTAGTGGTCGCATCAGGCGCTAGCATTGTCGCTGCACGCAAACCAGTGTGCGCTCCTGCTATCGTTTATTCCTGTTCGCCGACGACAACAACGGCGATGCTGTGTGTTGTGTGAACTTTGGTTCGGTGCATGATCTTGCGTTCGTTTCCAAACAGGTACATTCCGTGTAAAAGGAATGGTTCCGAGGAACTGGGTTAACTAGGTTCTTCCGCTGCTTGTAAACAGGTTGAAAATCTCAGCAGTTCCGAGGGAACTGTCTCATCGTTAGAAAAGAACCAGCCCAACTGTTCGTGAGATTTCTTTCCCAGCATAAACACAACAAATATAGCATGCCAGATATGCCCATCAAAATATTTTGACGATGTGTCTTTTTTCTTTTGTTAACTAATGCTGAATTGATTTCAAAACTCCATAAGATTTTATAAAAGCATGAATCTGATGGTAAACAACATCTCCGTGTTGTTTTACGTAGATAACAACTTGCTGACTTTTTTTTGTTCATTTTGGGAAGTCAATTTAAACTTTATGAACCAGTTTGTATGTTGTAGCATATTATTTACACATATTTCAACCTGGAGTAGCATTGGGCTGTTTATTTTCGTGATGTAAACAATGCGTCGTAAACTGAAAACGTAAACATCATTCAACGAAAAGTGGAAAATGTAACTTTTGGAAATTTTATTTTACTTTCTACTTTGTACTGCTTGCAGACGGATGCATTGTCAGGAGTTTCCCCCTAAGCCATAGTAATAATTAGTTGTAGATAAGTTAGATACGTGCTCGTGAACGTTAGCGGGATGAATATTTCCAAGAAGCTATGAGCTAGATGATTCAGATCAGTCAATTCTTGAGGGGATTTCTTTGGTTTCATTGAAAAAAATACCAAATGCTACAAAAACATCTCTGGGGCCCTATTTGATCAGCAAATGATCAAAGCAGTCTATGTCTTCAAACTCAACAGTCCAATAAACCGAAGGACAGGACTAAGGGAAATTGTTAAGAATTTAAATACAAAAAAAAACACTAAAAGCACAAGCAAGTAGCAATAACCGCGAAAGGGCCGCGTTCCCGGGCCCTCCCGGTCCCGTGGAACTGCAAATGTCTCGTGTACTTCAAAAGTATGCAACTCCGAAAGGAAAAAAGAAAATACACACTTTCGTCTCGGCAAACGGGGGTCTACACTACCCGGGGGTCGAAGGAATCTTTTCTTTTTCTTGCTTCTCCAAACGATGCTCGTTCGTTGTGTGGAAGGAAAAGAAAATAGAACCGTCGGTGGAAATACCGGTGCACATAAAAAAAGGAAACTTGTTGTTACCAAAGCTAGCGTGTCCGCGGAAGAAGGTACAGAAAATAGAACATCTTTAAGTCGTGCCAAGCTTGTCGTGTTGTCTTTAACGGTACTAAGCAGTAGACTAAAGAGTATCGCAAAAAGCTACCCATAAGCAGTGGGTCTCGAAAATGGAAGGTTAAATAATTTGGATGGTGTGTGATGTTTATGCTGAATCAAAATCGGGGGGGCGCCAATGCTGAATTGAATGTATAAATGAAAACCGCTGTATAAATCACACCAAGCACCAGAGAAGAAAAGCGAACACCACTTGGCGCATAAATCAACAAAGAAACAGCTATTTGAAGGTAAGTTTGAATTTTAAAAATCTACAATCTATCTAGAAAAGTTCAACGATAATGATTACGCATCTATGATGTAGTACAGATTATTCCAGACACTTAAAAAGTTCTATTTGAAATTTGATTTGATTTGAATTTGAAATAATCGTAAATCGGCTTGCAGAAGTTAAGTTTATATTTGGAAAAAAATCACATGACAATTCTATGAAGCATCGAAAAAAGTATATTGTATGCGTAAATGCATCAGTAAAGCGCAATAGAGACACGAACATATAAAATTGTCTTCATCACGTTGCCACATGTGCACTCGCAGCCGACGGAATTGCATTTCCTGAAGCTGAATTTGTCACGTTTCTAGTGCGTGAAGCATGGTGTGGAGCGCGTGCACAATATTGCGAGGGAATTTCTTTTTCATCCGAAGCAACCCCTTGGGGTGCTAGTGTGCATTACTCTGATACATATTTATTTATTTACTTTTGTGTAGTTTCAAAATTCGCGGAAATCCTTGTACATATGAATGTCGTTTTGCAAATGGACGTTATTGGCTTTCCTGTCCCGCTCGAAAGCTGTTGATTTGTTGGGGGGGGGAATTGCGCAGTGGAATTTAAATGTCAACCGACGACTCTTATTGGGGATTATTTTCCGATCATATGTAGATTGATAGTAAACCTCTAATGAATTTATCACCAGCGCCAATGATGCATTGTTTGTTTATCGCTTTTTGCGATATCGTAGATTAAATAACATTGGCATATCTACCGACACGAATGAGTTGGGAAGCCATGTAAAAGTGTGCATCAATGTTCAATAAAAAAGACTATCCTCTTTACATCATCAAACGATTCCCCAGCAGTTGATTGGGCTTTGGATGGGTTTTGTTCTGCTACAAACCTGTTCTTTATTTTACAACTTCTTGCTAATCTCACTCTCATAACCGGCATTGACTGAGCATCTCGATGGGATGGAAAACAATTTCAAGAAAAAGACACGCGCCCGTTGCTACGTGCCATGCAGATTCGTTTGTAGTTGGTTGGTTGCTGGAAATAACGTGCGTAACGTCTTGCCGTGAAGAAGGGGACACACTGCGACAACGCTGCTCTTGGTGCCGCAAGTACGGAATCGTAATCATCTGCGTTTGACGTGTTTTTTTTCTGTGTGTATCAATGCTCCCCCTTCGCTAAACCCGCGACTCACCTTGAAGCGTTTCCTGCTCGTGAGTCATTTGCAGACAATAATGCCGTCGGTTGCAAAAGGTCTGGAGTGTTTTCCTATATTTTTTTTCTTTCCAACGTTGTATCTTTACGTTCTTCATTGTGTTGTGCACTGGACTGATAGAGTGTTTTTGTTGTAACGATTTTTTTCTATGGAGGATTTAACCGGTCGGTCTTATCAGGGGATATTTGCTTGCATTACTTGCGTATATGGTTGTAAATGCGGTTATTGGCTATAAAAAAATGTGCTAAAACTTTATTTTAACCAAATAAAAAAAACCAAATGTCAGTTTTGCAACATCAAATAAACTTCAACCAAGGACGGTTGCTGCCTTATTTCAAACGCTCCCACTCGGGAAGAACATTCTTGGCCGGGCAGAAAACATGTGTTGTTTCCGCAGCCGAAAACAAACATTATGCAATTATAAATAGACCAAAATCACCTAAATCTTGGACCCCCCACCGCTCTGGATCTTTCTTCCCCGGTGGTACTCCGTTAATTCCCCTTGGGAAGAATTACACATCTTGTGATCAACATAAATCAAAACTTTGCCACATTCTCAGCACATAGCGAGGTTGCGCGAGCTATGATCGCTTTAATTTGGCCTCAGGTGAACCAAGCGGCATGCCATGCCAGGGGAACGCAACAATGTTTAGCATTAAGTCCATGGGGCCAAAACATGGGCCAGCCACCACCTGCTGCATCGGAAGAGCGGCATGGTCCGGTGATCTAAAGTTCATATTTTCACCCTTGGTACAGGACGCTTCACTCGGGCGTTGGGTTGTGGTGTTTTATGGTGTGCTAAATAAATGGTCCTAGGAACGCGTTGGCCGCACTCGCACGTTATAAAATCGACGATAGGCAATCGGGGGAGAAAAGAACATGATAGAATACATGCACGTTTGCCTGAAGGAACAACCGACCCTTGATGGTTTATACTACTTTGTGGGGAAGAATGGTTCGATGATGGGATCTTTATCGCACCACCACCATCACCACTACTACCAATACAGCTGTGCTCGTTCGACCATTCCGGCATGAACACGATCGACATGATGCGATTTGTAAACCTCAAATGCAACGCAGTGTGAAGGGGGGCGTTTTCTTGTGGCGACCCCGACTTCTTGGTCTTCTTCGCGCGCCGGGGATTGCATCGATGACGATGCCGACGGCGATGCTGGCCGATGGCGATCATCTTCATCACACTCTTGCTTTGCCCTCGCCCTGCACCCGGTTCGGTTTGTTTATTCGCCTGCTTCTCGCGCAAGGCTCTTCGTTCGCCGTTCCGCCGAGGGAAGATTGGTTTAATGTTGCCGCGTACGAGCGCGATCATTGGCGAAACCAATCCCTCCCCCCTTGCCCTGGGCATTTGCAATAATCATCCCCACCCTTCTTGATCTTCCTTAGTGCGCAATTAAAAAAAAAATGAAAAAGAAAAATAAACAACTAAAGGCATCCATATTCCGTCTTAGAACGGGGCCGCCCGAAGGGAGCGTTCGGTCTCGCCATGGGCGTCGTTACTGTTGTCGTGTCGTGACACGGAACGCCGAAAGGTCAGAGATCCCTTCCGATAAGCGGTTGCGCGTGTGTTGCGCTTGTCAAAGCCACGATGCGCGCACACAACGCTGAAGTATTGAGATGTTTTGCTGCTGGATGTCGGGGAATGTTGGAGAAGTGATAAGAAGGAGGCAGCTTGCCGGTGGAGAAACGGACCTGTTCTACTTAAGTCAGCCATCATCCCCTCCCCCTCCAGTTTTGTGTTGGAAAGTACAACCGTCAATAAGGTGTGTGTTGGTGCTAGTCATTAACCACTACACCGCCGGCGGCCGCGGCGTGGAACCGAGGGTTGCCGAGGGCAACTGGTGAAAACACCGCCCGCGCATCATTCTTTTTGTAACCGGGTGGGACCTGGCCCTTCCTCTCCTCTCGGGTGAAAGTAGGACCCAGGGAAGGTCGCGGACCGGCTGATCGGAAGTGTCGGAGCGGCGGGAATCCGTTGCCTTGCCGAGTCGCGGAGATTCGCGCGAAGGTCGCCTCTTCACACGATCGACGCGGACACGGGTTCACTCACCTGCGCGAAGTGAATTGCCCCTCGGTGGCGTTTAGCGGTTCCCCCTTCCCGCGTGTTTTACACGGTCTCGTTGCCTAGCCTAGAACCTTGGCTGCTGACCACCACTACGAGCATCTGTTCGGTGGAGGAAACTCATTTCCGATGGGTTTTTTAGTTTGTTAACAAATTTATGAAGATCATCGTTTTTATTTTTAAATTTGATTTTGAATGAAGCAAATCTGATCTGTAGTCAACTAAAAGAGCGTTCTGAATAATGCCGGATTATGATCTACTGTAGTCTTGTTGGGGATATGCTGGATAGTACTAAGCCCATCAAGCATTGCAAGCTGATTTCTTATCCTAGCCATGATCTAGCCTTAGAATAATATATTACCCCTAGCAAACAATAGGGTTTTTTATTCCATTTTTATGTAGAATAATTATATACTACTTCAATTTACCATTTGGGGACGTACCGTCATACACTTATCAAAAACAAGTAGTAGCAGGGCATAAATGCATTTGTTAGAAAACTGCTTGAACTAAGAAACCATCAAAAAGAGGAATGTTGATTGTAATGACTGATGTTTTAATAACTACAATTCTGTGGAATTCCTCCGTCGGCTGTCATAGCAGAATTTCAAACTACTTGCAAGGCACCCTTTTCGAGCTAAGGATCGAGAGGTTTTTCCAAGATTGTTTTGGATCAGCTCCAGCAAAGTTCCTGACCGGGGTTTTCCCTTTGAAGAGTCAGCATGTTTTTACCAAACATTAAATAACATTGTTTGATTTTATAAACGCTACGTAATTTAAAACAATTGCTCAGCTTTTATATACTAAATTCAAATAATTTCGTACTTCGCTTCTGGTTGGTTCGTATCTGACTGGGTTTTGTGGGAACATTTCGCTTCGAAATTTGATAAGCACCAGAATTATCTGTAACATAAATGCAAAAAGAAAAACCGCAAGTAAAACACATGACTACAATCTCAGCAAAGTTAAAAGAAATGTTGCTTTATCAAAATCTCCTTGACCCTTTTGATTCCAAATTTGTTATTCTGTGCTTGTTATGCGGTTAAGTACTATTCGCCACGAAATAGCTTACCGTAATCGTACTGATGGTAAAAATATCGCGTACAGGGGAAATATATTGCTACTAGCAATCCGTATACCTGTAATTCCTTTGTAACGTCAGGATGATATTTTGCAAACTAAGATTTACAAAATAACTATTTTGTTAACAATTTGTTATATTTATTTAAACTTAGATTTTCGCTTCATACCAAATTGTTCAAATTTATAATTTTTTTATAATTTTTTATAGTTTTTTTTAAAATTAATTAACATCTGTGGAAAACAAATTTCGAATCGAACTGAGAGTTTTCGAGTTGGACTGATTTTTAAACATATCATACTTAGTTCAAGTCGTTATAGCCGTACATTAAAAGCCACTTGAGCTCATATCGAAGTCATCCACGCCCATAGTGCGGCATTTTCCGAGCCTGCGTTGGAAAGATGATCCGCCAAGAGGAACGTAACGAATTATGAAAACGGCTATTTCGGGACGCCGCACGCCATTCACTTCGCAGTGAGTTCACCTACACAGCAATAGACAGAGAAGATGTGCCTTAGACGCCGCGACTATCGCAACTCCGCTGGCCATTGTGAAAAACTATCCCGCTATCTGTGTTGGTGCTGAGTGTTACTAACCACCGGCGAGATTCTAATTTCTCCTAAGCAGCAACCTCGACACCAACCACTCCATTCATCATCGTCGTTGTTTGCGCACTTTCTTCCCGCGGTCGGTTGCATAAATGGGGCCACGGTGTTCCAATCACGTCGTAGCACTTCCACCACTCTGGTGCGTGCGGGCTTGGCGACCATGGCGATGATGAGATGACACCGAGCGAAGCGACTCAGATCGGCGACTCACTGGAATCGACCGCATTTGAAAGATCCGCCAGCACAACAAACCCACCAACGCTGGTCTGACGGGGTGGCTGATTGACTGACTGACTGACTGACTTCGCCTGCTCCATAAAGAAAACGGCACATTGGAGTAATCTCCCGGGGATGATTCCGCGAAAGGAACGGAGATGATTTCGCTACGGACAAACTTGTAGCAGTTTCTTCAGTGCATTAATTTCCCACGAGCAAAGACATACACACCCGATCTCGGTTAGTGGAAAACTCTCTCCACGCGAGATTGTTTTCCGCTAGTTCAGGACGTTTTGTTTGAATGTTTTGCCAAGCCATTGTTTTCTCACCGACTGAACTTCAAATCAATAAAACAATAGTGCACTGTTTATTTGCGGAAACAAACCTGGCATCGGGTGGTTGGCCTTGGCGAATTTAGCTGTTTACACTAACCGGAACGCGATAGCGCACTTTGCTATGGTGTGGTAGTCGACCGTTTACAATCGCTTTACGAGCATCCATAATTGTATACGAGGCGTAGATTGCGCGATAATGGTGAGTGATGACTCCGATTGACGGCTTTTTATACAGTGTCATATTTAGATCCACGATTGTATGTTTGATTTTCGCAGCGACAGCACGTGGCTCTTGTTGAACATTCGCTCGGAAACTGTTTGATATGCATTTTTTTTCTAGATTTCAAAACTTTTATTTGTTGCCAGTTAAGAGCGTATGCATTTTGAAAAAAAAATAGTAAAACGTCAAATGTTTAAGATTTCTTAATGATAATGAACAGTGTTGGGTATATTGATGACCAGTCCAACACCTCGGAGGATCTGGATACTGTGGCTAGGTTCATCCAAAACACTGTATCGTCCAAACGATCGATATTTTCTGATAAAATGTCTCAAGTCTTGAAAGAAGTAACAGCGATTTTGCCATTCCTTTCTCGTTGTTTATCAGTTGCCTTTTTTGGGAATTTAGGTTCTTCAAAACTGTTAATTTATGTTGTAACTAGTGATGAGAATAACAACTCTTTTTAGAGATTTGAATCAGAGTGAATAATCATAACGATGATTCGAATCTTTAAATCACTCTTTTGTGATTTAAAACGTGAAAAATGATTTATTAACCTTCGAGGTGATTTGAAATCTTAACTGGGATTCGAATCCCAAAAGAATGAACGAGTGGGTAAAAGAGTCACTAGTCGCCATTGCGATTCGAATCCCAAGTTGTGATTCGAATCCCAAGTTGTGTTTCGAATCCCAAGTTGTGATTCGAATCCCAGTTTGGGAATCACTATATGGGATTCGAAACCCAAAAGAATGAACGAGTTGGTAAAAGAGTCGCTAGTCGCCCATGTAGTGATCCCAAACTGGGATTCGAATCACAACTTGGGATTCGAATCACAACTTGGGATTCGAATCACAACTTGGGATTCGAATCACAACTTGGGATTCGAATCTCTATGGCGACTAGCGACTCTTTTACCAACTCGTTCATTCTTTTGGGATTCGAATCCCAGTTAAGGATTCAAATCAAAGGGAGTCACAAAAACTATCTGTTAGGATTTAAATCGTTCATTCAATATTAAGATTCGAATCACTCATTCATTCTCACTCAGAGCGCACAACACTAGTTGTAACATTCTTCAAAAAGGAAGTATTTATCAGTGTTTTTTTTCCCATCAAGTTTCAAAAAAGGTACAACATCCATGATTCATCCATGGTCTTTGGCCGCAATTAGGCTTACAAATAAATTTTTAACCTTTCTTCATAAGTGACGGAATCCTTATTGGACGAATTTAGTGAAGACATGAAGTGTGACTTCGCGGTACTGCTGTGAAGTGCGAACAAACCTTTAAACTTAGTTGGTTTACTGTTTTGGGCACAATGGATTAAATTAAAATGATAATATTGTCAAACTTGTTCTGCACACAACAAAAATGCTACTCTTGATGATGCTTTTAAAGGAAAGTTGCTAGTGTTTTTCGGTTTCGGATTATTTTTTTTCCATTTGCTTAATGCATACGTTGATAACCTTCGAACGTTCTTGGCTGCATTATCCTAAGTGGGGGAAGTTTACAAAACCGGAACTCAGTACACCGATTCAACACGGCACAAGGGCGACACATGATTGGTTTCGATTGATTCCATGGGCTTGATTTATCTATACTCCTGACTGCTTTATCGATACATAAGATTATGATAAGAACTCATGATTAAACCATATTTGTTTTCCAACAAGTTGACAATAAGTGCTTCCAAGTATTTCAAAATGCAAAGTAACTTATTTTCCATAGTAAAGTAATATTATAAACCCCATCTTATGTCCACGTCTGCTTTTGGATAATCAAAGAAATGATTGAGTGAAAAATAAATTCTGCAGAAACTGCTCTTCGTCATTGCATGAAGGAAAAGGTTAAATATTTTCAAGTAGAACATATTTTCTGTTTAAATCTTAACGTATTAGATGTGCCTAACAGGGATGAGAGAAGAAATTCTAGAAAGTAAAACCATGTTGATTGCAGTCGCTGCAACATATGACGACCTGTCGTTCTTAACACGATTGGTTGTAATACCGTAAACGGTGATGGTATCAAATCAATTTTCCCTTTCTTGTCTGGCCCTCGTTTCCGTAAGGACTCTAAAATATTAAATTTTCCTCCCAATGCAGTCGAGCGTACTGAAGGAGAAAAATCAGGTCGATGTTGGTCCCACGTTTGGCAAGGTTAGGATTTTGCTCGGTTGGAAAATATGGCTTCCCACTGAACGATTTCCGCAAAGGACTTCACTTTGTTCCGCCTGTCGACTTCAACCGAGCCTCTTCAAACGGGGAAGTCCCATCTTGCACGGTAGCTACCGTGTGTGCATCGATGTAAAGCGAGATGTAAAATGATGGTTGTTTGTGTCCTTGTCCATGTGTGTGTTTTTATTTTTTTCATTCCTCTCCTTTAATCTTTGAATGCATTCTCTATGGCATATCCAATCCACTTGAAGGAAGGTGAAATGCATCTCGATTTCGTCGCAATCTAAATCCGGAATACAGGTTCAAGATAATGTGGGATGCGTGTCACTATCGTTAGAATATATTCTATCCTTTGTCGTCTCAGTATGTCGTCGCCTAAATGATCCTTTTCTGGTCTGTTTTCACTTCAAAGGGTGGACGGAATTCACAAATATTTTACAAAATAAACCCTCCCCCTCCTGACGGTGACGACCATGTAGGAAAACCAAGAGATGTGGGTAACAGCTAAAATAGGAAAATAAATACAGCCGGGAGGATGCATTTTTCACGAGGGAAAGCCGGTAGAGGCAACGCTCGCTCGGTGTGTGCAGTGTCTCCGGAATGTGATGCCATTCTTTTGTGGTGCATTCCTGGCTCTGGTTTGAAGCCTTTATCCCTCGTGCACTTTCCTGTGAATTCTTTGCGAATCCGAAAAGCCTTTGAGTCGAGAAACCTGCCACGACGGAGTTTATAGGGCCCAAGCATATTGTTGGTACATTGGCGAGCTTGGGAAGTTGCAAGAGAGAGAGAGGGAGTTCATGTGTGGCTGCTGCACTGGCAAATGAAAAACCCTGGCATTTCCATCGCTTCCGTCACTTCGCCTACGAACAAATAGCAATCAAAACCTCCGGTCATTAAAACTGGAACGGATTCCACTTGGAGTTCTGCTCCTTACTTCCCGTTCTAGAACAGTAAAGATGATAGCAAGCGGCGGGTAAAAGGATTTACTCCTTGCTTCGGTTATGTGAACCCCATTACGTTTGGATTGTTGGTGACACATTGCACCTTATGTTTGGGTAAGGAAATGAAATGCGACCCCGGTGCATTTTGATGTTCGATACATTTTTTTTAAACGTTACATTGGAGCAGAGAATAAATCAGGAACAGCAATAGGTGAACTCATGAGTTGCATGATTTTCATGAAAAGCTCTGCTGGGTTATTTTGGTTTTATTTTGGAAAAGTAGAATCGTTTTCTACTTCTAGAAGAAATGTAAGATGATCATTTTCTATAAAACCTAATTAAAAGGGTGTCCAATATATTCTTATACAAATGCAAACATCAGCTACTACATAACATTATGTCAAATTTTCTCAGTACTATTTGCAATGGAGACATACTTTAATGTAGATAATTTACAGAATATGTTTAGCAATTATTCTGCAATGTGTTTTTATTAGGTTCATGTGCTTTTTCAAGTTTTCAAAGGCGACACGCACGGCTGTCATCGCTATTTTATTTCAAATTTAAAACATTGTGGCATTGAAATGATCCAAAATGGACATATTTTGTTTGTTTATGTTTGGTAGCGTATATTGACACTCAGCATAATTCATTGGCTTGAGATTTGGTGAACCGGGAGTCCAGTCTTTATGGATAAAAAAGACAGTCGAATTTGCTCGTTAGCAGATATGGAATGTTAAACGGTGCTTAAACCCTTTTACATATTTCCCCAAACATGTTTTCCATCTTTGCCTTCTCGACGTGTTACAAAAAAAAACCTATTATAGAATTTACAGAGTTGACCTTACCGATGTCGGATGAAAACAAGTGGTATTCTCGTCTATTTTTTTTATACCTCCCTTATCCATTTTGAAATCATTGAATTTTTCTATTGTTGTACAGAAGACCCTTGTTCCTAAGAGACCTAGATCTGTCAATTTAACAGTCTTGGGACTATTACAGAATAAAAAACTTTCATCGGAAAAGACAAACGCTATGTCCGCGTGCCAAGGTAGCATGTTTTACCTAATCCATTTAATCTTTTTACTAAATACAAACAATGAATAACAATAGTCAAACAATTTAGTATCTTGTGTAAACACAGTAGAATATTTATATATAATATTTATAAAATATGTAGAAAGTGTATGAATTGTGGAATGAGCTCTACGGCTCGATGAAAAAGTATATGATAATATATTGGACACCGTGCTTATGGCATCGTAATTGGAGATGGCCTGAGGCTGTATTAAATTAGTTCAGCAATACCAAGAACACGGTTTTTGAAACATTATTATATCACTAACAAGGAAAGACACTCCATTTCTTTTGCAGCCATCCCACTTTATTCGATTTCGTTTCGGTTAATGTTTCCTCTTCAGAATTTCGACTCAACGGGAACGGGCTAATTTTCGGCTTTGCCTTTTCCCGCTGGACGAGTTTTAGCGAATTGAATTCGAATTACAGTCAGTTTTGCAGAAAAGTATGCGTGTGTGTGTGTGTATTATGCTGGCTGGGTGAGGCTGGGTGTCGAAACGAATAGCATCCCTGACAGTGCGGCGCAACTTTTTTGAATAATTTGCTTGATTGCATTTATAAATTGAATCGATCGGAGGGCAACACTTTGGAGCATACCGCGTTCCAACTTTTTCACACTTTTGCTCCGGGTCGGTTTCACGCGCGCGCGTCGTGCGCCAATTTTTTTTGTTTTCCCTCCGTTTCCGAAACCGTGCGCCTTTCTTCTCTATTGGAAATAAGATAAAAATCCCGAAATCCCAACGGCAGGGCCTCCCCTAGTGGAGTGGTCAGGACGGGATTGCATTGTAGGCAGATGGGACAGAGAAAAAAAAGGAAAGGGAAATGGAAAAATATCCGGCGAGTCAAGCTAATGCATTTTCCCTTTCGGTACGTTCGAAATTTATCGCACCCAAGTTCCTTCTGGTGCTCACCGGGCGAAAGCGGCATAAAAATATATTTATCTCCTTTCCCGATTGCGGCACTGCCTGTCCCCGGGATGGATTCGGTGGATCGGTTTGAGTAGGAAAAACAGGACCATCCTACCCCACTCCCACCTTGAATGCTCTAAAACACTGCCTCTGTGTAGAACAGTTTCTCTTCCGGTACGACGCCATTTCCTTGCGGTTCCTACCGTCGAGTTTTTCGCGTTTCCATCTCCCTTCGCGAAGTTCAATTTCCTTCCGAACGAGGGGTAGAGGAGAGATTGGAAACCACTAGTGCGCGCGCCATCGTAGCCGGCCCCGGAACCAGATCCACTCGGATGGAAGAATCCGTTTGATGCTAACGTCTTGCGCCCGTCGGCGAAGGAAGTTTAGCGGAAAGGCGAATGTTTCTTTTGCCGAAAATGGTTCATAGGCGAGGGTGGAAAACTTTCCCGGTGCTCCTAATGCTACAGAAGGCAAGAATGGAAAGGTGTGTGGGTATATAGGAATTGAAAATAATATTGCTTTACATTTTCATGAACATTTTTTTTTTTATGTACGCTGCTTTATTTTATTTATGCTTACTCTTGTTCGAATGTTTTCAAATGATAACGAATATTACTTTCGAAAGATCATTTTAATGACTTTTTATTTCGATAGCAATTATTCCGCTCTCTGCCTATGTTTGATCGTTTTCTTTTTTCTCGAACCTATTCGTCCCTGCTTTTGTGATGGATCTGTAGTTTTGAGGGCACCCTAATAGGGGGACGAGATTTCAATTTGATGTTTAAGTTTTCTGTATGCACAGCCCTTGAAGCAGCTCCTCGAGGGAGCTACACAAGTTTTACGCAAGTAGATCTAAATTAAATCTATTTTCAAAATGCAATAACGTGCTTCAGCGGGGGGTGTGGCTGCATCCGTAGCTGCCTGGCTCCCACGAAGGGATCAAGAGGATCAGCTCGAGTGAAAATCCGGACAAGTTCGGGAGAATAATAAAATCCAGTCGAGTGTGACAGTGGTGAGCCCCGGGAAAAAGGTGAAAGTTATCGACGAAGGAAACTTTTTCCCGACCGGCGAGTGTCTTCTGCCACCGCAAGCGCGCGGAACAGTCCAATGGGTTGGCGTAGTTCTCCTGGAAACAATTCGTGGAGGAAAGGGAATTGCTGGAAGTACCCAACCCCTCCCCCTCCACACACAAACGTCGGTGAATGGGACTTGCTGGGGGTGGGGTTGATGGCGTAGAACTTTCCTCTATCCGAGGGCAAGATAACGTCGGTGCAAGAGTTGAAGTCGTAACGAAAGTAACGCTGGTCTCGGGAACGGCGACCGGTGGGAATGTCCAGCGTACGCTGCTGCGGCTGCACTGAGCGCGAACCATCCGAAGTCATTTTGAAGTTTTCAAGTTGTGTTCGGCAGTTAAACGTGGAAAAAGGACGCACTTTCCCGGTGGTGGGGTAATGGCGTTCCGGTGGAGTGAAACTATTTACTCGGGAAAGTGGTGAAACAGAGGCCACCCACCGGATCGAATACGGAAATCACTTATCACTTTTGCGAGTGTTTTGCGCGGCCGTGATCGTTGGAAGTGGTTCTTGTGAATGGAAATTTTTCCACTCTAGAGAGAATATTTATTCATTATTGAATTGGATTCGATTTATTATTGGTTTCTCAGGGTAGTTAGATTACTTTCAATTTATTATCTTTAGTTATAGAACTACCAATTTTGTTAGAAATTTCGATTTAAAAATGTGAAGAACTAGCCAGAAGGGCGTTTCTTTCGTATGTAATGTATATTTTAGAGCTCGGACACAAATGCTTCTAAAATAGGAAAAAAAACGAGCACACTAGAGAACTTGATCATTCTCTTTGCGATTATATCTATGAATGTTGTGCATTGTTTCGCCTGCACCTTCTTTGGAATATGCAGAAACTTTAATTACTTGATCGGATGTAGCAAAACGATAGTTTAAAAAACAAATCGTATACAACAAATACAACTGTAAAACTAATTTCCGTTTATTACATCATTCCCTTCTTTTTTGAAGCAAACATTTGTGACAAGAGAAAGTGGCGTTATACACGTGAAAATGTGTTATATTAAAATTCTTTGGTATTCATGTTTAAATCACAATTTTAACTAAACTTGTCAGGTTTGCACATTTGGATCTATTTTAATGCCTAAAATATTGGCAAAAAACTCTAAATATAAAGTTACTTGCATACCAGAATCCTTTAATTGTATCCAGTGTATTTTTAATATTATTCCATTTACATTTCACTAATCGAAAGTAATCCATTCACTCTTAAAAAAGCAGAAACGTTTTTCTAAAGGTTCAAACTAGAGTGGTGAAATGATGATTCAGATTGATGAGTCTCAGTGACTCTTTACTTCGTTTTAGAAATTCATGAATCTTTCAATGAGAGATTGAATAAGACAATCCCAAGCATTCATGAATATTGAAAGGACAGAAAGTAAAGTCACTTGCTTAACTCCAATGAAATAATCATAAAGCTTCGTGGAAGATTTGTGAAAGATTCATGATTGTTGTTTGTATGATTATATATAAACACAGCTGTTATTATTTTCATCACTGATTGAATACATGATTGTTATATTTTTATAGAGGACCTAAATTTTATTTTGAAAAAAAAAAATCATTCGTTTCAGTCACTATCCTGATAAAGCTGTCCGGAAAAAGCTTACAAAAATTAAACCAACTAACTACCGCAGTGCAGGAGATATATTTCAATATATTTTTTTAGTTTTCCCTAGCAAAACTGATCGCCGAGCGTCGTCCTAGGCTGCATTGGTTCATTCGTTATCGATCGCGGGAGTAAATCAACATCGGCAATCCTTTCGGTGTACGTTTCAAACGTTCCGACGCAACCGTTTCCATTTCCGCGGCACCATTGGGCCTTCCGGGGACCGTACCGAACCGGCTTTTATTTTACCCTTGCTCCAACTCAGGACAACATTAGCGGACCACATAAACTCGCACACACAGATACACCATACGGCGAGTTTCGCATTCGCGGATTTGTCACAACTTGGAAAACATATTCTCAGCGCGCTGGCGACCTTCCCGTGATGTGAACGGATTTATTGTTGTTGTGTTGTTGTTGTTGTTGTTGTTGTTTGTCGGTCTTTTGTGGATCAGGCAAGCTTTCGTTCCCTTCGGATCGCAGGACAGGGGACAAACGCATTTGTCATCCGTGGTGGATGTGTATTCGCTTTTTCCTGTGGTTGGTCAACAAACACAGTTGGAAAAACCGAGCGCGACCGGATTGGACACATGAGTCGGCAAAAATGTGTGATTTTCATGGATTTTAGCCTATCGGAAATAGGTTTGCGTTGGGCGGAGGATGTTGCTGCCAAAATATGTCCCCGGGGCGCGGGCCAAGTTGTGTGTCGTACGGTTTTCGTGTTTAGCTGTGGGAGAGACAAAAAGAAAAGCGAGCGCAACGTTTGGTCCGTTATTTAACCGCCTGTGCTGCGCCGTTGTGGTGGTATTCATTTTCCGCAAAACGATCCACCTCCCCCTCCCCCCACTTCCCTTCCTTTCGTACGCCGTGCGGCGTGGCAATCAATCAGTCGCTGCCGGCCAACCAAGCAAAGCCTCCCCAAGGCGCTCTAATTCGCTTGTCCTTTTTAGAAAACCGCATGTGTGCGTGTGGGCATGCACTTGATACTGTTTCGATTCTGATGTTTCGGAAAATCCAGAGCCTGCCCTCCTTCCGGCAGATGCCAGGAGGGAAACAGAAGGACTGAGCAGAAGATCGACAGACGATACGACGACAACGACACACGACGTGTGCCCATTTGCCTGCCTGATGGTACGTGGCGGAATGTTTGGGCTATGAAAATGTCGCCCCCAGCCTTCTCGGTTTCTTCTCCCCATGCTCTGGTCATCTTTTGAAATCGGAACGCACACGCGTCTGACGAGGAAAAACCTAAACGTTTGCAAATGCGGACGATCTTCCGCGGGAAAGTTTTTGAACACCCGCAAAAAGTGTGATGGAAAAACAGGCATTGATGGAAAGAAAACAGTGGCCGCTCGCCGTTCGTATTATCTTTCGAACAGGCGTAGCATTAGCGAGTGGTATCGTTTTTTTCACTCGGATTTATCTTTTTCCCTGTTTTTTTTTCGTCTTACGATAGATAAAAAAGAAAACTTCATTTAAAATCGCTTCCCTAGGGCTAGATAAAAGGAAAAACGGATCGGCCCAGGTGTGGTACTGTGAGCGGGGCTCATCCGGAAATGATTTCTCACAGTACTATCCTCCAATTGCTTTTTTTTTGTTCCTTTGCCTTCCAAGAAAATTACGCCATTTAAAATTATTTTGAGCCAAGACCTCAATTTCAGGGGGAGGACCAAATCCGGCTCACAAATGTTAAACTCCATTCGCCCGAAAATTCCAATCAAACGGTGGAAAACTCCTGCCCCCTATCCACCCTCCGCCCCCTAGCCGAGCATGATAATTGTGCCGGGATAGGTTCGTGAAACAAAGGTCAATCCTCTCCCGGCTGAGGATAACAAGGGCTTTCGATATTGGGCCGATAAATTACTCCAAAGCTTCCCTTTTTATTTGTATTTTGCTGCGAGAAGAAAAAAAACCGGACTGCGATTAATGCTTCTTCTCGCAAACTCCTCGGGTTGGAGAAAAAAAAAAGGTTCGAGCACAGGAAAAAGGAAACCCCTTGAACTACGGACCGGAAAAAAACGACAAATAAGGATCAGCATTCCGACCACCTTTCAACCGTACTATCACTTCCAATATTAATACTACTTTGGCGTAGCTTTCGGGTTGCTTGGAACCCGTTTGTTTGGCATGTCGATCCCGGGCTCTTGGCAGGAGTCAAGCCGAGTTCGAGTGGAAAAACGCTATCGCAAGGCGGGGGAGTAGTTATGGTGCATCCTTTTTTCTATTCGCTTTCCACGCTCCACTCTTGAACGCGCCTCTCGTGCGATGGGAATTTCGTTTTGTTTCGGAAAATCTCCGTGTCATTTGGGGTGGTGGGGGCGATGGGAGGGAAAATAAACAGCGAGGCAGCATGAAACAATCGTGCCATTAGCTTAGCCGGTGCCCGGTTTGCTTTGGAGCCACTTGTTGTTGGGGACAAAAAACAAAAGCGCGCTGGTATGCTGCAAAGGACACATTGGCGCTTGGGAGGAAAAGTTTCCCGTTCTGGATGAAGATAAAGAGAGCAGAATCGGTGGCAACTCCGCCAGTAGTTCTGCGACGGCAGAGGCAGCGCAGAACACAGCAAGGTATCGCCCGGCGGGAAGCGTGCTCGGCGAGATTTCACGGGTCTCCGAGCTTCATCCTTCGGTTAAGGCGAACCGAAAAACAAGCTTCTGGTAAAACCCATCGTTTTCCTTCTTGGCGCTGTTTGTGGGTGAGTGTTTTGCCTTTTAGCCGTCGGTCTTCCTTTTTGGCTCGTCGTTGGCGAAATTTGGCGATGGTTTCGTTTGATCCCCGCCACGATAAAAGCGACTCGAACGGAACCCCCGGCACCGAAAAGCCAAACGAGATACCACATGGCACCGGGCTTAGAGCTTGATGTGCGCTATCGCGCATGGATCGAGAGCCTGCTCTCGCTGTAGTTGTAGGCAGATGGCAAGGGAAAAGATGCTAGAAAAATAACCGATGATAAGAGCAGTGTGTGTGTGTGTGTGTATGCCGATCCAGGCGACCGGAAACCGATTAACCCGGTTGCACATCCCTCGCAAGGAGATAGCGACTCCCTCCTCCCGCCGCGCATCCGAGTGCTGTATCTGCATGGTCCCGCTGTCTGGGGTCTTCTGCCTCTCCACTAACGCCACTTTTGTCACATTATCAGATCGGATTTTCGGTGATGCCATTTAGTGGGCATTAAACGAAAATAAGCTCCAGGATTCGCAGGACACGGTACCGAAATGGCGAAGGAAATTGGCAATTGTATGAAGATGGAGTAAATAATAAAAAAAACAACCTAAAACCAATTGGATTGGGAGATCTGCTGGTGACGGTGTTTCGGGGTGAGCCTTCGAATTAATACCGGTGCAATACCGTTGCCGGCAATTACAGTTGATTTCTGTTTTCGAATTTTTAATTAAAAACTGGCAAAAACTATACAAAATGTTAATTTGTACCCGATTAAATTGTATTAATCTACGTGATTGGCAATTCTTTTTGCAACTTTGATCGCCTTTATTTTTCGATATTCTAGATCTTTCCTTTCTGTTTTATTTATCTGTTGAATCAAATCTCTTTTTTGAAAAGATAGAAATTGGCAGCAGAAGCAACTTAACATTCTTTTTTGTTTTTCAATTTAAAATTTCAAGCATAAAATACTACAAACTTACATACTACAAGTTTTTCCAAACTGATAAGCACGACAATATTTCACTTATTGAATAAGAAATACTTAATCCTGCATTATTCTGCATTCTGTTAAATACGTTTGACTTGTTGCGGTAGTAGTTCGTCTACCGTACCGAAATCGTCAAAGACTACGGTTCCGGTTGAACTTCTTTTAAATAATTAGGTTCTATAGCAAGAAGCAGTATTAAAGGATATTTGAAGTACGATTTTGTTACATGTACGGATTAAAACCTAATAGCAATTTGTTATAAGTTTGTTGTAACATGCATGTTACAAAAATGTTGGTGATAAGTACAGTTGATCCTTATTTTATCCCCAGTTTCTTTGTTTACATGTTAATCATAAAGTTTTGTCTGTTGTTTAAAGACATTTTGGTTTTATGTTATAATTTAATAATGTTTAAATATGTATTTCCTGACGATATAAAATATTCCTGGCTAAGGAATTCTTATGTTGATGCCAGTCTGTACACGGTTTATTAATCTTCTTGCCTTTGGTGATCTAAATTTTGGTCGCAAAACATGACTGTGATGACTTCTTCATCGCACGGAACTTTTTTTTTAAATTATCCATATGGAATAATCAGCTTCTAGGTAATACATTTGACTGGTTTTATTTTCAATTCGTTACACCAGAAGCACCGCAAACTTTGAATCGCATGTGGGACTAAATTTAGAATAAATTCCTCAAGGTCTGCCGTTGAGCTAGGTTTGGCTATTTTAGGTCAACGTCAAAACCACCGACGAAGTGGGACGCGATCCAATCCACAACAGTGGAAAATAAAATAAAAATGTCACAACATAATTTCACGTGTTTGCCAAAACAAACCTCTGCTGCCTCTCCATTGACCCTTGGGGATCCCACCGGGTGAATACACCTTACTTCGCGGCTCGAGGGTCGGTTTTGCTTAACTGCTGCAGGACACGTGACTCAAATTTTCCCTTTTTTATAAATTGTCCATAGAGGCCGACTCGTTTGGGGCCGATTGACGGTGAGTGGGTCAGGTTGGTCGCCCACGGACCCTTTACGGCTCCGTTTCGTCCGCCCCGAAACCGTTTACAGCGTGTTTTAACTCGTGTTAGCCGTTAAGCCGCTCCGGGACTCGGACCGTGACGGGGATCACCTGCCAGTGAACCACGCTGGCGGAAAGGGCACGGGGACGGGGGTGGGACTACCGGGCGGGTGGATTTTCCCCCCGGGCTTAACATTTGTGCAACCCCAAGTAGGCGGCCCAACGGAACTACCTTGCGAGTGGAGAAATATGTTACGGTTCATTTACTTACGGAGCCGAAGTAGAAGTAGAACGAACCCACAAATGCGAACCTTTTCCCTTTGCCCGACTCTGCTGGATTTGCACCGGAGGTATCAACTGGTGACCCGGTATATCGGTAACACGTGGATTAGAGGCGCACGGCGGTGGAGTGTACGGAGTTTGGAGATTGAAATACATTTTTCCATAAATTCGTCCGGCGAAGGATCGGAAGCGGGAAGAGATCGGCAATAATGCCGAACCGTGTATTCACATGTGTGTTTTTCAGTGCTCAGGCCGGGGGCAACATATTCGATGTTTTCTATCGGTTTACATACGATAACGCTCTCTGCCCTGAGCCGTTTGGAAATCCTTTTTTTGCGACAGTTAACATGATTGCTAAATATTATAACCCGTACTGCCCACCAGGATCGCTTATTGGAACTGCAAACATTATTCTCGTATGGTGGAAATATATACAGGGTATATACCTACATATCTGTGTAAGAATATTAAGATATATCTGGTAGCACTGGACTGGTTATTATGGTAAGGTATCAGATAAAAATAACCAGGAAGTATTAAACGTTTTATTTTAAAAATGTTTAGAAGGAAACTCCTATGACATTCGAATGAACTATTCAGCTTAGTACTATTGTAGTACAGTATTTAAAAAAAGTACAGAAACGTAACGGAAAATTCAAAGCACGTGAACCAAAGTGACAGCCGCATTGTCTTAAACGTGTAAAGATATCAGATCGATGCTATCTCATTACCAAAGTTCGATGATACTCTGAAAAATTTAATGGTACTCTAGTGAGGTTTGTTGCTAGTTTTCGAAGTTAAAAAGTGTACTTTAGGAATGCCCTATCCATAACGAAAAACCTTGAAAAATTGCCCTCCACATTCATTTATCGATCTTACAATATCCTTTATGTTTCAAATCCGGTTCTAGACAAAAGGACGGTGGCCGATCGAATGTTTTTTAGGTCAATATTGTTGGGTTTGCTAATCTCCAGCTATTTTTTCAGATACATAACACAATAACCTTTCAGTTACTGTCGAATTTATTTGAAAATAGTGTTACGCATACATGAGAAATAACCTGCAATTTCATGCAAACATTTTTCAGGCCACTGTATTTGGTAAACCAATTTACATTCCTTCATCGTTCGCTTTCCCTTGCGTGTACGTGTATTAATTGAACTGAAAACCACTCCTGACATGTTCCAGAATGTAGTGGATATGTTTTACGCATATTCAAAAATGAGTCTACCATGGTGGAGCTGCTCGTACTAACGTTCGAACACATTCTGCTCGCATTATTCTGATGTTGCGTTCATTGGAAAATCCCTGAAGATGTTTATTTTCAATCGCACCCCGTGGTCTCCTGGGAACGATGAACGGAACGAAGAAAAAAACTCAAACAAAAAGGAGTCCTTCAAACTGTCGATTGTCCAAACGGCAGCTCGTAACGATAATCGTAACGGGAAACGATGCTTAACGCGTTTTACAACGCCATTATCCAAACTCGGGCCGATTTTCCATACATCGCTCGGGCCAGAAGTTGCGCGTTTGTGTGTTTTTCTCTGCCCCTTTTCTGTTGTTTCCTTTTTCCTTGAGCGCTCCAGGTGACACTCCGTGAATGGTCATGGTTATTTTTCCAATGGTCGCCCAAAGAAAGTTGGGTTTAATTTAACGATCGTTACCACAACTGGTGGTGAAGTGCTGTTGGGAGCATCTCCTTCAGCTGGAGAGATTTTTGTTTCATCCAATAACACTATGGTTTGTTTCTTTTTCCTTTTTAAAGTCTCCAGAAACGAAAACCCTTTAATCACCCATAAAGACCGATGTCTGAACAGGGCTGTGTTCCTTTTGTTTTAATTCAACACTTTACCACAAACCGTCACACTATGTTGGCGGACGTGCGTTTGCTACCGAACATATTAACGAATTAACTACAGATGCTCTGCGGTGCGCATTTGTTCCCCGAACCATATGTTGCATATGTTTTCATAATGTTGGCTTGATGTGAACGCGATTTAAGGACATCAGCCGGCCAATCCAGCCGACCGCGGAGGAGTGAAAATGTGCATCGATAGCGTCCTATTTGTCTTGTCTCTCAACGCCCATTTGGGCGTCCGAGAATGATGAAGGCCGCGGCATTATCGACATTAATAATAACTATAATGATGATGTGTGCCGCGTGTGTGTGTGTGTGTGGTTTGACGGTACCTCAGATCGAGTGTATGTTTCGGTGTTTGCGCATCATCGAGTGGGAAAAAAACTGACAAACGGACACGTCCCGGGGATCGATTGAATGATTTATTTTATTGCAATCTTTTTCGCAAACGATCGAAAATGAAATAAATATCTACGAACCGCGGTCCACCGAGGGTGGGGAGAGAGGCTGGCCAGTGTAGACAGCAATATGTTGCACGACTGCTCTCCCGTCTCTCCCCTTCCCCCGCTCACTTCACATGTTGATGTGGTTTGACTGCACAAACGAACCGCTTCCGTCCGCAGAAAGGGACCATCGCGCCCCATCGCCAATTCCCGCCGTTCGACAAGTCAGTAAATTAATATATGCACCGTCAAAATCGAACAATAAAATGGAGACACAAACAAAATGAAACGCGCGTATCACGCTCCAGTGGAGAGGAGTCACCTTGGAACTGGCGCGGATGGGACATGAACATATTTCAAGCAGCACAGCATAGGGCGGGAAGAGGACCACCCACCATCCGATAATTAATTTTACAACATTTTCATTTAACTTCATTGAATCACCGTGGGTATTGCACTGCGCACGGGCCTCCATGAGCATCGACATCGACATCGACATCGTCGTTGGCATGGCATTCCACTTCGATGTTTGGGGAAAGGTTGGGGACAACAGCCACAAAACGACAAAAGAGGGTTGACTGTGGCAAGTAACTTTTTAATGAACCCCTTTGCCAGGTAAAAACAATTGCGCCTGGTTTGGTTGCATACACTGTTGCCTGATAACGGTGCGTTGCTATGCGGAGGGGGAGAAAAGTTCTATAATACCAACAACACACTCAAAAACATCCTGACGAACAAACCAAATGTTCGAGCAAATATGATTGCTGTGCAATGTTTCGTGGAACATGTATTTAATAACGTTTAAAAATGTAGACACACGCGTGGTGTGCGATAATATTACAGGATTTCGATTCATCGATCTAATGGAATGTTTCATTAGCTAGACGGAACCGTTTTAAAAGCATAGGGGATATTTTCAATCGGTTGAGAGAACTTTACAATCATAAGGGGGAATGTTTCAGACAGCTAGTGGAATCATGCAAATCCACCGAAGGGAGCAACCGGTTAGGGGAGTAAATTTGTGTCTTCAATTTTGGCATGCACTTGTTTACACTCGTTTGTCAAGCAACGAATTTGATACGATAAACGTGCAGAATCTCACATCAAATGTCACACATGGACTTTTCACTTTGCGTTTACCTCAGCGGATCGATTGTTTAACATAACCGTTTTTGACAAGTCGGAAAAAAGCTGAAAAATCGGAGAATATTGTTGTGTTTTAGTTGAAAACAACTTACACGATTTTCAAATGTTTAATTATCCAAAGTAATATGATTCCTTGGCATAAAACCAATGAGTTTTATGAAGTAAGCAGCTCGCTCCCCGAACCGGTTGCAAAGCTCCCCGGTGGATTTGCACGATTCTCCTAGCTGTCTGAAATATTCCCCTATATGATTGCAAAGTTCTCTCAACCGATTGGAAAATATGCCCTAAGCTTTTAAAAATCGTTCTCTACCTATTGAAACATTCGATTATGTGAATCGAAATCCTGCATCTGTCCTGTTCGGTGTGAGACGCATTCACTCTCAACAGCATCAACTGAATTCATCGACGCTAAGAGTCATTTTATTTCTTGTCTGTTTGCCATCGGATGCGATTTACTTTTGCTTTTCACTTACTTGCTACTCCACTAACAGAAACATACAATTATGTGATGAAAATCGAATCCGGGGCCATTTCAATCAAAGCGGGGCCGTAATGAAACTTTCATTGGAAGCGCAATTTCCCAACAGCTTTCCGGGAGGAGCTCTCCTACACGCCATACGTTGTTCGGGTGGGAATGATTGTTGATTTTCGTGCGCCTGAAAAACGCCCATTTTTGCCGCGCACGGACGGCTGTGGGTTTTTGTTCAATTTTTATCCTTTGCAGCCATTTTGGGGCGGAAAACTTCGGGAAGCGGGCCGGAAAGCGCCGGCGACGCGCGGTGTGTTTCCATTTTAGATTTCATTTTAAATGATATTGATAGCTGCCGAATTGTTTTATGTAGCGTTGATAACACATGAATACACACGCGCACACACACATACCTACACATGGGGGGAAGGAAATCCTTTTTTGTAAGATCGTTTGATTCGTTCTGCGTTCGGTGGGGGACTGAGGAGGGAAGAAAGGAATGCAGTTGGGTAATATTTTTATTCTACCGAAAATGTGCAACGGATTTTTCTTCTCGATGCTCAGTGTCCTCCTGCCCCCCTCCCCCGGGATCGCCGCCATAATTCTTTTAGCATCCGTCCTTCCGGTTGGATGCCTTTTTGTCGAACTCCCCGGAGCAGATTGTGAAAATTTGATTAACATCCGAACGATCGCGCGTGACCATTGGCTGAGAGAGGGGAGGGTGCGAAGGAGGGGAGAAGTCCAACGTCGCTTCCAGTAGTAGTGCAGTGTGCCGGCTAAGATATGGCTCCCTCCCAACCCCCGGATGTCGTTGACCATTGGCGATTTTTAGTTCGTTGCTCGCTGTGCCATTGGTGAGCGGTGGAAAACTTTATCCTCACGGCACAATATAGGAAAATCCACCATCACCACCGCAAGGCCTTCTCGGGAGGGAGAAAAAAAAACCAACCAATCAAAGGGCGATGGCGCAGTGCCTAGGATTCGGTGCCATCTGCATCGAGCGTGTGCCAGAACGGATTTATTAGTCTGTCTCGATTTCGGAGGATCTCAGACGCTGAAAAGGGGGCCTGGAGCGGTGGAGTTCCGCCACCACCATTCCGCGTCGGTCCTGCTTTTGTCTTCCGAACCGTCACTACGACGGTGCACTAATACACTCTCGCCGGTGAGGCGTGGGGGAGACGGCGAGGAGTCAATCGAAAATCAAATAAAATTTATGGCTTAACATAAATATCGATATAAATTTATTCGCTCGTGACGTTTTTTTTTCTTTTCTTCCTCGGGTGTTCTTTACTTCTTCACATGTATGTGTTTGTGTGTGTGTGTGCGTACAGGAGCATTTTTGTTGGCACGTTTGGCACAGTCGGTTTTGGTTGCGTGCATCTCGCGGTGCTGGCTTTTTCTTCTGTCTGCCGCTTCTGGTTTTTTTGCACTAGAAGGAATCCATTCCGTGGCAACGTGGCCCCATTTTCCGAATAATTCAAAGCGGAAAGCAGTTAAACGGGGGTACTTTGCGAAACTCGTGTCAATGGCGAGACTTGCGTGATAGCATCATCAACGTTAAGGACGTTTGTAAAAGATCTACGTGCATTTAGAAAAGTTGCAATAAACTGCTTTTATTATTTCGTGTCACACAAAAATGATAAAGGTAAATAAAATCAAAAAGTTTGTTCGAGAATTAAGGAAAAAGTGGAAAATATTACCACAGCTCGGTAATAATCCATTAAATCTGTGCATTACCGATCCTTGTGAAACGCTTTTCCATTCGTTCCCTTTTTCGATTTATCGTCGGATGGAAACTTAAAACCTAACATATTCTTAGTTATCGTTCCCGATGCATTCAATCGTGAAAACATGAAATCTTTGACATAGTTTTTACCATCTTATCCCCAGCTGCCCCTGCCTAACCCCGCGCGCCCGTGACCCGGACAAATGCATGAATCTTTTGATATTTGTCTTTTTGTCACGTTTGAGACACGACAGCGAACCGGGTTGGAGCAGTGACAGGAAGGAAGATATCAAAATCACATTATCCCAGATTTCACATTTGTCAAATGGTTCTCCGTTCCGTTCCCCACGCGTGTGTGCGTTCTCGTTTGTACGTGCTTTGAACAGCTTTGGCGTCATCCTTTCGGTAGTGGGATGTCGTCAGTCCTCTGCTCTGCTCCAAATATGCGCACAAATGTGGTCAATGCCAAATGCTCCGCATGCAACCACATCGGGCAACCACTACCACGGCCACCACCACCACCAGCTTCCGTCCGTCGGGTTCAGTGTGCGTCGTTGCAAGTGGTTCGGTTTTTAGGTGAATCAGCTTGCGGTGATTGCTGGATGCTGCTGCATCGGTTTTGTTAGTGGTATTGCGGCTCCATCTGAAATTCGTTTCCTTTTTTCGTCCATAACACTACCTACCTATTTGTTTTGCATTTGTTTTGCTTTTTTCTCTCCCGGCCACTGGCAAGGACCTCCAAAAGACAGAGTACGAATACGGGTACCAGCGTACGGTAAAATCGCTTGCTGCATTGTTGGTATGGCTCGGGGAAGATGCTAGTGGAAGTAGAACTTCAGTACTGAATTGCTTCTGGGAAAGTTAAGCACATGCGAGTACTACTTTGGGAACCCTGGTGCATATTAATATGCATTTTACTTCCATTTACATCCATATGCATAGAATCCCAGGTCTAAGAAAGGAAATTTATACGCCTCAAGTAGTAAAGATGTATTTGATCTCATTGTTTCGTGAATTTATCGTAGCGGTCCCCCCGTTTTCAGTTATTCATTGAACCGGTTTAGCTCTACTTATCGTATTACATATTCGAATTTGTGAAGTGCATCATGCACTTTTGAAATTCATTCTAATGTTATGGAAGATGTTTTGTTTACTTTCCTTATACGGTGCTTTCCCTTGCTGAGTTGAAATCTCATTGATCATTTCCAAATCTATTACGATGTTTTGAAAATTAAAATGTCTTATTTTTGCGGTATTTTTTAGTATCTTAACACTAGAATACATTGCTTTGGAATCTTGCCCGAATGCTTTGTAGCGGTCTTTTTAACCGCTCTTTTTGGCTGCATCCTATGTATAACTTTCGCTTTTCGTCGTTTTTCAAATCTGTTAACGGCTACTAGTATATTATCTTAATTATCTTTAGGTGGTTTTGGTTTTTATGTTCACCTCTTCATAGTTGAGCTAGCTTGCTGTAAAAGCAAAAATGATCAAAATTGTTTTTTTACTATTTTAGCTTTTTCCAAGATGTCAAATGGAAGTTCCGGAAAAAAGAAAGCAATTCAGGAAGCCAGCTGTAAAAATAATTTCAGAAATTATTTTATAATTTAATATGTTTATTAAATTAAATATATTTATTTTTTAATTTATTATATTTACTTTTTCATTTATTTTATACAATTTTTTGTTTTGATACAATTTTCTGCCGTTTTCGAAAACAAAAAAATTGGAGCGAATCAAGTTTACTGTTGATACACTAAAACAGGCTCGTAAAATCGAGGTTATGTACAACTGGCTAGCAATTTAAGACCCTGCTGCAAAAGAATGTTGTTTATTGAAATGAATTATTCAATTTATTATAAGCTTTTTTTTATATTAAATTACCACGAAACATAAATTTTTCCGCTAAATCACGACAATAAGCCTCTTAAAAAGTGCATGCTAGAGCGCAAATTGCTACTTGCATCACCCGAGGATTTCATTGCCATTTCCATTTCGAGTGCTGCCTATTGAATTAACCTTCGGTGGTCCCACTTTGCCAGCGGCGTTCTCGCTCGCTGCGACGTATATCTCCGTTCTATCCCTGTACGCAAACCACTTTGAGCAAGAGTGCGCCGTTTTCTTCCAGCACCAGCAGCAGCAGCAGCAGCGAGTGGTGGTTGGGTGACAAAGTTGCCTTGCTCGTTTTCTACAAATTGTATTATTTGCAATCGATCGCGTTCCTCTAGCGTAGCGGAAGACGTGCCTCCGCAAGGTGAAGCACTATATCAAGGTAATGGGGTTCGGGCTGCACCTGGGGGGAAGTTCTGGAGCGGTTTCGTAGCGTGTCATGCACGGAAGATGATTTAATTTTCTGGTGCACAATAATTCAACCACGGCGTGGCAGCTGCGACACACACACACAGCGAGTGCCGTGCCATGGAAAATCCTTTTCCAACGTGACGGCGGGATAAAATATGTATTGAATTCCGACCGAACACACGCACATACACACACTCACAGTCTACGCTTCGACCCGTCGTCTGTGACCGTGTTTTGCCGAGAAAAAGCACCGGATTGCACAAGTGCAAAGGTATGCAATCTCTTCCACGTGTTTGGTGGGGGCAGGAGCTGTGATCGGTAACTGGCGCCATTTTTGAAAGAAAGAAGAACGAAGGAGCTAGATCCGACCCTCCCACCCCTTCTGCGATGCGGAGAGCGAATTATGAGACATTGAATAATTTGATTGAATAAAATTCAATATTTTTCAATATTTTCTTTGCACGCTAGGGAGGGAGGTTAGCCGCTTGCGACATTTCTTCGACAGAAATGTTTTTCTTTTTCATTCGTCTCGAAAAGTATTCCCGATTTCGTATCCATCTCGACTGCCTTTCGTGAGAGTGTTTTCGTAGCACATGTCGAACGTCTTCCAAGTATGATGGCAACGTTCTAAATTCCGAAACTATCCGTTCGCCACCTCCTTGTTCTATCTTCGTTTTGGTTTGTTTCAGTGATCACTTTCTTCAAATTCTGAAAACATGATTCTAGATTTAGTGAACCGCGTATGAGCAATAGTTTTACTTTAATCCATTTCAATACTTGCAAGCTCTGTTCAATTTATATTTAAAGTAGATCAAACTAAAAAATAGAAGAAATTGCTTGAGAGAAAAGTGTGACTAGAGTTATCAGTAGTTAAAATTCGTGTGTTCCCTGCTGGGCAGCGTGAAAAAAGAAGGGCTCCATACGGTCTCCGAATTCTCGAGCAGCATCCAATCGATCGGCCGTTGGCGACAGTGGGTGTTAGAAAGTGTTCTAACATGTGCAAAGGAATGTGAAAATAAGAAATTTAATAGGAATTTTGGAAGCGGAAAAAAACCAAAAAATTAGTCTTTATTCGGTTCCTATTTGCACAAACCCTGATTGCGCCCAAACATGCCCTATTTATACTTTTCTCGCGCCGATGGCCGACGCCAAGGGTCATCGATTCTCCCGACAGCCGACGCGTCAGCTGATCGACGAAGTTCCCTTTCTTATCTTGATGCTATCGGGCTGTCTGTTCTCAGCCGAATTGGCAGCTGGCGTTAGAATCAAAAGTGTTTCTAACAGTGGGTTTTCTCCTCCCGCATTTATTTTTTTCTGCCAACCGAAAAGAAAAATGCGTGCAACACGACGCTGGTGCCCCAAAGATGCCCTTAATAATCGATCCGATGGGCCCAACTCGACCGGGGTCGCCCTTTTTGTTTTATTTTATTTTTTCGTCGCGCGCGCCCAATCGATATAAACCGACTGTGTGCACTGCGCTATCTTGTCGAGTGATTCCTTCCGTGTCTTGCGAAGAATCGGGGTTCCGTTTCGATGGTCCCTTCCATCAAGGCCACACCACCATTGGATGTTTAATAGATGGTGTTCGATAGGAGTGTTCGATCGACCAGCGTTAGGAACGCTATCGACGGGGGGTCTCCACTAACGTCTTGAGTTTTTCTTGCCCTTTTTTATGCGGTACGATGACGACAGTTAGCTCACATTCTTTCCATGCTTTGCCCGTCGCCTTTTGTCGGTGGCATTTATGTGAAAGTGATGTAGAGTTTACTTTTTTTTACAGTTTTGCTTCTCTTAGAACCATGCGATATGTTAAGGGCTTCTTGTTGGCCGTGTTCTTGACGATAGCGAGATGATTATATCGTTTTAGATAACGTGCAACCAACTCAAGAAGAAAACTGATTACTGAAGTAATATCCGTTCCAGCTTTACCGAGGTTTCATTGTGTTGGTATGGTTTTTTAATCCACTGTCATCTAAACGAGTCGAACATGTGCAAAAGAGCGTCCGAAATATTTTAGAACATTTCGTGAAAGTTTTGGTAATGAGACAGAATTGTGGAGAATAGCATTCTATGGCCTTGTCTTAAGATGTTCAATATGCCTCAAGTATTTCTCACACATAATACATTTTTCATTAGCAAATTGATCAATTTTTCGATGTTGTTGGTTATTTTTATATATATACTGTGTTTATGAAGCTCACAGTATCTATTAAAAATTAATTAAAAAATCTATTTAAAATAAAATTATTTGTCTTTTCCTTATCCTTGGGTTCTGAGACACAGGACTTCAATGCGTTTTGGGGCTTTCAAAAGTAATAGAATTCCTTATTTATCTTGTATGTTATGCGAAACACGGCACGAACATCCATCAATCTATTCGTGCAATCGCCCTTAGTCTATCCGCGGAATTGACTACTAATAACATCGAATTAATCTTCTGTTCGATCGGCTACGTGCGTTTCGTGTTGCTTTCGATCGTGTTTTGGGTGAAATAAATTGGATCTGATTATCCGGTTTCGAATTAGCAGTGTTCTTTTTGCTTTGTATATTTATTTTCCTTCCTACTTCTCCCTGCAATTGTTGAATACTTTCGATCCATCGCTACTGAAAGACTTCGTTAATTTCGATCCTAGCTGGCGGAACTGGTAGTAGTGGTACAGTGCGAGGCCGTTGCCCCCTCGGGGGTATCTTGTTCTCAAGGCGTGTGTTTTTGTTTGAAATGCGGCAACATATCCTTCCTTGCGTCCAGTCCCCAAAACAGGGTCTCGGGATCTTGGGCGGAAAAAATAAAGTTGCGCTAAGCGAACATATTTTAGCACCCACCCACCCCCTGCATGTGAGCGCGAAAGTTACTGCTGCTACCTTTCGCTTGTGCGGCCCTTTATCTGATTCGGATTTGGGTGGTTTTTCCTCCAACTGATAAGACGATCGAACGTGGCTAGGCATGAATTGGTACTGAAGAAAACCGGTCAAACCCCCTGCTTTTCGTTTCGTTTCGGGCCGGTAGACAATGGAGCCTAATCAATCGAATGTTGTTGTTTTCTTCCATGTTACACATACACGAACACAAACACACACTGAAGCGTAGGATCGAGAGTGTGTTTTCCGACACGGGGCCGAGCACGTTGGGGAGTTTTTGGGAAGAACCCTAATTTAACCGTTTAACTGACTTCTGTGGAGCTCGGATTAAATCGGTCCCCTGCTTTGCCAGGGGTTTTCGCCATCTTTCTCGGAAAAAGCGCCCCCGAAACAGAATGTTTTCCTTCGTTTCCGAGCAGATAGAATGCGATTAAATTATCCGGGCGGGGGATTGCGAGCTGCTACCATTTATGATGATACGTGCCTGCTGCCGAAAAAGGGATGATAACAAACACCTACGACGGAGGCCGTTCGGAGGCTCGTGAGAAAATTGAAAGGTGGATGGAAAACGTGTGCACGGGCGCTCGTGCGTGTGCGTGCATGTATCAACGATGGTGTGAACCACCCGGCACACGGCGCGCGTCGGATGTCAAAGGTCAGCGTTACATAACTTCACGTAATCCTATAAACTTTGATTGACGTGTCCTTTAGCTTCTTGCCGTTGGCTTTTCCATCCTTTTCCACCGAGCGAGAGTGGACTTCTTCGAGGCGGTGATCCGGGTGATGATGTGCGCTTATTCTCGGTGCCTTGGTGGAAACCGGATGCAAGCAGTCAAAGATGTATTTCTTTTTTCTTACATCCATTCTGACTCGAAAGATGTCGTGCCTTTCTTATCAATTGCGGGCACGGAAGGAAAATCTCATCCATCCACAGTTGAGCAACTTTACCGACGAACAGTTGCTGGGTGTGCAGATTTATGATATTGTGTTACGTTCCGTGGGTTTTTTTCCTTATCAAATATTATTGGCCCGCGGCGGCACTCGACTACCACCAACGTCGCTAACCGGCCCTTTCCGCAGCGCACCAAGGAGTAACCATCAGTTTTCCATCCGGGCTGGCGAATGACGTGTCCGTTTGCACGCGAAAGTGGCAAATCTTGCACCATCCGTAGGCTTCTGCGTCCTTCAAACAAAAGAGAAAGTGGGAAGAAAAAGGACCTCCGCGGGTGAAGGAAGTGGTCGGGGAAATTGTCTACGTAAAATGAGCACAGCACGATAGTTGGTGGACGAGGGGTGTAAAGGTGCGGCTCACTGCGGAAAGAGGGGGAAGAGAGGAGTTTGCAAAAAGACGCGCGTCTTTATCTGTTTCCAATGACGGTTTTATGTTTCGCTTTCGCCACGTGGCAACGCCCGAGCAATGGAGGCGCCCGGTCTTTCGTAACCTTCACGGCACGTGCTGCGAGATCACGCTTCGGCAACGAATGAAAAATTCACTCAAAAGGTAGCGACGTTTTTTTTTTGCTCACCTTTGTCAGCAATTTGGGAAGCTTTGCTTTGCATTCCATCTTTTTCTGCGCTCTTTCACACCGTCACCCCGCGTGCCGTTGGGAGCGTTTTTCGTTGTCGCCTACCAGTGACATGACATGCAAACGAGCTTCCCGTGCAGTTTATTCAGTCGGAATGATGGAGGTACCATCACGCAATCTATTTATCTTTCTCTAGTTCAACGTTGTAAATTTTGTTTCTGTCAAGCGGGTGAGAGCCTTGCTCCCGGCGATGGTAACAGTTTGCGAACGTGTTGCGTAAATGGTGACGAATACACAAACGACAAAAGGCGCAGAAAATGAACACATTAACAGTTGCTTAACCAGATTGTCATTATGTTATTTATAAACGAGTATTTGGGATATCAATTGTCGGGAGGGTCTGTCGGTAGTAGGCCTTGGGAAAATTTATTTTTTGTATCATTAGGTTGGGATTCGTTACTTGGCTTTTTCCTTGAATTTTGATTTAGAAGTTTCTCTAAAGGGTCATGTTGCTAATGTTTTAAATGTTAATATCTCATAATAGTATCCTAGAATTTATTAAGATAAGGGAGTTTTTTGTTAAAAGCACAAAACTGTTCAAACGCATATTTTTCTGTATTCTGTATTAGTTTTATTATGTTTTTATATTTACTACTTAATTTTATATATTTAAACATTTTTATTAAACTATATTTAAGACTACAAACCCTTAGAGGTCTTCATGTAGAATGTAGGTGCAACATTCAATGTTGGAGTATAAGCGAAACAAGTTTGCAACAATAAAAATTAACAAATCACAGGTCAAAACTAGCCTCCTGCGGATCCTGCGAGTCTTTTACGATGATTTTCTGTTTTTTGTTCGGTAGCTTCGAGCTTTCTAGGCATATGTACTTGGTTGACAAAGTGCGTGTCCTTTTTCACGCTCGCCAATATGCTACAAAGCCATTATCGATTGCTGATTTATGATAATTAATGCCCCTTGCAGGTAAGGTGTTGGAAGCTGTATACCTTCTTCTGCCGTTCCTCGCAGAAACATCGTTTGTTTGTGCTTATGTGTGCGTGTGTGTATCAAGCTGACGGTGTTTCTTATCAGAACCGAAGCAGGCTGCTCTGATGGGCAAAAGAAACGGCACATTATTGCTTCCTTGGGCTCGGGCAGTCGAGCCTCTCGGTTGGCCCAGTTATACCAATCGATGCTGGACGATGTTGACAAATGTTTGTTTGTTAGTTGCCATGCCTCCAATACGCATGCTTTCCGCCTGCTGTCGGGTCGCTGTAAGTGACGCAACTGATCCTGACAATTTCCTTGCTGTTGTTATCATGCCCGGTTTTCCTTGAACTGAGTCGGTGTGAGGCACATACATACACACACTTACTAGCTATACGTTCCTGGGGGGGATTGTTTACGACAGGAAGAATCCTTGCTGGGTGGCAACCGGAACAATTTTCAGAAAGGTTACCGAAAGTGCTTTCACCTCAGTTGCCTTCAACCTGCTCTCGGGCTCGTGGGTGTAAGTATGTGTATGTGTGGGTGTGTTATTGGTGTTTGTTTTTCTTTTGACCGGAAGAACTACTGTTGCCACAGTCGGCGTATGCCAGTGTTGGTGAGGGGGGGTTAGTCTACCGCATCGGAAGGAAATCGTAAACCATGTCGAACTGTTTTCCATGTCCACTGCTGCCATTCAGCAAGTCCCGATATCGGGCTTTGTATCGGCTTGAAACTAGCTGCCACTCTTCGGTGGCTGTGAATTCTCACCTCCTCAGCAGCTTTTAACTGTTGGAAAATGCCGATGGAACGGGGACGGTGGGGGGAGGCAAAGCATGAACATCATCGTTGTTGTAGAATAATGTTATCGTTGTAAATTGCACGAGGCCCGATCGACCCTTGTTTTGCCATCCTCATGTAGGTTTCTGTGATGTTCGAGCAGGCCGGAAGGTTGTTTCTGCGTTTTGTGTGCTATGTTAATGGAATCGTGACGTCCGTGCACTTAACCAATTAAAGAGGCCGATTCCTCTGACGTGAGAGTTCTCAGAAGATGTAACACACGCGCATTTTACAGGATTCCTTTAATTTTATTCCAAACATGCTGTTGTTTTGATTTAAAACCAGTTTTCAAAACCTTCCAACTTCCTTTTCGCGTTTGTAACAGAAATTAATTCACATTTATTTATTAAGTTATTTAATTCATAAGGAATATCCTTTCCGTACACTGTCTGAACTTAGAATCACATGTTAACCAGTAATGAGAGTAACAACTCCTTTTGAAGATTTGAAGCAGACTGAAAAATCGTCACGATGATTTGAATTTTTTAGTTGCTCTTTTGTGATTTAAAACGTAAAAATTAAGTTATTATTGGACATAGAGATTTGAATCCTGAACACAGGGATTCGAATCTCAAAAGAGTGATTAAGTGAGTAAAAGAGTTACTAATCTAACTGAATCGCAAGTAAGGATTTGAATGCCAACAGTGAGTAACAGAGTTACTAGGTGCTACAGAGCTAAGAATTAGTAACAAGAAATCGAATAACCAATAGGGATTTGTATCTCAACCAGCTATTCTAAAACAATTCATCGTACACAACAAAATGTATGCCAAAAAAGTAGATATGCAATATCATATGTTTGTTTTTGCAAAAATATCATTAACACACTTTCTTTAGCACTCTACTTTGCTCTTTCAATTACTCTTATAATTTGGAGTTTCTTTTTGAGATTCGAATCCCTGATTAAATCCTTGTGCGGAATCAAATATCTGTGGTGACTAGTGACTTTTTTACTCTCTCTTGGTATTTGAATCCCTACTTCGGAGTAGCAACTCTTTTACGCATTCATTTACTCTTTTGGGATTGGAATCCCTGTTGACGATTCAAATCGAAAATGAGTTGCAAAAACTGTCCGTGGGGATTTAAATCGAACAATTCAAAAGTTATGTTCTATTCACTCACACGTTCTTACTCAGTATACACATCGCTAATGGGTACACATAAAATACTCGTAATCTTCCATTTTTCTCTACAGCTTTCGAAAAAGATTCAGTTGTCTGTTGTTGGGCAATGTTTAAAATAATTTGCTATTCTATTTGCATAAACATGTCGTTTGTTTGTTAAATGGTTTGGTTTTTCATGTGGCAGCACATAACCTGCAACGCTGTTGTGTGTGTATTAAGTTATCGCTGCACTACACGGTTCCCATTTTATTTGGGGTGTTGCAATATAAGTTATTATCCCGGATGGCGGAGGGCGTTGGAAAAACCCCAAAAATATCCACCGTACAGAACTGTGGGAACGTCGAACGTTTCCGGGAGATTCCCATAGACAATTTTCACCATTTCCTCTTCCCCAAAGAATGTCAACAAAAGCACTGATTTGTATCTTTTTCCCCCTCTTTTCTGTCTTTTCGTTGCAGGTTAGTACCGTGGAAATCTCCGAACGCTTACAAGGTACACGATGTCTAGGACGCCGCCCTTCTTCCCGTTCGAGAAATGTCACGGAAAATTGATTGTGATCCCCTGTAAGAACATTTTCTTGACAGAAAAACTGATGCTGATGGCGATGGTGATGATGGTGCACATGTACAGTGTTGTAATCATCTCGCTCTTCGCCTTGTTCATCGTGCAGTCTGGGCTGGCACGCGACCTCAAACACGATGATCTCATGCTCCGCAAGAGCCGCGTGTGTGCGTGATCGATAGTTCGCTGCCGGGAAGACCATTTTCCGAGCTACGATCGCTCGTTGTTTGACGACTCGGGAGGCAGTTCCTATGGATCACAAATCACTCGACCACCACCGAACCGTCATCCGGCGTCGAACGAACTCGAGTGCGTTCCTTCTATTCCCTCGGAAGATTTGTTTTTGCTTCCGGTGGTCGATGTGTGGTGTGTGTGTGCTTGTTTCGGTCGGTCCTATTTGACTTTTACTACTCTTGTCCAAAAACTGTAGGGTAAGGAACTGTCTGGGGTAGATGAGTGTGAAACCGTAGCCAGTCCGGTGGTTGTTGTGATTATTATTGTTGCTGTTGTGATTGTCAGTGTTCATTTACGGTTATTGCTTATTGCATAAAAACCAGATGTGGAGGCTTTTTGTCGGAGGTGGTCTTTCGGTGCAAATGATTCGTTTCTTGCTTCCCACAGAAACAACCTATAACGGCCCACCGTCAATGTCGCCGGAGCAAACAGCTCGGGTGGGGAAAAACAAACGCCACCGGGGACAATGTGATTTTCAGCCATCTTACCCATCTCACTCGTCAACTTCTTTTCGTGCTCGGAAAATGCTTCAAGGGTTCTCGGTCGTTTGGCTCGCCTCCGGCGATGGTTGTTTGCTTTCGCCCTGCTTGCTTGCTTGCTTGTGTTTTTTTCCAATACCTGCCATTGGTGTGTTTGCTTTGCGCTTGCCGTTTGATAGACCGATTCGTGTGTGACAGTTTCGAGGTGGTTGGTTTTCACTCGTCGGCGAAGGAACTAGCTGCCATGTCCACATGTTCCCTCCCTCATCCCTCACACGAATTGATGAAAAATCTCCTCCAAAATTGGACAGGTTGTGTGTTTATCAGCCTTTCATCCTCACTTCACGCTCGGTCTGTTGTTGTAGTTTGGGACAGCTTTTGGCAGCTTTACCGAAGATAAATACATTCTTTCGAAGGTAATCTTCATTCCTTCGCCCGGTGTGTTTCGTACGATGCGTTGTGTCGTTGTAGTGGCAAATCAGGCAGTAAATCAACTCACTTCGTGTGCCTCTACTCCGTGCCGTCAGTCTTGCTTCGACAGGCGGGAGTGGTTGAAAAATGAACTCACTCGTGCTTTGTTCCCTTTTGGGATGTTGTACGCTTTCCGATGGCGAGCTACGGTTTTCCGTGCGGAATGGGAGGGGTTGAGAGCTAATTGAAAAGCTACAACTTATGCTGGTCAGTTTACTTGAGGGTTCCATAACATAGCAACGTTTTGTTTTGCTAGGAAATTATGTTTCGTAGAGTGTTACCATGTTACGGTTTGAGTATTTAAGTGCTAAAAGGTTCTACTTTTCTTATGTTACGGTTGATGTATTTAAGTGGTTGAAATTTCTACTTTTATGGAAAATTGGTATTTCAGATTGATGACTACGTAGAATTAGAAAGCGACAGTTTATTCAACGAAAACAAGTTCCTATCCCGCTCACTGTCTAACTATTGACAGTCCTTTCAGGGTAATTGTTATTACTAAGTAATTGCGAATTCGATGCAAAGATGGATGTTGATTTTCCACTACAACTTTGTCGAGCTTGGCGAAAGATTTCCATCCATCAGCAGGGAAAGCACGAACGATGCTAACCTTTGCCATAACTGCCTCGGCTGGGATGGATACTTTCATATCTGCAATTATTCACATTCACTATCGTTTTCTCATTTTAATTAATTTTATCTTCCACGGGTTTTGTTTTCTCCCGGAGCGAGTCGTTTGTGCTTGTCGTGGCTTCAATACCACTTCGGACTGTCATTTTCCATTCGCTCGTTCTCGGGTACTCAGATACTTATATTTAGTTAGCGACCAGGGGACGGAAATCCACCCACCAGTTTAGTTTGCATTTTCTTTGGCTTTCGCGCCGGCTTGAGCGCTTTTTCGCACCCACTTTCCACGAGAGCAGCGGCGTACCAGACGCAGTAGTTTTCACAGTAAGTTCGCGTTCTCTTGTCCCTCGCGCCACCCCCCTGCCCCGTTATTTCCACTCTTCCCGTGTTCTGGCTCATCCGGTACTGTTTTGCTCCAGCAACTCGGAAAACGTTTTATGATTCGCTCAGCTCGGAGTGTGATTGCAAGTCATCTGCATCTGCAGCCATTGGTAGTTGGTTTGGCAGCGCGTCTTGCACTGCTTAAACGGATGCCACTACGTGTCACTTATGCGTCCGATGGCGCCTTCGTACCCAGGGAAATCTTCGACTTTCGCATTGTTGCTTACGTTGCCGCACGTCCGCGTGAGAGTTGGATTAAAGGAATCTACAAGGAGATGCAAGTTTAGCAAGGTGCACTCTCCTGGACCAATTGTGGGAATCTTCTTCTATCGTTCTACGGTGTCGGGTAACAGAATTTTTAAAAAGCAATTGCAGTGTTTGTACACGTGAATGCAATCGCTGGAATTGAATTTACCTACTGAGTGGTGCTGGGGAAATATTCCACTACCCATCGGTGTTTTTTCTCATTCTTGGGAGTGGAAAATCACTTACCTGATGCATTAAAATGCTCCCTCGGTAACACGATTGGTTTCAATATCTTTCTAGCAGTAAAGAAATACTTTTAATGGTCTCCGGAGTCGCACGAAAACAAAATGCAAAGTGGAGTCGCATCTTCTCATCCTGTGACATTGAGCTTCCGTTCGGGGAAGAGCTGTGCGTAATCCATTCGAACGCTTATAGCATAATTATAGTTCGCCTGAAACTACCGAGCAACTGCTACCTACTTGTAACAAAGTTAGCGAACTGCACCGGAGTTGCCTTTTTATTATACCCAGCAAAAAGTGTCGTAATGATATGCTAAGCGTTACTTCATTATTCTGTCCCGAGAACGATAGCATCGTTTTTCCCTTGGAGATGCTGCACGGAACCGTTTCGCATAAGCATAATAACAAAAACATCCTGCGCACCTGATTCTGCAACGGTTTGAAGCCCGTCGCGAGGACGACGGCGTGCACCACCGGTACACGATGAAAAGTTCAGTTAATGAGCGTTCTGCTACTTAGTTTGTTGGATTGCCGCACACTTGAAACGGCGTCCGCTTGAAACGAGAGTCACACCGCTTAAGTTTCTGCAGGATTTTCACTGTTACGCAGGGATTTCAATTCCTTCGAGCGGGCGGAAATCTTCGTCGAGGGTTTTGTTTGGGGGTGTGGCGAAAAGCTGCAGCGATTTGCATTTTCTTCGGTGAAGTGACTTTTTCGCTTTCCTCCCAGCTTACAGCGTCGGGAGATCCTGTCGTCCTATTTAAACGCATCCAGAGAACCAAGAAGTGCATTCTTCATCCCGTGCATAAAGTTTCGAGCGCGGAAGCGAGCGGATTATGTCAGCGCTTCGTACAGTTTTGTGCTGATGCAAATGTGTGCATTTGGGGTTGTTTGGATGGGGAGCTTTTTCGTCGGGTTTTTCACTACACAGTGTTGATTCCTCCGCTGATTATGAACTGGTAGGATAGAGTGCAGTTAACGATCAACGCGTTCTGCAGACGGGTTGGTTCTTACTGTTCACAGTAATTGCGAAGAAATTTGAGTGATTACGTACATAGTGGCATTCGGGTTTTTTTTTGTGTACTGTTGGTGCATGTTAAAGTTTCTCATTTTTATTCGTACGTGATTCAACATTCCATGTTGATAAATAAATCGCTTAAAAATAACACAGAGAAAAACATTTGAGTATGAAAATGAAAAATTGATAAATCCTAGTTGAAGATTACAGTAAATCAATAGTTGCGAAATGGTTGAAAAACTTTAGGTTAATACCACAATCGCATTAATCTACTAGTCGTTAAGCAAGTGCGAGGATTATTTGTCCTTTCCCGGTACGATATCGTCATGAAAACTGTTTCACTGTACGTCTGCTCTTAAATACGGGTTCCACAAGGGGATTGGCGGAATAATTCATGAACCCCGAATCGGTTGGCCAACGGATAAAGAATTTAGTAAAAATGGCCGGCGAGAAAATCCAAGCCCCGCGGCGGATTTGGGCTTCGTGCGAAAACAACATTATACGCCATGATCCCCCCGTTATGAAATGGTGGACGGTCCTTCGATCGACGTCCGTAGGGCACACCCCGTATGATGGATTTTTCCGCTTGTTGTTTTCCATCACTTTATTGAATCAGTATTTTTCAAACCAAAGGAGAGTGCGCGATACTTTGCGCGCGAGTTGGGACACCATTCGGTCACTTCACATTTCTTAAATAATCCCTCCCCATAACGGCACCCAAGCAAACAAACGAACGACAGCCCCAAAACCGGCCCCGATGGCTCGCGTTCTGTCCACGGGAGAGGGTGGATTGGTGGTGGTAGATGTGACGGGCTGCTGGGGCTTCCGGTGGCCAGGCGGAAGCAAGGCGACCCCTCGTGGACCACACTCCAGCAGACAAACGCGCAAAGGGAAGGAAAAATACGCCCATAAACAAATAATAAAACCGAATATAATAGCCGCGATAAAAAAAAAAGAGAGGAACGCATAATATATGAAACAATAAAGGCAGAAGCTGGGTCGTAAAATGTGAATGTTTATGAAAATAGGATTATTATTTATTGATTGAAATCAGGATTATACGTACGAATGGGCAACGGGTACGCGCACAGCATAAAGGAAGATGGCCGACAGGGGAAAGGGCGTAAAAACAGACAACGTTGGTTTGGGCAATGGGGGAGAGGACACGGTGTCGAGCAGAACCACCAACATGACAGTCGGGAAGAAAACATCGGCGAGACTTTTGCGGCGGACGTTTCTCCAAAATAGGCGAGCTTGAGCCTCTGACACCGGCTTAGAAGTTTAGGTTCTATGATACCTATTGCTTCCCAGCTTACCTTTTCGATTGCAAGGTCTTAATACATTCGATTTGAGGTTCGATTTGTCGTATGATAGGACCTTTAAAGCGGATATCTTCATGCCTTACATTATAATAAACAAATAAAATAGTTCTAGGGCTTTGAAAGATATTATTGTGTTGCAATTTAATTTACTATTTTGTTAACAACAAATGTCAGATTATTATATCTTTTGAAAATAATTTGTTCTTTAAAACAAATTCGCTCAGTGTTAAGGACGCATCAAGCGATTTATTCGAGTTTCTATTAAAACTAGTTGAAAACACTTTGAAAACATTTTAAAACGACAATAGTATGATAGGAAAATAAAAAAATGTCAATGATGTATGAATAATAACAACACAGCTTTCTTTGGCAAACAGCTGCCCACAATGCGAAGCAATGAACAGACTAAAAAACGCAAGATGAGACACTGGAGTGCAAGAATGTAGAACATCAAATTATTCTCCATTTGAAAAAAAAAACAGACCCAGCCACGAGTCAAGCAAGTAGACGGGGAGACCCGAAACCAAAATCTCTCAGACTCGATGGTGATGGGAGAGTTCAACGAAAAGAAGATGTGCCATGTGGGCGGGAAACGGAACGCTCCAAGAAAGAGGTGTGTGTGTGTGTGTATCCGAAAGCGAGAAAAAGGGCTTCCAAATGAGGACAAAAATGAGAATCGGAATGTTTCGGAATGGTTCTCGAATGGCAAGGAGCGAGGGGGCTGGTTTAGAATTTAAGGTCTATAAAATAGCTGCAGCCTGTGTCGGTTTCGATATCTCGTTCGTATCTCTGACCCTTCCTGGCAAACCGCGGCTATACACATACACCATGATCGTCGTCATAAAATCTTCCCCATGGTTGTGAACTGTAAGGCAGGGAGACAGTGTGGGGGAGTGGGCTTTAGGAGCACATTAGAGCTTTCAACGATGGCGATATAGTTTTCATATTTGAGTGTGACCGCGTCTGTCCGAACGCATTATGCTTCGATCGTTATTAGGAAAGGTCGCTAAGTATAAAGGACCGTCGATTAACTTGTGACTTTGGTTGTCTTCGGTCGCATTGATGTGTGACAATCGAGGAAAATACATTCTATTTATGACGCAGTTTTAGAACTATGCACCTATAAAAATGTGGATTTAATTTAAAATATGTTTGCCCAACTTTTATGTTTGCAAAGATGTTTTTAGGTTAAATGTTCACGCTCTCCTCAATTTCTCCATCTCGGTGGGTTCATCCGCACGGTTTGAAGCGCTCCGGGATCGGACTAATAATAATCATTAACCGGAGCGATGATGAGCAGCGTGAGCAACGTTCGTACCCCACCCCCGACGACTTCGCGTCCTCTGGAAGCAAGAACAGCTCGTTTCATACCGCTCGATTCCGTCAGCGTGATTAAGAAATCGTGACGATCTTTTTCTTCTGGAGTCCGGGAGGCGGCGAGGTGGCGTCAGCGTCGGAATCCGTTAGTGAGCCGGTTCAGTAAAGCGAACCCACCGGGTGGGTGGGCATCCGCGGGGGAAAGGAGGGAACATAGGCATAATTACGGACAGCGGCGCATCGTGAAATATTTCCTGCCATTTGTTTTGTGTTTGTTCTGGGGCATTATTTGCTGCCAATTTGCTTTTAGAACAAGCGGGCACGATGAACGTTGAGATTGCGGTTGGAGGGTCAAAATGAATGAAATAAAGGGCGTACGGAATAGAATTATGATGCTTTATTTTTCTTCTAATGCGACTTATCTAAATCTCGCGATTCATCTTTGATTTGAACGATATCAGATGAACCATTAGTAGAGATAAATTTCCCATATTCATTCAACTCATTCGCTGATTGTTGAAATTTAATTAAAATGTTCTCTGCTTCGTCATGGTGTAACTTGGTTGCAAAAATAAAATACACATTCCATCGTTTTTGAATATTTTTCAAACACTCGCTTTTCGTCGTTCTGTTAAAAAAAATCTGACAGAGTGGACATTTTCCTCCGTTATTCGGCGCATAATGATCGGAATTTTGTCGCGGTATGCGATTGCCTTGGGAAAGTTTTGCCTCGCGGAAATAGGCACAGGCGCTGCCGTGCTAGAAGCATGCTTTACATGAAAATGTGTCTACGCCCAGTGAGGTGAGCATCATCCATTCATGGGGCAGACGAAGGGATGTAGCTGGAAAATGGCAGGCGGAAAGAGCGCACGCGATGACGATTGGAATATGGAATATTTTACGAGCGTACGCTTCCGGTAGAAACGATGGCGGGGAAGCTTGTTCGTCTGATAGACAGCTCATTTTTCCTGACGAACTGAATGGTACACGAACTGCTCTTTCGAGCTGTTCGAAGGCGAACATGATTTATTCCCGAGGTCCTCAGCAACGCAGCTATGCCTTAAACGCTTTAACATGGTAAAGTAAATTGAATTGGATTTTAATAGTTATTTTAGTATTCAAAATACACAGTTAACAAAGGGTCAGGTTCCCAATGAATTAAAACAATAGGTATGTTGAAGTAACTTCTAGTTGTAATCTAAAAGGTTTTTAAAAAATTTTTCAATAGAACCGTATATGAGTCCACATTATTTGGGGTAATATTAATGAAAACCCCGAAATTGCTGCGATTGGTTTAGGTGAAAACTGCAGAAAATTTAAGACAGTCTTTGGTCTTCTTTTTGACGTAACGACCCCTTGATCCCACACCGTAGAGGTACTTGGCGCTCATGGAACGATTTGCTAGTCATCAATACCGCTCGGTTGTTTTTAAGTCAAGAAGTGGTAGAGTGCGCACATGGTTATTTTATTTGTGTTATGAAACTGAGTTTTGAAATGTAAATTCAGAAGAATTTTTAAAAAAAACAGCGATCAAACAAATCTTCAACATCTGCTAATTTAATGTGATGCAAGTTTCAGAATCAAGTTTTAGTATTGATCGTATTTTTAGAGCACAAAAAATTTGATACAAAATAAAACGTATTTAGTTTTGTTCAGAAATCATAGAGGATTTCACGAGATAACGTAACGTCCGTTCTCTTGGCAAAAAGGCCCAATTTTCTGTTTCAAATTTTTAGGAAAAGGATATTTTTACGACTTATGGCGACTGTTCGTACCTTCCAATAATATTTACAATACATCGACGTGATATCGGACAATACCTAGGCAAAACAAAGAATTAGTTTGATTAATGTTGACATTCTTTTGTTCCTTAGATAAGTAATTCGAACAATGTGCTAGAACAAATTAGCGACGAAGCAGGTGTGTTGAAGTTTGACACAGCATCGAATGAGCAAAAACAAACTATTTAGAACCCGATCAGCAGTGTCCGATGACATGACCGGCCAACCGGCGATCGAATGCCGCCTAAAAAAAAGCCGCTAAATAAATTGACACCTTGCGCAAAGAATGCTTTCTTCGAAACGCTTCGTAAAAAGTTGCTCTTCGCTTTTGCTTCGCCTCCGCCAAGTATGCCCGCTTCCAGGATGAAATCGTGCGAAAGATATTTGATAAGAAGTGTAAACTTTTCAGTATTCACTCCTCGCAGGCAGCCGTCGCTTCCTTCCAAGCTGTGCCTCTGATCGATCCGATCTGGTTGAAATGAAATAACTTTCGCCCAAATGTTTCGCGTCCGATGAACTGATGCGGTTCTTGAAATGAAAAGTCAAACATTAAGATGAAAGAAGAAAACCACACGGAAACGATAAACGAAACCTACAACTTGAGTAAAATCGACCAGACCGACTGCGTGAAACAATCTTCCACTTGGCACTTGATGTTTCCGCTTTGAAACGGAATAGTTAGAAACTGGGTCACTAGAGAAGAGGAATGGAATGAAGAAAAAACGGGGAAAAATTGAGTCAAGTGGACGTAAATACGTTGGTTTTTGTAAATCTTGGCCAAAAAAAAGGTGTTTTATTTTTTCTTTCCTATTTCACCCAAACTCGCTGCGAACTAGGCGTTCGTTCGAAGGACACTGATTTTCTTTCCCTTTTTCTGAAGCATTTCCGCTCTAATGAAGCGATGGCTCTTCATCAAAATTATCCTCCGCCCACAAGTGGCCAGAATGGCTGGCTGCACGGTAGCCAAGAGTGGTGAATGCATATTCTGTGGCTTGATTGTTCCCCCCCCCCCCCCCCTCCCCCCCTCTCTTTGTCTCTCCCTCTCTCTCCGTCGAGTAGCGAGGCCAAGAAAGAAGGCCACTTTTTGTTACGCTCCTCGGTTGCTGACGGTTTGTGCAGCATCCCGTCCCGGGCGGGGCACGAAGGAAAAGTGCATAATGTGGTGCTTGCTTGAGAAAATCCATCCCGCGCACGTACGGGAGCATTAATTTTGCTTTTAACTTGCAAATTTTAAGAGCTTTAGAGTGTACGGCAGCGAATGTGGTGCCGCGGTGGGCGATAACACGAATAACTTGAAAAGGAAAATGCTCTTCGGCGCGTGCCTTTACGGCCCGGTGCCAAATGACGCTGGGAAAATGTCATGGTGGGTTAATGTTTTTCGCAGGTTTTTTTTTACGTTTTTGTTAGGCTTTGATCTTTTTGTGTTGTAGCAGGTTATCCATAAAAATTGTGTTCTCAACATGTTTCTCTTCAATTGCTTTAATAAACATTATTCGGAAAGTTGCCGTTTTTCCCTTTTGTGTGAATGTTTTAATAAATTAAATTATATCATAGGTAATGAGAGAAGGTGTAAATTAAAATATAGTGTAAATGTATTTTTATTTAACGTGCTTTATCGGAGCATGTTTTGGTTGATAACCATAGTTTTTCTCAAATTTGTTATTTCTTTATAAACCAGTATCGGTTTTGTATCAGAGGAAACTATAAATTTCATTCTAATAATTGTAAATGATTTAAATTTTTTGCTCGTTATTGTTAGAACGGTTCATCATGCTTTGTGTATGGCATCAGCTTTTCCAAGTCAGTTCCGACATTTTTGATTTAAAAGGTAGGATAGAGTTTTGTTTTAGTCTATTTTGTGGAAATTTATCCTTCATTTGTGATTATGATGTTCAACAGAGTATATGAATATTGTTGTGTTCTATTTCTCCTTCTAGGTAGGAGACGATTTCCATTCCGTTCGATGTCCTGGCTATTATTGTTTGACGTCCCAAGTGTTTGTTACACTTCTTGTATTACATCTGCATTAGTGCAATTGTGAGTTTACATGTACAAATCATTTTGGACACAACATTTTTATGTCTTGCTAAACTGTTTTCCTTTGTTCCGGTTTATTGATTTTCATTCGAACTAGTTACGCAAAATGTTCAACATGCGTGTTTACAGCACGAGCGAAGTGTAGGGTGCGCTGTAGGGCAGGGCAGCCGTGTACGGCAGGGCACTGTAGGCGGCAGCGTACGGGGAGGCGGTGTAAGCAGCGGCGTATGGGGCAGTGTAGGCCGCGGTGTAAGGAGCAGCATAGGAGGCAAGGTACGGCGACGCCACAGATACAGCAGGAGCGGCTACAACAGGGGCAGCGGCGGCCGTGTATGCCAGCGGAAGAAGGGGCTTCGCGGAGGTCGCAACGACGGCCAGGAGGGCAACAAAGATCTATATGAAAGAAAAAGGATTTAATGATCTACGGGATTTTCTCGCCACTCCGTTTCAAAGTTCTTTGGGTCTTTTAAAGATCCAGATACTTAGCAGAAGCAAAAGCTCTAGCTCTAGAATTCCCAAGAATCTACCGTAACCTTACCACTTTGGCGAACATTTTGAGTTGTTTGATGTTTGGTGGACTAGATTTGACTGTGTTTTGAGTTTGTTGCAGATCGAGACTGTACTTAATCTTCTGGCTGAACAGGTGGTTTTATAGTAACGTGCCCTACTCCTGCTACAATCCACAACAACCACCTCTCTAGTACTCCTACTAACCGAGTGGGTGGTAAACTCCTTGACCTTCACCCGTCTCGGATGTCATTTCTCTGATGGCGTAGTGTGACAAGTTTGACCACGCTCATCACACACAGCTGTCGCCGTACCTCCCGTGGCCAATTGTCAAAAGTTTTGAATGAATCACCTCTATTACCCAACGCAACTACCTCAATGCAACAACCACGAAGCGGAGGCATGATGTGTTGAAGTCCTCCGCCGTTGATTGAATTAAACATTTCGCCGAACGCCGAATATTCAACCGACCGAACTCTGGTCGACATGTTTGATCGTAAAAATGTGGTTCAAAATTTGCATACGCGAAATGCGTGACGCGAAAGTAGAAGGTTGCTGGACGGCCCGAACAGCTCAATTCACACCAAGCACTTGGCGTATGATTCTAGTTTATTATTCGTCCGGCGTTCGTCCGCCGGCGAGCGGTCAATTGATTGGCCGCAAATTGGCCCCACTGGAGTGCTTCGGAATTGGAATTGGGAATGCGGCTAACATCCCTGCCTTCGATAATATCACGAATTGCGTCCACGGGCGACTACCCTTGAACGATATTGTGAACTCTATCGCGCCTCTTGGTGGTGCTGGTGGTATGAGCTTCTTTAAATGTTCGGCGCATCCAGGGCCACTCGGCCCAACTGATGCAACGGTCTCTACGGTGGGGTACATGGATGTAGCTGGTCCTGAACTTTTTGGATTCGATTATAAATAGCAACTGATTGTTCGGTTAACGGCATCAGTTAGCGTTCCATCTTCAGTCCTGCAACTTCACAGCCTAGTACCAAACGCCTCCCAGCACTCCAAAATGAACTCCAAAATTGTGGTAAGTTAGCGCAACCGATCTGCTTAATTGTTCAGAATTCCCGGAGATCACCGGGGTGTACTGTTGGACAACAGTGGCTTACCTTCCTTTGCCGTCCCTCTGCAGATTGCCTTCGCTCTGTGCGTCCTGAGCACCGTCTCGGCTGGCGTTGTCCCGGTTGCTGCTCCCCTGGCGGCGGCCGGCGTCATCGCTCCCTACGCCACCTCCTACAACGCACACACGGTGAACCACAACATTGCGGCGCCTTATGTTGCCGCCACTCCGGTGGCCGCCGCGGTCGCCAAGTATGTCGCTGCTCCGGCTGCGCCACTAGCGGCCGTCGCTCCGGTTGCCAAGTATGTCGCTGCTCCGGCCTACGCCGCTGCGTACACTGCCGGCGCCCCGGTGCTGCCAGCTGCCGCTGCCTACACGGCCTACACGGCTGCCGGTGCGCCAGTGCTGCCAGCTGCCGCTGCCTACACTGCCTACAATGCCGCCGCCTACCCATACCTGTTCTAAGCCTCTATGCTCCAAAACCGGCAGTGATATTCGCTAAGTGCTTCGAAGAAGGACTCACTAATTCCTTCTCAACTATTGCTTCAGCCAGAAGTTGCGCAAAATATACGCACATCGTTTTGTTACCATATGTAGCTTTCGTTTTAAATTCATTCCATTCCGTGGGGCATTCGGATTCATCGAATTCTTTTGATTTATCTATATGTATGTATAAAAATCTAGTGTCATGGCGTCAGTGGTCACACTCCTCCTGAACGGCTGGACCATTTTGAATTAAACTTTCTACACACGTTCGTTAGGTATAAGAATCTCTTTAAAACTGTTTTTTCTCTTCTCAAGACTACATTCTGTTTTAACTAATTACGACTTTCCATTTTCATACCTTGCTCTGTTCGAGTACATCCATCAATGGCATATGAGGTGTAAGTCCAACTTGCAAGTACATACGGTTAAAGCTGCATTCCTTTTGTTCAACTGCTTAAGATAGACTGACAAAAGAAATGGAATATTTATGTATTTCATTGCTTGTTTGTTGTATGTGCTATATAAACGTTCTTCTTCTTCTTAAACATTAGTCATGGCTATACATTAAACAATCAAAATGTGTCGGTAGGATCTCAATATTTTCAACAACAAACATTAATATTATAGGCGAAAAAGGTGAACCGGGCCAGTGAATTTACAATAAATTGCTTGTATGTCGGACAGTTTCGTAGTAATAAGAGAAGATTGAATTTACCTGTCCGTAACTAGCATTTCCTTGCATAAGGCTTTACTTTTAGGAAGATCGCATTTTGTGTATCACTTGTGGAGAGGCCAGAAAAGCAGAATCAAAACACTGTGAGATGATTGCTTTCTTTCCTTCGCTTTATTGCTGGAAGCGGTTTTATTTCATTGTTTTTTCTCTCTCTCGTTTTCCAAGAATGCAATCGATAACTCGGCGCCGGTCAATCGATTTCCTATCGCGGTCGCCCGTTGACAGAACTTCTCGGTCCCTGCGGCCTGCAGATATATCAATCATGCGGCCGTATTCCATTGGGCAGATTACAGATGTGTCGATGCTGATTGCCGGCAACTGTTGAGGATTAATTGCTTGCGCATGATTGCTTTCCTTTGTGGTGGGTAAATTGATTTTCTTGCTTTACTCTCCTACTCTACTGGAGCCAACTCGTTGTCGATGGTCGGGATCTGAACGGACGATCAACGATGAGATTGCAAGAGAAAATATTTACGTACATATTGAGTCCTGTAATTAATCGCTTGAATATGGAATTGCTTTCTTCAGGCTGTGAATGATAACAGTCGAGCGGGGGCACCTTTTTTATCTAGGTTTCTCTTTCATTCCAATAGTTCACCACTGGGAGTTTCAGATGTTTTTGTGACCATCTACAATATTCTATGTTCTATTTTCAAATCATTTGAAGCGTTACCCCTTGGGATAACTTCCAGATGATACAGGTTTCCGGATATTTCCGGAAAATTAAGTTTTAACATCCTAGAGTATCTCTAACCCCGGGACCTGTTTTTCCAAGGATTGGTATCCATGGAAATTATTTTCAGATTTCAAAAGCAAAATGCACCAGCGTGGAATACGTTCACCATCTGTTATTAATTTTATGAAAGGTTGTTGTGCGAGATGAAATGCAAAAATGCTCGTAAATATGTTTTACTAAGAACGTCGAGGTATGGCACGAGTACGGAAAAGAATATTCTAATTAAACAACGAAAGCTTAGCCACTTTCCAGCAGCGTCCAACCGGTGTGCTTCACGGTACAGTGCATTGGATGGAACATGAAATGAAAAGTACGCATCAGAGCTTTTCCACAGCAACAGCAGCTGCCGCTGGGGTGGACGCCGCCATGGTCGGCTGCAGCAGCTCTGCTTGCCTTCGCCACAGGAATTTCATTTCCCCAACCAGCCAGATCTTTTTTACTTTTCCCTCGCGAACGCCAGTGCGCAAGAGATGGCTTAGTTTGTCGTTCTGTTTATTTCTCCCTGCACTGGCCCGGGCGGACAAAGATAATTTATCATAATGAACATCACACGGTCTGGGTCGCGAAGTGGTTAAGAGAGCAAAAGAAACACAGCGATCACTTCTCATTTCCCTCCTAGGTCAGGAGGGGAGAAGGGGGGGGAAGTGGCTGGGAAAGCAAGCTGGTGGTTTTCCTTCGTATCGAGGCGGCAATGTACTGTGAATTGAGAAAGAAATGAGCGTGGATGGATGCTGCGATGCGCCTCTGTATGTGTGTGTGTGAGCGATACGATATACGAACTAAAATTAAACAAAAGGAAAACTCATGTTGATGACAGTCTTAAACCCGAAAGACCGTTTCCGTGCTTATGCAATTATTTTGTTTTGTCAGCACCATTTGTGTGTGCATGTGTGTCGCTTGTTGTCTACAGCGGCGCGCAAGAAGGTGGAAGAAGATGATCACAGTAAGTAAACACGTCGTTTTGGTGTACGTCGTTTCACGTGCATGATTCTTCGCGAGGGCCCCAAGGCGCCCACACAACATGCTTGCGGAATTTAGTTCCTTTTTTTGGGAAATTGTTGTTTGCACATTTATTGTACCAATGGGGGCAAATTGTAGATAGGGAATCAAAGAAGTGAACTAACAAAAAAAAAAAAGTTTTGTGTTTAAGCACTTCGCGTAAATGACAGTTCCCGACAACCGAAAAACTACAACAGGAGAAAATGTTCTTATATGTACCCACCTGTTCGAAACATGAACAATGATTTATCCTTCCCGAAACTAGATAAATTCCCAAAAGATTATTGGCGTAACGACCTCTCCAAACTGGACAATAACTCATTTTATTCGAGCTTACAATACATAATTCATGTTTATATCTGTTTTGGAGCTAGAATACTGCCAAACTCCTTCTGGAGCCTTTTCTCTCTTCGGTTGAGATTTATCAGAGTAACAATAATGTTCAGTACTTTTAGAGTTGGTTTTTGAATATTTTTTAAGTGTTTAAGATTTAAGAATTGTTATACAAAATTCTTGCTTTAACACAAATATTACGTTACAAGATATGCTAAGAACCACATCGTTTTACAGGGGTTTTCAGATGATATTATAACTTATAAAATATAACCATTTTAATTATAGTCGATGTGATATGTTGGACCACCGATTATTATTTCTTCTGACACAACTTGCGTTATAAAGTCATCTGATGCTGCTGGAATAGTATGTGCTGCTGTTAGACATAATTCTGCTACTGTATCATTTGGAAATCCCTGTATTTTTACTCTTATATTTTCTTCAGTACTTTTTTGTAAATTGTATATGTAATTTAGAAAATGGTCACCACGTAAGATGTCCTGTTACTTCGTCAGGTTGGTCTTAGTTTGTAATTTTATTTTTGCTAGAATATCACCCACTTTGTGTGTGGTGCGTATTGGAGCAATTGTCTCTACAAGTGCCACGAAAATCCTGAGCGACGAAAGACGAAAGAGGAGAAATACAAGTTTCATGCAAATGGTAGAGATCACACAAATGAAGTCACCATATTTCGGTGAGGGTGGGAACGTTGGGCGTCGGAAAAAGTAAGCTAAAACAGCCCAACCACCGGAGCCACCGCATTCCCTCATTCCCGCGCCTGGTTTGCTCGGGTTCGACCGTGTGTTTTTTCGGTAACGACGAGGATCTTGAGTGACGCTATTGTGTGTCGCTTTTGTGTGGAACAACTTCCGCAACGCGGTTAACTTTTCGACCTTTCTCCCGACGACCGACGAATTCCGGAACGGTTCCCCTGCAGCTCGCTTTTGCGCCCAGTCGATGTTCCCGGGATAAACAAAACAGCAACGAGATCTGCGTATGTTGGGCGCAAAAGTGCCACCCTCCCCCTCCTCTCACTCCCCTGGGTTGTTGTTGTCAGGGAGATTCCTGTCACTCTTCTCTGTTATCGCGGGAGGGATGGTCGTAGGCGGGGCGGTTTCTGGCGGGCTGGTATTGTGTTTGAATCGAGAAAGAAATGCAAAAGTTATGTCGCAGTCGGTCGGCGGCACTCCCATGCTCTCTTCACTCCCAGAGGGAACACAATGCACAATCGCAAGTGCCATGCAAAACCGCGAAGTTGTTGACGTCTGCTAGCTCGAATGTGCTGTGTGTGTGTGCAGCGGTATACCATCCCCGCTGTCATCGTGCACGGCCGCCGTCACGGAACAAGCCAAATAAACCCCCAATGAAACAATGTATCCGTCAGGCCGACGAGGCAAGATCGGAGCCCATTCTGTAGCGATTGTTATGTTTTCCGGTTTTTCGCGTTTTGGCGCTTTTGCTGCTCTGATCTTATCCGCCGCTTGCCGGCCACCATCTTCTCTTTCACCACTAGGTCTTGTTTCTGTGTACGTTGCTTCACTTTCCTTTCTAGGTGCAGACGATACAAACTCACCTCACTCAGAACCGGTAGCGACCGGGCGGGCGGGGTTCGTACCATTGCATTTATGATGGATGCGCGAATGCAATTTTTATTTCCCCATGCATCGCTAATGTTTTGCACGCTTTTGTGTGCGAACGATGCGCTCGGGACTCGGTGCAGGTTGTAGTAGTCGGCGGTGAATGTTGCCATCAACCCCGCGCCCCGGTGTTGATATACAGTTTTCTTGGCACGAGAATATTCTAACAGTCACTCTCAGCTGCATTCGCTATCACTCCCCGACCGTATGGCGTAATCTTTGCTGTCCCACTTTTCCGGTGGCGTAATGCGAAAAAAGTGCGATACAAAATGAAAAGTGGAAAGCAAACGTGTGGATGGAAAACAAAGATGAAAAGCTTTTGCTTCCAAAGATGAAGAAGGAGTGCTTTATGAAAAAAAAAACGGTTACACGCTTAAGGAGAAAGATTCGTTTCCCACCTTTTTCCGTTCTTCCTTTGGTTTTTACAAGCTCTCGTTTTCATAGTTGTTTGTTACTTACTGTTTGTTCGTCTTGCTTGATTGTAAATCGGGTTTTTCGCTTACCTTCGGAAATTTCGTTCCCGCGGTATAAACGAGCACTGCTTTCATGTGAATTTGAACGTTTTACAAACAATAAACACTTCAATGATCGGCTCTGATTCACGGGCAGTGTAATAACTCGATGATGCTTGTCAAGGTTATGTATTTTATTATTTAGCTATGCAGCTGGCCAATGCAAGTAAAGCTGTTTGATTCTTTTGGTAAATTTTTCAAACGAACATTTCTGCTGTTTTGTTTCATGTGTGGCGAAATTATTTTGATGATGTCATTAAAATAGCTTTTAAATAGAAACGCGAATGATCAGTTTGATGTGGGTTAGTTTTTTGAATATTGTTTTAATCTTCATACGATGATTATGATTGATTGGTTAAACTTTAAAAGTACTTGGTAAATGACGTGGTTTGTCGTGCACAATCAATGCCGTCCGTAATAATTTGTCTATTGTGTAGCATACTATTAAGCGTATTAGCTATTATGTGATCAATAATAACAGTTTTTAATTATTATTATGGATTATTCATGGGTGAAAAAAACTTGGGATAATAGTTCTGTAACAAAAGCTGCTTTATGGTAATGTTCATAAATTAAAAAAATACATATTATCCAAAGCATCTTTTGTTTCGTATTGAAAATATGTCATGCGTAGAGAATGCGTATCGATAATAAAATCCATATGGAAATGTTTCTAGCAATATTTTATGAAAATGTATAAATTTTTTATTTAGAAAAGCTGAAACAATAACCAACCGACGTATTTTAATCAAAGTGGAACCTTTCCATTCCGCTGCGTTGCGGTTGAATGACGTTGTTGCAAAGACCATCAAATACAATTTCGCCTCTCGGTGTTCTTATATTAGTGGGGCGTCTGGTGGCTGATTTTCCTATGTAGCCAAATTTGTTACGCTTAATAATGGAAGGATATCGATAGGTAGCGTTGCAATGCATGAAGGTTAGCATTCAGGAAATCCTTAACTGATAGGTCGGGCTAGTTGGAAAACGTACCTGCACCAGCACGTTGTTGGCGGGAAAGACAATGGGATCACTTCGATGTTCGAACTAGTTTATTGTCGGGCTTTAGGAGAGAAGGTGTCTGGGGAATTTTCTCGTCTACCAGGAATACCGTAGGATGTTGTACGTCGCAAGGTGCCAACCGCGTGAGCCTATGGCGAAACCCTAGCTCTTAGACGCAGGATAACATCATGCACATGGCGTGCACCATTCCATCAAATCCTATCCGGCAAACAACATGATCCTATTGAAATGATGAAAATCTATCATCACCGCCTGGCGCGCTCGACCTGTCCCGGGTTGTCCAGCGTTCGAGTAGGCTTCGCAGGGTTTTATGCCACCATTCCGAAAGCCGTTGATACCAAACCGCACCGCTACGAGGGAGTACGGCCCGTTCTCCGTCGTCGCCGGTGAGATATATCGCCGTCGGTAATGTCCGTAAATGGGCCATTGTGATAATGATTTAGGTGGAAAACTTTCCCGCCCGAGAGCCCGGGCTTTGAAGTAGTATCATGCAGTGGCTAGTAAAATCCTAGCCTCTCCCAGTGGTTGATACGCCGCGGTAAGCTTCCGTGCTGCTGCTCCATCATTCACAAAAGGTGGAGAAACGTGCGTTCCCAGCTGGCGGCTAGTTCCGTGCCGCAGCAGCACCAGTAATTCGCCGTACGGTACATCACACCATCCATCTTGAAGGGCCGTGCTGCTATCGTCGAACATGGTTGGTGGTTTCGCGGACAGATAAGGCGTCCGGGACTTACGCCCCGGAAAAGTTGCATCCGACATTATGGATGGGAAATGCGGCGATGCGCTCTCCGGGTTGGGCTTGGGAAGTTCGCTCGGCCTGGCCACCGTCGCATTCCTTGCGGCTTTCCCATCGGAATGTGCAGGTGTGTACCTCGCGACGCAATATGACGGGATGGGCGACGCGGCGTTGCAAATGTCGAAGACTCCACGCCGGCGTGTTATTACTTGCGTGGGCGTGTGTGTGTGTGGAAAATGCCGGGCCTGTGGACCATCCTTCCGGTGTTGCGAACGGGCGGGCAGGGCCCAGAATGCAGACTGTGCACGGGCCGGAAGGCAGAGTTTGCTCTCCCGGCTTCCGGTGCACATATGGGACACCTTTGTACTGCGGAGGGTCCTCTGGCTACCATAAAAGTTTCATGCGCCACTGCTTGGGTGATGAAATTTCCCAACCGCATGTCGTACCGTTATTGGTTTTAATTTAATTGTATTCTCCGCGGTGCCAGAGATGAAGCGATATGAAGCGGAGAAGAAAGAGAGAGAAAGGGAGACGGGACACAGCCACTCTTGTCAAGTGTGGGTCCCGATGGTGGCAAACTTTCGCTTCCAGGGCAACCGGCGCTGTTTCATAGATGTTAACTAAATTGAATTGATGACGCGAACCCAGGTGAAATCCTGCCACGAACACGGGCTTGCGGTTGTTACAACACACGATGAAACAATTTTCCGGTGCGGAAACATTGGCTCTAAATTAATGAGATTTTAAAGGGGGTTTCTTCGAAAGTCGAACGTAACGTCTCGCTGAATATGGCGATGTGCGTACTGAGTAGGAATGAGTCAGTGAGTACAGTCTTACAGTTAAATTGATTGATTTAAATCCTCACGGAAAGTTTTTGTACCTCCTTTGAATCCCGGATGCGGATTCGAATACCAAAGGAGTGAATGAGTAAGTAAAAGAGTTATTAGCCGCTAGTAATACATTTGAAGAACTGTATAAGGAATCAAATCTCTGGTATGGGTTTAAATCCCCATCAGGAATTCGATCGGAGATTCGAGTCTCAAACTGACACCCGAATCTGGTTAAAATTCCAATCCCTGTTGGGGATTCGATTTTTTCTTACTAGTGATGTGCATACTGAGTAAGAATGAGTGATTGAGTTGAATCTTACTAATGAATGATTGACTTAACCTACCGGATAGTTTTTGTTACTCCTTTTTTATTTGAGTCTTGAGGACTACCTTGACGCCCCGGCGTTGCTTGGTGACGAAGGGATTGGGAAAAGAATGATGGTTTCAACTAATACTTGAAAGATATGTTTGAATTGAATAGTTACAATAACGACACATTTAAAATGTTGGGTAACTATGTTGGATACACTTTGACATTTGTTTACATGCTTATTTTGTTTGTGTTTGTAAAACTGAGTTTTGTAAAATTGTTGAAAATTGTAAAATTTAGCTGATTTTATAAACAAAATAGTGATCAAACAAACCTTCAACAACATCTGCAGTACCTCAACTTAATGTGTGAAAACTTTCAGAAGCGACGGTTCAGTATTGGTCAAGTTTTTAGTGTACACAGAACTCCATACATAGAAAAAAGCTAAAATATGTAGTAGATTGGAATCTCTATGACGACCAGCAACTCTTTTACTCACTGATTCACTCTCTTGTGGTAGGAAATTCATTTTACACGTTTTAAATCACAAAATAATTACCTAAGATTCGAATCATCGTGATGATCGATTGTTTACTCTGATTCCATTCCCTCTGGCATCTAGTACCACTTTAACCCATTTTACTTTATACTTTTACAATATACTTTTACAGGATACGCCTTTTTTCACCTTTTAAATCACAAAGGGGTAATTAAAAGTTTTGTAATTCGTTAATTTTCTGTTTCCCCCAAAAATAAAATCACACCAAAAGGAACCAGGTGGAAATACGTCGATGTATCGATTATCCCGGGGAATTTCCTTTCCGCGGTTTTTGGTATTTCCCTTTCGCGTTTTTGGGAATTCCCCATTTCTGTCAAATTGGCGTGCGTTGCGGACAGTGCGGAATGTTTGGTAAATTCGGAAAATTTCCTTCCGGTTGGCACTGCACGGTCCGTCGCCCATACCCTTTCATAGTTGGGTTCGAGGCTGAGGCAACCCCACCGGTTCCCCGTGGAGCTTTTCGCACTACTTCTTGTTGGCATTCCGGGCATCGCTTTAACGCGAAAGACGACCACCATTCACCCGGTTGCGACATCCGCATGAGAGTTGGCGGTTCTTCGGGCGGGTATTAAAATTCATCACGTTCCATACGCGTTTGTCATTGGGCTCTGCGTGATGCGTGCGTGCGTGTCTGCTTTGGTGTCTTGCTATCCAATCTCAATGTCTCGATGGCCACTGGTGACAAGCACAGCGACATGCGGTAAAACATATGTTGACTAACTGATGGTATGGGATCGGCAAGTGTTGGGAATTTCCCCATTGATTCGTAAAGACACTTGAACGGTGGTAGTAAAAGTGTTTCGTTTTGTATTTTCAAGACGTTAGAAACATTCATAAACATAAACATATAATTGCTTCTAGTTCCGGAAGCTATCCAATAACTCCAAAAAGAAAAGTAAAACGGGCGGCTAAAAGCTTTTGCGTGTTAACCTTGCCGATCGGTCGGGCATAACAGTCGGGAACGCAATTTTTCGCTAATCGTTACGAAACGTTCCGTGGCGTAGCTTTTCTTGCGGAAATTAACTTTCATTCAACTACTCAACCATGCTGCTGCTGTTTGCCTCGACATTGGCTGGCAACATTAGTTTGCCGTTGAATTTTTGGGTTTGTTCCGACCGAACTCCGGGGAAGAACTGCTGTGTTTTGGGTGAATTTTCCTTCATGTCATTTGAAATCATTTCGCCCAAAACTCCGCGTTTCGTTCCGGCTGTTGGCCGTTAATTTCTCATTAGCAGATGACGGTAAGTAATGACAACTGTGGCCTGGGTTAGTTTTACCGGCGAGTGAGCGTTAGGTTTGGCCCCCTTTGTACACCTCTCCCCATCTCCCTCTCCCTGTCAGCCCTTTCTGGCGAACGGCAACCGCAAGGCCGGATGAAGGTCGGAAAAATAAATGCGGAAACTTTCAGCACCCTCCCAAAACCACGGACTGTTGGGTGGAAGTTGAAGCAGGAAACAAAAACACCATAGTGCCACGAACGGGACGCGGAACAATTGGAAAATGTTTGCGGTGGGCGGAGGTGGGACTATCGCACCGGAAGGCTCCCACCGGATGATACGGCAGTTTGTACTGTGGACATTCTTTATCCTTTCGAAAAAGCGCGTAAGTGCGCCTCGGTGTGGTGGTACCCCCGTCCTTCCCGGGGGAAGGGTTATTTTAATTGAGTTTTCAAATAGTTCGCACTGTTCTTCTCGGCCCCTCGCCCCGCTCTGGTAACGGACCGAGCGAACTCAGTGGCGCGGAGAAAAGTCCTGCTGAGTTCGAAGCGGTTGATTTGATTTTTTTTTCGTTTTAACTGAACTGATATTGTTATCGGGAACGCGAGCAAACTTGCGAGAAAGAATTTGTACTAATTTTCCTTTCGATTTCTCCCGCTTGGCATTCGTCAGAAGCAAAGTGATTTTCGCGGAAAATACTTTTTCACTTATTTTTTGTTTTGTGTGTATCTGACGTTAACAGTTTGGGAAGTTTTGGGAATTTCAATGAACCAGCAGAACAGCGATCAAAACTTATTCCGTTTTAAGCTTATTCACGAACAAAGGTTTTGTTTTCAGAATTGTAAAATCGTTTTGCGGAATGCAGTTAATTACGTCATACATCTTACCTTCCCTTGTCTACTTCATGATATATTTAACACGTTGACTGTTCTGTCACCCAAAATCGAGTGACAGCTGCAATCCATATCAGCCCTTTACACTAATATAGTGGTGCGGTAATATATAGTGGTGCAATTACAAGCTTGCATTGTACATTATCATATTTAGTCAAAATTGGTAGTATGATGTACTAAAAAAGTGTGGCAGTCAACGTGTTATTTTATGTTGAATTTTAGATTTCTTGCTCTGATTCGCTACAAAAACATCTCTCCACAAACCAAGGAAAATTTGCCGTTATTGAAAAAGTTCCTCAAGTTTTATCCAAAGATCAGGAAACAATGTTAATTTCCCGTAGAAAATGAAGTAACCAAGTAAAGCTGTCAACCCATTTAGATGGAGTATGCTAAGAAGCTATTTTAACATTATTCGTACAGCAAGAATTTTCATATTTTAATCACACGAAATTGGTTTTTTCAAGACGAAATTGGTTTTTTGTGCTTTTTTTTTTCAATGGAAATCTTTGTCGATTTGATTTCGTAATGCTTTTCATCAGGACTTTTCATTATTGATCAACTTTATTTGAATACTCGCAGACAAGAGAAAAATAGTATCATTTGCTTGTGCTATTCTGTTAACGACGATTCTCAGCAGAAAACCTCCTTCCACTGTGCTGCTCCTAACAGTTAACTTAGTGCGTGCATCTGCATTTGCATCAAAGGACTTTTCCTTTTTCCGTTTGTTTGCTTTTCGGATGCCTTGTGTTCCCCAATTTTCGTGCATCGTTAAACCGCCCGCCGTCCGAAAGGAAATCCCTTCCATTCGTTCCGAAGGGAGGAAATTGGCCATCGTTCATTTGACTCGTTTGCTGCCACAATTATTGCTTCATTGTTGGCTTGGCCACCCCACTTGCCCGCTTTTGCCGGGTTGTGCCGGGTGATGAACTGACCGGACCTGGGCGTCGAACCGTTCCGAGGTCATAAATTGTGCACCCTTGTGCTTCCAACCGGCGCACGGTCGCTGGTGCCCCGGGGGCTATTGTTGGTTCACGGTGGTTGAATATCGGTGCTCTAGTTCGTTAACGATAAGGTAATATTTTGTAAATGGCGAGCCCAGCGATGCAGCAGTTCCAGAATCGCCGGTACACCAACCTGCCCGGGGATTTATTTCCATCCAGGGTGGAACGTACATTGCGTAATTGCAAAGCTGCTGCGATGCAAACACGGAAGCGACTGCTCTTCGCTCATTGATGCAAAAACAAATGGACCATGGAATGTTTAGAGCTCATTGTTAGCATTTTGTTTTCGTTTTCGATTTTATGATTTGACGAGTGGATTTTCCAGTCATGTTGTAAGTTTGAAAACAGGCTATAATTGCAACAAATCAAAGTTTTGTCGTCGTTGTAACACACAAATAGTGTTTATGATGTATCTTGTTGTTGTTTCGTTCGTTTTGTTCAGATTGTGTGGAATAATTACTTCTATTAATAATTGCAGCATGGCAAAGACATGACAATGTTATTTTCAGTTTGTTCCAACTTAATGAGATATCCTACTGTTGTTTCTCGATGCCAATGTAGGCAGGTAATGGCAATGAATGAAATGTGGTTTATTTTTTTTTTTTGGTTTGGTTGTTTGATGTTGGTATTCTTTTATCATGTTTTTGGTTGCTTACTGGCGTAAAATTTCCTGTTTGGAACGTTCGCTGTTTAATCTGTTCAAATCGGGTGAATTAGGTTTCATTATCCTTTTTCGCAGTTGCACATTAACTATGAATTTGAGTTCATAATCGTGGCAAACCTCTCTGAACGATAATAGCTTTTGTAAATTTTCAGGAACTAGCAATAGCTTATACACCCAATGCTATTTTAAGGGCTTCGCAGATAGCGCTCAACATCAGCATCCTCATCATCACCTTCAACATCCTCGCCAAAATCACGATCGCTGGAGCAGTTTGCTGCAGCTGGGCTAACTTTATCAACAAGCCGGGTTAGTCGCGTGGCTCAAGTAATAAATGTTATCCATTCCTAGCATTCTTCACACCACCATAAATGCGCTCGGAAAGGTTGGGTGTTAAAAGAGGCCAAATGCCAGTTGCTTGTATGTCCACTTCCCCGCAGGATTGCTCCCCCCTACCTCTTTTCACCGCTACAAACGGTGAAATAACTTTGGTTTCGGGTGTTAGGTCATCCTCGTCCGGGGTAAATTATTCAGCAAACCGCCCGACATCGCATGATCCGCGCAAAAACCACTGTTTTCCATTCGTGCACGGTGAGCCTGAACCGAGCGCTAGTGGCCAGCAGCTGCTGATGTGCAGCCAAGCCGCATCGAGTTGCAAAATAAGACTGAATGCGCTGGCGAAAAGCTTTCGTTTTTTTTTCCAAGGATAAATTCGTTTCTATTTTGGTTGTGTTCTTTCTGACCAAACGTTGATGCTACTGTTGAAATGCTTTGGCTTAACTTCGTCGCGTTTGCCGTTTGGTTTGGTTTCATAAATAAATATTTGATGGTCAACTTTTTTTCCTACTTGTTCGAAATGCATACTTACTATCTAACGACTTTTCCATATGAAGGATTCCAGCTTGCAGACCGTTGGCGATCAAGTGTAGTTTTAGTTCATTTATGTTATTATAATTTAATATTTATTCTCTCTCTTCGAGTTTCTCATTTGTATGTCATTTTTATTTTTAATACACTTGAACTAATTTTCCAACACGCCGTACTAATTGTTATCTCACTTCGAGGGCTTTTAACTTTGCCAATATTAATTACCTTGCCACTAGCAAAAGGTATTTGTTTGTTATTATTCTATCGTCTGCCTCTTACGAAAAACTACCCACCACCGAACGAAACAAGGCACGGCGCCAACGGCGGATGCAAATGATTGGAATTGTAAATTTATGAGTGAATTAAACTCTCTTGGCCAACCTCCGCAACGCTTGTCGGTCCCATTCGGCGGACGAGACGTGCCCGAGAACGCCGAGATGCAAATGAATCGTGCTCGAAGTTTTGATGCTCTTTGCGGCACACTTTTTAAGGAACCTCAACCTATGTTGGCAGATCCTTTTCGGGGTCGCAAACACTTGACATGCAGACACAAGTCATCCGCGGTGTGAATCCTTGCCCCCCGAGCGCCCGACAGCGGCTTAGGAGTTTTTTCATATCTATGCTAATTTCCGGAACCGAACATTATTTCCACTTCACGGGCAGATCTGATAATAATTGAGCTTTTGTGCTCGGCGTGGAAGTATGTTTTCAACCTGTTCCGTTTTATGCTCGAACCGTCTCGGTTTTTCTTTCCATCTATTGTACAACTTTCTCGTTTGGGGAAGCGTTAGAGTCTTAGTCGAGTTTATGCCCTCAAAAAGCTTTGCACACTGCTTTATAATCTGTTCATCATTTGTATAAATTTTCATCCCACTTACACAACAAATATCATTTAAAATATCCGGCAGGCTCAGTGACTTCTCGCGTTTGCAACTTTTGGGACGCACTCTGTTTAAACCTACTTACAATTTGATGTCAAAATTGATTTTAATAATTTTCTATCATTTTCTTAATGCTTATTTGTATTTTATTCTCCCATTCTTTTGTTTCTGCTACAGCGCGCGGTTAGGCGTGACGGGTTTGTTGAATCATAGACTGAGATCATCAAGTTTAAAATAACGCCAAACGATACTTTTTCTTGTCTTCTTTCTTCCACATTTCCAACAGGTACGGATATGAGCGTGGAATAATGGAGAAATCCTAGCAGAGAGTGCGAAACTATCCACCGGAAGCTAGCGGCGAACGTACAAAATCGGCGCGTAACGTAGGTTTTTTATGCCAACCGTTTGTTTGACTAAAATTTAATTTACCTTTTACGGCTTCAAATTAAAAAATGGTTTTTGTTTAAAGAACCGTCAAATTTCTACCGTATTTGCGAGGTTTTCTGAATGAGGACAAATTTGCTTGACGTTCCGTTTTTCAACCACACCACCCCACCCCATCAGGAAGGTTTTTGCGCCCAACCTCTGACCACCGCCCTTGACTAGCGGCGGGCCTCTCGGAAGCGTTGACTAGCACGTTGGATGGAATAATTAAATTATTACGTGAGGTATTTCTGCCCGCCGCCCTACCGACCGACCGACCAAAGTTGGCTGGCTGGATTCGATGGCTTCGTGGACGTGAACAAATATTTGCCAACAGACGGAAAAACGTGCAAACTGTTATCGAAACAACGCGCTCTCGAGCCGGAATGGTGGTCTCCTCCTCTCAGGTGCTCAGGTCTGCTTGTGCAATTTCAAACGGAACCGGAAGCCCGAAAAGGGGTAGGGCGGCGGGCGGGGGTCCTTCGTTGGTCGAACGGAACCGTAAAGGTGTTGGCCATTGGGTGTTTTTTTTGCTTTGTTCGTAAGTTTGCCCATGCTCAACAACCACCCCCGCCTACATCGGAGTAACCTTTTAACGTTTTCTTGTAAGGCTGCAACCATTGCCGTCGACTAGCTTAGAAAGGTTGCTTCGTCGAGGACGCACTTACCTCATGATATATGCCCTCTTCGGTTGGGTGGTGGCTGCAAAACGTTTACCGTAACGCGCGTAACACGTGCGAGAATCGCACTCGTCGGTGGGCTTCACCTGACTGGGCCTTTTTTCCCTTAGCATGCAAGCAAAGGCCACAGGTTTAATGACCATTCGAGAGTTTGCACAGTTTGTGCGGGTTGCGAAGCGAAGCGAGCAGGAAGGTGTTGTTTGCGAAAAGGTTTGCCTACGAAACCTGTCCTCACCTGGGCTGCAATTTGTGATGCGATGTTAGGAGAAATTTTTAATTGTTATGAAGAAGAATTTGTGTAAAATTTTACATATTTTGAGGAAGAGGATTTTTTGTTTTTATCTAAAACTAGCTTTACTCTTTGCTTGTGAGTTATGTTTTAATTTAACAGGTACAATAAAGGCATGTTTAAAATGATTGATATTTCATGAATTTCCTCGTGGTGTATGAACCCTATTTAATAACTGTCATGCGATTGCAGTATTGGCTAGCGACGGATACAGGGATTTTTTTATTAGAATCATGTATGAGTCCAAATTTGGGTTAATATTAATGAAAACCCAGTGATTGGCACAAATAATTATTGTTTTATCTAAAAACTACAAAAAGTTGTTGACAAACTTTGGTTTGTGCAACACAAATGAAGTTGTTGTGCATTTTTATGTTGTTTTTTAGTTTTGTTCAATTGTAAAAATCATGATTTTATCAGAAAACAGTGATCAAACAAATCTTTAACAATATCTGGAGTGTTTAAATTTGATGTATGGAAAGTTTCAGGCTCGACGGTTGGTCGAGTGTTTAGTGTACAAAAAACTTTATATTGATAAAAAGCTAAAATACATAATAGATATGAAGAACAGAAAAATCTCACTTAAATATGATTAACAACGTAAAATAGCTTACTCCATTCCATTGATCCATATGAAATTAAAACCACAAACAAACCGAAATTTTAAAAAATCTCCCAAAGTATCCCAACATGTGTGGGATTCCTGTTGTCATAAAACAAAAAAAAAAAAAAAGAAAATTTCCTGCTGGATTTTCATGGTTTCGTTCATTTGTCTATGCTGTATTGTGTAAAGAATCCTTCAAGTACTCAACCGTTAAACAAAACGGCACATGCATAAAAGTTTATCGTTTGATCGCCAAATTTGCATGTGCCTGCGCCCGTCAACGGCCTCGTAATCGTTGAAGTGTGCTTCTTCGGCCCAATTTAGGTACTTTTTCATCCACTGATTTTACCGTGCGATGCATCATGAAACGTGAGCAGATCTTTTCCGCAATAAAGGCACAGCAAGAACTGGGCCAGGATTATAAACCGACTATTTACGGCCATTGCCGTGGATGCTGTTGAACGGAAACACGGGTGTCTTACCGGACTGCAGATTTTATATCTGGGAATATGTATGTTCTTACCCACACCGTCAACTCTGCTAAAAGCAAGCATTCTCATTTCCTTGAAGAGAGGAGAATATATCTGAGAACGAGCATCAAAAATGGAAAAAAAAACTTGTGAGGTTAGTTGCCGACCAGATTTGAAACAACTGAAGTGTGGAATGAAAATCTTCTCGATCGTTGCCGACCCCCCCACAAAAAGGTGGAAGCAAAAATGCTGATGCTATTCTCGTTTGCCGATGTGTTCCTCGTCGAGTTTGGGGTTGGGAACGTCGGTAGCGTCAAACCATCTGGAAGTGAGGAAGTGTATGGAAGTACGCCGAATGTTGAAGGTGGACTATCCCCGGTGCCGGCCGAAAGAGGATGACGACCTTTTCTAACGCTCACTGGCACATTTCGGAGGATCGAAAAGTAGGAAACACTCTCTACTGAAGAGAGGTTAAAAAGCGCAGATGAATGAAAGTAATGTTTATCCTGCCGAGCAAAAGATGCCAGTAGGTGATGGTGGCCGCCCGTTGCTTTATTTTGCCCACTTGGCCATGTTTGTTTCTTTTTGAGTTTTCGCTTGTGTACTGTGTGTTTTACCTATTTCCATTTTACATTTTTTCTCATCACTGTTTGCACCCTGAAGCGATGATCTCTTATGTTTAAACCAAGAGTTTCGTGAAACGAACATTACAGTTGTACGTACGACATGACTTACACCAATCCGGTACTGGGTGTTCAAGAGAGTAGGTCGTAGAATTGTTAATGTTTCTCTGTTATGTTTCTATTGCTGCTGTTTATGCCTAATAATGCACATGTGAATGCAGTTTAGATTGTTTACTAAATCATGATCTGAAGCTTCGTTTCAGATTTGTGTTTATTTGCTATAGTATTGGATTAAATAACATTTTTTAAGTACCGTACTGTGGTACCACACACAGTTCATTGTGCTGTGCTTTTATGATATCACTGTAAACTGTAACACCTTTCAATTTTAGACGATTTGATATAACGTATACTTGCAATGTGTAACTTAACTTAAAAGTTCAGTTTTTGATGGTTGTTAAAAATTCGGTGCTCTATGTTGATTTGAATCTTTTTTACTCTTATACATTTCACACTTTAAGCTTATAATCAGTGTATTAAAATTCATTTGAAATAATGTTTGATAAATAATATCTTTGCTATTTAACCATTTGTTAACCAATTTTTCTACATCGCCAGCTTTCGAAATTATTTTTCTACACCGTCGACAAGATAGAAAAATTATTTTTTTCCAACTTCCACCACTCGATAGGTGTTCTACACTTTATTAAACCTCAATTTTATTTTAAAGTGCACAAATGGTTTCTCACTTTACTATGGGTTACACAGTAGCACACGACCAAATATTTATTTGCTATTAACTTTGATAAACCATTGCCACCAGGGAAATTAATTGTTTTTTTTTACATATCTTCGTCGAGTTTGTTTTAAAGTTGCATCTTCTTTGGTACATTTGCAACGTGTTTGCGTAATAGTGTAATTTTAAATCTTAAGTGGATCCAACAACAAAGTTTACAAGACTTCAACCCAGTTTACACTAAGGTTGTTAAACATAGTAGAACTCTAATCTTAAAATTAGAAACAATATTCAACTCACACTTTTCAGCCCAACATGATTCAATGTTGAAAATATTGCATGAAAGAATCGACAGATACTCTCTTTTTATGCGTATTTAATTGTACACACAATTTTCGAATTGTTCGATAATTTCCTTATTGAATGTGCTTGACCAAAGTACGCCTTCTGCATTCCCTCACTCCGCCTTGCATCGCCGGGCGCCCATATTGATCTCCGTTTCCTGTCTAGTATGGCATCTGCAAGGCAACGGTGTTGTATTAGTCCCGGACCGTGAAAGTAAACGGGTTGACTGCGGTCAACGAGCAATTTCTTAAATGGTCATTCCGGAGTCATCGATTGCATACATCCGGCCGCATCATCCTCCTCCGCCCAGCCGTTCGTCCCTCCGAGTTCTGCCGCTCCGTCCGTTCTCAGCACCGTGAGCAACGTTCGCTCGTTTACCGTTCCTTTGGGGCAGCACACGCTCTCCGTCCACACAGCCGTTTCTTCGCCATTTAGGTTTCTGTGTACGGTTTTGCGGAAGCACAGCAGACGGGAGGTATGGGTAAGAAGGCGTCTTCGGTTTGGGACGACGGGTCGAGCTGTGCTTAAGATGCAAGGAAACGTTCGAGTTCGCCGGTTCCGTACCGTACGGCAGTTGATTGTTGTTCGTTTGGCAAAAGCCAAGTGAGGTGAAAATTAGATAGCTCATGTGCGCTGGCAGTTCTCAGAAGCTATTGGTTCTCCGTAAGGCGTTGGAAATGGACTTTAACTGGCCGAAGTACCCGTGCCCAGCGTTGTTGAAATGCAGCCTTTAAACATCGACATTAGAATGTGGAATGGTTGGTAACTGCATTTCAATTCATTGCACTAATTTTTCTACTGGCTATTGTTATTCTAGAACACGCATATTAATTCACGAATTAGAAAACATTTCAATATTTGAAGTAATGGTTGTACTTTACGAATTTGTTTTATGAGTCTGTTGTTTCTCAAGTTTGTTTGCAATGTTATTTATAAGTTCATTCTTGATTTTTCTACAACAAGCGTTCGTTTAGGGTTTTAAAACGTTTCTTACAAATGGACAAGTTCGCTAAATGCACAGAGATTGTTGGAATCCGTTCGCCACAGTGTCGCAAAATATGTACAACAGTATTCCGATGCAGTACCACCTATTCGGCACAGTTTCTATCTTCCCTTGCTTACGGAAGAGTCGCGTAAATCAAAAACCCTCTCTCGGTCGTTCCTTAGAGCCCTTTGAAAAGTTAACTAAAATATCAATAGTTTAAAGCTTCCCAGATGGTTCCCCTTTGCGGAGGTGTTAGAATCTTCGCCCAAGACTCCACCGACCTTTCTCTACTCGGCTGCTTTCTATCGGACGGTTTTACGATTATCACACTTTACAACCGTTTCTCGCCATAGCGATGCTCTGGCGTAAGACGAGCGCTTTTGCAAAACAAACTACACGTGGTGTTTGTGTGTGAGTATGGGCGTATGTGTTCGCGCGCGCTTGCACACTTCTCAAATCGAAAGCGTGTTTCTAGAGCGTTGAAGTGCGAGATTTTGGTACCAACGATCGGAGTGCCAGAAGTGTGAAAAAAGCCGTAGGTTTTGGTTTGCACGGAACCCTTTGTCGATCTTTGCCACATTCGCATCCTTGTTGGTGTGCCTTTCGTTTTCCTTTTGGGAAAACACCCCACCACACACGGTTCGGGGGAGCTCCCTTCGGGCATGGCCAAGGGCCTCGAAGTGGCTCACAGCACTATGGCTTAATCCGTCGGTCTCCACAGGGTCTGGGTCTAAAGCGCAGCCCGTAAAACGGCAGCTCAGTTTACGGACATCCCTGTGAACGGTGAGCTGAAGCTCGACAACTTCAGGCGATCGTTTTGTGGGGGAAGCATGAACGGTCGACTCTAAGAAAGGGACACAGCGGGGCACGGCTCTCGTCCCTTGGCGGAGTCTGGATGGAGCGTTTTCCCGAGCCCAAGAGAAAAAACAACGTGGTCTCCTCTTGTTGTCGAACGTTTGGCTCGCGTCGTGCTGGTCAACAACGACGATGAGAACCACTACGTCGAGTGCTACAGCAGTTGTCGAAACGAAACGAAAGCACAAACCTTTGCTCAAGAGCTTCTGTGTCGTCGTCGCAGTGGGGGAGGGAAATTAAGCGCGTAATTGATGGCCAACACTTTCGTGGCGTGCTGCTGCTCGACCCCACACCGCCCTTTGCTCCCAACCCCACTTTCCGCCCCTCCCAACGCACACGGGGCAAACATTTTCGGTCATATTAGCAATAAATAGCGTCGGATAAGAACGTTCGAGCTTCGGCCGATGGGCCGCTTGGATGAGCACGTCGCGTGGAACGATCGTAAAGTGTTCGTAGCCTTCGCCCGTAAGTGGTTAAATCGGTCATCATTCGTTAGCCCCACCTCCACGTTGAAGGACCTCCCGAGCGAAAGGAGCACGCACGGTGGAGTGCGTAAGACCGGAACGATGTGGTTAGTTTAAACTTACCGCTGGCTTGACATTCCCTTGGGCTCACGGTCGAAGAACAGCGTATTGGTTACGGAAAGAGCCGGTTCTTGGAACTAAATAATCGCGTGTGTTCGCTTGCGGCCAGGGGAAGTTGATTAAGTGTGGCTAAGGTTTGGATAACTATTAAGCTATGAGATTGCTTCAGATCCGTCAATCGCATTTGATTTTCAACCAAGCGCCAAGCAAGTTTTCTTCGATGTAATTAAATCGAAAAGACTCATCCTTTCTCTTTCTTAAATCGAAAAAAAAGTTTCTCTTAAATAGAGCTGAATTGTACCAAATCCTCGTGTAAATAACTTTGCACAATCTAATTCCTTCAGCTTTGCAAAAACTGACACGAATATAAACTCATTGGCTGAGCGTGGGCTGGTGCAAAATGTAACCGACTGTTGTGCCATTAAACAGATGTTGTACAAGCTTCACCACAAACGATATGTAAAGATAACGAGCACATGCTGCCTGGCGAAACAGATGTATCCAGTTAACGCCACTCGATGGTTCAGAGCTTCTCGTAGAACAAGGGGTTGACAGGCAAGCGGAGGAGTGGCGCCTCAGTAGAGCAGTCAATATTTGACTTGACAAACTCAAACATCGGCGCGATGCCGTTTCCCACGCGGGTCACAGGTGGACGATTAGCTTGCAAAGTATGAACGGCCCTGGGATGTGGAAGAACCAAAACTGTCACACATGCGGAAAGATACATATTTAATGAAGATGGTTAATCATCTTTGGAGTGTGTTTTGTTTTTTGCATGCATCAAAGGTAGAACAGCTAATGAAGGAGTGTTTTCTTTACTGTCGAGTTTTAGATGTTGTAAATTGATGCTTTTATTAACCCGCTGACGTTTGTCTTACATGCTTGGGATATATCACTAAGTATGGGAATATACCCGGTAAAGGGTCTAGTTCAATTATTCGCCTCTTACTTTTTGCTACACAACATTATGCATTTATATGAAGACCAACAAAAAGCTAGAGACCTTAGCTAACAATTCTCCAAAGTAAGTAAACTAGTTAACAGTAACGGACAAATTGCAGCCACTCATTCAGAGTGTAGTTTTTCGGTATCGGAAAAGTAGAAAACCGCTAGAAATGTACAAATATGCAATGAAATACCCATGAATTGATAGAAAAGAACGATATGGTAATTTACAAAACACTTTCAGTTGGTTTTGTATATACCAGTTAGAATTTTTTTAATGAAAAAAATCAAGAGCGGAAACAAGGAAGACAGTGTCAAATTTGGAAAAGGAAAAAGTAAGAAACAACAATATTTTTCCATCCACTCACACATTTTAACCACAAAAATTCAGGTCCCCACAACCAGGAACACTGAGTGGCTCACTAATGGAACAAATAGACACTTTTACTGGCGTGTCAGTTTCAAATGCAAATCAGTTTCTCCGCTTCTGGCCGCCCTGTTGATGCCCTCTCTTTTTTCTATATTAGACTATACGTACGTACGGCAAAACACCACGCGAAGTCTTTTACATTCTGTTTGATGTTTGTTTACATCCAGCAGGATATGGCGGGTGTCAGGTGACAGCTTTGACTGCACACCAAAATGATGTGACCGGATGAAAACCGATAAGGCTTTTGGATCCCGTATAGGGTCTCCGGACGGCAAAGTGTTAAGGATCTTTTCATTTTTGTCCGCAAAACAAAAAAATCAAATGCGAATACAAGTTTTGGTAATAGGTCCGATTATTCGTGCAGTCAGCCTACACATTTCACAATATTAGGTCAGCCGTATCTTTTTAAGTTCAAAGGTTATTCAGCGTTGCCCACAGCCGGAAATACTCCCTTAGTGAAACTTGCACTCGGTAGCCACAACATAAATATTTATTTTTGTTGTAGAAAAGTGAATACAACCTACAGAAAGAAATACTTTTCACTATCGGCGTTACTGTGAAAAAATGTGCTTTTGAAATTCTACCATTTCTGTTGTGTTCAGTTGGTGAACCTTAATCTAACTTCCTCTTTATGTTTAAGCCTGCTTGCACCATTCGCATGTCAGGATTGGATTATATGTAACTGCGATGTCGTGCCTGGATTACATTCGTGTCGTCGCCTTTCTAATGCTTGTCATCGCATGGGAAATTCTAGCGGACAACATTCGCTCACATTCGCTTTAATAAATGTTCCCTGGTTTTGCGCTCCGACTTGCGACTGCGTCTCTTATCCATTTCGAAATTTTGTAACTCGTTTCACGTTCAGGTTCTGTTTTGCTCAGCGGTTCGTGTAATGTACTGCACCGTTCCGAACTCGACGTTGAATTCAGCCAAAACTGCATTCGAAGCTTTTCCTTATTTAACCTTACAGTTCAGATGAAACGTTAATGTTGCTGAATGGTAGAATATTTCCATTGCTTTTTCCCATAAGTGGACTAGAAGAGTGTGATTGTTTCGACGCCTAAATGCTCTTCATTCCCGCTCGTTATCCGTTTCCCACGGCGTATGTTGTTTTCCCGGGCGTAGCTCGTAAAACTCAACGATCCTCCTCACGCCCGCACAACTGCTTCCCTTCCCTTTCCTTCCCTTACCCATTGGGTTGGCCGGCGATAATCGGAATGACTTCTCGGATCGTCGAACCAATTGCTAAGACTAGCGGCGTTTTTGTTGTCCTGTTTTATGAAGGATTTTGCAGCGCATTATGACTTAGACCGCATCTGCTGGAGTGCTAGAGTGTGTGTGTATATGGGTTCTGGTTCTCGACTTAGACTCGCATCGTTTTATCGCGAATTTTTATATCCTTCCGGTCCGCCGGAAGCAATCGGCTTCTTCTGGCTTCTGCTTTGGGTGTCCTTCGGCTGGTTTATGACAGCCGCTCGCGCGCCTTTGTGTGTGTACTTGCAGCATTTTTCCCATGTCTTTGAGGGCCATCGGCGGAATGAAGTACTCGTCTCGTAACGGATGACTCGTTTGTTCGCTGTTATCCGTTCGATACTGCCATGGCCCGACCGTATGGCATATTCGACAGCCATAAGCGTATTTCTATGAATATAAATGTTTCTAAATTGAATCGCAAATCGATATCTTTGCCGGCGGCAGGCTGGCGTTTTTATCCGGACTGGTTTTTATTTTTATTTGCCTGTAACGCAGTGTACGGCTTTAGTGTTCTTTTTTGTTCTTTTTTTTATATATATTCCGGAGAAAATTTCAACACTCCACGTTTTATGGTTGAAGATGAAATTACTTGCGAAATTACTGGCAATACTTAAACAGTTTATTTTTTATTTTAATCCTTTCATTATCATCAGATACTTACCAATCATGTATCTAACAAAATAGAAAATCAATTGAATATTTCATACTTTCCTTTATTATAACTAAATCTGAGTGTCTTTTGCTTAGCTGCTTCCGATGTAAAAGTTCAAGCGATGTTGTGCAGTACTTATAAAATATTCTCTTCATTTAAATAATCTGACTGCATCAATTTGAATGACACAAACGATACATGCGTAAATCAAAGTTCAAGTTGCTATTAATGGTGCATTGTAAGAGTAATTTCATTACCCACGAGGAAAGTGTTTATTCGAGCGTAAAGTATATTCCAGCTGCTTATGTTTACAAGACGACTCGACATTTCAAATAACGCCCGATTTTCGTTCGTAACGCATCAGGTGACGTATCGATGCTCCAGATCAAAGTGCCGCAACAACCCATCATTAGCGAATGGGGGAACCAAACCGACTCCCCCTCAGCAGCGGAGATAAACTACTCCAGCAAGCGTTCATTTTTCAGCCGGTTCCAGGGAATATCTATCACAGTTAACGTTCCAACAAATCTAAGTCAGCTGTCGGTGGCGGACTGGGATGTAACGTTACTTTGTCGAAGGTGTGACGCGGGTAACGGTAAGGGGTGGTGGAGTTGGAAAGCAACCAAAGTGTGGCGAAACGAGTGAAGGTAAAGAATCGACCACAACCCATCCGTTGCATTCTTTCTCCCCCTCTTCAGACACTATGATTAATCGCGAAAGAGTAAACGAAGACGCGTAACGCCGTCACTCCAGTCCAAGCCTCATTAATTCTATTTTCTCAACCCGGACAAAATGGTTGCTCAGTGGTGGATGTTAGCTATGCCCAGGCCGCCGCACTAGGTCGGCGAAGTCGAGGGTGGTGGAATCATCTTCAACGGTACAAGCCGCATCTCGATCGTTTGAAAACAGTCAACCACTCGAGGATTATTTTACCGCTGCTTGGCGTTTTTTTTTTCGCTTGAAGCGTTTCACATTTGCAGCCAGATGAAATATAGATTCCGCCCCGTTCGACGGAAACTTTTCCCAGCGGACGAAGTATAAACTGACCAATTCAATCCATTTTTGCCGTCACTGAGTGCGCTTGATTGAAAAACGATATTTTCCCGACCGGCTCTTGACGAAACAACGAGGAAGAAATGTTAAATGATACCAACTGCAGCATTGGCTCACAGCAGCATCTCCCCCTCTCCCCCCAATGCCTATCATCAACCGATCAAAATGCTGTCAACAACTATCGAGGTCATCTTGCAAATCTGTCCCAGCAGTGAGCCTCCTCACCGAATCGCTCTCCGGAGATGAATTTTCAATGAGACACGACGACGATCGATGCCCGGGCCTTGGAGCAGAGGATTCCCTAATCGGACAAATGGCGTTGGCAGTAGCAGTCCATTATTGTACCGAATGCTTCGGTTTGCTGGAAAAGTAATCCATTTTTCATGTTTAGATTTTCCATTCGGCAGGCAGTCGCTTCCGGTTTTGCTTCCTCGAATCGGTTACTTCGGCACGGTTTCGGTTTCGCTCCATCTCGCACCGTTCGATGGTGACTTCTCCATCGGAGGGGGGAAGGTGGAAAGCGAGGGACGGGCGAAAAAAATATGGCAAACCTCCCTTTAGGGCGATCCGGTTGCGCCCGGATACCAGAACAACCTCCCCCGGATCGTCGTCATCGGGAGGGATGAATAAGTAATCTCAAATTAATTTTTAATTGCTTCTCCATTTTCTACGATATTGCGCCGCGTTCGGTGGAAGGCCGCTGGGAGACAGTGAAGCTTTCGCTGCCGGATTATATCCGGGTTGGGAATTGAAACGACTCAACGGAGAGGGAAAAAAACCGCCGAAACCAAGCAGAAAGAGGAAAAAATCCTAGAGAGCCGCTTCCCGCTGGTGTTGCGACGAAGTGCAAACACTCTGTCGGTCCCATCAATTGGTTAAGAAAATATCGATTTCCATTTGCAGCTATTTAAGCGGACTTACGGGAGATTAAATTGTCGTCCACCGGGAGTAGGGAGGTCGTCCCGGTCGCTGGAGGAAAAAATTAAAAGAAGACGGACTGTCGTTCCACCGACGTGGACGAATTCACATTTGCGGATCTTCTTTCTTCCTTTTCTAAATATGGTTTTCGCTTGAGTTGCGGATCCAATGGAAATGGGTTTGATGCAATGAAATTTTATGGCCCGTCACAGATCTGTTTGGTTTTTACTTTCACTGTTTGGCTGTATTCTCACCGCTTTGAGTTTACTTTTCGTTGCTGTCGTCACCGTCGTCGCCGTCGCAGTTGGAGTCCTTTTTCCTCGCGAAAAGCTCACCCGAATCCGGTTGGAGAAGCACGTGCTTTCGCTTCCCTTTGCTTTGAAGGGTTCGCTTTGTCGTCGACGAGGCGGTGAGAATCCTTCGGCGTTCGTTTTTGACGGCTTACTAGGCGCTTTACCGATGATGAAGGTCGATGCTGTGCATGCCGCCCTTCATTCCTTGGGGCTCGGTTGGTGAGAACGACCCTTCAAGCTGGCCAAGGTCGAACGGGGGTGGTCCATAAGCTAAGCTTTCTGTCAGGTTTATCGCTGTCTACATGCTTCGGGAGGCCAACCCAAACGGTTGTTGGGGCACGTTTGGCTACAGTTAAACTCGAAAACGTTTTAAAAACATATTTTTATATCAAAGCAACATTTGGAAACGATTTTCTGTAGGAGTTTGTTTTGTTTGCGACATGTGTTTATACACGAATTGTTTTTAGTTTTTATGTAGTGTCTCACAGTTTTTGGACTATCTGTTTTATTTATATCTGAATGGTTGGCTGTATCCAGAGTAAAAGCTCTCTGAATCTCATCAGAATTGTAATACAGTTATCATCTCTGACTTAAATTAAATCACGTTTATTACCTTATAGTGTGTGGAGAACCCAATTGAATCATTTTTGCTCGCCGTTTCCATTACAGTCTTCTTGTAAGTAAATTTTCGATTTGGTTAAAATTAAATTGATTTATGTTTATTTAAAACAAAGAGAACTTCTAAAAACGAAAACGATATGCTCCGTATTTGAAAAAGGAAGCATAGAATCGCTCAGAAAACGGAGCACATGGCAATAAACTAAAGACGCTATAAAACGCATTCCTCCAAAGGGTATAAAGCCTTCTTGCGCGCATCGCAACAAAGCTGACCGATTCGGTCCTTTGCGCTGGTCAATAGAAACGTGCAAAAAAGGGCTCCGCTTTGGGTCGTTTTTCACAAACAGTGGGCAACACGATCCCCCTTTCGGTGCGTCCTGCATTGGGACAGCGAACGTGCCGACCATAGGAGATCAAACCGTTCGGGTGGCCCTTTGGTGTGGACTTTGTAAAGTTTTCCGCTCGAGAGGGCCGGTGATTTCGACCTGAACGACGGAATGCGACGAACCGTGGCGAACAGAGCCATCGTGGGTCGACTTTCATCTGCCCCTTCGAAGGCTTGTTGAGGGACTCACCGAATCCTGGCTGGTAGAGAGCCTAGCTTCCACCGTTGTTCGAATGAATGAATCTTCTGCCCGACCGAGGAGATCCTAGACCGTCCACCGGGGGGAAAAGCGGACAGTGACGAAGTTGTTTACGACCAAACCGGCCCCATGGATCTGACTGTTAATCCAATTAACGCAACGGCTTGAATAAAAAAAAACAGAGATGTTTGAAGATTTAGGCAGCAAGGATTTCTTGAACCGGGTAGCCGTTCCCCGTTTGCTACATTTTGCCAATTTTTCTCTGTTCACCGACGCTGTTATCGCGTGAGCAAAAGCCAATTACGTGATTGCGCGTGCCTACGTGGAAAATGGATTGGGAAGTTATTCTGCTACCCAGGACAGATCCCGTCGATGTTGTTCGCTCGTGTTGCGAAAGGTAAAAGGATAAAAAAGGGCATCTGGTCTGAATCGAATACTTTTTTCCGTAAGTAAGGACCGTTTTGAATGGGCACGTTTTGTGTATTTATAGGCATAGCTGCTTTGCTTTATGGATTATTTTATTGGTTTCTTTGGCTGTGATGTAGTCTTGCTTGCTTTACGATTTTTTCCCGTACAAGAACTATTTTTCTTAATCTTCTTCACTGAATAGCACAGGTTTGTTATCGACTTGTTAACGCCCAACAGCGTGGTGTATAGACGTTTCAAAAATTTGTTGAAGGGTTAATATAATAGCTGATATAATAAAGGATGCATGGGAGAAAGTTTTTCTTCATCACACACCTTACCGACCGTATCGCCTTCACGCCTCAGGACAGCTCAAGCTGGTGTGAAAATTCGATTAAAAACGGACAAAAACGGCCCTCAAATTACGGCACAGAGAGCGAGAGAGGGAGGGGGAGTTTCCAACCTGCGGCCGATTTTCGGTAAGCTCATTTTGGGGCGCAGGTTATGTAAATTTACATTAACCCACCGTCCGCGGGGCGGGGTGGTTATGGCGGGGTTGGGTGTGCGGCCTCGGTTGAGGTTCGGTGACCGAACCCCAGCTACGTTAAATGATGCGATCGTACGATAGCCATAGTAACGATTCGTTAATCGATGCGATGGGCAACATAACACCACAGCATAACGACTATAACCCCAAAGGTTCTCAAACCATCCGCGTCACACAGGAACAATCCGAAGGGGCGCTAGTGTGCTCCGCGCAACACACACATAAAAAGGAGGTTGGTTCATCTAGAACAAAAAGCGTTGATTGAAAAAGAAAACATGAAACGTATTTTTTTGCACTCATTGTCGTCTGCTTACGAATTGTTGTTGGTTGTGATGGTGAAAAATTGATTTCCTCTCATCTCAGTAGGCAAAACTCAAGTTCAGTACCACATACAAATTCAATCAGATGCTATATGAGGTAACCTCCGTATTAACTCTTCTTGGGTCTTGTTGTTATTTGACATCTTCAAACAAAAACAAACTTGCTTTCCTCTCGTAAAGTGATCGTAAAAATCCATGCTAAAGTAAAAAAGTTTAAGTGAAAAATACACAGTTCAGAGTGAGTTTCGTGAAAGTTAAAGCGTTTTACATATCGAAGGTGATGTGGGTTGTTTGAATAACCTACATGAAAGGTAAGAGGTGAAGAGGTTTCATCTTTGTTTACATTACAGATAACATTGCACATCAGGCACTGAATCCGCAGCGAAACTACTAGCAATTAAACCGGTGTTCGTTAAGGTAAGTTTAGATAAACATTTAACTGTAAATCGTTCTTGTGCGTTGGTTTTTAAACCTCATGAAGTGATTCGTTTAGTGTTTGTTTGTAGGCGGTGACAACAGGGATTTATGTTTGTACATTGGAAGTTCAATTGAATGTGTTTTTGTACACTAGTTTACACACAGAACGTTTGTTTGCACAGAAAACGTTTGTGGCAATATAAGGACAATTAGAATCTATGAACAATGCATATGCTGATCTGTTATTTATAGATGGTGCTAGATCAACATATCAGATAAGAATCAGATTGTTTATTTTTAGCATAGGTATGATTAAGTTTTTAAAATAGTTTTTTTCAAAACGATTTTAATTGGATTTTAACCACGTAAAGGAGCCTTTGCTTCTGAAAACTGGCATGGAAACTAGGAACTCTTAGCAACCTTTGTGGAAAAGATTATGTAACAAAATATAATTATGTTTGCAAGTACGTCAAATTAGTTGAATTCTATCTTTTGTTTAATATGTTGATTAACTATATCATAATAACAGCATTTTTCATACTTCCCAGGTGATAAATGGATGAGACCACTAACAAGGTTAACCAATGCCAGGAATATCAACAATTATTGAGCAGAACCAATTGTGACGGTATGCATGTAATTAAATTATGATAATTTGTTTTTTTAATAATCTGACTTATGGTTTCCCGACTAAAAAAACTTCAGGACACAAGAATGCTGACGATGTGGAAAAGTTTCAATGAAAATGAACGAAATTAATATATTTATTTCCTTTCTTACGGCAAGGACCATCATCCGCAGAATGGATCATTTTCTTGTGACGGAAATATCTGGAAGACAGACTTACGAACTGACTCAACAAAAAGTATGTGCATGCTCCCTCTCACTTCGTTTGTTCAATTTCATTTTAATTTTTTATTGAATTCATTTTCAGAAAGTACCAGAGTGTGAATCAAGGAATATTTTTCAAACGAAAAACACCCATTCGTTAAGGAGTTCATGGACGTTTCAAACAAGATTTCCCGTAGCATCTTTGCTGTACAACTAGGACATAAGCAGCATCGAGTATCGCCAAGAACGGTTCCCCTTCGCAACTGTTCTTAATTTTTCACATCCGATCCTGAGCTGAGCGAGCGTGTTCTTTGATCGATTGGAATAACTTACAAAGCACTCCGTAAGAGTGATATCCGTCAGACGAAGCCAAACATTTTGATGAAGCTTAATTGTTTTAATGTAGGTTGAATTCATTACAAAAAGCTTTATCAATCATTTCATTATGAAATACAGATATTCTTTTGATTATTTTCAGCAGATGATTGGTGGAATCAATTGCAGGAATAATAATAATTGCTGTGCAGAACCGGCTATTAATGTAAGTAAGCAATTTAATTCAAATTGAAACTGTTTAAATAATTCAGTTTCGGTTTTACTGGCTCTTCAAACATGTGAGAGTTAAAGGGGATACGTATTCTTCCAAAAATATTCAAATTTTGTAAATGTTTGTATATAATAATATAATTTTAAAAATGGGCAGGAAAATAAAAATAATTTCAAAAATAAAACGGCAAATTTGAATTTTCAATTTTTAAACCGAAAAAACCGTTTACATTTAGCCCCTACATGTAGGCAACCGCCAGGTCGAAACGTTACGAGAGCGTACATTAAGGCGTTTGTATCTCTTCTAATAGACGCTAAATGTACGCTCTCATTTTGTATGTTAATGTACGCGATTTGTCGCACGACGCATGAATTAATGCAGCTGGGGAAAGGAAGGAAAACTTTGTATCGCACCTTCGACTGTGGGGTTACGCGAGCGCGAGGCGACAATGTCAAATGTTGCGTGTCACTTTCCCATGCGCACGTCGGGCATGCAACACAACAGGTTGCCGCCGCGGTTGAAAGCCGCTTTTCACGCCCGCCAGCGCAGCCCTGGTGGTCGGTGTAGGTGTGGTGTGGAGGCGGCTTGTTTGTGTGTATGTTTATTTTAAAGTTATTAAAACGGTCACGCCGCGCTGGGTGTGGCGTTTTCCCGCTTTGTTTGCTTGCCATGTGGAAGGTGGGCTTGATGGTTTTTTTTTTAATTCTTCCAACCCCTTTTTGTGGTAGCAAACTTATTGAGGAATTTCAAAGTTTGCTTAAGTGGACCGAAAACGAACCCCCCAAATAACCCTTTTCACGGCGCCAGAAGATGACCCTTTGGTAATAGCCCTTTGAGGCGTAATGCATGAACATATTTTACCGTTTTAAAGCATGCTTATACCTTACACCAATATCGCTAAAATATGTTCTTGCTTGCTTATTTGGATTCTAATATATATAGAAACCAAGGGAAAGTTTTTAGATTTCGTATTTCTTAAAAGCTAACAAAAAGTAAGAAATATTCCAAAAATATGTGCTGAAATTATGTACTAATGAAATTATTACTTTCCCAAGTGATAATGTGTGGCTAGTTACCGTATCTCTACACATCTTGGATTGGTCCATTTTGAAATATAAATTAAGTGATTTTATAATTTAAGATTCATAAATGTTTTGGATTTGTCACGGAAATTAAACTTGAGCAACCCAAGAAGCAATGCATTTGAAATGTATTGTTGTTTATGATTGGATCAGTGCGTTCAATGTTTTGTACTTTAACTTCTTTTTCGGATCCATTTCTTGTCTTATAATTTATCATAATTAGAACAAAAAGTATTATCATATTATTTTTGACGTGTTTTTGACATATGTACCTAATTTTGGTTTTGATTTTGAGTCGATTGAGAACATCCAAAAACTTCTTTAATTTTCAGCAAGCGGATTTTGATATAAACTATGAGCATGCGATACTAACATGGCTAATGCTACTTAGGAACTCTGCCATATCTAGTTATAAGGCAATTACCGCTTTTGTAGGAATAACTTCAAGCAGAAATAAACTAGTGATGCTATGTCGCCGGTCGTTGGTTCGGTCCATCAGAGCAGAATATGGTCGCACATGAAGTGTTGCCTTGCGATTGCACAGCTTTATCACAAACGCACCGGTTACCGAGAACTCCCAAGTTCAGATTGCGATAGAAAAGTTTTCCCAAAGTGTGTTCATTCCCGAGCAGAGAGTCGGCTGCAGCGTAATTCGTGCCACCTGATGTCATGGTTCGCCCCGAGACTAACCGGGGCAATATCTCCCAGCATGTACCGTTCTGCCAAACATCTCAATGCCAGTGGCGTTAAGAGATTGGATTTTTCCATGTGTCATATTAGAAGCTCACGAGTCTCGGGGCGACAAAGACCACGCAGCAAAAATAGCAAAAAATTACAAATACCTTCTTGACATTAGCATGGTCTTGACAAGCACGCAGCGTGCAGTTTTTGATGTCCAATCCTTCCCTCCCTCCCCCTCTTCACTATCCGGTATCTCGGATAGGGTTGGAAAAACGGTCCGGCCAGTTTGACACGTTGGCTAAAGGTTGCACGAAAGATACATCCAGAGCGTGAACCGGCCGGAACGCAGTTGTATAGCATACTAAACAGACCGGCCACCGCGACCCTCGCCCCACGGGATCCTGCACCTACATGATGACGACGTGCCCCAAAGGTCACGGGTCAACGAAGGTAGTGGAGAAAGGAAATTGTGAGATACACGGGAATGTTGAAGGAATGGAGTTGGACAAGCTACACGCTTCGACGCCATAGCTCCGTAGCCAAGGATCGCACTGGATATGTGTTCCTGTTGCCAAATTTCTGGCCAACTCTCCTCCGATGATCGCGCAGCGTCGAAGCGAGCTTACATGTGTGTAGCTTTGACTCTTTTTTTCTGATTTGTATCCCCGGTAGAGGACTACAGGAGGACGAATGGATGGGTGCGGTGGTCAGTATCAAAGATTGCTTGTCCAATTTCGATGCTGGTTCCTCGAAAGGTCGTTTGCCAAAATGGATGGAGGGAGAAAAACACGTGAAGCGCCCGGACAGGACCTGAAGAAGATAAAGCAGGGCACGTTCCACTATGTCAACTCATCAGCTGGGACGTGTAAGATTGTTTGTGTACCTTTGCCGGCTGGTGCGTCGCACCGTAAGAGAAAGCAGGAGTGGAATGGACCACGCCACTGCACTGAAAGTGATGGTGGAGCTCGTGACACTTTCTGCAATCAGCTTCGTTAGATGCGGAAGTGCGAAAAAGTTCACCATGTGTCTTCCGCTAGGGGGCAAAGGTCCGGGGAGATTTGAAAAATGGAAAACTCAGATGAGCCAAGACGAAGCGTAACGTAATTTAAATATTTTTTACCCTTAATCCTAAACGTGCACTGCATCGAAACGATATCGTTCGCAACCTTACTTCTTCGCTGCTGAAGAAGGTTAGCAAAGATTAGTGGGCCAGTGCATAAATAGCCCCCCTTTCGTGTTCTCTGTCCTCCTCGTCTGCTAGGACCATTTTTTTCTATTTTATGCTTCCTTCAACCAAAAAGACGACCTTTAGTTGGTACGATGCAGGGAATAAATTAAAGGGTCACGAATAGTGTTGTGGTATGTAGCTCTTTTCAGTGAGCAGAGCTGACCCACTGAATGAATCTTTGATAAGAATCAATGAATGTGAATTTTCATGTTACAGATTCATTAGTCACCAAGAATTCTTGAATCTCCAAGATTCACGAATTTCTAAGATTCATGAAAATACAAGATTTATTAAAGGAGGAATAAGGAATAAGGAGGAATAAGAGAATGAGAAGGCATGTTTATTGACTAGCGTTTGTGTGGGAGACTCGCATACGAAGTATGCCACGATGTATAATACACCGGTCGTAGAACAGTCTCAAGTGCAAACGCTAGTAAAAAACGTGCCTTCTCATTTTCAAACTAGCCAAGCCGTCTTTCGTGAATCTTGGTGTTTTATTACTCTTCGAGATTCGTGAAGATTTGTGAATCTCGGAGATTTGTTAATTTTGGAGAAACATGAATCCCACGAATCGGATTCAAGATTAGATTCGTGGATCAAAACGAATCAACACTAATCACAGCTAATTAATGACCCACCAGCACACCTGGGTTTAGTGTGCCACCTGAGCAATTAGCTCAGCCAAATTTTTTGCTTCGAGTCGGTTGCTCATTGCTTAGTTAGGTAAGTAGAGTGAGCGAGGTGGCTCTACTATCCATTACTAATTGTGGTAAGTGGCTTTTTTAGTGAGCAGAGTGGAGCCACTGCACACAATTAGGTGAAAAAAGTGAGCTACCTAGCTCAGTAATGTGCTAAGTGGACCTAGTAGAGAAAACACAGTACGTCAAGCAAAACTGAGTTTGTGGATTCACCTATTGAACTAAGTTAACAGAGACACCAGTACAATTGAGTGTACTAAGTCACCAGAACAACTGAGTTCGCCGAGTCACCATCACAACTACATTTCCCGAGCCACCAGCACCACAGAGTTTGCTGAGCCATCAAGTCAGAGGTGGTGAGCCTCCTGAGTAGGTGTGCATTTGGAGCCATCAGTTTGCTTCAGATCTCGTTCGATGCAACACTGAGCTACCAAATTCTCTTTTCAACTAGTTTCAAATACTCACTACCCAACACTAGTCACGAACGATATGGATTGGACCGGGGAGGTGCGTAAAAATTTCCCTTGGGTCAACGCGGGACAATCGTTTCCTTCCCTCTCGTTGATGTGCATGTTAGCATAAATTGCAAATTCAGTGCAAATGCTAGCATACCATTGGTATGAACATCTTTTTGTGTTCGTTCCAAACCTCCTGAACTCACCATTCGAAAGAGTTAGTTGTAGGCCGAACGTAACGTTCGATGATGGCGTCGATTTTGCACGCACTTTTTTCGCTCAACCACCCACTTCCCTCGGGAGGACCATTTCATAATTTTCACCATTTTCATTCTCCTGTTTCCGTTTTTGGTGGCTGGATTCGAAATTAAAGGAGAAATTCTGGGACTACCTGGCACGACTTCAATGGAAACGAATTTGATTCCGCGGTTCCGTGTGTTTGTCTGTTCGGTGTTCATGTGTGTATCTGACGGTCGTTTTGGCGTAAACGGGTCGTAAGATAATGCGGCGAGAGAGACGCATTAGCTATGATGAAGTGATCGCGGGCGAAAGCAGCCGGGGTTGAATTTCATGAATTTTGTAATGTTCCGCACAACATCTTCACCGTCGCGACGCTGAGCTGGCGAAGGAATGTGCGACTCGTGGAAAACTCAATCCACCAGACAAAACCCGGTTAGGCGAAGAACGGCGAAAGAATAACAATGCATGCAAAGCGTACGATTTGCAAACCGCGGTATTCGAAGACGAAAAGAAGAGGTTATGGTCTTATGTGTATCTTTGCTCGACGCGCCTCGTTTGCATATTGATGGGTCGATTTTCCTTTTGCGGTTACCAGATGCGAATTTCGACGCTCAGGTGTTGCGATCCTTCGTTTGAAGATTTTTTTTTCGTTTCACTTTCTTCAGCGCATTGCATATTTACATTCGGGCGCTCGCGATCAAACGTATTGTTTCACTAGGAGTTGGATCTGCTCGTTCGTGTTAGTTTATCAAACATGTCCGCCGTTGGTTGGTTGATGATGTGAAATAAACGCGTTTTATCATGAATGAGAAAATCCCCATTCGCGATACTCACTTCTGTGGTTTTTGTTTTTACTTGGTTTATCCCAGTTCGTTAAATTTGCAATATACGTTAATAAACATTTTTGGTGGTTTCGATTGACCTCATTGACCAATCGATTTTGCTTGGAAATAAACAAACACAACGCAGCAAGTGAGGGCCTACTTGATGACAACCAACGGTCGCTGTTGCGATAACTTATTGTTTACTCTGGTCAAAGTCCAGGGTAAACTTTCAAATCTTTGACATTTGTCAGCTGGCGGTTTATGTGGTTGCCGTCCGTTAGCAATTAGTCTGCGAAGCTCCTGCTTTCCCTTCTGTGTCACGAATCCCCGGAAGTATGTATTATTATGCTCAGTTTACACGAGGCGCAAAAGATTGAAAATACACGCGAAAATACCCGTTTTGCGGTCACTTTTTTTCGTTTCTTGTGCACTTCACTATTCGTGAGCCGGTCTAAATGAAAGCGCATTCAATGTTGATTTGAGTGTTTAACTATAAAAAACACAACAGAGAGGTAATCTGTTCATCGAAATCTCATCAAAAAACATTGTACATCACCAAAAACAACTATTTGCCATCCGCTCGCATTCTATACTAGGTGCGCACATTTTTGCAAATCTATTTTTCACTCGCTGACCGAAAAACAAATTTGTGCACATTTTGACAGTTGTCTGACAAACTTTGGTTGCTTTGCGCTTCATGTAAACTAAGCGTTATATTTAAAGACAAATGAAACAAACAAATGACCATGATAAGTTGAAGTAAAAATCTATCCCCCTCAGATAGGCCACCTGTGCCAATGTATAAAACGTTCGTTGGGTCGTTCGGAGGAAGGTGGAAAGTTGAGCATTAATATTGACATAATAACGTCACGGTTATTAAGAAGAAAAGACAAAGGCAGCTCTCCTTGGGAAGGGATGCGAGAATCGAGCATCCGACACGTGCGGTCCGGGAAGGTTCAATATTTAAATTGTGAAAGCCAACTCAAAACCAGGACCGTCCACACGTGCTAGCATGCTTTTCCTTGGGTTGCGGCACACGCTGGTGGAAAACACTTACGCTAATAGGAAACGGTCGATGGTGGTTGCTCGAACTCCTACATAGTTTGAGCACACACACACACACACACACAACCGATGGAGGAGGAGGAGGAGGAGCGAGGGTTGACAGCCATTTGAAAATTGATTTTTAAATTCAATACAGCTTAACAATCTGCAAATGCATGATGGGCAACATTGTTTTCATACACATCATACCATCACCACCACTACCCACCATCCGCGATCTCATTCCCCAACGAAGGGTGGTGTTTGTTGGTGGTGCTGATGTTGTTGTGTTTGTTTGCTTTTGATGCGCATCGGCGCAAGTAAGCAGAAATTAATTATTTGTTTGGTTTTATCGACCGTTTGCTCGAATGGAACAGACGAAAATTTCATTAGCGCATGGAAATAAACAAAACACGGTCCGCGGGCGCTTTCGGGAACATGACAACCGTTGCATTTGGCAAACGGATGTTACAGCATCACTTTACATAACACAAATTGGTGTTTACTTCCGGATTAAATTTGGTTACCGTGAAATATCGCCTTGGGCTGTTGGTGTCTGCTTTGACATCTTGTTCGAAATAGGGAAACAAAGCAGGATATATTGTATCACAATAATGATTTTGATTCGATTCATGTTCGCATTGATACATTTTATTTTCTTTTATGTATTACATGTTTTACAGATTAGCAGAACTTATTTTAATCAATTTCAAACTAAAAAAGTAAAGAATGATTGTTGAGGTGTTAAATGCAACAATTTATTTTATGCAGGAAAGTGTTATCCTTTGCTGTTCATCAAGCAGATAAGTCTTAATTTAAAATCCTTCTTATTTACTATTTACAACTTTATTGCCTTCACAGCTTGTTCAAATAGTTTGCTGAAAAAGTAACTTGATACTCTTGTTTGATTTGTATCAATTATCGAATCAAATTAAAATTGTTTATCTAGATGGATTTCGGCTGTTTGCGAAGTTGAAACAAGTTAATTACATTTAGTCTGAATGCTCCCTTTGGTAGGGAAACCCAACCCATCTCAACCGCCCGGCCAATGTTGTGCCTTTCGATCGAAAGAATCATTTTCTCTCTTTTGTTGAGTAGAAATCAATTCCGAAGTGGTCTCGAATTCCGCGGCTCGCCACGATCAAGTGCTGTTCTGGTGTACCATCAACTGCGTGTTCCCGTTTAGCTCGGTCACCCGCGGTCATTTTACAGACACAATCAACGGTGGTTATGCAGGGAAGCCACCCTTTGCTCGATGCTGAAAATTCACTTTAAAATTAAGGTCAACTGGATTAGCAGTGCACGCGCGATGTGTGCTCGTCAGCATTCGAGCAAGGGTTTGATGGTTCAGGCTGGCCACTTAACACCGTTTAGACCGAGATTTCCACGCTCACTAATGGGCGGTGATTTGTTTTGTTTTTCCTACCGCTCGGGTAAAAGGCTCTTGTGTAGATAAAATGATATCAGTATCAATTTGAACAGGCACGCACACCATCCAGAGGCTCAACGTTGGTCGCGGCAATGGAGGGAGAGAGAGTGATGGAGCACACGCCTAACATCATTTGGATCGTGTGTTGGAATGCTATATTTACATTTCATCGAATTGATTGGAAGATTGTGGCAAACGTGTCCAGCACGCGATGGAAACGCAAAACCCCACTTCCCAAACCTTATCGCCCGGGAAATGCTGACGTGCGAAACTCGTCGCTAATCCCACCGTGTTCGGATGGCGATGGAAAGGAATGACCGGAATGGCGTTCGCTAATTAGTTTTTCCTCGCTAATCTCTAACAACAGCGCGGTGTGTGCGGTATTTCAATTTGAACCCCCTTCCCGGAAGAAAGGACACCACAGGCGAAAGGCTCTATCTAGTCAATCAACGTCACAGGAGCTGGCATATAGGGGAGCAGCACCACCAACCAGCGGCCCCCTAATGTGTCATAAATAATAATCCCGACTGATTTCGGGGCCCGAACTTTTCCAATATTCATTAATAAACTTCTGCGCTCGGTGTGAGTGCAAGCGTGTGTGTGTGTGTGTATACTGCCCGTTCTTAGGTGGCCGTTTGATGTTAAGTCCGGAGCCGAAAGCACGAATGGAATGCAACACCGTTTCCGGTTGTATTTTGGTTGGCGGGTGGATAAGGGAAATGAAATTACCCCGGCATAAAAACGGCCAAGGGGGATGAAGTTTGTGAGGTGAGGGAGGTGGGAGGGTGGATTAATGTGTATGTGAGCAATACCCTGTGCTCCCGGCGGTATTTGAAATGCTCGGTGCAAATGAGCTGACGAAAAGTTTGCCATTTGTTTGCAGCTGCAGTACAAACTTCCGGTAGTGCCAGGGTTCGGGAGTTGGCTTGGTGATGTTAGCTACCGAGTTCCTACCTTCCGGGTGTAATATATTACATTCCAATACAACCGTTGTAAACAGGTGCTCGAGAGGGTTTATCTTCGAGGGTATATGTCGAAGTGGAAACGGTACGGTTAGTTCGTTGGCTTCTGAGAGCTTTTCATCATCGTTTGTGGTTAAATAAGCTCGTTATGATACATTTCTTTGACGTTACGATAGTAGATCATTTCGGTATAACTAAACTTTTTAACATGCCAGGCCACACTGAGCCGTAGCTCTATGGGAAACCATAATTAATCTACACCCAGACACTCACACTGAAATACTCGCTGCGAAAAAGTTTCATGGTTTTAATATGTTTTCTTATTTCTCTTTTTCTCGTTTTAGATCGGACTGGGTTTTATCAGCATCATCATCCGTTCGGAATTACTCTATTGGCTGTTTGATGATTGTGATAAACGAAGAACTACTAGTAGAGGAACTTTGACTCACCAGTAGATTATGCAGTGGTTAATTCAGTTAAACCAGCTCGAGGACCGTTACCGAAGCTACCGGAGGACGATGAATGTTGCTCTAGTGTGCGGTTGAGCAAGAGTTATCTTGTTAGGTTTTGTGCAAGAGTGTTGGACCATCCGTAGAAGAGTCTGATTACGTTCCGCAGTAGGCTACGGTTATGATATAGTTATTGCTAGTTTGTTCCTAGTTTATAGCAGTTAAGTACAATTTTGTTTTTTATTTCTCTAAAACAGAACATCCAGCAACAACGTACATCGTATAAACGGACCGATTGCGTACCTGGTGGCTACCTTGTTTAGCGGAACGACAACGTGCAACAGCCGCAAGAAACGGAGAACGGTGTTTGTAGACAGTTACCCGTTTATCATTCAACATCACCCATCATCGCCCAGACGAAGCAACTAGTAGCTGTAAATCTCGAGCCTCGTTTTTCGTCCTTACAACAACCACCGGCGAGTTTGAAGTGAACCCTTCCGTCGATGGGTGCCGAAAATCTACCCACACTCCATCGGGCACGGTTTTAATTGATTGATTAAGAAAGGATAAGGATCGGTTGGCGAGTAAAACGAGAAGGTCGTCGCTAAGGCGGCGTAAATTGGTGGATCAGCGCCGCGAAGAGAACCTGAAGACTGAGGGGCAGTAGTATAAATTTCACCTCAAACATAAGGAGCGCCGGCAGAGTTGGTGGGCAAGCAACCAACTGGCCTACGCGGTGCTTGCGAAGGCAAAAGAGGACAAAGCGGTGGAGCTTAAACTGGAGGCCAAGATCTACACGCTAAATGCTGGCAAATACAGCAGCTGCCTGTTCTGCTCTTGAAAACGAGCGGCTCGCACCAACGAACGAAGGTCGTCCGTCAAGGCGGTGAAATTAATAATAATTATATTTTAATTAAATCATCTTGATTATCCTCGCGAGAAAGAACAGCAGCTTGAACGAGGCCTTGAGAGCGATTTCTTGGAACAAGTGGACGCTGATTTGCACGCGAAAGCAGCCGGTGAATTTCACCTGAAAAAGCTTGTGCCGAAATACGGACTCTTGCGGTGCTGCACGAGAACATCCGACGAACGATGAACTTTGACTGAATACGTACGTGCCAGAAAACCAGTGTAATATCCAAAAAACCCTGCGACGCAGGAGTGTGCAGGACTGAGCTTGACATCTCGTCCAACCCGAAGGTCGCGCCACTCTACTGATGCCGTGCGAAGGAGTGCGCAGCGCGTATCCCGTTTGTTTTGTTGGCGTGTTATCCCTTCGTTCCGGTGGCAGTTGCGTTCGGGATCCGATCCCCGCCCGAGCAGCAGCAGCCTGCCAGTGTGAGTTGTCCGCGAGTGCCGAGGTGTAGAGCGCTGCTCCGCCCCAGAATGACTGCAGCGGGCGCGAGCCAACAGTGCGAGCACAAAGTGACCGGTAGGAACGGTGGCAGCCGTAGTAGGAATCCCTCGGCGCACCATTCCACCACGTTGTCGTCGTCGTCCCGATGGTCCGAAGCAGAGGCGCACAGTCGACGGGTCGACATTCCTGGCGATAGTAGCATCAGAGTCGCTGCCGGCGGATATCCGATGCTGGATGGAGTGGACTCTCAATTCCCGGTGCAGCTGCACGAACCGCGGGGGTCCTCCCTTGACGCATCGAATTTTTCCGTGCTTAAGTATGGACCGCGTTCACCGGAACGCAGTCACGGTGGCAGTAGTAGTGACGGCGAGTGCTCCAGTGCCCACACGCCGACGCCACGACGACGGAGGAGGCACCGGAGGAATGGCCAGGCAGCGCCACCGAACCACTCGCACCTCCACCACCACTATCACTATCACCGAGCCGGTCCGTGGAGTCGCCTCTTCCAGCTTCAATTAGTGCTAGCGTTAACGGTAGTTTTAGTATTTAGCGGTATCGATTCCGCGGTTCACTGTGATGAAAATGTAACGATCGGTGCAAGTGCCAGCCAACAGCAGCGGGGGCTGCTCGGTAGCCTGCTTCATTCTTCCACGGCGGGCGGCGGCGGCGTCGTTGTCCCCGCCGAGGCGCTCAACAGTGTCAACGAGCGGCAGGAGGACGGCGGCGAGCTGGACGGGGCGCGCCACTTCACGCACCACTGGGCCGTGCACATACCGGACGGCGAGCAGGCCGGGCTGGCCGAACGGGTGGCGGCCGAACACGGGTTCATCAATCGTGGAAAGGTAGGTAGATAGGGCGAACCCTTTCCCGTGAGCGCCAGATCGCCGTTTTTGATACCATTGAACTTCGCAAAACACCCCCCACAAAGCGAACGCAAACCTTTACCTCGAGTGTCGGATGGGTCTTATTTTTTTGGGATCAATCGACGAGGGATAAGATCCACTTCCGCGCTCCTATTGTGTGTTTTATGAATGGCTTTGGCTTATCTGCGGTTTGTGGAGTTGGATAAGTGCTCCCCACGGTGCATGATATAATGCCATTTCCTTATGTCCAAACGAAATAGATGGTTGCAGAAGTATACACACTACATTTGGGTTGCGTTGCGATTGGCTTTTTCTTTCCCTTTTCACCATTTTATCGGCATATCAATATCAGGGCAGCTATAATTTATGTTCAACCGAAATCGTAAACATAGCTACACTCCATAACAATCTGAGCTCGTGGGAAATTTGGTTGTAGTCTTAGTTTGTACGCATAATTTATGTTAAAACAAATCGAAAAATAGCACATATTTATATAGTCCATAACAACGTACAACCGTTGGCACTAAATTTTATCTCGAAAGCAGCAGAAAACAACACCCTAAAGTGTTGCAATAACTCATCAGCTTCTGTCCCTAACACATCTGACTTTGTCTCCAACTGATCAGGTTTTGTCTCTTGCCGAAAACATGAAAGTAAAAAGGGCAATTGTGGTTTTCCGAGTTATTTACGCTGTACAAACCAAAGACGTGTTTGCTTTAAAATTAACTTCCACCTATTTCACCTCTATACTATAAACTTTAATATACCTATATCTACCTCCGTGTTTTCCGATATAAACTTATTTTCATAGCGGCTAAATGTTACTTGTTTTTTTGTTCACACAAACGCTACCGTTTATTGGTCAGTACCAAACTTTTGATTTAGTAATAATTTCGCATCATTTCATTTTTGTAGGCAGCTTTACAAAATAGTCAGAATAATAGTACAAAAAATAGTATAAACAAAACTCTTCGTATTAAGAATCATTCTAAATAACCAAATTTTTAGTTGAAGACAATGGAAATCAAGAGACAAAACCAGATGAACACGAGACAAAAACTGATGAGTTAGAAACAGAACCTGATGAGCTATTACAGTCATGCGTGGGTTTGAGGCAAAGATCAGTGACAGCGACTCTAATTTTTGTTATGTTTTCGTGCCTTTGAATCGAGTTATAGCACCTGTACGCAGATATACAAGGTTTCTTTTAAATTGGTGTGAAATTAGTTCGTTTCGATGGATTACATAGCTGTTAGTTTTAATCCTGATGTGATGTGATTAACAAGCATGCTAATGGAAATGTGGCACTCGTCGGTAAATTGTTCGCTGGATTTACACCGTCGCTTATTAATGGGCAAGCTGTATAAAACCATCGGACGGTTTGAGCCAGCTTATAGGGCATTAAAAGGGTAAAGTTTTCTGTTCAAATACCATCACGTTCTTCAACCATAGGCGCCACCGCTTAACTACTCCACCCGGGGCCTCGTTAATAATGTTTCCGGTGTGTGTGTGTGTGCGGACGAAAGGAGTTTACTTTAACAAAACACACCGTTTATCGGCTTATTCAACGGCCACCACACTCACATCCACTCCCGCCACCGGTACCGTGGTGTGTTTGGTGGCTGGTGGGCTGGGGTTAAATTTGCACCAATGTTACGAACCATCCACACAGCACCCACCTATATGTATGCTGCATCTAGCTCAGTTCCGGGTTTTCCAAAAAACGTCATAATAAAAACAAAACCAGCCATGCGAGATGGGCCGCGGAACAGAGCGGATTAGAATCCAACACCGCCCCGACGTTCACGGACACAAAGTGTGCTTCCCCTGCTTCGGTTATAATAGCGGAGGGGGGGAATGGGCGCACATCCGAAGGGCGCTACCGCAGAGCACGGTATAATTATTATCCTCCGGTGGAAAATAAATCCTTTTGCCATTCATGAACCACTCCGGCTACGTTCCGGGAAAACTGAACGGGGGTTGGTTGGTTGGTTGGGTGGAGGAAGCGAATCCTAGCGTCCGGTTATGAACATTGTGGTGGTCTGTTCCCTACCGTTCGTCCTATACTCTTCCTTTCTTTTATCTCCTCCCCGACCGACCGACCCATCATTACGACGTGAACCGTGCATAAAGCTTTCCGGGGCTTCCGGCCGGGTCTCTCCGACAGGACACAAACTGCTGCTGCGAACCGATTCTCGAAAGCGATAGATCCCTTCACGTCCCCCCTTTTCGTACCCTCCCCTTCGGTACCACCTTTTCCCGCCGCGTGGTGGGTGCGCCTTTGTCACAAACTCGCGGGCGAGCGTGCAATTGACGGGTGCCATTCAACCAGCGCCTCCCATTTTCAGGGTCGAAGTTTATTGTAGTAATTGTAATAACTTCATGCAATCGCAGGAAATGGAGACAGGGTGAGGTTTTTCGATGGAGAATGAACGGAAAAAGGGGTTTCACTGCCGGTGGAGCGACGTCGTGTTGTTGTTCGTAATACGGGGTCTTCAGCCAATCCTTGACCAGAAGAAGGACGACCATCGTTGTGGTACGGAATAAGAGCGGATATCATTTTGGTTTGAAACATTCCTACCACACTCGTACCCAATTAGATCCATTAGATGACGTTAATTACACATCAAGGGCTCGGATCCCAAGCAAAAGGTCACATTGTACACCTTATATAAAATTCTGTTGAAGTTTTGAAATTTGTATTTTCAACTAGTTTAAACCCGCTGCAAAAAAGTTAGGTATTTTGGGTAAACGGTACGGATAATTTTGACCGAGCTGCTGGTACGATCGAATCGGACCAGTCTGGTAAAACCCTCTGGAGTCCATTAAACGGCGAACCTGCGACTCACTACCTAAACCGATATCGCTCCCTACGCGATGACGTACGGTTATGATGCTACCGCCGGGAGGATTTTTCCCTTCCATCATCGGTTGCTTTTACATCCCACGTGGCGCGCAAACTCTAATGCCCTTTGGAGTAGCGACAGAGGAGGTTGCAGTTGGTCATCGCTGCCTGCATATCTGCTGGAGACTAACTGAATCGACAATCCACTGTACCTATTTACATTCGGGCGCCCATTAAACTAATTGCTTTGCATATGATAAAACCTGTGCAGTGAAATTGAGCGATACCGTTGGGAGGAAGAGCTAGGCGGCATTTTTCGCTTGAGGCTCATGTGATACTGTGGCCGGGAAAAATCGTCGGCCCTCCCAGGGAGGGATGGAAGGGGGGTTGGGAAAAATCGTCGCTTTTATTTGTGCCGGCGCAAAGTGCGACGCTAAATAGGAGTCGCGTGAAGTGAAATCAACGGCATCTGCGCGCGCACCGCTCGTAATGCAATGTAATTTGATAATAGTAGTAATTAGTAGTCGCGGGAGGCGGCCGATGGCCCTTTGGGTTTGGTGATGTGTTACGATGGGCCTGTGTGCTAATGGTTCGATTTAATGTGCCGTGCACCGCTAGAACCGAACTGCTCTTCGAAAAGTGTGATAATTAGTGTTGAACCATTGTGTGTGTTTGTTCGTGTGTGTGTATTGTTTACGTTTATGGTAACTGCAATTGTCGCAGTTATCGAATGTGAGACCCTCTGTGTGGTTGTGGAAGTTACGAGAGGATGGGAGTTCAAATTGAATATTTATTACAATATGCCGTACAGTGGTGGCGTAATTTGTTGTTTGTTTTCTGAACAAATTATGTTATCTGAGGTTTCGCTTTTCAGCACGGCGCAAATGGGAGGTTTCGCTCATGAACGTTTACTGTACATAAAATATGTTCTATGTGTCGAATGAGCTTCAAATTAAATCATATGCATTATTGATTTTGAAATCATTCAAAATTTACTTTTTGGTTTTGATTTCTTGACAACTTTTACCTAATGTTTTTGTTCAATCATTCAAACAGAAAAAGTTTTTTTCGTATGTTTAGTTGAAACAGAACTTAAATATTTTACCATCAATCAAATTTGGTTTTGCTGCTCTCATTTTTATTGTCAAATTATTAGTATGCAGCCGTTGTTGTTAAATTTTGTCTCTAAACATTATTGTGCACGTATTCTCGATGAATGAGTCATTTTAATTTTGTTCATTATTTTGTATAGATTCCTTAAGTTACTAGTTACTTTTGAATAAGTAAAGTTACTTTTGAATCATCTTTATGCAAATAACGGTCTTCATGTTTGAATTCATGCAAAACTATTAGTTATCAATAGTTAACCAAATGTTTCAATGAAAACGAAATGTTTCGATTCGAAAGAATAATTGATGTATTTAAAGCAACATTCGAAATTGTTCTGTATCACAATATATCTCATCGTATTCGTATAACATAATCGTAATAGCGTTGAGTAGAAAAAAGTGTTTGGTTTATTTACATCATTTACTTTTCACCGAAGACATCGTTAACCTTACGATACACTTTTTACGCTATGTAAACAGTCGACAAATGGCTCAATCCGGATGCTTCGGTAACCCAACCAGCCTTCTTCTGCTGTAAACCGTGCAGCGTAAATTCTCGGCAATGAGCAAAGCCTCTTCTTGTGAGCAAATGGTTGTTTTATTTATGTTTCCCTCGAAACATTTTGCTGGCGTTTGCTTCTCCTTGGCTTCCCTCTTGCCGTTGCGACCGCCGGGAGAAAGCATCGAATCCCGATAAGCCGCGTGAAGGAGCGCGCAAACGATCCTCATGCTCCATTTGCTATCGAGTCTGTAAATCTTGCCATTTATCCTTCGCTACAGTTCATTAGGCTAAGGCCGCGTCTGAGCCAGTCGAACGTCAATTCGAGCTGATGGGCGATGTCGATGATGCGTAATGATGTCCTGTTGTTGCCTCGTCGCGCTGCCGTTATCATTCGCGGCGCTTGAGAGTTTCGTCATTTAACCGACATTATTCAACCATTTCTGTTTCGGAGAAGTCATGGGACCATCGGGAGAGGGGAGGAATGTCCTCCGTCTGTCTGTATTTTTCTGTTGTTGTTACTTCTACTTTTCTCATCCCGCTGCTACGTTTTGTTTCGTTGTGTTAACTTGTTTCCCTCTCCGCTTTTCCACAAGCGATCGCAGAAACGATCCTTCGCCTGTCATCTTAAACTTCACCATCAATGAAAACATTCCATTTGCAGCGGTTACCGGGGTGGAGGGGTTTTCGGATGGGGGGCTTTGAAAACATCACCCAAACGGTTCTGGTTCTCGTTCGCGGGCGTGCGTTCGAAAAGTTTTTCTTCATGCCGGGAAACAGAAGGTTGTTATTATTTTTTTTTATGACTTTCACCATAATAAGTACGGCTGGGAACCTTGGGACCATTTCCTTTTTTGGTCAGTGCCTTTTATTTGTGTTGCGGTACTACCACCGCAAGCCGTTTACATTATCTGAACGCAGATAGGATGTTTCTTTCGTCACGGCCGCGGCTTTACTTGCGGTGAAGTTTTCTGTGGCTATAGACAATTTCTCTGCCGCGCGCACCCGTGAAGGATAATGAGCACGTGAATGCCTAAAAGATTCTTCGTGTAAAATACTAGCGACAAAGAGGGTTGGAATGTTTTGGTCTTTTGTTTTCCAAAGTCTTCCCGTTACTACGGGGCTCATTGTGCTAATTACGCACAAGCTTCATGTTTTTTTACTGGCGTTCTTTAAACTTTAATTTCATTACGTCATCCCTGGCGATTTTTAATGATATCCCATCATATAATTCGTATAAAATTTAAATATAAGGTAAAGTGGGGCAGGACGGGGGGCGTTAAGCGAAAAACATTATTTTCTTCCTTTCCTTTCATTAAAAAGTCTCTAATTTTCATAGTTAGATAAATGAACAACTTGTTTAAGTATGAAAAATATTAAACACTATATCAAACTATTCAATTTCATATTAAATAAGATTTTCGAAGAGCCTTTCAGTTTTTGCTCCGTTGACAATAGTGGGGCAAGATGGCCCAACCGGTGGGGCAGGACGCACTACTACGTAAACATGGGGCAAGACGACCCAAAACAAGCAGGAGATGGACCAAGGTTGCTTGTTGAAAGGTTAGTCTATGCAGAGGCACTAGTAAACAGTCCGATACTGAGCCCAAGTAACCCACATTGGATTGAATGTTGTGGTGTGTGGAAACTCACATGACATGTTTAATATAAGACTAGTTTAAATCAACAATGCGTGGATAATGGAGACACCGTGCGACTGGCTCTTGTTTTAATGGTGCGTCCTGCCCCATTGTTTACATTTGGAATGCTAGGGCGTCTTACCCCACCTCGGCTAGTGCATCTTGCCCCACTTTGAGGATCGTCCGTTTTATGTAATTTATTCAAAATTTTTAGAATTTTAAAACAGTTTCTCTTCGGTATTCGTTAAATACCATTATCAGGTTAAAAAAGAAGGCCTGGGTGTTTAAAAAATATAATATCAAAGCATGCCATACCTTACATACAAGTGACAAAATATTAGATCATTTAGAGTCAATTTGGCTTTTTCTCGTTTTCTTTTTGAAATGATTATTTCGTGCAGTGAAATTTACATACGCTGTATTAGATACGTTGATGAACATATTCTATTACTTAAATTATTTTTAATGGCTTAATTCAGCTTAAAACAGGCCGGGGCATCTTACCCCACCAGGGCGTCTTGCCCCACCTTCCCCTATTCAGATTCCCCTATTCAGATATAACAGTTTTTTAATCGAATAAATCCAGCGTTTGTTGTTGCATTGTTGTAAAATAAAATTAATTTTATTTTGCTCGTCCTTACCGTTTTCGTCTCTGGGTAAATGTTTTGCTGTACGACTTTCCAAAATATTAATGCTTTCAATGATTATTTAAAATCCCCACTGCAAACCGAATCACACTGGTTTCATGAAATTCTGTAGAAAAGTTCCTGCGGGCAAAAAGCAAATTACAATTGACGCTGACATTGTGCGCACCATTTCCTCTCCCGTTCCCGGTGGCAGGCTAAATAATGGCAAGTACGATCCCACTTTGTGGAAAATGTTGGACCGTACGCGCGCTGGTTGTTTTCCGTTGCACTCCGCAAGCGGCGGAACGATTTTGCATCGCTGAAATCCAATAACTGCCAGCGTCGGTTAGAGTTTTCGTATGGGGCAGAGGGTTGAAATCAGTTTTGCCACTGGAAAAGTTGCATTTGTCAAAAGTTTCGTAAAATTACAACCCATCCCTACCCACCCCCACCGTGGTAGTTTCAATTAGGTATTTATTTTGGTACAGTTTTCCGGTTGCTGCGCATATACGAGACCCACCGGCGTGTGCGGTAATATTTGCTCTTATATAGCTCGCTTAGTATTTTGTGAATTCTAAATCTTGATCTGAGGCTTCCACCTGTTCCTATTAACTCAAAAACCCTTATCCATCCACGGTGGAAATGGGAACTGGGACGCGCAGTGTTTGATTACACCGTGGTTTTTTTTTGAATGCTTCCAATTTTGAATTTCCCCGGACAATGGGCGAAGATGGGTGAGACCACAGTAATTAACATTTTAATTAAACAGTTTCCAGAATGCAACGAGCGCAACCGGAATGGGGCTCTTTTCTGACAGGTGCACAGCTTTTCATAGCTTTTCATGGTGTTACAGTTTTCACCTCTACCCCCATCATCAACTAGCACTACTTCAATGACGCTAACATACACGGGCACGTGCTAGCATTCCTGCGAAAGGGTAGCGTATTCTGAAAATCTCGGAGCCACAAGAAGAGTTGGCGGTGGTAGGATGTGCTTCGGAACTTCGTTTACCGGAACATATGCTCTGAAGTGGGTGTGTGGACTTGTAGGTTCCATAATCAACCGGACTCAACCGGAAAAAGGTGCAATAATTTAATTCTCTGACAGCTTCCGAGAAAAAGAGCTGTAGTTGGTTGAAGATTGTAGGGGTTTTTTTTTGTTACAAAGGTGGGAACAGGACAGAATGGGGAATTTTGTGCAGAATCCGTCCTATTCATTCCTCGTTAAGCTGTTCGTCTCGGTGTGAAATAATTGTGCCTGTGGTTAGGATAATGCGGTCCCGTTTTTGTGTATCTGGGTTTTCCTAAAGGTTTTTCCACACATACTGGTTTGGCTGACTCAAGAACAGGATCGTAGGAAAAAAGTGTTCTGAATGTAAACCATAAGCAGTTTGATCCCTTTCAGTGCTGGAAATGTTAATTAGAACCATGGGAAAAGCCCTTTTTTTCGCGAAAATCTCTCATGATGGGTTATTTGGATTACTAGAACCACCAATAATATTTCTTTGCGGGTTTCGCTTTGATATTAACATTTTTCTCACCTAAATGTGTTGCCATTTTGGTAAAACAACAAAAAAGTGTCTCTTTCGCTTCCGCTGCTCTAAATTTTTGCATTTGTCAAAACCGAAAACGTATTGAAAATAAAAAGTACATTTGTGTTATTCTGGTAAGAGTTCAGTAATTGTTCGCCAGAATGACTATTTGCTTCGATTTTGAGATTCATGAATCTCTGAGTGAGAGATTCATTATTGATTGAAGAGCATATACATGTATATTATTCCCAAAAAGTCGCAAAAAGATTTCACATTCTTCAAAATCCATGCATGTTTTGAAAGATTCATCAATAAATTGAGATTTCAATCTTCAAAGGTTCATGAATCAATCTTATTGAGCCTTCGATGAAAGATTCATATCGATGAATCGCATCTAAAGATTCATAAGTTGCAACTCGAATTCCGATACCATTTCTGTGCACCTCTAATCATCTTCTGTGTACCTCTTTTACGGTACAGATTTTCTATTTTAGACACTCACCGGGTCGGTATTCTGATAGTGATTGACAAGATTGGAGGCAAATGCCGGCTGGCCAAAGCAGTTGATTGATTGACATTCTTCATTTCGGTTAGCAAACACTGGAAACGGTTTGTTTAATTTAGAAAACGCTCGCTAGACTTGGCAACTGCATCCAAATGGCAAACGCTGGCAGTATAAACATGCCCTGTAGAGTTAAAAAAAGGTTTGACAAAATCGAATTTTATTTGCGTTTCGAATGTTTCGGCGGTTCCCCCTTTACCATTCGACAAAGCCTTTCTGTTTTCAGTTTACGCGGAATATATGAGCTGGATCGAAGTTTTGCTCCAATTCCCGAGTGGCTATATGGGCATAGGGCACAAAAAAGAAAAGTTCGATCTACAACACAGCCTCTCCGTTGGCCATTTGAGCCTGCTCGGAAATAGGCTTGAGCGAATGTGCGTGTTTCACCGGCATTTGGTGGAAAGGGAACGGCTGGCATTCATATTCGGTTTGACCGCTTTGGGCAAAAATTGAGGGCCCCAAAAAAAAGGGAGACATTGCTCGGCTGCTCCTGACAAGCGTTTGACATGAGCTATAAAACCCGGCAACGGCACAATGATCGTTTCAAGGATGCCTTTCTCCGGTGGAATAGATCCCCTTTCTCTCGTAGGCAAAATATGAAATTGCGTCGGCGAATCCTCCCAAGCGTTCGTGGTCGTGGCTCGATGCAATATTCAAAATCCTACCCCCTGCAGTGCCTGTCTACGTCTACCACCACGGGGCTGGGTTAAAGTATGTGTGTACAACATTCGGCTGCCCCGTTCAATCGGTACTTTCCATCGATCGTCCTTTTTTTTAACGCAGCATAAATGAATTGCGCCTGTCCCTCCGGCTTGGTTGAAACGTTTGCAATGTTGGAAATTTGAACCTTTTCCAACGCACTCTGCGATGCCATGATAGTGCTGCTGATTGGAGTTACGCCGGGGGCATAAAACTCATCGAAATGTGTTGAACCGCTTCTGCTTGATAGTGCGATGATAGGGGCTTCTCTTGCAGCGCAGTTTCAGCTTCGAAACGGTGCGGCTCTTGTGTCTGAAGCGTAGCGCAATTTTTGGCCAAATTCCATCCAACGCTCATCGAGTGGTGTTACAGGTGTACCCCATTTTTGATCGATTCGCAGAAAGGAAGGGCTTTGTACTTAACAGAATGAAATGGATCTGCGTTTGATCGATGGTTCTGATGAAACCCTTGTTTTGCCGTGAAACACATGTATATTGGAAAAGAAAGCATTTTCTGTATTATACCTACCTTTCCAACGAACATAACTACAATGTTGTGAATTGTAGTATTTTCACTCATTTTACCAATATTTCATTCGTAGTTCGTATGGTCGATATTATTTTTCATAAAACTTAATTTTGCTGAAAATTTTGACGAAAACAGGTATACATTGCGTAGTTGTGGGTCACCGATTCGTTTGTTTGTTGGGTTTCAGTATAAATCTTTAATCTACGAGCCACCAGGCGTCTCCATCATTAAATACGTTTTTCGGAAATAGTTCATTTACGTTGTGTTCATTGTTTTTTTTTTGTTAGTAGACATTCGGAAAATGAATCGTTTTTAATAACGGTATCGATTTAATAATATATTTTATCAAGAAATCTAGCCCGGAGCTGTTCTGGTCGACATCAAATGAAATGTAATGATGCAGTGTTGATTTTTTCCATTGGTTTTACATCCGAATTTTACCCTTTTTTATGTTAATATTCCGGGATTTTCCGCTCCTCGCATCGAATACCTGATTGAAGCGAAGGAAGTAAAATAAAATTATGGCAATCTTTTAGCTTACCCAAGCAAGCTGCTGTGGGCCATGTTTCGTGTACCGGCCAGTTGAAAAGAATTAAAATTTTATGCTCACCCGCAACGCGTTCCGCTTCCCTTTTGCCTACTGCACCTTCATTACGGCGAAACGGCTCGGAACGGCGACCGGGAAGAGATCAACCGCTGCTCTTCTAATGGCGAGTCTGTAGCGCTGTTCGCTCGGGAAAGTTTTCTACTCCCTGCCTAAAACAAAAGTAAAATGCAAAGAACAAGCATACAAGAACCCACGCAGCAAGGCAGTCCCATTTTGCACGACTGATTTTTAAAGGGGGAAAAGTTTTGGAAAAAAGTTCCACCATTTTCCACAATGTGCGGGGTTGTTGCCGGCTGATGCGTTGGCGTTTACTGGCGGCCTCTTTAAAGGACGAGCAGCGCCTGGCGGAAAAGTTTCGCATTGAAACAGATGTCGGCACGGTGCGTGTAATGCGCTTACAGTTTCTTTCATTTAGTTTTAATCGATGTGCTTCACTGATTAAGCGGCAGTGGTCTTCTGTTTGCAGCAGTTTAAAGTTTTTAATCTTAGTCGTGCCGTCTCGCATGGCATGATCCGCAGACATTCGACTGTAAATATGTTAATAAACGATACTTGGTGACTGGAGAGTGCGGTGCTAAAAACTGAAATATGCTAAATTACTCTCAAAATAACGGTTTCAATCTTAATACCCCAGAGAACGACTTAAGTTAAATAAATTCAACTTCTTATCTTGTAGATTATTGTTGTTGAAGGATAATTAAATTCCACTTTAATTGTCTGTCAATTATAATCATCGTATATTGTTAGCTATTTCTATTTTTCTACTTCGATTTTTACCTTATTGAATAATTTCCACCACCTGTTGCCGGAAAGAGTCACTTATAGCGCGCGAAAACGTTAAGTAGATTTTAATTCACTATAATTCCAGCCACTCCACTGTCTACCACCACAAACTATTAAGCCATTACCGGTGCTTTACCGTGCCAGTTCGGCATTCCCCAGACAGTTTGTATCGTTGGCTGCCAGGAGGAAGGAGGCCGGCTCGTCCTTGTCAGGCAAATCAATCCTAATTACCGTTTTCTGCTTACCACGCGAAACCACGTTTTCTCTCCTGGCCCGGGCTGGGGCTATAGGTGGGCGTGGCACGTTAGAAATTGTATCCGGCAAATAAATATCCGCCCCTCCCACTACAAGGCACTTTCCACCGTTCACGTCCTGTGGAGGTCACAGTGGGGAGCACTATTTTTTTTTCTTTCCATCGTTCTACGTACGTCTGCTAGTAGAACTATTTCGTGCCAGACGGTAATTTATCAAGCGCAAAAATGTACATCCCTTCAAACATGCCACTATCGTTTTATCGTTGGTTTGTGCCCGTCGGTGTCTACGCTTTGTTGCGTTCAAATTGCCGCCCCCCCGCTCATATGAGGCCTTGATGCAACGTGTTGCTTCTCGTGTTCCTTCAAATACCACATGTTCATTGGGGTACATGTTAGACGGTTTAGTAGAAGCCATTTGTATTGCTCAGTAATTCTTTTAAGGCATCGGTATATTAGCTGTATCGAATTACGTTGTTGTAGTAATTGGTTGTCCATTCTGTGTTTGTGACCTGTTTGTTACATTCTGTTCGATATATTTGAACTTTTACAACCGAAAAGAACCGCCGGTGTATTTTTTCTCTGCAACAGGTGGTGGAATCAATATGCATAGTTAGTCACTTCAGACATTTAGTAGGTTTCGTAACATGATTCTTCATCAATTGGGTGCAAATGTTAAGCTGCCCGGGATAAAGACTATCCTGGAAATTCTACTCCAGAGCTTGGGAAGTATGATCGTTTTGTGGGAACATTTTACTGAGTGTTGCTGACAACGTCCTCAGCCAATGCGTTTCCTGTAAGGTCAACAGATCATAAAACCTCCTCGCTGATGTCGGGAAACGTATCAGTTTCAAGGAATACTCTTTCGTAATGCTTCGTGGGAAGTGTTAAGTGGTGTTTAAGCAAAGCATTGAAATGTACAGGAATAACAGCAATTAATTTGTCATTACTGTCGGCTTTTGTGTTGGTTTTTTTCCGATGGTGATGTACCCAATTGGAAATTTATAATTGGAAGGCAATATTTAAAACGCCTTTTTTGCATAACTGGAACAGACTACAATGGTTTTTTTTTACCTTGAACATTGGTTTATGGTAAATAGTTAGTAGTTACCGAGTTTAATTGATGTAGTGCCAAAGCGAGTATCCTCAGTTTCATCTGTTTCGTTTCGTAGAAAAAGAACCCACTTCAAACAGTTTAACAGCGCAATGGTGTGCTCGTGTAAATACGAAAACTAATTTGGCATCGAAAGTTGGTTAATTTTGTAGACATTTCCGTTGAATCATTATCGTGCGAGAAAACAGCACCGAACTTGCGCAAGACCGTGACACGGGAACACTCCTTTCGGATCCCTACCCGGTTACTAATGAAGCAAAACGAATTGCCCTCAAGCGAGCAATCGTAATCCTGCGTCTCGAGGCGCGATTACGCTTGCCTTGCTAAATCCAGCAACGATAGGTAAACAAATGTTTCAAGGCCTCCGCCGCGGAAACGTCTGACGGTGGGCTTTCATGGTAGCGGAAACCGGATCGGAACTAGGAAAAGTTTCCAACCATCGGCGGGGCGCAATCGTCCTATTTTGGCACAATCTTTGAAGTTTCTGCTAAAGAAAACAACCCTCCTCCGGGTGGTGACTGTTTCGTAATGCCGAGTACGGTACGGTACTACACAAATCGGAGCCAATTTGTTTACTCAAGGTGTTAATTTAACTTTACCAGAGATAGGGAACGCGAATTGCGGTGTGTGCAATCACTTCACATGTTTGCGGAGCTCATAGCATTTATGAGCTTATTCGCTGTAATTCTGAATGGTGTGTCATACCAAAACATATAAATTTGGTTTTATTTCTAATAGAAAACTGCTTACCCATTTTCTGCTCATGGTTTGCATTATTGAGTGCCTTGGATTAAAACCTTCAAATTAACCATACTAGATGAGTTTCCTCTAAATGTAATCTATTTACAATGCAAACAATTCAACTCAATCGATGCTCGTGTCAGTGTTCCGGAGATCGAATCTATCGAATGCCAATCAGCCAAAGTGGCGTGGCGCATCTACGATTTCGAAACAACTTCGCCGTGCACTCAACAGCGTCATTCATCTCTTAGCTCCCTTCGGAACCGAGCAATGCCTGTCAATTATCCGGAATTGGAATAAATTACGGTCCATTCTTCGGCGAGACTCCATCACACTGCAGTAGCAAGTATGGCGCTTGCTGGCTCTATCGATTGCGATCAAAAAGCCAGGTCTCGGTAGGTGACAGCTCGGGACGGATGACAGGTCGGGGCGATACACGCTCCAAGTTCACGCATGCACGCGACATCGCGAATGTGTCCTCTCTCCCTTTGTCGACGCGATGGCCCAACCTGACGAGCGGGCTCCTGGAATCTAAGATTGGTTCGCTATGGCGATGGTTTTCGGAATTTATTTGTTTGGCCTCGTTTTGATGCTTTTGATCGTCCGGAAACGAAGAGCAGCCAGCCGAAACGGGCAACAAATCACACGAATTAATATTCATTAGGTACGGTCACACGAGACGAACCTTTGATGGCGAACCTTTCACACACTATTACAAACGAATGCCAAAAAAAGGTTCGCCGAACCTTTTAGCGTTCACACGTAACGAATCTTTGATGTAGTTTCATTGATAGTTGGTAAGAATAAATCAAAGTAAGCATTGTAAACAAATGGGGAAATCGAACGGAACGTCAAAAAGGTTCGCGGCAAAGGTTCGTGCTATCCACCAAAATCGGTGAACCTTTTCTGCTCGAAAAAGGTTCGCGAACTCTGCTCGATTCACCAACACATTCAAGAAAAGGTTCGCCGAGCGTCCAAATTCGAGCAGGGTTCGTCTCGTGTGACCGTACCTATTGAAACCCCAGCTAGAGATGCTCTGCGAGAACGGCGAGACTTCTCTTCGAGTGCTTACTGTTTTATGCATTCGCATGTCGACTCCAACGAAAGCTGACATGTTTTGACACCGTTTTTGGGGTTCGCCATTTATCGCACACGAGCAAGTGTGTGTGTTGAATGATAACGTAACCGCTTAGAAGGTTCACTCGAATGCAAATGAAAATTGATAAAGTGCCTAAGTGACCATCGCTTCAGATTTTTTGTAAGACAAACTTCTTCAAATACGTAAGACAAGAGACGATTATGTCAGGAACAGGAAAATATTTAAAAAAAACTAGATTTTGCCTTAAAATGACTTTTCTATAAAATATAACTTGATAGGTGTGAGGAAAAAAAAATTGAATGATTTCAACCACCGTTAGAAATTTTAAAAGTGCTAGGTAGAAACAAAAACTTTCTTGCTTGTTCCAAAAGTTGTTTGAACACAACATAATTCTCATCTAATATGAAAATCATATTTCTGTTAAATCATTTTTCTAATTTTATATACAACATCGTTCTTTTCGTTGTATATCTGACAATTTCGTTCTTTTCGTCTCAAACAGAAATCTTATACTTTTTACATGGCGAAGCTGACTGTTTGAAGCTGGAAATCAGGCTGAAGTAATTTCAAGTGGGAAAAGCTCATGGAAAGTATATTTCCTTCGCTAAAAAAAAACTTTCCCGCTCACCATACCAATCATCACTGTTTCCGGCAACTGCACTTTCCGCCGGTCTACGTGAGAAAGGATGAAAGGATTTTTCTTGCTTGCTGCTGCCCATTTGCTGCGGCGCCTGGAAGTGCAAAGTACAGCAAATCAAAGTCTTTGCTGACGAATTCCCCCAATCTGTACGATTCCCCAAAAACCGACTACTTTCTGCCGGCGGTCGAAGGAAACACATTGTGAGATTTATTGGTTTTCTTTCTTTTTTCTACGTCCTTGCCCTCTGGCGTAAGCCATCAGTCGCTGTCGGTGCTAGGCTATCGTTTTACTTTTGTATTTGGGTGTGTTTTTCTTGTTCGACATCCACCTTCCGTTAATGAAAACTTCTGCCGAACGAAGCGCCAAAACCACCGAAACGGCGTTGAATCACGTTCGACGAGTAATTGGTTGCATCGTAAAGGTTCCCGGAATTGCCCCCCGCTGATGGACCGGATGCGGATCAACGAGCAGCACTAACATCACTTCCTCTTCCCTTACTCCTCTATGGGATGTCCAATGGACCGTATGGGTCAGAATTTAGTTGAAAAAAGAGCTAGAACAAAAACAGTATTGCCTGGACGAGGAAATGAATATAACGGTAGGAACCGGATGCTAGTCCATTTACTGGCTTCGTAAGAAGGATGTGTGAAAAAATGTTTTACTTGACGTTTGACTGTTGCTCTCACCTAGAGATTTTGTTATTTTCTTGTTGACAATATGGAAACATTATTCACAAGATGTCGACTTTTCCAATATTTCCAAGTTACGGGCGCACAGTGGTCTTTGTAAGCGCCAATCCAGCGCCCATGAACAGTTCCATAGCGTACACTTATTTTGTATGCGTTGTAAGTACCTATAACTCGTGAAGTCGCATGATCACGTAGCCTGGAGCGTTTTTCTGGATCCCTTCTTAAGATGTTATATTTATGCTCTGATATGATCCCAAAGAGTTCCGCTTAGTTCTCAAAATCTTGGTTACGAAACTTAATAAAGCTTATACTTTTTGTGGGAATTTTATTCCAAAACAAAACATTTATTAATATTTATTTAAAATTTACTTTCTTAAGGAATTAACCTGATAGCCAACACAATTGCCTATATGTGAGAAAATATGTTATCGATTTCCCAAATTTAAGCAAGTATTTGAAGGAATATCTTATTTTTCCCCCATTGTGCAACTTTCAACAACGGTATCGCTCATAATTGTGCCTTAAAATAAATAATGTTATGGAGATTTCTTATTAATCTATCCTCCTTCACATGGGAGAAAGAAGTTAAAAATTGATTTTATGAAATGTAAAACCCAAACACCGGACTCTGAGTCACTAGGGGTGCCTCTTGTTTTCTTCCTTTCGATTTTGATTGCAATGTTTGTGTAGAACTCCAAAAGATACAAATACTAGTTTTACTCATGTTTATACTTATCAATAATACGCATTCTCTTCTTTTCTCTCATTTGTTCATGGTTTGGTAGTGACTATAATTCGTTGAATTGGTTTGTTAAACAAACGTATCACCATTACTCATTCCATCATTCATTCCGTCACTTGCTAGCAGCAGTCCAGTAACGCCACGCGCCTTCGCGGGTGATACACTGTCGCCTTTTAATTGCTAGCAAGATGACAAAGTATCAACCCACGGTTCACGTCTTAAGATGGGCGCCTGAAACGCACCCGCACGTTATCGGGATCAGAATTAAAATGCATCACCAGCATCGTCGACCGAACCAAACTTAGGCGCTTGTTTTTCTCTTGTCTGCATGCGTTTGGATTGCAATTGATTTACTGTGCGATGCAGCGTACGCATAATGTTTGCGATGCACGAAATCACCGGATGCACCGGGCTTCGAAGCGATGCCATCGTTGGAACGGGCCCATGGAATAGTAAATCATCGTTGGCAAAAAGGCTGATGGACGGCGCAGGCACGTTCTCGGAACGAAGGTTCCATCGTTGTGGATTGTCTCGTTGACTTCTGCCCTTACGCTGCTTGCCCGTTGCGATACTTGTGCGTGTGTGTGTGTTTTTTTTCTTCTATTGCTCACAAGCGACAGGCAATTAATTTATGGCAGTTTTTTGTGTGCCGTTACATTTTTCTCCCAACCCCATTTTTCCAACTGATCCCGCGAGTTCGGCGAGTTCAACAGGCGACAGACTGATTCACCTTGTGGAACGTTTTAGTGTCTGGTTTGTTTCAATACGTAAACGTGGCGTCCTGTGCTTGCCCCTCAGCTCTTACGCTCAATTTAGGCTCTGGTTCCTTTTTCGCAACTAACTCTGTGTTGGTGTGTGACGTATTTGTAGAAATTGGTGCCTTTTTCCTTCTCCCAGTGATGTGTATTTATTGAATTTTCCCGTCAACCATTCGTCATCGATTTAGTGCGCATTTCGGGCGTTCGATCTAAATTTATTACAGTCAGTCTTAAATGGTTTGCTAAATCACGCACGGCCCGTTATGTGTTATGCCGTTTGCAAACAAACCCATTTTTCAAAGCAATTTTTCTGATTTGTGAAGAATAAACAAGCCGGCAGGAACGAGACCTTTTTATTTACTTTCCTGTTAGAACAGTAGTATTGTTTAAAAATATACTCCTTCAACAGTGCGCAAAATGGACAATGTGTCGTCTGTCGGACTGGAAAACCCAATCTACAAAGCGTCTTCCGTCCGGTCAGTCCGGGGCCAATTCAATTGCGATCTTACACCTTCATCAAATGGTGCGCAATTCAATTAAAAACCCCACAATCCAGTCCAGTGTTGCCCAGGGTTGGAACCCTGGACGACCCCTGGTGAAACCCACGGAAGCAAGCAAGCAAGCAAGCAATCGCTATTCTCCTCCGTGTGGATTGAAGCTCCAATCTCTTCAATTTCATCCAACGAGGAACAAGGGGGTTGATGTTGCATGGCACGGTCGCGACGTAGAACGACGATGCAATGTGATTAGCTGAGGCTTCGAGAGTGAAAGCCTTTTTCAATGGGCTGCGGTTGGAAAATGGAATTTTCTATCCTCTGCGTTCTCTGCGCCCGAGATGTGTTCTCGGCGTTTCCCACTTTTTATCGCACTTTATCCAATTTTCTGGGATTGTGGGTAGCATTCTTTTTGCTTTTCATTTTGACGCACTACTGAGCTGGGGAAAGAAAAAACCCCGCACAGAAGAATGGTTGACCGCCGGAGGGTCGTAGTCATGATAATGTCCAATCGTGTTTTCTAAGAAAGATGAAAATAAAAACTACGGCACCCCATCTCGGAGCGAGAATTAAAACCACTGCCTGGTCGCAGTGCTTATTACTTGGCGAACCATAAACTAGCCGGATAAACGAAGGTGTCCTGAGATCGACCTTTGGTCGGTTGGCCCCACAAAAACGAACTCAGGATAATGTAACCCGGTTTATGGCCATCAAAGCAATAAGGGTCTGTTTCTATCATACTCCCCGGGTAGGAGTTTTCTGCGAGGAGTTTCATTTATTCTCGCAGTTTTTGCAAAGCACGATTTAATTTGGTTTTGGTTTTGGATTTAACAGAAATAATGCGAGAACGTTTGCAGGTTAGTTCAGTAAATCAGACGTCGGCGAGTTAATTAATTCGATGATTCGAAAATATCACACCTATCCTGCAAGTTTTTTTATGTGTTTTTCGGTCTAATTGATATTAAATAGATGGAGAAGTTCTTGGAAAATCTAAATCTGATAATTATAATTCTGCTTACTCAACAGCATCATGTGGCACTGGTATCGCAATTGCAAACGCGGTTATCATCTGAGTAGTAACTAATCGTTTCTAGAAACGTTTCAAGCTAATTCGTTAAAGTCTAGGGTTTTCCAATTTGATCATCAAAGAAACTACCAGACATGAAAGTCAAATTTCTAAATGAAATTTAGCCGTGACACGCTGAGCGCGAAGGTGTCATATCAGCTTCCCTTCTCTTCACAAATGTTCTAAATAACACCAATGAGAACGAGAACTGTAAAGTGTATAAAGAAAGATAAGAGACAATCAAAGTATGGTTACACAAATCTGCTTTAGTTTGTTTCGATCTGAAGCAGATGTATAGCATTTCGATTTGCAAACACAATGTGGCATGTTAGATTTATTTGGAAAGATCGAACAATTATATCCTAAAACCATTGGAAATTGAACGTAAAGTTGTGATACATGCATTTCTAAACAAACAAATTCAATCATTAACTTTTTCAGGAAAACGTCGTGCATATATTTACGATTATTAGATAAAGGTTCTTATCTCCAAACTATCGAAACGATAACAAAACGCTCGCAATTTAATTGATAGAGTATAATTTAATAGAAATACAATATCTCCTCCTTGTCGTTAAAAATTAGAAAAGTTGGGCGATATTTGTTGACTCTGTCCCATTGCACATCAGTATTACTTTGATTACCTTTCAAGTGAGTGCTCGATAGTTATTTTTCCTTGAGCAACAAGACAAGTAGTGTCCTTGTGTAAAACCAACGATGTGCTTTTAAATTCTTCTCTTATGGTATCTACTGAGTGGGCATACATTTTATTCTTAATGCACATGAAAAGAAAGGTTTACTTCGTATCCCATTGAAACAAAAGTCTGTCGTGGAGATAAAAATGTAGCTGACAATGAGCGCGATAACAACATTTCGATGTAAGTGCTCTTTGTGTACAACAGAGAATCTCAGAGTCTTGGAAAGGCGATGTGCGCTTATCGCAATGTTTTCTCTAAACACCCAGCATATTTTCGTCCAAGGCCCGGGGGTTGTTACCAAATGGTGAAATCCCAGATAATTAACGAAAATACAATGTTTTGTTTTCGACAGTTCAGTTGATTAGCTTCATTGTCGTATCATGTTGCGAATTTGGAGGGAGAATTCCATCACGAAATAACAGGTTCTTGGTGTTTTCATTAGAGTTAACATTATTTACACTTCGCTTGAAACATGTACCAGGTCTTTTTGCGCAAATCTTTAAGGTCATCGATGTGTTATCTTCTCTTCACTAACTCGATAGACAAGTTCTAACCTTTACCGTTACCCGCGTACGGCGACCCAGTTGGCGCGCAACCGGAATTACAAAGCCTTTCAGGCCACTTGGCACCCACTTAGCCCGTCTGTACTAATTGACGTTTTTCGTTTTGCTCCGTTTGCTCTACTTTCAGGTGAGTGGCACATGCAGAACGCATTCAAATCATCATCGCCTCGGGCGTTAGGAAAGAATAGAGGCTACCGGTGCAAAGGATTCTGAGCCTGTGGAAGTGGCGGTACTGTTGCCGACGCCCGAAGCTGGCAAACTCACACCAGAATGGGACGCCAGTGAGGCTGTTCGTTATGCGCGCACGGACAGCGAGAGAGTCTTCCAAAGTCCCGGAGGTGGTGCCGCGATGTTCTACTTTCCTTTCAGATTCTGATGCCTTCTGACATCGGTGCTAATTAGATTGTTTACCTTACCTGTTTTCACCCTTGCCCGGGTTCGGCAAGGCACGAAAGTTGGTCGTTGCCAAACAAGGGGTGCTAGTTGGAAGAAGCTCAACAGACACCCGGTAAACATCTTCTCCCGAGCATCGGTTTTATCGGACTGCATCAATTGGCCAAGGAGTCAATAAAAACGGGACTAATTTTTGCAGCATGTTCTTGTGATGCGGTCCGATGTACTTCTTCCAACTCATCGGCATCCACAGGAAGTTTGTCGATGGGCTTGTTCGTTGAGTGAAAGTTTTTCTTGCTGAAGGCTGTGATTTTGAAACATGTTGTCTTGTAGAAGATGGAAAGAAGGAGTGTGCTAACATTTGCAACTTTCCCATTGACGAGAACTTTTTCCGAGTGTTAACACGGCAAACCACCAGGGGCTCAGTTTACCTATTCGGTGCCAATTAATTGATGGCCAATATTGGCCCCGGTTGATGTCGGGACAGTTTATAAACGCTTGGAGAACGCCTCACGCCTGTCTTCCTCTGCCCAACCGCAGCTTGGACTATACTAGAAGCAGTGGAAACTTTTGGCTCGAAGCTTCTTTTTACTACCGCTCCAAACTTCCCGATCGACGCCCAGAACTGTGCAGAATAATGAATTCTGACAATTCAATTACCATCCATCGACAGCTGGCCGCGGCTTTGGTGAGGCTGGCGATGAGCAGCCCAGAAGAACGGTGCTCAAAGTGGTCGAAAGTTTACCACCGCATTGTGGTTTTGTACGGGACGCTCCGGTCCATCATCGGACCTGCTGCTGCTGCTAGGCCGAGACGTCCGGCCCACCACCATCCTGCGAATCTTTCGGCAGTTGTTAAGTTTGTTAAGTCGTGAAGCACAACATGGCTAGCGTTGGAGGTGCGGAACGGCATGGGTCTGAGTAAGACATAGTGGCGCCTTCCACCAGCGGCAGTGTGAAGGCGTTATCGTGCAGGCATGCTATCAATTTTCCACTAATCGGCTTACGGTCATTTAGGGAGTACGCTTCTTGCTATGCAAAATATCGTTTTCAAGGAGTTTCTACACTCCCGAGAAACGGGCCCATACCGTCGGGACTCCCCGTGGGAGGCTCCTATACATTCCCACCGGGTTCTGAATTCAACTTCCTGCTGGCTGAAAAATGATTCCAACTGTTACTATTCTGTTCTTCTAGGGTATCTATCCTCAGTTCACGTTGCCACCGGCAGGAATCGTCTTCCGCGCGCCTTGACCAGAGAAGATGGGTTTGCAAATGCGGCATTAAGAGTGATAAAATACTCACACTGACTGGGCGCTCCTGCTACTGCTGCTGTTGTTGCTGCTGCCGCACCGGTCATGATGCCTGTGGCCGATGTTGTTGGGCTGATAAATTAATAAACCCCATACTGCAGCAGAGAGCGCGCGCACCAAGGCTCTGCTGAAGGCAGCGGTTATCGCTCTATTACTCACCGCGTCCCTCACTTGTCCGTGTGTTTGTCTGTGTGTCCCCGTGTGTGGGTGTCCAGGACCACCAAAGCTTATGATTTAATGGAAGACCATCTTGTGGTTGGCCTGCTGCCAGGGTGCATATTTAGGCCGCGCCAGTTGCATCACTGCACCGGTTACGCTTTTCGGGTGCTGTGGGAAGATGTGGTCATTAAATTGTGGTACATATCTTCTGCCGCCTACCGCCCCGAATCTGAATGGGGATTACACTGCAGAACCCCATGCAGGATTAATTTCTCTGATAGTTTTGTGCAGCTGTAGCGTGTGAAATTGAAACGTTGGGAAAGGTATCCGCTTTATTTTTTGGCTTATAGTTATTTGACGAAAATCACCCTGCCGAGTCGGTTCGATGTGTGAACGATGCAATCAACCTGTTGTGTATGATGTGGCGTACGGTTGCGTGGCCCTATTAATCAAAACCAATACCACCCTTACTTCGGTGACATCCTTTTGCGGTCTGGTGTGGTCGAGCTCGACATATTTGTCGCCATGCGATATCGACATTCGGGCGGGCGCAAACTAGCCGAAACCGCTACGTTTGATAAATATTCACCATAATGTGTGGAAGGGCTATCTGCATCCTTCCCCCAACCCTCCGCAACTCCTGTCTGCACTATCGTTTTTCCTCCTAATGGGTTTTAGTGTGTTTGCAAGTCAATTAACTTTTGACGTTTGGAAAATTGTCGAATTTCCCTAGCCTCCGAGTCGGAGCGTTTTGCCGGGAGAAGATGAAAGCGGCTCGTATGGTCCCGGTGGAATTTGGCTACGTTATTCCCGGGCTGTGTGGACGTGATGCTATGTCGTTCGATTATGATTGATGGCTTATCGATTGAACATCGCGCGTGTCTGGTTTCGGCGGGAGGTTCGGTGAGGTTATACCATGGAAGTGACATGTTCCGTTCGGAAGATCACAGAAAAATCTACATACGGTGCACAGATATATTTTTTTTTTGCCTTGTTAAACAACTAACCCTGACTGAAAGTGCCCTGCTATAAAAAAAAACCGCCGACCAACGACCTGTTCCTGTCGGCGCGCAGGGATGCCATTTTATTTCGCATTACGCCCAACCCATCGCCACGCGTCACAGGGCTCCCAATTAGACACTCATTATCCGAGGCTAATGAGCTTTCGATGTGCGGAAACGGGGCGAAGGCGAAGAAATTAATGCGCTCTCCGGCAATCGGGGTCGTCGATCGATGATGTCTGGCAATTTGCTGGCACATTCTGGCCGTAAGTGGGAGGAGAAGGTAGGAGGCAGGAGTGGGGTGTACGCCCGTTGATAAGGTTGATCGATAAAATGGCGTGGTTTCTTGCCACCATTCCGATCGGTTAGTCACTGTGTGCCTTTCAAAACGCCAATCGCGCACCGCAGGAGACGGAGAAAGTAAACGACTGGGCGACGAATTTGAATTCCGGTGCAGCATTTGCGATAGCGATTGGCAACCTTATCTGGGTGTGCATATGAGAAATCTCCCGATTTTCTCAAATTCTGAACCATTAAATGATTCAAGAGGTTTTTTTTTCCACCATACCGAGCGATTTTCGCGAACTCGCCGTGCGCACCAAACGGAGTATGTATATAATAAATCCTGCTTCCGCCTCTCGGGTGAAGCCGCCAGAGCCGGGTGGAAGCGGAAACGGAAAGCAATTGTAAATAACGTACCGAAGGAAAATCCGGAAACCGTGCGCTCGATCGGCGTCTTCATTGGCACGGTGCTAATTTATTATACTTCGAGCCATTAATTTCGCTCCCATCGGTTTCCGTACCCCGCCGTTCCTCCTGCCGCAAAACCCGGACCGGATGTGGGAGGCTGCTTCGATGAAATGCTTCAACGCGCGCGCACCCCCACCGCGTGTGGCCAAGGGCTCAATATAATGGCAAAAATTTTACCACGAAAGGATAATTTAGCAGCATCGGGTACCAATTGAACGGCCCCGGAGCGAAGACGCAACGATGGCAAACGCTGCCTTTCTGCGGTATTTGTTTACTCGAAGAAAATTAATTATCATAAAGAACGAAAGTTATAATTCACCTGAGGGCGGGCGAGCGTTCCGTAGGTAGAGAAGGCTGCTTTAGGAGCGCTTTAAAAAAAAAAGTTGTTGAAAAATGCGGTTTTCATTTGCACGTTGGAGATGCGGGTGGTGGTGCTTAAAATATTAGCAAGCAATAAAAATCTCGACAGCTTGCTGCTTCCTCACCTTCTCAGCACGTGTCTTCGATCGGGCAGGGGAAATAAATTAGCTTTCGAAAAGTATTGAATAATGAAAAGCCGTGCTATGGGGCGGAGGTTAAGCTAGTTATTTGTACGTAATGTTAATGTAGTCATTACAATTCATCTTGATATGGTACGCATTACCCTTAAGCCTGGGTAGGGGAGCGATGTTTAGTAAAATGTGTGGCAGGTTGAAGATAAATGTTATCGTTCGTTTAAGATTAGCAAGCAAGCAATATGGTTGTGTTTACTCATTTTATTCCTACTTGTGTAACATCACCATATTACCGTTGTCATGGATGCAATGTACTATTATTAATCGAAGCTCCAAGCATTTAAGCCGCTTAAACAATACCAATACAATAGAATAATTTCACTACCGGCCATTTATCGATGGTAAGCCTTTGATGGTTCGAGACACAGCAATTTAATTTCTTTCTCCTGAAGCAAAGGCAGGATTTTCACCCACTAACAGAGCGTGGGGGAGCTTTGGGGGAAAGTGCTGCTGCACAGCTTATAGAGAGGGATGCAATTGATTGGGATTTGAGCATTGCAGGAGATTCTTGGCTCCATCATATCGTACCGAAACGGGTAAGCAGTACAGCAAACGAAAGCACACCATCCCACCATTGTTGTGCACGTTATTTGAGCGTGGGATTTCGAAGCATCGAATCGGTTGCGTATGACGGAGGTAAAATATGAAAAAATCGACCACTGCACGGGATAGCTAACGAACGTGGTTTTCAGTTTAATCCGGATAACCGTTCTAAGCTGTAAATCTGCAACCGTATATTTTATATCTGCTATTACTGCTCAATCTGGTTGATATGAAGCTTTTTTGTTTCGCTTTTCAATGTGATTGCACGAGAGCAGATTGTGTTTCCGACCGACCTGTGGGATGATTATTGCACAGCTTAAAATTATTTTATTACGATTGCGATTGGTGTTGGATTTTAAATACAAAATGTTTTGCTGTTATTCATCATGTTTTAATTTCACTCTCTCTCAACACAGGCCAGCAGCAAAATAATGGAATGAATTACATTAAAAACTATATTTCTACTTTGCACTTCCGCTCGCCGTGTGCCGGCCTTTTATTAACGCCTGCGGATGCCAGTTTCACACATACGACAACGGCCAGGCTCGGGACAGGCTCCTGACAGCACGTGCTGACACTTGGAAACATTGTCCACCATGAGCCCCCCGCACATGTTCGTTCGTTCGGCGATCGAACGAGGATTTTCCACGCCTACAACTCCTCGCTAATGTTATCCTTCTGCACCCTTTGCCGGTGATCTGTTGGGCACGGCGGTGCCAGGAACGATGACGATGCCGACGGCACCGCTTCTACGATAGTGGTTTTTCGGCCAACTGTTGTCGCCAAAGGCTAATGAAACTGTCAAGAGTTCCTCCGCCTCCGGTGAGCCGGATTGTGCCCGGGGCCGCGCGCTGCTGCGATGGAGAAAGTGCACCACAATGTGCAACGATGTCGTCGACCACTTCCCGGCGTGTTTGCTTGCAGGCTGTTACCCTCCGGGAGTGCAGTTTTTGGATGCACTGGGTCAACTCCAACGTTCGCAGATTTGAAGGACGTGCGGTCTGCCAGCCTTTAGCTCCCGCAAGCATCGTGATCCACTAGCACAAGGATCAATGTTCACGTGTGAATGGAAGCGACGGGCCTATCGGGTGGAATGGATTGCCGCTCGCAACGGACAGCGCCGGTTGATGGGATGCGTTTGTTCAGGGCACCGCTCGGAGATACGCCCGTCGACGAATGGATTAATCTTGCTTGTTGCACAGTGCTTACACTTTCAGTCAGTCGATTCAATTAAACTACAACAGGTGATGATTTCACGTCGCAAGAGTGTGCTCGAAATGCTTAGCTAATGGATTTTATAAAAAGCTAGCCATGACATACTGTCCAGAAACATCCTGTAGGTGGTGTAATGGAACACTTGAATCCGTTGGTGGAATGTTTCAAATCGGTACTGGAATAATACAATCCAGCTCAGGAAGATTGCAATCATTTGATGCAGGGATCGGCACACGTTTCTCAAAAGGGGCCATATGATGTAAAAGAGCGCGAAATCGCGACCAGTTGGAGTACTGTATTTCCAGCCTGAAAATAACATAAAAATAAGCTAAAATATTTACAATTTTTACATTACATTTTTAGTTTTGAGACTTATTTTTGTTGAATTTTGTACTTTTTCAACATATTGTATATTCCTGGTTGCTTTTATTTTGCTTCAAATTCATCATCTATTCACATTGTTTTACTGGGGTGCTTCACAGCTATTAAATTAACTCATCTTAGGGAAATGTGAACATAATGAAACATGTTTTGTTTCATTATGGTTTCGACAATTGCATTCTCTAGTCTAGGAAATTTTAGAACGATTAATATTAATAGTTTTATGAAGAAATAGTTGATATTTCGAACAAATACGATAAGAACTGAGATACGTTCGTTTTGAATTTTGCCCCAAAAAGGTTCTTACGGGTCGAGTTTACCGGCCCCTGGCAGAATGGAGTGTTGCATACATTCCCTGGAGGTACAAATTATCGAAAAAATAATATCAAACTTAAAAATTACGTCAAAATCCAATTTTGGTTTAATTCCATTTTGCTTCCCGCGTACTAACCGATTCTGACGCAGTGAAAACATACGACATGATGATATGCATTGAAAGCTTAATCGCTCTGTTAATTAAAATTTGAAAACACCTCACTTTTCTTGTTATAACCATTGCCGTTATGTAAATTAGCCTAATTAATATCGGATGTAACTATCGGCGGTTTTAAATTCGATGTATTTTTCGAAGACCAACCGAAGAACCGTAGAATCGATAGTAGTTCATCGATGTTTTTCCTTTTACATCAGGAGTATAGGAGTGAAACCTAAACCTGAGCAATTCGAAGGCTCCGAAAGGACTTTGGGCAAAATGGGCAACAAAGCTGCAAAAACTTCACATTCCAAACGTCGAAAGCAGTGCACGTTGATACTCCCGATAACATAGACATAAAGTATGACCGTAACTAAATTGAACCAAAGAAAGCGCGCTACTGTGGCGCCTCTAGTGGCGTCAGCCGGAAACTAATATTTTTAGTAGTATTAGTAAACAATAACAATGAAGTTGTGAAAGTTTCAGACCTGTACTATTTTTTTTCGCGAAATGCCGAATAATGGAAATTGATCGACCAAAAATAGCTCCGCACAAATAACTGGAAAACAAAGGCAATTGAGCAAATTGAATAAGCCGAGAACCCATAAAAAAAAAACAATAAAAATGACAAGTATTTTTCTTTTGTACAATTATGCATAACGATTGTTTATAAAAATAGGTTTTTAGTATTCTAGTGTTCACTGTTCTTATAAATTTACGTATTTTGTGTTTTGGTTCCTGCATTAGCGCTCGTATCGTGGAAAGGGACACCGTTTTCGCAACGTCCGTTCACTTCTTCTTGCCAAGAACATCTCTAACTGTTCCAACACTTCGTCTAAAATGAAGTTTTGTGATTGCCCAGAGTTTTTCGATGGGGTGAAACTCTGGGAAATTTGGTTTTGGTACCAAGTGGATCTTATTGGTCCAGTACCACTCCAAGACCACCTTGGAATAATGGCAGGTCGAAAAATCAGCAAAATACTTCATGTGAATTTATAGGAACAGGGAACATGTAAATAGTAAAAACCTATTTTTAAAACTAACTTTATGTATAACTGTGCAAAAGAAAAATACTTTTAATTTTTCTTTGCTTTTATTATGGATTCCAGGCCTTGTCAATCTGTCCACCGGCGCTCCAGTGATTTGTGCGGGCTCATTTTTGGTCGTTCAATTTCCATTATTCGGCATTTCACGAAAAAAAATAGTACAGGTCTGAAACTTTCACAACTTCATTGTTATTGTTTACTAATACTACTAAAAATATTAGTTTCCAGCTGACGCCACTAGAGGCGCCACAGTAGCGCGCTTTCTTTGGTTCAATTTAGTTATGGTCATACTTTAGATAATGCTCGTTGCAGATAGAGAGTTGGCTACAAAGATCAACCACTTGAGGAAAGGCTGGCAACCGAGGGTAATCTGTTTGTGTTCTGTATGTTTACATGAACCAGATTAGCGATTTGATTCAATCGGGTAGAGAAAAAACAAACATTCCCATCGTAGGCTTTCATAGAAAAGGTTGCTCGATTTGCTGCCGCTATATACGATGGGATTGAAAGTGCGAAGACAATTTGTACTTCATTCTGTAGAATAAGGAACAAGTAATGTTTATTCAACCGACAGCAGGGGTTTGTGATCGCATTTATTAAAAAGCGTTCAACAAAAAGGCTAAATCGGTAAAGAACTAAAGAGAATTCCGCTATGTACGTCGTGTCTGGTTTCGAGAGCTTCATTGCATGTCATGTTCTACACCTTTAAATGTTTCTCGAGAAGGATTAGTTGTTTATGTCATACATTTTTAATATTCGTCCTTCGGGACACTTGAAGCATCTAAATACCCCACAAACGGAAGCACTGTTCAAAGATGCTTTTTCTAGTTTTGTTCGTCTATATCGATTGGCAACTGTGTCTATGCATCGTAAATATAAATAAATCATCAAAACGGGACAATTTTCCATCGAACGCTCCATTTGCAATAAGGCAGATAATTAAATTTAACGTGGTTGGTTACTTTTCTTTCCCTGAAAAATTGACAGTTATTCCGCTGCACTGCATTTCATAATTAATTGACGCGTTATTGACCCGAAACGGGATGATTGAAACGATACCGGCGCTTCCCGGAATGGCGAAGAAATTGTGCATGCAATGGTTTTATTCTTTTTGTTGTTTTAATTAGAGGCCGCGGTTCGACCTTCCTCTCGTACCCGGTTATCAATCGAACAGCCGTCCAGTAATTTGCTTATCCGTTCTCCGTCGATGGTACGGTGCGTCCCGGTTATTTCATTACGTATTCATGCTGCCGCATTAGTGCTGCCATGGGGTTTCGATTAATTGAATCAATGTGATCCACTTTCCTTCGCACGCTAGCGTGGAGATGCATCGGCGAAAATGGGTTTTAACAAGTGAAAAACTCGCTAGCAATGCGCTGCTATGGATCGTCGCCATAAGAATTGCACCAATTCATTGAACGTGAAATAACTGTGCGTTGTACACAAGTTCTTTGTTAATTTAATTTTCATTTGTAGCATCAATGTTTAACGTAGAGTAGGGTTCCAAGCAACATAGCAACATGTGCACATGTACAGCACTCGTTCGATATAGAATCCATCACACAAAACCCTAATCCCACGTTTATTGACAGGATAGGTTGGTTGGGGTTGGTCTTTCCAGCGCTGGCGAAAAAATTTGCTACATCTCTGGAAGAGCAACCGACGATCTCCATCCCCTCATCCGCCTTCACTTTCCCCTCCCCAACCCCACTATCATGATCATGGTTTATGAATTTTCACAAATGGGTTCCCGCCTATGCAGCATCACCATCTCTTCCCCTTCGGTAGTTGTAGCTCTTGTACGCACATGTGTCATCCTGTCGCAGCAGGAAATTGCACGAAGTAAGCCGGCAGCCTGTGTGTGTGTGTGTATATATATAAGATATATGTGTGTAAAAAAAAAATGGTTCGTTCAACCTCCCCGGGCACGTACGATGTTTCCAATATGCCATATACTGCCGGATCATGTCCCGGCCACAACGACAGGATAAATATGCTTCCCAAATTACGGTTTCGCTTGAACGCCACCCGAATTCGAAGGCGCCCGGCGGATGGGCAAAGGCGTCGTTACATTCCTTGCACGATGGATGTTTCGTTTCCTTTTTTCGTGCGGGCTGCGTACATTTTTGCCACAGGACGGCGGAACGGGATAAGATGTGGTGTCCTTGTTTTCCTCCCCCGCGCGCCATCGACAGCCAGGAGCAAATGAAGACTGTTCTTTGATAAATTATTTCTCAATGTGTCCAGAATATTATTACAACAAACGAGGAAATATCGACCTACGGAGGGCGAAAAGAACGGGGGAAAAGTAGTCGCCTACCTTCGATAATATCCCCAAGGGGAAAAAGAAAACAAAACATCACGGCCTTCTTTTCTCCCGGTACGTTCAAGAAAAGCGTACATTCGAGCAGGAACCCCTGCTCTGGAAGCGTCACTGTTTACACTGTCATATTTTATTATTTCCGTAGCACCAAACCAGCGCGCCCCCTTCGAGCGGTTCGGTCTTTTAGTGAACTATAACTTTCGGCTAAATCTATCCAAAATAGCTTCCATTCGCTCGGCTTCACTGAAACGCCGGAAAACCGGCAAGGTTTGGCAGAATGTGCAGCGGTGTACCATCCGGGATGAATTGCAATTTCCACCCATCCAGTTAATGTTCCGTCCGGAATGAGAAAAGCATCGCACGCCTTCTTACCAATCACCGTGTTGCGTTCGTAAGACCGAATGAAAAAAAAACATAGTGTAGGGGGAAAAACTCCCCCAGCAGTTCTATGAGGGGAAGTGAGAAATTTTCGATTATTGCTTTTACCATCACGCCACTCAGCGAGGGTGAGCGTGTGAGGGTTGCTTTCTTCGGGTTTTTTTTTCCACCCCGACTTCCAACGGGCGAGAAGAGGGTGACGAAATGTATTTTTCTTCTCAAGCCAGCAGACCCAATTAATGCAACCCATGGTCACTTTTGATCCCGCGCATATTTCAATTCTCCCGCCAAGCGCGTAGATGGCTCGTGGAAATGGGAAAAGGAACGCAGACAATTTTCGCATTTGTTTTCCCCCCTCACTCGAGCGCGTTGATCAATAAAAGCAATAGGCCCTCTAATATTAGCCCATCTCGCCCATCGACGGAACAAACGTCCCACGTGAATTGCATGCTCGAGCGGCAAACGGCGGGCGAAAAGTGTCAGACCTTTGCTGCTTCACCGGTTTCACGGTCCGCTACTTCCGAGTGCCAACCGGAAAAACAATCGAAGTCGGCCCACGGGTGACACGTTCACAGTTTTCCGGTGCCCACCACCCACCACCGTATGCTTGGAACGAGCGCCACGAAACCCTTGTGTTTTCCCATTTACGGTTCACGTTCCTTGCGACCGTCGTCTTCTGTCCCCCGGGGGAGACATTTATATTCGAGCTGTTGTTGTGCCTTCAGGTCTCGGGCGCCGGCACGAATCGGTAGGCAGCGTATCAGTTCATCCATGTTTATTTACTAAATATATCGTCCAGTCGGAAAAACAAGACCGCGTTGGGGAACGTGAAGCGCTTGGCCTGGGTAGGATATAGTGAAACCATTGATACGGTTTCGCTTTCACCTCACGACCGGATATCACTGGACTCGGCATAAGTTTTCGGCTAATGTTTTCGCTGTTGACCGTGGAAGAATGTAACAAGATACCTCATGATTAACACGCGTTGTGCAGTCGTACACTTTCAACGTCATGGTTTGCTTTTCGCTTGGAAGGAGAATATTTATATTTCTTAAATAAATATCCACAATTTGAAAATAACACGCACACACACACATCAACCGTTGTTACGCTACGTCAGCAAATAAAACCATGCGGACAAAAGATGCTGACAGAAGGGACGCTTAGATACTCCGTTAAACACTGGGGTTCAGCTTAAAATGGGGCCGATTTCGGGTGAAGTTTAAAGGTTGGCTGAAATGTTTCAAGGCCTGAATGGTGGAGTGGAATAGTTTGTGAATAAACTTTCAGCACTGAATGATTCACCAGCTCCTCTTCTCGACCACAAAAGCTTGTTCCAAAGAGTCGGAAGTATTTTAAGAACATTTCTCAAAGCTTCCTCTGTAAGAAAGTTTTAAATGGTTCAGTTCTCGTTACAAGTTTTAAAGACCATTAACCTAGGGGTTAAAGTTGAAGAAAGGGAAGATAGAGATGAAAATGTTAAAAATCGCCCGTTTTAGATGTTTCGTCCCGTTGATTCCTTTTGCCACAGTGAACCTCTTGGGTTCGGGAGAGTTAAGAAAATGGACAAAACAAACCAATTGAGCCAAAAAGTGTTTGTGAATAATTCCGACGACTGCGACAAACATAATAATTCCGTGACGAGGTTCTTCTCCGTACCACCGCATTTGTGTCGCCGAAGTCCATGGAATCGAAGTAATTTCCACACAAATGGCCACTCATGTGAGTGACCCCTGCTCGGAGGGGGACCGGCCTTCGCTGTACGTAGTCCAGCAAGTCGGTCGATATGAATCGCAAATATGTGTAATGTATGGTCCACCCGGAGAAAGCACACAGTTGGCCCCGGGAAATGGATGATGGAACGCACCATCTTCGGTTCCAGCGCCCGCAGCAAACGTCGTCAAATTCTGCGTAACAGTAAACAGAACGAAATTGTATAATATGTTTGTCTGGGAGGTTTGACCCGCTTGCTCTAGCCAGTCGGGGATTCTCTTCCGGCCACCTCCAAAGGCCAGTTGTCCGGTGGAACCATTTTTGCCGGCGAAACAACCGGGCCAGGAGCGTGAAACGATATGCCCTGCCTCTTGGGGTTGGCTGGTGGTCGAAATGGGGTAGGACCGGGAAAACCGGCGGCGGTGGTCGTCAATTTACATAGCAATGCACTTTGTGCGCGCTTCATGGACGTCGGCGGGTACGAGAACTCGACGAAGAATTCGGAATGTTTGTGTGCGGTTTAGCGTCGGTACCGCAACGGGAGCGAATAGGTCTTCATCGGCGCTGGCTACAACTACGCTTTGCCTCGAGGCTGGTCACAAAAGTCCGCAACATCCGCCAGTGACCCGCCCGGAGGGATCGGGCAGGACAGAAGAAAGAGTACCATCAAGTCAAGGATACATTTTACTGTCGGGGCGCACGGTTCTGCCTTTTCGGTGTGACGATGTTTGACATTCGGAATTTCCGGCACTCCCTTTTTTTCGTTTTCGCTGCTTTGTTGTTACTTTCGATTCTTTCCAAACGGCGTAACTCTATATAAAGCGTTCTAGGGCGCGTTTATCTCGTCCCTTCGGAAGGAATTGTTGTTTGGATTGCTTATTAAATTCGGCACTAGCGTTCACTGAAAACGCTTGCGCGACCCTATAGTATTCGCAAGAGAACGTCGCTGCACGAAATAAATATTATCAACGGAACGGTCCATCTCTAGAGTTGAGCCTTGAGCGATCTTTCGTAACCATTTCCGGTTGCTATGATGTTGCGCATTGTTTGCGAGAACCCATTTCTTTTATCTTGACACTTCGAATCATTTGTCCTTTTGCTCGTGAACATCAAATTGTGTATATGCTTCAAACTTTGACAGAAGTTTTGTTTTATAGTCGGCAAGAAACCATTTTTGTAATGCAAAAATATAACAATTGTATACATGAAAATGACGATGAAATGCAACAACTATGATACAACAGTTTTACTTCCTGTAGAAAATGTGTAACAATATTAGGTATGAACAAATAATACATTAACTTCTGATTCGAATATCATGGAGATATTATTGCGCGTTGCTTAACAATTTGTAAATACATTAAGAGATGAAAGAAGCCGATCGGCTCAAAGCCTCTATAATTCTCAAACTTCTACTTTAAGTCCTTACGCAAATAATTTTTTTTTTCATATAATAAAAGCATGGCAAACTCTTTCCGTTCAAGGTTCTTTTGAATGTTGATAAAAGGAATTGCTTGAGATTGCCTAAACTCAAACTTTCTTTTAAGAATGAAGACCCGCTACTCGTACCTTAAATCCACCCTCGCCATTTCAAATTTTTTGGACATTCGACAGAAACTTCATCCCTATTCCAAATGGACGGAGATTTTGAGAACCAATAAAGGGAAAACTCTTTTGTTCGCTTTGCAATCGTCATCGTACCATCAGATCGCCATAGTAATCATCTTCAACCATTCTATTTGGTGCACTTAGCGCTGCTTGGGCAGGGGTCGCAAGTGCCTTACCCCGGCACTCGAGGTGGTGAAGGTATTATTTTTCCTCCCCTAAAATGGAAACGAAATGCTAAAAGCGCTAGGCAACAATTGCGAGCGAAAATAATACCTGGGGACGGTCTGATACTGCCTACACACATCGGACATAAATCAGATTCACAGAATCGACCAAAGGAGTCCTTTTCTACTTATCGCGGTTCGGGGGGTTTTTTTCTTACGCCTTCCACCGAGCACCGATTTGAGCCGGTTTGGTTCCGGATGACTGTTTACTTTATTTACCCACGGACCAAAGGGGTCTGCCCTTTGCGCGGACGTTGGTGCTACTCGCGTAAAATGGGTTTCGAAAAAAAACCCCTGCTGCGCTGCCAAAGTTGCTGAACCCTCCAAGAAAGATATAAATCTTAAGCCTTCTCGCAGTTGTCGTACAAACAAACGCTTGCCAAAGTAATGCCCCCGAAATGTGTATTATTTTTAATTTCTTGCTAAACAGCAATTTAAACGGCTTCGTGAAGGACTTTTCCTTTTCCTACCAGTTGAACGTCTATCGGTATTTTGTTTTTTGCCTTTTGACCCGCTGCCTTTGTGACTTTTCAACCTTTTTTTTTTTTTTCGTCAACCCGTCGTTATTTTCACCTCGCAGCGGCGGGAGTTGGGTAACAAATCCACCGTGCAACAGCACACAACACGTGTAAATGCTTGATACGGCCCTGTGGTGCTCCTACTAGACCCCGTCAAGGGGTGGGAAATACACCTTCGCAAAAGGGGAACATACCGAAAAAGGTCACGTTTTTCTTCAACCAAATCGCTACCCTTGCGAAAAAAATAAAAACTAGAGAGAAAAAAATAACGAAAAGTCCCAAATAAACCCCTTAGGGAAGCCAGATGCACAGGACAACACCACCGGAACGGGAGACCGGAAGTACAAACTGCTTGAAGCGTAAGCAGCGATGGGGGAAGAAGGGGTAACAAACTATAACACAGTTGTTTCTTTGCCGTTCGTATTTTGTTTTTCGCAAACAATTTTGGTCACGTTGTTGTTCGGTCCTTGTTCCTGCTGTGTGCAGTCTGCTTCGTTCCGTAACCCTGTAAAATAACCGATTTTGACTTTTATTTGCACGCTACAATCAATTGAGCGTAGCGCGGCGTGTGTTGCTAGTCGAAAATCAAATTCGCCCTTTTTCATTTTTCCGTTTTGTTTTTCGTTTCTTTTTTGTTTTGTCGTTTCCGTTTCGTTTGCCGGAGGAAAGGGTTTTTATTGCATATTTCACGCCTCACGTCAACGTTGAATCATTTGAAGCAGGTTGTACGTACTGACAGATGGTAATGTTTTGTTTATTGATTTTTTTTTTGTATCGGGGGTAACCATGTCAAGGGTTTAATTCGAAAAACAGACTCTAAGGATTTAAATCTTATTGTGTTATTTGGAATACATTTAAAATTGTGGTATATTTTACGTAGTTCATTTTTTCAGTAGAAAATAACCACAGACTAGCAAAATATTCCATAAGAGTGTCTGTTGGAAACGATTCGGTCCAACGAAGCTAGCCGAACCTAAACGTCGCCGCGACGGCGATGTTTTCAAGAGGTATAAAAAGGATCGAAGGATGCGCCTTCGGTCTCTTTTTAAATACGGAAAACGGAAAAGCCAGACGATTTTTTGGCACAACGAAAACACAATACGAAGATTTAGTGTAAAATAAAGTTGTTAAATATAAGGCAAAGAAAGCTGGTTGTCTTTCCTTTAATTCCGTCAATTAGAGCGCTGTTAAAGACCATCTGTCTTTAACATTCCAAAAAATCTTTGGTTGACCGCGCGCGGCAATATTCGTAAAGTACGCGCGCGTCGTAAAAAGAAAACGACGTTCGTTTTCGAGTGACGATAGTTCCGTGTTTAGCACGTCGATATCGCGATCGAGTGAGAAAGTGTTAGCGAAGATGATCCAGGACACTCCGGTGAAAGAAGCTTACAGTTTGGCGTGGGGTCAGAATGTTTCGCCCACGATGAGTCCAACAATCCGGCGCGATGGCGTCCGTAATGCTTCATTCGGCCCGGGGCCATTGAATGCGACTGAACAGTTAACTTCACAGCTACAGGAGGGCAACGCCGGGAGCGTCACGGTGCGTGACGCGATTCCTGCGAGTTCGGGGCCCTGGCAGCAGTTTACTGTCCAGTGCAAATCTTCCGGCACATCTACGAAGAGCGGCGCGACGACCGATGCTAGAACGGACGATCGGATGAGTCGAATTGCTCTTATAGCAGAAAGGAGACAAAAAATGCTCCTTGACTTGGCGCTGCTGGACCTCCAAATAGCCAACGCGAGGAAAGCGGAGGTCGAAAGGTTAAAAGCGCAAGATCGATTTAACGCAATGTACGTTGGGACGCAAGATTATTCCGGCAAGACCCAGTTAAGTAACGCGACCGTGTTCGATGCGAGCACGGCTAACCCGTCGGCCGAGCTCGATCATAAATGGACGCACGAAAAGGAGTATCGCGAATGGTTTCAGGCCATGGCACAATCTTTCATGGAATCCGATGCAAGATCAATGGACCCGGCGAAAGATCATCAATCGCGGGTGTTCAATTACGCGATGGAGGTCGACCAAGGAAGTGGTGACCGAAAGGACATTGGCACTACATGGGGTCGAACTATCACCACTTCACCGCACATTTTCGCGACACCATCCTGCGTCAACACTAACACACGCGTAGCGCCAAACACTAATTGGCAAATTTGTGACACCACTATTCCGAACCAAAACACAGTGGTTCCAAATGATTTTCCGGCGTCCTGGAAACCGGTGAACTACATGGCGCCAACTGTGTCCGGCTTCATGAAGCTTCGAACGGCACACACTGTCGATACGGCACACACTGTCGATACGGCACACACTTTCGATTCACCGCAAAACTACACCAACTCGATCACAATAATGTCATCATGCAGTTTGGAAGCAACGAAGGTTGATCGGCAAACGTTTGCTCGGCTGATCGAAGTGACCGTTTGGGTCCAGCGACGGTTCCGAGCGACGCGAATGATGAAGTTGCAGCGGGAGGACTACCTCCGAACGAAGCTTGCTGCAGTACGTCTCCAATGCTGGTTTCGCACTCACCGGGCCATAACACGGCATCTGCAAGAGGAGAAAACAATGCCTGGGTCAACCCTTGCCTGCGTGGATCAGCAGCTCCCGTCAAATGTCGTTTGGTTGGAGGTTAGTGCGGCTAAAGCGATCGTCGAAGCGACTCAAGGGTTCAGCGAACTACAAGGACAGTTGATGAGCGACAGCAGCGATCGGCGTTCCGGTGAAGAATTTGAGTACGCGGAACGAGCCGACAAACTGGGCCATTTCGGGACATTCTATGCACCACCCGATCCCGAAACACTTTTTTCGGAGACTGCGAAAACACACAGGGACACACGAGCCGTTCAGCGTCGGCCCGGTGTTCAGCGGGAGCAACGGACGATGGCCAAGTTTGCTGTAACGTCGGGATGGCGGCTGGAGCGATCTCTAGGCTTGTGGAAACGTGTCGTGGAGCATTTGGATCTGTCGAGTCGCTCAACAGATGAGGTAACGAACGCAGAACTTCTACTCACCTTTTATTCTAGGTCGCTTACCTACGTGCCGCTAGACAATAAGCAGGATGGGAATACGGCCCTGAATTGTTTGCTGCTCGCTAGCTTGGATAGCAGAAAACCTCGGACGTTTGCTATGATGTTTCGACGCGAGTGGACACAACCTGGAAGAAGGAAAACCACAATGAGTACGGTGCTTTGCGGAGTTGGATGGCGCAATATTTACCAAGCTTTGTTTCGACTGGCAAAGTGGTTCAGCCGATGCGTCGGAAAGTGATATAACATCTGGCGGTCGTCAACTAGGCACGGCTGACCAAAGGGCAGGGTAAACTTCGCTAGCGCGGGTTGTGATAGTTGGCGGTCGATTATTTAGAAAAAAACGCGATCTGCATGTGTAGAGGGAAGTAGATTTAGCAGAAGCAACATATAAACTTACCTGCGAACATAGAAACTAAGTAGGTCAAAAATACACGTGTTTGGACGCTGATCAAAACAAATCAGTTCGGCAGCTAGGTAGAGTGAGACAACGGTGGCAGGTGACAGGACCCTATGACAGGTGATTAAGATGCGTCTACACTTGGGCACCTGATTGATGTGTAAATTAAATTTAAGCCGTTGTCACACTAGGAGGGAGAATGTTGGAAACGATTCGGTCCAACGAAGCTAGCCGAACCTAAACGTCGCCGCGACGGCGATGTTTTCAAGAGGTATAAAAAGGATCAAAGGATGCGCCTTCGGTCTCTTTTTAAATACGGAAAACGGAAAAGCCAGACGATTTTTTGGCACAACGAAAACACAATACGAAGATTTAGTGTAAAATAAAGTTGTTAAATATAAGGCAAAGAAAGCTGGTTGTCTTTCCTTTAATTCCGTCAATTAGAGCGCTGTTAAAGACCATCTGTCTTTAACAGTGTCCTTTACAAATCAAATAGCGACCTGCTTCCATGAATGTTGGAAGAGAAATCTTCCGATTCTTTTCTCAAAATCGTTACTGCATTTGACGAAGTTTGATTGCGGTGCAAATCTGACATAAAAGCAAGATAATCCCTACCGTACTTCTTTGATGTGAAGTGTATTCTTCCAGAAATTCATTCATGGTGCCCCAACTCCTAACTACCTACTGCACATGCTGACGTGCAGTGCAGTATTACTTCCTTTCCGGTGCGGAACGGTAAGCGAAAAATCGGGAAGCTCTACCTTATTTTGTTGACTCGAGCGAGTTAGCATAATCGGAAAAGATGAACGCGTTGCAGGAAGCCACGATTATTATTGTGTTCGTTGCCTGACGCGGAAGGCAAAGCAAATCGGTAAGTTGTCTCGGACACACGGGCCAACGTTCGTCAGAAGACTCCCAGGAAAAAAGTTGGTCCATACGCCGCCAGAACGGAGCAAAGAAACTTTCGCTTCAGTCAAAATGTCCAGAGCGGTCGTTTTTTGTGTGTGCGTACTTCTTTTTTTTCGCTCGTCTTTGTGTGCGGTTAGTCTTGGGAAAACTGTTCCTTCCTCCGAGGCTGTTGGTCGCCGGTGGATTTTGGCCAACCGCTGCGTTTCGGTCGATATGGCGCTCGCTAAATGGGACATCCATCAAAGGACCGTCAGACAGCCGAGGGCAGCGCCCACTACCGCCGATCCGAAAGCCACCACCGAAACGGAACAATATCGTCTGTGAATACTGCCAAATATGTACGTGTGTATGTGTGTGTGTGTGTGTGTGACGGCGCAGGGTGGAAAGGACCGCTGAAAGCGCTTGGAAGTCTCCACCGCGGGGAAAATGTCCTCGTCGCCTCCATTTGAGCGCTGCATTTTCGGCAGCCTGGCGGAGCCGGACGGAAACTCTATCTCATCTGTTTTCTCACACAGCCCTACCCTCCCACTCCCTCCCACCGCAAGCACATACGGCCAAAGTTCCGAGACGCTGGGAAGCATCTTTGGCGGAGGGACACAGCTTCGCCGAAAGCTCTACTTTCTTACTTCGGCGCCAGCGTCACAAAGACAAGGACATTCCGTTCCTTCCCGCAAGCCCGCGCGAAAGGAGTGGGTCGCCATTTTTCCTATGGCTGTCTTGTGCAGCGGGCTTCACAAGTTGGCCAGCAGACTGCCGCCTCCAAGGGAACCGCAAGCCACACGACGGCTTTGACGTTGACGTGCGGGTATTAACTCTCGACGTAATGCCTCCTGATGGCAGGGCAAGTGTATACCATCCATCTTTTGGCACTCCATCTTTTTTGGAAGTTGTGTTTATGATTTTTTCTCCCCCTCCACCAACCCGAGATGTGCAAAGTCGTAGCATTTTAAACTGTGCTGAGGAAATATTTTCATCGGAAACGTGCCTCGTAAAACCGTTCGCTTTAATGTTGCAAGTTGTTCGTGGTCGGGAGTGTTACGATTTATGTTGTTTTCTTCATTAAACCAATCGCTAGTGCTCTAAAATGGATTCTTTTTATAACATACTTGTGCTGTTTGGTTTTTCATTTGATATGTTAAATAATTGCATTCTTCATTAAACTAATTACAATAGACCAAATAATTTTGTAGAGTTTTCTATTGCACTAACAATAGACCATTTTATCACATGGTTATTTTTCCTCTAGAAACCATGGGAAAGGTTAATTAATTGTTTTTGCATAATCACAAATCTTCACAAAATTCCTGGAAAATGGTCCGACTACAGAGCGTCGAAAAACCACCGTCATGTAGCCAATTGACCATATTTCCATATTTAGGACGACTTCTGGCTTTTTGCTCACCAGCGCCAGTAAAAGCTTTTTGACAGCACGGAGCAGAGTCGCAATATGGCAGCTCTAGTGCCGGATGTGGCAGTGACAAGCAAAGCTATTTGTTATCTCCTTCCGGCCCCGGAGGAGACCATTGTTGTGTGCGGCGCTTCCGGGAAATCTTACTTTTGGAACCGTCTCCAACACACGCCCGCAACGATCCGATTAAACCACAGGTTGGAACCCTGGACGCAGTACCCCGTTCCGGTGTTTGTGCAGCTGCACCCGGGAGTCGGATTCATATCGGTTTTCCCATGCCGAAATAGCGAGCTCTCCCCGGTGCTTGTCACTGAAGGATTGCTTGGGGCATCATTATGAATGATGGAAGTATGGCAACCACCGAAAAGAGGGAGAGGGGGCGAGCTTGCAAGTTTACCGCGCTTGGCTGCAACAAAACAGGGAGGAGTGGTCCATGATCAAACTGTCGTTCCCTACCATTATCCAACATTCATGCAGCATAATAACCTTCCTGCATTGTTTGTTATCCAAGGATTTATCCCAGCATGTCCCGGAACTTGTGGTGTGCTTTTTAATTATAATTTTATGAGAGCACACCTGCATTTCTGTGCCACCAAAAGCTCTGTCTTAAGTATTTTTTTTTGTCACATAGTTTGACAATTGAGTTGAAATGTTATCAGACGATCCGGATGACGGAAATCCTATTCCATTCAAAAGCATTACCAAGTGGCCACAAGATTTCGCTCCCTAACAAAGCGGTCAAAATCTGTTCGTCGTCCCATCGTAAGCCATAAAATTACTTTCCATGAGGACGTGCCTTGTGTAGTGCATTTAATGTTCCCACGACGCCGGCCAGATCCGTTTCCGACCCGTGAAGCGTGACGTCGCCATAGAAACTGCCCGGTGACAGCAGCTACCAACAACTACGGCCTGGGCAATGCTCCATGGGCAGTCTCCGTCGTCGGCAACGCCGTTCGCTAATTGTTCTTCACTTGAGGTAGATTAATTACCACAGCAGCTCCTGCCGGATGCGCATCCTTCGCCAGCAACGATCTTGAGTTGGTGATGCACTGGAATGCAACGGTCCAAACAACACCACAACCACCACCAAGTGGCACTGGCACTGTTGATGGGAAGCAAATTTATGTGGCGAAACTGTGCTACCATAAAGCAAACGCCCAACGGCTTGGTCGGCGAGAGTAACGACCGCCTTTGCGTTTGATGGCGTCATAAAACACATAGGATTTCGGTTTATTACTGCTATAACATTCTTCGAATCGGAATTTGCACATTTATTTACCATGCGACAGGAAAATTGGTGCTAAGAAATGTGAGTGCTCTAATTTTATATATTTATGGCAATGGGTTCTTCTCACACGTCTTACGATCGAGAGCTTTCTTGATACGGTAGGGGTAAATGTTTGCTACCTCAGCATATCTCAGGTGTTCGTTCGTTAGTTTGATTTTCTTCTCGGAAACTTCGCGCGGAAGACTTTCCCAGCAAAAACCAAACGAACACGAAGGATTTGGAAGCCCGCACATACAAAAAAGAATCCATAACATACTATTAGTTATGCATCTTCGAAAACCTCTTACACGGTAAACTTTTTTCATCTTCCACATCCTACCATTTCTCAGTCATTTCCATAGTCTTGCACGGTGTTTGCAGCGGGTTTGGCCTCCAATCCGGCACCAACGAACATCGAAACCCGATCGCAAAACTTTTACTGTGGGCGTGTAAACTGTGTGTGTGTGTGTGTGCCCGCTCTTGTATGTCGCGATAATATTACCCACCGTTGCCGTCACTATGCAGAACCGTGAGATGAACGAACTATGAGCACGTTCCGAGCTCTCGGAGATTGAACATTATTCGACACACACAGCAAAATGAAGTTTTCTCAATTTTGAAACTTATTATCCACGGGCACCGCCAGCTTTCCTTGAAGCCCTCATCTTGAACGTACTGCGGGGTTTTTTTTTTTATATGATTCTACTCAAAGTTCAGAACAAATTCGTAATTGTATTGCCAGACAGTTTTGGCAAACTTTCGATCAATCAACGTTCTCAGAGTTGGTGTATTGAACGCGGTGATGGAATTTTCGCAGATAAACCGTTAGATGATCAAGAAAGTGAATGAAATGGGGTAGGAAAAGTTATTTTACCCAGCAAAAGAGCATAAAACTGTATTTTTGTTTTTTGAGATGATTTTTGAAGTATGAGCTCATAGTTTGAATTGAGGATTTTTGTTTTATTTACGTCGTTTAAGATATTTAATTACATAGTATATCACTTGAATACTAAGGGGACTTGAGTACTAATATTGACTTTTTCCATTTCCCTCATTTCGTTTCAGGTAATTCTACCATGAGGTCAAAAGCTGGATGGTTAACAATTTCATCATTTCTCAATATAGTAAAGTACTCTATTTCATTCGTCCATCTTTTTATAAGACACGCTGTGGAAAGTTACATTAAAAAATCTTACCACTCCACACATTTAAATATTCAGCAGTGAACGAGCCCTATCAAAACGCAATCACCTATGAATTTGCTAATTTCCACCATCTTCTTCTGATGCAGCAACAATGATAGCTTGCAGCAGGTGCCACAGGGAAAACAAAGCTATTGCCACCACCACTCGCCTGTGGCCACCGTATTCCCCGCTGTGGAAGGTGAATACGGGGACAGTCCGCAGCTGTTGCAAGCTTGTTTATCGAATTGAACTATTCCACAGTCGCAGGGTGACTCGGTTTCAATTTGGTACCTACGAACAATCAACCTCCTATTTGTCCTAGCAATTTTCAAAACCACTCCACACACTGCTGCCCTTTGCTTGCTCTAGGGTTGCAAATGTGTTTGTCGTTGGTGTGGTCAGGATCTTCAAAGCGCCCACCGTGGGTGGCTGGGTGGGGGGTGGAAAACCCGGCACGGTTCGTGCGAAAGCCGTTTCGACGCGCTGCCACAAACATGTTTTCGGTGTGCATTGAAAATTGGAGAATAATTTGCAAACATATGCATGTGCGTTTAAAATGCCGCGTGAGAATAGGAGACTGGGGGGAGGTGGGGGGATCTCGCCCGCGTGCGAAATTGTTCCTGCAAAGCGGTTTGAAAATGTGTTAGGAATTCGCTGCATATTTTATGTCGCGCGGCGCAGAGCGGGGCCAACCTCGTAACAGAGCACCGGCCGCGGTTGTTTGCGGGGCGGCATTGTAACCAAATGACATCGGGTGCTATTTACAGTTTAACTACTTTTTAATTGGTCACTTAAAAGGTTGTTCAGTCTGCACGGATGGTACTTTATTTGCTCACTTGGGGTTTAGTTTTTAATTTATTTGCATAGTAAAGTTGGAAGTAATGTCTGATTTTATGGTATGCAATTCTTTTCTCATAACCTTCGGCGATAAACTGTATGCACACCTCAACCAACGAAAACAACACGGTTTAACTAAAGTATATGGTAGCTTCAAGCTGAAAATATTGTAGTCAACAGCCTGGCGGAAATACATTCAAATCACAATTTTATTAGATGAAGCTATGAATACTTTCGATTGGGCAGCGTTAAACCGAATTGATTCGCCACTTTCCCAACGCACACACTCAGCCGCCTATCGTTCGCATACTAAATGCAAATCGAATGGAATTGATTTGCATTCAATATTGAAATCTACGCGAGCAAAATGTTGCACCCCCGGAGCTCAAATCGCTATACTTTTCCCACCTCCGTTTTTTGTACGGTTAAATCAAAATCCCCCGCTTTGTGCAAAGCGTTTTGCTTCATGTTCGACAATTTTCGGCTGTTGAAATATTTGGTCCTTTTGAAAATTTAATTTGTCATTCGGGCGAAATTCCGTTGTCCGCTTGTGAATGGTGATCAAACACATGCAGCACAGAGCCTGATTGTTAAAATATGTGTCGTTGGTGCGATTGTCCTTGTGCGAGCGCGCTCGCGCGTGTGTGTGTGTATGGATAGCTTTTTTGGTTACATTTTCCGGCGAATAGATTTTCGCTTCCCAGAACCGCTGCAGCCCACAATATGCTGTTCCGCTAGTAAATTAGAATCGACGGAATCGTCGGCGGTTGCTCGAGAAAGAATCGAACGCTCATAAAATGTCGTTAGCAGCGAACGTTTGTTCCTCTGTAAACATGGCAAAACATAAAAGCGAGGAAAATAATGTCCTCAGCACAATGCTGATACCATCATCAACGTCCCGTTGTCGTGCAGTTTACCGGGACGGTGACATAGCAATCAGATGAAATTTCACTTCTCTTCCACTCGAATGGGGAGAATTTACCAAACGCCGATTTTCACACACGCCGGAATGTCATTACGTTCGGTTTCTGTACCGCAGCCGAGCCGACATTTTCCATTCCACTGATAAGCAAACCATCCGATATGGAGGAAGATGTGATACCACATTACGTTCTGTGTCTGTGTGTGTGTGTTCGTTTAAAATCAAATCATCTACGACGGCGCTTTTCTGGCGTGTTCGATTTGAATTATTTGCGTGCCACTCGCCGCTGAAGACACAACATCGTTAATGCGTGATGATGTGATTTTCATCTAAAAATGGAAACCCCAAAACACGAGGAAACCCTTTTTCGAAGCGACGAACGACACAAAAAAAAAAACAGGCAGTCCTATCGGAAAACGATGCTTATAGGAATGTTTTTTGCGTACGAAATGATGTTCTTACCGTGCTCGGATTTCACCATCGGATTTTCCAGCCTTGCATAGCCCGGGCTGTGTGCAGATGTTTCTTCGCTCCGAGTGCTGTAATCCGGTTTTCCATTATTTCGAGCTGGATACATAGAACCGCACTAGAGGTAAAGTGTTCGCAGGGTAAATACGCCTCCGAAATGGGGCAGCCGCACGCAACACGAGACGATTTATTCGAGCTTGTGAAGCTCTCAAATGTGTGCTTTATTTGCCCGCCCGGGCGAGGAAAGGGCTCCCGAGAGTCGAAGCGTTCGGGCAGCAAAAGCTACAGTTTCTACAACCAGCAGCTCCTTCGACTCGAAACGAAACCGAGTGGCAGTAATGAAAATGAATCATCTCACTTGATAAATCACACCCATTATCGGTTCGTTAATAACGAATCATCGTTCCCCAGATGGGACGATGTGAATCAAACAGCTGGGCCCTCGGAGGGCGTGCCGAGAAAGGTCGGAAAATGCCTCCGGCTACATTTCGAAGTATGACGTGCTTCCGGCCACATCGTTGCAGTATCGGATAAACGGTACCTAGGAGGTAGCTAGTGGACTTTAAGTAAACGCTATTTGTGGTGCTCGGAAATGGACAAAACTCATCAATTTTGGAGTGATTTATGATATTGTAAATTTTAGAAAACATGAACAGATAGGGACCAGTTGGGTCCGCATGGGGACAAGACCGTAAATATGTGCGATTTATCTCTCCGTAGGCAATTTCGAAGACTTTGTCAATGTTGTCTCTGATGTATCTCTTTGAGCTCCTGTTATCAAAACACTGATCAATTCAGATTGTTATTAAAGATATTTTATTATTTATTATCAGGGTTTTTGTTGTATGATTGTTGGAAAATGACTGTTTTATTGCAACAAATACATTCATGCAGTACTTTCTGGTTGTGTGATTATTTTTGTGGAACATTCGCTCGATGATTAATTGAATAGCACATTTGATATTCTCTGTTTGGAATATAACTATCTGCTCAATCATTTTTTGCAGCAACCTCTATTGATTCTGTCAATAAATACCGACAACATCAACATGATTTTATCAAAAGAATAGAAGTTCTAGGTAGACGAGGAAAAATTATTCAATCAAATAGATGCATAGTTATTGTCAATATTCTCGTGAAGCAAACATATCATCGTTGTTGTTTCGTACTCATACCACAATTTATTTTTATCTATGCCTGGAACTAATTTGCTGATGTTATTATGAACAGTCGTGCGCGTCGAGCAAGCTTTAAACTAGACCTAATTATTTACCTTAATTAGAGCTACATTGCATTATGGACTCGTAATTATCATCGCACCGGCCGTGTTTGTGTGCGCACAAAGGATGCACAGGACACGTTTTCCGAATTGTATAGAGGAAAAAAAAGGTCCATACAGAGAAATTACATTCGACGCGGTGGTCGCACGCAATGTGCTGCATTTAATTGAATTGTAAACGAGCTGCATTTTAAACCGCAGCCTCTGCCATACACTCATTTTTCCAGTGTGTTTAAGTGTGTGGATTTAATGCATATATTCCTCACAGCAGCCAGTGAAATGGATTTATGCCCCACTTCGGTGAACGTATGGACTGGGATGTAAAACAGCTTTACTATATTTTACGAGGTGTACTCTCGATGTTAATTGATTGCGAGTAAAAAAGCGCTCACCATCGCCGTGGAAAACGAAATGGACACCGTTTTGTCGTTTTCCCCTGATGTTGCTGATGTGTCCCCCTAGAGGTGTCGCGTCCCGGTTGGACTGATGCCACCACCCCCTTCGCACCTGCACGCACCATATATCCCGTCACCGCAAATAATGTCTGCGTCGCTTAAGGGTTGCATATATTTATTCATGTTCATGCCCTTCTCAATTAACATAATCCAATTTCCTCTAGCGATAAATCAACACGTGTCATTCACGTGTCCTGAGGGGAAAGGACGGAGGGGTTACGTGAGAAATGATTTGAAAGGGTGACTCCCGGGTATCGGTTTCTTCGCTTGGAAGAGAATTTTCCCTTAAAACCAACCCCCCTGCTGCATCGTTGAAGCTCGTGCCGTCGGAAACTGTTGCACGCTGTGGGAATCGAATGCACGACCCTTCAAACGCAGGGGTTGCATATCGTTAGTTTGATCGTTTACAACCCCCGAACCTTAGCTCACAAGGTAAGAAGAGTGGTAATCTGAGACAATTGATTTAGACAGTAGAAAACGCATCAGCTGCATGGCACTGCATTTACATGTAAATTCTCAAATTAGGGGCACATTTGTGGCGCTGTTTGCTTCCGGTTTTGCGGCAGCTTAGCGCAGGCGATGGTTTGAAACTAACCGGGCTTCTCGGGAACAACTGTGGTTGCGTGTGTGTATGTGTGTGTGTGTGTGTGTAATATGATTTAAATTGTGAGAATATTTTGAATTGGAGATGGAGGTAAACTCCATCGTTGACATATTTGAAAAGATGATGGGTATATGCTTCACATGCGTCTGCATTAGTGTTGTACCTTATGAATCTTTAAACGAAATTCATTTATATAAATCTTTCAGCTAAGATTCATTCAGATTGATTCATGAATCTTTTGGGATTCGAATTTTTACTGTGTTTTGAATCTTTGGAATTCATGAACCCTTAATGACGAAAACAAAGCAAAGAGTCTGAATGAATCTGAATCAGAATTTCACTACTCTAGTTTGGATGTCTTAAGCCCAGGATGTTGTATATTTAATTATTTTTGTTTAAACAACCATATTATATTAATTGTTCGAGTTTTAAGTCAAAAAATTATCGAAGCAATAACTCTTCAAGCTATTTTAGGCTTCTCTGATTATTATATTATGCTTATTATATTTCATTAAATATCCGATTACACGAGGCTTTGTTAAAAGTGTGGCGCTAACTCATATTCCGGTGAATGTACGCGTCCAAATTGTTCACAGTTCCGTCTGCTAACGGACAGGTGATAAAGCACCGGATACAACACTCCCTCCTTCCCTACATTGCCCGCTGTTTCCGCTGCTGCTTTCCCGCATGTTTCTTTTTCCTTTCGCCTTTGTCGCCGATTCCCATGTCGTGTCGCACAGTGCAGACTGCCACCATGCCGCACTGGCGATCGCGACAGGATCAAGCTCGTCAATAAATTTCTCCCTAATGTATGTCGTTAAAATTGATTCATGGAAACACTCGGAATGCGCGGCAGGGTGCAAGGTTTCGCATACGGTTTTGATAAACTGACTCGAAAGAGCCGCAGATAGGAGCGAGAAGACGCGTGGAATTATCTTTATCCATCTTCTCGCCTGTTTCTTATTATTTTGGTAATAACTTATCGGGTCTCTTTAGAGTTGGGTTATTCGGATTCATGTTCATTAATTTGAATGACTCTTTGCAACAATTTTAAGATGAATGATTCTTTTTTAAATTCTGAATCCTAGAGCTGCGAACAAATTAGAATATTCTTCTTAAAAACATTTTCATAAAATTGGGCACCGTTGGTGTGGAAAATAGAGAAATCTACTCCTTCCCATGTTAATTTATTTAACTCAAACTTAACTTCCCTAATGTCAACATTTATGAAGATTGCCTTTCTGTGCAGCAATTATGTGCAGGAACCGTGCAGCTCCTACGATTAAAACGTTTGCGACGGAAATCTCGGCCATATGCAGTGCGCCCTCACGGAAAGAGGGCATCTTAATTAACCCATCAAAAGCCTGTAAAACCGTACCCTTTTGGAGTGAGCAAGAGAGAGAGGCGGAAGAGTGCGCAACTCTCAAGAATAACATTCCCATACGTGCACGTACGTATTTCTTCACGTTGGCTCAAGTAAGAAAAAACAACCAGCTCAAAATAATTTCCTGCCGAACGTTGACAACTCCGCCAAGCTGTAAATGCCACGAAATGGTACAATTAAAGAAGAGAGAAAAATCTCCCAACCTCAAGGAAGCCCGGTTGCCTTCCAGCTTGAGAGCAAATCTTCACAAGTTTTTCCATTCCCAATGACACCAGGCACGGATATGGGTTACGTAACGAATGAACCACACGCTTACATGCCCTTCCCGCCCGGGTCGTGTATGTTGGTGGGTTTTGGGAATATCCGGCCAGCTGGCGAAGGACGCACCAGACCTGCTTTGGCAAGGTTTCCGGAGTTTTCCCCGCAGATTACGGGTGAGCTTCCGCGTTTTGCGTTTATGCTGCCTCCGGTTACTTCGGCACGACGCCGTTGTTTGAGTGTCGTGAGGAAAAAAGCAAAACATAAACTTATGCTTCAGTTCGCAAAAGTCAAGTCAAAGCTGTACGGTTGCCATCGGGCCTGCCTTCCCTACCTACCGCGAGTGCCCCCCACCGTGCCAACCGAGTCAAGCCAAATAAGGACGCGCTCTGCATATATTTCGTGCAAAGAAGCACACCGGGGCAAAGTCGGGGAAGACAAATGTCATAAACAGTCAAGTGAGCTCTTGAAAATTGAAAATGGAATCACTTGGCTCGGGGAGATTAAGTAAAACGGAATGTCAATTGAGCCGCGACGCACCCCCGCCCATCCAACCCTCGCCCTCATCGACCCTACCGGGCGTAATGAGCATAAGAAGGCCGAAAGGAATTGCGAATGAAGAGATGGGTGTTGTGGCTTTCGTCTACTCTTCACCAGGGCGAGACCGGAAGGCCTCCATCCGGACATGACGGTTTCGCAGAAACGCAAACGAATCAAAATAATTGTAAATTTATTAGACCAGTCTTTGGGATCCCCGGAATGTGCGCGCTTTTATTTGGTTCTTATTTTTGTACAAAGGAAATCGTTGTGTTCCGTGAGGGAAATTAATGTAATTGAATTTTCTAGGAATGTAATCCGAGGATGAAGCAGCCGGTCATCTAGACCTTGCAGCGAACTACGGTCATTACCTGGAGTGATTATATTTTTACGTTTTCAAATTTTTAGACCCCGCCAGAAGCGCATCATGTTGACACACGATTGTTTATCATTTGAAATTCTAATAAACGCACTCAAGACTCAAGAAAGATAGTGTAAAATAATGTGTCTTAAGTACCCTAATTGTTTGACGTTACAATAAACAAAATGAATGTCAACTCTTCGTCCGGGCAGCTCATAACGTTACGGTCATATATAATATTTTCACTGAAAAACCAATTTTCTTCTCGTCTTTCCCATCATAAACCGGTGGCGCCGGATCGAAATTGACGGCGATGGCAAAAGAAATGAATTCACCTGTCAAAAGCTTCCTAGTGGGACGGGATTCCGTTGCTGATCTCGTTCGCCAATTCCGTACGAGTTAACGGTGCGAGCAAGCAAAACTTTCTTGAACCAGATTTATCACCATTCCCCCTCCCTGCTTCTCCCCAGCACCGATGCAGTTCTGTGGGAAATTGTGCAACCAGCGGGCTTGCGGGAAGAAAAACGTTAAACGATTGCATATCCGCTGGTTCTTCTGGATGTTTAAAGCTACCCACACACACACACACACACATAGTGTGGCTCAGGAATGGAGCGACCGAAAGCGGGGGAAGCAGGTGCCGGACTGACGGCAAACGACGCTCCACTGAATGTATTAGCTTGGAAGAAGGATCATTATATAGGGAATTACTTTCGCCTGAGTAGTGTGCCGCCGGAGGAAGTGAGTTCACGCGGAGAGTGAGTATGCTGGTAGCTGCAAGCTGCCGACGGTCTAGTCTGGAGTCTGGTCGCCCGTTTCGCTCACGTTCCCCGTGCCACCCTAACCTTACCGTTGGCTGGTTTGGCTGCCGGAGCGGAAGCGTTCTGCGTTGATGCTAATCCACAGCACATCGTAGCAGCGGCGTTGCACGTAATCCTGCGCTGACGAAAAGGTGAAACTTTTGCACCGGGTGACTCCTGGCCGGCACCCCGAAGCTGTTCCATCATCCACCTTGTGCTACTCGTTAATGTGTCATGGAAGGTTAAGCGAACCGCCACCCGGTTGTGCTGCTTCGCTTTTGCTATAGGGGAAAGTTCTTTTTCTCGTTTGCTGGTCAAGATTTGGGCGGGTGGTGGTGGTGGGATGCGGTAGCTCGTAGCGTGAGATTACGATCCGGATTAGAATGTGGACGATGGAGAATTAATTACCCGCTTAGTGACGTCAGACTCGGGCATCATGGCTCCTGGTGTTTTCGGGTGATGACGAAGTACCCATTAAAATGCGGAACATTAAAGTCATTTTATTATAATTAAGATCAAGAGTTTTCCATTGTACTTCATCGTGGGCAGGGGAGGTGGAATAATCTCCTTTCTTAATTCGATTCCCCTCCCAAGTAGAGCTTGCATGAAGAGTGTTTGGAGCAGCTTCTAGCTACCATCCTGAACCTGTTTGAAATCTTGTTTATATTTATCAACAAATCATAATGCCAAATGAAAAACATTCCGATTCCGATCGGACTGCCCTATATAAAATTCTATTCAATTTAGTTGTAAGTTTCTTTCTCATATTCGCTTCAATTTTTTTTCGTATCGCTGGGTCGTGAAATTAGAATCACACTTAACCCCAATGGCGCACCTTAGTGTTCCACCACCACTCGGCAGCTACTAAGAAACCATCCTTGAATGCTTTTAACGACCTTGCGGAAAGCAACAGAAAGAAAAAAGGAATGTTGTAAAAATAACGGCAACCGAAGGAAAAGCACCGCATTATTGTCTCTCCGTGCAAGCGAATGGAGGAAAATGAGCCCCCCCCCCCCCCAAAACAACAGCACATCACGGGCAAGGGCATTCCCAGCTTGTTCCGTCGGGACGGTTCACTTAGGTTGCGGCTTGGCGTCGCATCCCTTAACGATAACATTATTGGATTTTATGGTGCCGGTTACGCAAACATCTGCCATGGGCAAAATAGGAACGAAATGTGTCGGGTGGGAAAAGTGGAGGAGAACCTGCGACTTGTCGCGTGCGCGCTGATTTCACTGGAAAGACACCCAGGCCGGATAAAGAGTGAAAGTGATTTCTTTCGGTTTTTTACCTGATTTCTTTCCATTTCTGTAGTTTCTTTATTTTGCTCTGTGTTAGCATCATTATTCCTCCATTTAAATCGGTGGCTTGTTTTCCTCCACTCCTGGGAAAATAATTCACTTATTCTTTTAAGTTCATACGGTATGTTCATCATTTTTTAAGTTCATACTGAAACAAAAGTTTGTTATCATCTTCTATTAACTTCATTCAGCTTAAACTAACTTAATTTTAGATTAACACATTGATTACCACGCTTTGTTCGTACTGTTTTTGGTACAATCGTTTTGTTAAGATTTGGTTAATTAATTTAGTGAACCAACGGTTTTCGGAAAACTAGGTTTCGCAAAGAACACATTTTAGTTATTTTTATAGCTTACTACTAATGAATCTCTGGCTTATAAGAGACATAAAGGTTTGATGAGCATTGCGTGCCAGTCAACATGTATTTTTTTTTTCAACTTAACTTGTCTAAAGGTTCTTAAAATCTTTTTGTCATGTTAAAAACGATTTTCAGTGGTTGTAAAACTATTAAAGCCAATTCGAAGCTTTCACCTCTTTCATCACGTCATCAAACAAGCTAATGGCGATGAAAGAATTTAAACCAAGTTGCATAAGATGGCCGCTTCTAGTGTCACTGTTTCTCTTTTCCTCCCGACCGGTCAGCAAGCAAGCACGTCACGGACCAGTGTCATTCTCTCGACAGGGCAAACTCCTTCGTTCGACGTAAAGTTTCTTGCGGAAGCTTATCAGGTGACCGATTTATAGGAAAACTTTACGTGCGAAGCTTCTTGCCGTTGCAACATCAAAAACTTGTTCTGGAAAAGTTTCTTCGATTTTAACCTGCCTCGACTGGCCTGGTTTGCAGCGTACGTTGGAGAAAGACAATTGGAAATACCAGGATGTTAATGACTTCACTTTAGTTCAAGTGTGCCCTCGCTTGCACAGGGTGAAGGGAAAATAATAAAGAAGCGCAAGAGGCTCATTAAGGTTTATTCGGTTACAGATTATCTCAAGTTCTAAATGCATCAGTTATTTTCAACCGACATTTACTCACTGTTGCCAATTACGATAAAGTTCTATTTTCTAACACTCAAACATAAAACATATCAAACTCCTATAACTTACGACTGTTTAAATAACTTGATTAAAGTAATTTATAACAGAGGAAATGTGATATCAAATTGCTAATCAAATTTTTATGTAAAGCAATTTCTCCTCTTAAGCAATGTCTACTCCAGTATTTCAAGTTAAGAGGACATTTCAGACCACTTTCCTTCCTAGAGGACGTCTGCAATTTTAATAAACCATCGTAAATATCCTTCCTTCCAAACCAGGAAATGTACCTATCAGACAAATCAACCGAACACCCCAGAACACGCCACCGGTGACAGCATGTGTGTGTGTGTGTGTTAGTGTGTGGTACAAAAGGACATAACATGCAAGCGGGTACGAACTGCTAGTTTCCGCTGCAAAGTGGCTGCTGGTAATGATGTTTGCCACCGATTCATTTTCTCTACATCGTGTGGGCGGGCAAGTTCATCTTCATGGGCCATCTTCTGGCAAGTTCTTAGACACGCCGAGCAGTCTTCTGCATTAGCAGAAGAAACCACATCCTCTCCCCCCCAGGGGGCTCGGAGTCACCCGCACACTCTCTGGCGTGTATGTTTCGTTTCGTGTGTCGTTTCAACCACTGCCCTTTTAAGTGGTATTGACACCCCGTTTCCGGCACGAGAGTGCCTGCAAAATCTGTTCAATCTGCGCATTTCCTTCCCTGCCTGCCTCACCAACTGCCCCCTCGCTTGCATGTAGCGGTGGTGCATCTTGCATCGGGGTACGGTGCTTCTTGTTTGTCAGCCGCTCGATGTCGAAAGATCTCGGTCGTATGCCGTATCTCTCCTGCCGTGAGCAGATTAAATGTTAATTTCATTAGTTGTTCCGATACAACGCAGTCAACGATTTCCCACCTCCGTTTGTGCCACAGTCGAATGGTGCCTCGATAAGGAGCGAAGGTGAGCGGCTGCAGATCGGCATGAAGGATCCATTATCATTGGCATACTTGTCGAACACACCCGTCCGGGCCGGAAGTGGAAAAACACATGCCCGTCTTACTTGCAACACGGAAGCTTTTACCGCCTGCAGCAGCACGGTGGAGGCGCCTGGTGTGCATAAGCTTTTCACGAAACACTTCACTATCTGGCACCTGGTGTGCAAATACGTATATATTTTTTCCTTACGTAACGATCGGCATTGAGTGTCAACAGTGTTGAGACCAGTGTTTGAATTAATCAATACTGCAGGTCCTCTTTGGTATTAGATTTTCTCTCCAATTTACTTCAATTTAATTAACTTTTCATCGACAACTTCCAAACGCATCCGTCTGATAGGTTGGCATAGTTTCTTATCGCTTTTAAGAACAGTTAAAATTCGCTAAATAATCTAGTTTATGCAAATTCATCTGGATTCCTTCACACTATGAAAAATAAATTCATCCAACCGCAAATCAATCAGTGCCGTGTTCCATTCCGATGCACAACCGATTACACCTATTTCCCCCTATTTACGTTTATCGCTTGCAATTTATGTGCAAGGAAAATCAATCGTTCGAAGTAATTTTCTCGTTTCGCTCGATAACCTCGATGGCGTCGTTGTTGACCTCGGCGATAAAAAAAACCCGCCAAAATCGAAGGAAAACTACCGAAGCATCACCACACCTAAACCTTCGTTCGGATCCCGTGGCCGAGAACGAAGTCAAATTATGACCCAATTTATAGGCAATAATTTTGCCGTAACATCATCCTGCTACGTGCACGGAGAGCCTAGGGCTCCTCCTGCTGCAGGCGCCATTTTACAACGCCACCCTGATGGCGGTCGTCTCGTAAATGATGGATCCGTCTCATAATTTCTCGCACTGAAGCATAATCAACGTTCGCTCCGCTGTGGCTCCAGCGCTCTCAAACGTAGTGCAGCCGCCTTGATAAAGGCATCATTTGCCTCGCTCGGTACATTTTTCACAGCCGGGCGCGAAGCCGCAAGCTCACGAAAAGTCAGAGTGCAAATAAGAATAAAGCGGAAGAAAAGTTAACAAAAACAAAAACACCATGCCAGCCAGAATATATTCCTCCCATAAATCTCGTTGGCTCTTGGACAGTCAAATTCTACCACTAGCTACTAACAGCGTGTGTGTGTGTTGGTGGTTTGTGGCGCGAAATATTTCAGCTTCCGTCCCGGTTAACGTTACAATTCCTAGCGCTAGACCCTGTTTTCATTCTTTAACTTTGAAAAGCGGTGGCTTCTGTGCTCTCGGACAAATGTTTACCGAAAGAAGCTTAGCGTGTCACAAGACAACAGGCATGGTAGTGCACGTGCCGGACATAAAAAGCAACAGACAAGCAGCTTAGAAACAAATTAATCCTTCCAAATACTTCCGAATACCCTCATAAGGAACCGAGCATCTGAAAATCTACGATTCGCACAGATGATCTTGAATCTGTGCTTGTAGAAATCAAAATCTTATTTGCTTGCAGCAACGTTTACTTCAATTTGCTCTGGCTCGTGTTACAAAATTAGGGATTATTGATAGTAACAAATTAAAATGTACATATATCAATAAAATGATATGAATATACATCCTCTGTCATGAAATGTTCATTTTATTATTTGACCAATAAAGCATAAACCGTGAGTGAAGTGAAGAGAATATTTATGTTTTTAGAAAACCTAATTCGGAAAATATTTTTTCCTCTAAGCAAATTGTTTTTATTGTCTAATTGTATCTATAATATGATATTGATTGTTTTCAAAAGACGTATCATTTCTCCCAGTCCAAAGAGTCTTTTGAATGAAAATTGAGAGATAATCTGATTTAACAATCTAAATATCGTTTAAAGCTCTCTTCGAAACCATAAAAAATAAATCTTAATATGAAAAACAATTCCACAAAACATAAGTGTATTACAGAACTCCAACTTAAAAAACATGAAAATAGACTAAAAATTCTTGCAAGCACTGGTATGGAAAATTCGGCGTATATTTGTGATTTTTTTTTAAACATACAACAAAGTAACAAATCAACCCTCCGCCGGAGTACGCTTTCTGAAAGCATTCATTTGCCCCGCGGCCGGATACTTCGAGCGATGATGAATAACGTGATGATGGGCTCGCTCGTTGCGATGTGAAAAGCGAAAATTAAATTTTCCTTCTACCAGCTCCGTTTTCACAAGTTCACCATTTTTTTCAATCTCCAGCATACATCGTTACATTGTACGGCTCGGTGTTCAGGTGAACAACCATACGGTGAGGCTGAAGCTTACCGGTGGTTCCTTTGCTTTTCCGCTCTTTTATCGGTTCATGCATGCTTGTTTTTCATCTCCTCTTCAAACTGTATGTCAAGAATCTTTCTCTGCGCGCTCCGTTCGCACTCCTCGTTTTCTTCTTTTTTGTTTTACAGCTTCACCTGTAAAACTCTGACAACGAACGGGCGTTACCATGTTCACAAAAAGAGGCAACAAAAATGAATTGCAAACTAAATGCTTGTGGCGCCGGAATTTAACTAATCTTTTTTGCGTCCTCCGTTTTTTTTCTGCACGACAGAATGCAGCCTTTGGTTACTTTCCCTCCCATGTAGCGTGGACTAATGTTTAGCTTGTTTTTTACATATTGCGTTTTTTTGTAGCTAATGGTTACCGTGCGGATGGAACAACAAGAAGGAAAAAACGTATTACCAAAACAAAATTCAATCTGAATGTAATGCACGGCTTAACACACGGCGAAGCTCTTCCCTTTTGAACTGGCAGCCTAGTGGGCGAGGGGGGAAGTGGGGCTGGTAAAATTCAATTTGTTTTAACGACGTTTTAAAGACCATGAAATAGACCATGATAGGTAGTTTAAAGGAGAAGGGATACGTGTTGGATTTTCGATCTTTTTCTTGAAAATACATGAACTGATGAAATGTGAATGTTGTAAAAGTACAACCTGTGTTAATTGAATTGTTAAATGCCTGAAATGTAAATGCTTTAGTCTTTTATGTCCTACCAGATGTAAAAATGCCAAGAAATCCTTATGTAATTACTTTATTTTTTTGGTTTCGATTATCTCTCGGGTGGTAAGATAATCTGATTCAGCCTATTTTCCAAACATTTATTGTCTACTTGAGCTGGTCGATTGATGTTCTACCTGATCCGGTCTTGATAAACAGCTCAAATGTTAGTTTGGCACCTTCGCTCAATGGTTCAAAGTTTATATCAAGTCCATCAGTTCCCGGTAGGATTAACATTCCGGCTCAGATTTAACCTACGCCTCGACGAAGATACCCCCAATGAACAGGCAGGGAATGGCCTAACGATGTATGCCATCAACGCTCCACACCGGTGAACCTTAGCCCATGGTGGAGATGAAACTTTCGAAGTTCCTTAAAATCCACTCTCCACTTTCCCGCCGGAAAGTTACTCCCATGCTGTTACTGACAATAGCTCGACATGGCAGGGGGCGCGCCGGATCCTGTTATCGATGTGGCTCATCGGTTCGGATCGGATTGAAAATCCCAACGGCATTAGGCGATGCCGGGCGGCTTAAATCCTCTCCTCCCCAAAACACCCCAACGCCTAACCACCAGTTAAGTGCAGATGGCCGATAAATGATGGACGGAAGCGCTCGAAAGCATTCCGATGCGATATCTTAACTAGATTTGGCAACAGGCGTTCGTAACACCCACATGAGTAGCCCTCTCCAGATCGTCCCAAGCCACTCTAAAAACCGGCTGCTCCGGACGTTTTGGGTAGAGCCGATTGTTTCGCATAGTGTTTCGCTTCCCATCGCTTGACCCATTTCAAGTTTCTTTCTTTATTCGATAAAGTCCACCAAACCGAATCCACCTCCATTACTAATGCCGTCCCCCCACCATGTACATTTTTCGGAAAAGCTACGTTGAGCTTCGGAGGGTGGCCTGTTTGCTGTGAAGCAAGATGTAAATTTGCGGTTTGCGGAAGAACGACACCTGAATTTGACAGCCGATTGATACCAATCAATCGGTTTTCAATTGACGTTGACGCCCGGGAGTGCACGGTACGAACTCCCAAGACAAGGCAGACAGACAGACCGACAGGCGGCGTTTTTCCAGGCTCCGGATGCCGACTTCGGGCCGAAAGTTTTATGAAGATTGATAAAACAAAAATGGCAGCATAAAACGGTGCGCCCCCTGGGAGACGACGGCCCGGAAGAGACTAAAGACAAAAAGCATAAATTATTCATAGGAATCGGTTTAGTGGATGATGAGGATTGGAAATCGTTCTCCTTGGCTGCGCACAGATGGTCGGGAATTTGCCGTCCTGCCCGGAAGCCCCGGTTCGTTCGTTCGTTCTCATGCCCGGGTGGAGTTATTGATTTTGGTTTTATCTTCACCGTGTTTCTGTTTTTTTTTTCTTCGTGCCTGAAGCAGGAATAATCTTTGACGAGTGGGGCCATTGATGATGAAGCCATATTGTTTGAAGACTGCTGGTTATTGTTTCGATTATATTTTAATACTATCGTTTTGGGAAACTTGATGGAAACTAACTCACGAGGAAATAATCGTTCATTTCGCATGGATTGGATTTGAAGATATTTATTTGAGTTTTTCCTTGACCTAAAGTTTGTAGCCACCTTATGAGATTCGGTTTTTTTTTTAAATTTACTTTGCAATAGGGAAAATTTAAATTATCCCCTTCTCTGTTCACTTCACAAAACCATTCGAGATCGTCAGATAATTTTATCGTGCGTTGTGAGTTATTGTCGTGAATCACTGCAGTTTAGGACGTGAGCTGTTTATTTCTCCATCCCATGCTCCGGAGGGGTCGGAGATTAAAATAAACCCTTTTTGCGGTAGGCTTGTGTTTTATTTGCAACAGGCCTATCAACAGCATGGAGGGCGAAAAGGATATGCTAAGAAATGGGATAATGCAACCATGCGTTTAACCCACCACCCCTGGCGTGTATGATCCTGCTTGTCGTCTGGTTTTCCGTCGCACTCAATTCCCTCGCCTTGGTTTTTCTGGTGCTGGCAACCTTCCCACTTGCGATTGTCTTAATGCGCCCTCTCGAACCAGCCAGTCTCCGACTGAAACGGCGAGGCTCCAGCATCAACCCTTAACGCCAGAAATCCTCACAATTATGCGCCTTTTTTTCCTCGCCGCAACCCGTTCCCGGGAGGGAAAACAGCGGACCTTGCTCGCTGGTGCCGGAGTGTAAATTTTCCTATCCCATCCCCCACCCCTGACCCACGTGGCAAGGAACAATACCCGGCCGGCGATGTTGCGGCAGGGAGGATTGTTTCGTCGTGAAGTTTTACGACTTACGGCACTCGGTAGCAGCATTTAATGTCTTTTCGCTGTGCGGTCCTTTAGGTGGAAAGGAAAAATCCCTTTCGGTTTCGTTACGGCGTCGAAAAACACGCCATGGGGGGAAAGGTAGCAGACGCGGCAAGGGGCATCCCATTCGTCGTCGGTGTCTGTTGCAGATGCAGTAACTTTGCGCACCGATTGCTCCGTTGTCCCCCCCCCCCCCCCCCCCCTCTGTTGTTCCCAACTCCAGGAGTCAATGACCCAAGAATTTCACTGCTTCGAAAGGGTTGTTGCGGCCTGCCCGAAACAGATACACATTAAGTGCCGGGCTTGCTTGCATATGGGGATGGGGGTAAGCATATCTGCTTCCCTCTCCGATGATGAAGTACCAAATGTTCCGTTGTTCAGCCCGCTTCCGCTTCCGTGGAAATGTTGGTTGGCTCCCTTTTGCTGCAGCGCCATTGGTAGTGGTAGAGAGTCTGAACCTTATCCCGCATAGATGACGTTATCAAAGGGAAGCACAAAAAAAAACCCATAGTCCTGCTACCCGTTCAGCGAACCAACAAGCTACTCCGGCTGCCAAGAGGCAGTCGAGGCTCCGAGACGACGCAACGTCGTCGTACAAGCGAAGCAGTTGCCAAAAATTGTTATCATGTCATTATTTTAAAATTTTTCCCAGACTCCAATTGGACCGGCATCACCACCGCCGGACCCGTTTCGGCCAGACGCCGAAAATCGCCTCTCGTTTGTTTTTCACAAGGTCTTTTCCTCTCGAGACGCTGCAGCGTCAGCAGTGGCGAGTGGCAACGCAGCAATCAACGAACCCCAGCCGGCGGCCGGTCAGGCGGTCAGCGAACTGCAAATTCTTTTCACTCCCTTTTTCCATCTGGCAGTCGAAAGAGAAAAACGGATTGAGTAGAAAAGCTACAGCCGTCGGGACAAATGGATTCAGTTAAAAAAACCCACATTTATATTGCACGTCCTGAAGAGAAAAAGATTTTCCGAATGAGCAGCAGCAAAAAATTCGCTTCAACCATTTTACCCATTTTTTTTTACCCCCCAACGTTTTCGCCACAAGAAGAAGACCCAGTGCGTTGTTGAAAAGCAAATGGTGTGGACAACCAAACTATTGCACACTTCGCTTTTTTTATATTGTATAATTTCACCACCCGACTCTATCTTTTCCGCTGCACGAGAGAAAAATTATAACGATGCCAGCAAATTTGCTGTTCCATTTCATCAACACTTTCTGAACCGTTTTCCACCAGGACCCTCTCCCCTCCAGGATGCTTCCATTCCGTAGCTACCCATCAAAATTAAGTTGCTCACGAATTGGATGACCCTTCACTTCCTCCCCCCCCCCCCCCCCCCCCCCACAGCCATGGTCATGATTTGTGAGGCACGGCAGTCCATTTAATTTTCTTTGAAACATTTTTATTGCAATCCTTCTCTGCCCCCGTGTTCATTACTTTATGCTTCTCTCCCTACAGCCTTTGGAATGTGTTTTTCTCCTATCTAGAGTAATCTAGAGTAAAAGAATGTTCATCCTATCTGGAGTAACCTAGTTACGACTGCCTTTGGATGGATGGATCCCGGATCTAGCTTTGTATGTTTAATTTATGGGCAAAGGGAAATATTTTTCCACCACGCGAAACGCTAACATTCCTCCCGGCAAGTGCTCGATCGATCGACACGCGACTGTTGCGGAAAACTGCGGAAGGAAAAAAACCGAAAACCCGGGCTTAAGGTTGAAGGTGGTTCGTTCGATAATGGGTCTTGTCATGGTGATGTTTATGGTGTGCTAAGAATTCTGCTTTCCCTTCATAGTAACCTTCAAAGGCCCGCCGCGTCATAGAAAAAACAAACGAGAAACTTCATTAGGATTGTCATTTTGGGGGACTAAATTCCTTTTGGCCAGTACTATTCAGACGACAGCCTTTCAAATTCGGGTTCGAACAGTTCCGAAAAGGATCCTGGTGGGTTTTTTGGGATGGTAACGGCGGCACTATCTAGCAGCGGGTATTAATTGAGCTGCAGTCACCATCCATCCGCTTGCTTGCGAGCGCAACTTTGGCCAACATCATAATGGTTAATTAATTGGAAAAGTTTGACCTTCGGGAAGAAAAACGGTGAATTTTTTCCCACCCCTTTGGTGATCCTTTTTTAATATTTCATCAGGGTGAATCCACCGTCATAAAAAGGAAAAGCTGCTGATGAAATATAAGTCCCACAAAAAATTCCTGGAATGAACGGAGTCACGATGGTAATAATGATCCTTGACAGCGGAATTAATGAATGTCGTTAATATTCTTCTTCGGTGCGAATAATAGGGACAGTAAGTTGGCAAATTTTTGACACATTTCCGTTTTATTATTAGGGGTTGTGTTGGGCCTAAAATAGAAGACGTATAGAAAATGTATCATTATTATTATAGTATACTTTTCTTAAGGTAAACGTTACTATAACGTGGCTTCGTAATATTTAGTATTTATTTTAGGTATAGGTCTCATCTTGTCAACAATAATCACTGCGTTTAACAATAAATCGATCTTTAACAATACTTAAGATTATAAGCTCTACAAAATCAGGTAGCATACACCATCAACAAGATAGCATAAATTAAATGGTGCAATTTTCGGATAGCCTCTTCAGCCGTGCTCTTTTTAAAAGCTGTAAAGAAGCCCTTGGATTAAAAACTGTCATGACGCATTAACAGCGGCGTTGTTCCTGTGATGAGTTGAGCTACATCAAACTTCACTTTGTTATAGCAACCGTATATAAAAGCTCGGGAAAAACGCAAATGTGTTGTTAAGTGCATCTTGTTTAAAGAGAGTTCTTTGTCTTGTGCTCCATTACTGGGCAAGAAAATGGTACGAAAAGGGCAGTGGGAAAGCCCCTGTTGCCGGCGGAGAACATCAAACTACTCGTTGGCAGATTTTGCTTGGAAAGTACCAGCGAAGGTTGAAGCGTGATGTTGCATTAATTAGTGATGGCCTTGTAAGAAAAAAATATAACCCCCAGCAACACAAGATCCACTCGCACAAGTCATGGTGTAATGTAAATTACCGTCTCGCTAAGACTATGATCAATGCTTGCATTTATGGTAGAATTCTGTTTTATTATGTGTTTATTGTGGTGTTTTATGTTTAAGTAGAGAGTTGAAAGTGGCAACAGCCCTGTTTTATTTGAAAGCCGAAATGAAATGGAAATATTTCTCTTTCACTTGTAAGATCTTTTGCGAACATGATCCTCTTAAAATACGCTTCATTCATATCCTTCAATCATTATCATCCTCTTATCATGGCTTTGCAAACATATTACAACGCTAAAATATTCTTCCATAAACAAACCAAGCGGTGGTGCAAATTGACAGGGCTAAATACGCAAACAATTTAGGCACCGAATGCTTCCGAATCAGAAAACCGCACAGCAACAACCATCCCACATTGCTTCTTTCATCCTTCATGACTAACGTTTTCATTGAAACTACTCGTACGGCTGCAAAGCAGAGCAGAGAAACAGGAACAATTTGCGAAAGCACCCGGATGTGGTGTGCAAATGGTGGTACACCACATACTACCAGAGTCAATATTGAATAACCGCTTACCTTTTTGGCTCCCGATGTTGGACGAGCAGCTGCTGCTTTGGTGGCTGGCAACGGGGGAAGGAACGCACGTATAATCAATCATCTTCCTACAAACACACGCTCCGGGCGAAGGGGGGCTGCACACAACGTTCGTGCACTACCGATGCAGTTAATTCGTGTACATTATCCACAATGGCACCGTCGATGCTGTGTCGCCCCGTATAGACGTTCCTTTGGTCGTATTTCTTTTCTGCTTAGCCATGATAAGGATGCCGGCAACACAATTGCTGCAGATGTGTCACCTTTTGGAAACCAAACCCGACCCGCACAGCGACCCCAACCTCTCTCCCGGGGTCGGTCGATCATTAGTCATGTTGAAACTGACGCAGAGACAGGCGAAAATGGCAGCAAAAAACCACCACCAAAAAACCGAAGCACACATACATTCACCTAGCACCGAGTGTGAACCACCATGCGTCTCCATCCGGCGGGAAGTTCTCTACTTGAGCTGTTGGAAAAAAGGAAAAATATTCTCCCCAATGCATAAAACTTTCTCAAGTTACGATCTGCATAAAAACGTCGCCGTCTTAATGCCTCCGAGAGCAATCAAATGTAGCGACGATATAAAAGGGCGTTGAAGATGATGATGACAATGATGATGATTATCTTCGAAGAGAAGACAACAAACACGACCTAACTTGATCTTTGTCATGTCGTGCATCCGCCTCCGACATTGCACTGGCAATGTGCATCCTTGTAGTAAGTGGAGAGCCGTAGGTATCACATCCTTCCGAAATGGCGAGCAAAATTACTTCCATGCTCAACACTTCTGTCAGCTCTTCCGAAACAGAGGGTTCTTTTAGCAAGAAAGTATTCACTGAGACTTCCTCCCACCGCCGAGCTGGGACTTGAAACTCCTAAAAGAGCACAATAGCAGTGTTGCTAAATGGCTGATGGAAAACCACAAAGAGAAGTCTCCTAGCAACGTAAGGGTAATGGTGTGCATGTGTGCTCACTTTAGGAGGCTGGCTTTTATTTGTTTCAAGACTGAGTGTACTTTTTTAAGTTGAAGTAATTAATTTTCCTTTCTACCCGGACCACATGCTAACTGCCGGCGTTGGTTTTATGCTTCCCTTAAGCATCAATCATCCGTTGTGCTGCCTAATTTTTGTCCGGGGTGAGTTATTTAACATCAGTTCTACCCGAATGCCGGGTAGTGGCTGTGGTTTCTGAACCAACGGAACATAAAATCCCATGCTCGTCTGTATCCTTGATTTTGTGTTTTGTAATTGAATGAGTTCATGTCGTTAGATTGTAGTGTTGGAAAAACATTGATTTCAATTGCAGTTGTCTCTGGTCAGAGAATCAAGAACATTATTGATAGTGTTTATTTTACCATTTTTTTCAGTCTCTTTCCCTCGAAAGTCAGACATTTTACACTTTACAACAGCTGTGAACGTATGAAATGAAGATGAATGAACATGTATCGTTGTTTCAATCTGTTGTTGTTTACCATACCTCGCAACATTCCCGGGAGCCCTAAGCTCTAAGGTCTTTATAAATGACACAACCACGAGAGTGTGATATTTTCTACATGCTTTGAAGTATTAAACCTTTCAACTGCAGCTCACATCGACAGACGGGCAACGTTTTTCATCAGTCTTGGAATGGGATCAACAAGGCAAAATGAAGGTAGAAACGAACCATCTTTCACTTGATAGCAAAAGTTGGAAAAGTTCAGGTACGCACATTCCAAAGGAATGCATTGCTGTATGAGAAAAATGAATTTTCCTAGATTACTCTGTCCAAGATAAGAGTTTTTCTTCGATCTTGAAAATGAAATCATCAATAAAATACCAGTAGGAACGTACACATTAATTTGTTGAATCTTATATCGTAATCGATGAGGTGTGAAAATCCTGTTCAACTTTAATCATCGTTCATGTTTCAACTCATAGTTTGGCTACGATAACATATTTCGCCCCTGTGAATTCACTTTCCCTTTTATTCAAACTTTATTACCCTGTGAAGGGCTTACTCGATGACAAAGTGCTTTATTGTTCAAGACGACTACGCTTACAGTACAACCCGTGTTAGCTCAAACGTGCCTCCGAGATGACTTCGGTTGAAAGGGGTCCAAACATCTAATTTGTTCTTGTGTTGTACACGTTAACTGCCCTTATCCCTACCGAGACCGTCCGAACGGTTAGAGCTTCATTACGGGTAACACACCAGCAAAACTTGCATAAACACATCCACACCCACCGCCTTCTAATACGCATTTGTTGTTTGCTGGCCGACTAAAGGGTTCAAATGGGTGTGATGTGAAAATTCCGAGAAATTCACCAATCGAGTGCTGGAGAGCTTTTTATTTCCGGCAAAAGTGGTGCTGCGTCAGGGTTACAGCGAATAACTCCGGGACTGTATGGGAAACCGGTAGTAATATCCTCCCCAACACCTTGCTACCAACGACTCTCACCCGGACGGACGACAAACTTTCTCCATACACCACGAAACATGGGGATCAAAAAAGCTCCCCTACGGCGAGGAAGTGGAGCATTTCCGGGGAGGAAACAAATTCTAGAAACATTGCTTTTAAATTAAATTCATTAGCAGCACACGGCACAAAGTGTGGGGATGAATGAAAGGTGCGGTAGGGAAATGTAATGAAGAATGTGCAACGGTGCTGCATGATTTTCACACCGAAGAATTTAGTCCTCGAAAGTACTGAAAATTATTTTGCAAAAAAAAAGGTTTTTACATTTGTTTTCTATGTGGCTTTCTCATCGCAATTTTGTTTGAAGTTGTATGGAGCTGCTGAGATTCTTTTAGTGTGTGTCATTTAGTGTACATAGAATGCTAACTCCTATGAAACTTGCGTGTCCAACCTGCGTTTATTCATGTTTATATTTGAACACATGTATCGGTGATTAAATATGTTTTTCTGCTGATATTGGGGTTGGGAGGAATTTTTCAATTATAAAAATTAATTTGAAAACTCCAAACTCATATGACTGTTTTTCTTTCAAACTTCACCTACCGTAGCGTACCGAAATAAGGCATTAAAAAATACTCCCAGTCCCAGATGTTTTTATTTATTTTTTAAAACTCTCCGGGTCGTATTATGACAAGTGAACCGTATCGGTGCGTTTATTTAAACTTGCCGAGCAACAAAAGCAACAAAAAAGGAGTACTTTACTTCTTAATCTGCCCGGTTGGGAAATGTCTAGGAAGTGGAAAATGTGGACAATGTACAACAAACATTAAAAGTAAACCTTTTCGGAATCAACGCCGGACCGCACCGATGGGACTAGATGGAACTGCTTTTTGCTTTTCGGTGTACGTAGCACAATTAAACAGAAAAGCAGTGTTGGCGTTTTTCTCATGTTCTGGGTAAAAGTTACTTCGACCCTCTGCTAATTTCCGTCCACTGTTATTTTTCTTGTGTTTGGAATTACTTAGTCTTGAGGAAATTTGAAAAGTTTCTAAATGGGATGTTATCTTTATCATTCTAAACTCTGTAATGGGACTTTTTCTTTTATATTTCGTACTCGAACCGCATGCGGGAGGTTTTTCTGATTAGTAATGGTATGCGGTATTTGGTCTAAATTTTATACATCTTTTATAGTTCAGTATTTGTATGCGGTCATACTTCAATGTTCTCATTTCGTTTTACTCTATTTTCTTTTCCAGATTTTCCACGATCACTATCACTTCGAGCACAGCCGTCTGCACAAGCGGTCGCTGAGTCCTTCAAATCCGCACCAGCAACGGCTGGAGGCGGACAGTCGGGTACGATGGGCCAAGCAGCAGCGCGCGAAATCGCGACAGAAGCGCGACTTTCGCCCGCTGGAAAAGTATCAGGTGCCCATTCAGCTGAACGATCCCAAATGGCCCGACATGTGGTATCTGGTAAGTGCACCACTACAGCTCCCCACTACTATGAACAGTTTATTTATGTGTGTATTTGCTCGTTCCGCCTTGCAGAATCGTGGCCCCGGGCTCGACATGAACGTGATTCCGGCGTGGAGAGAGGGCGTCACGGGGACGGGCGTAGTCGTGACGATTCTCGACGATGGCCTCGAATCGGACCATCCCGATCTGGAGCACAACTACGTAAGTTATGGTTAACTAAAAATCTGAAATCTTAATGTGTACGATTCTTGAACGGTAACGAATATCTATTTGCTCGCGGGTATTTAAAACCAGTATCACGTAATAGTGAAGTTGCTTTTGACATCCTCGCAGTGCAAAATGTTGTAAAGAGTAGTCCTATATTTGTATTTGTTGTTTTTCTAACGGAACTCCTCGCTAAAACAGAACTGACAAATATTTGATGAGCGATAAATTTTTGCAGTAAATTAAAAAACAACATATTTCTCATGTTTGCGTTACAATGTTTGGATAAATCTTACAGCAAGGGAAAGATTCTTGTCATAAAAAAATTAAAAAAGGAGTAGAAAAAGTGACGATGTCGAATCAAGAGAGCACAATCAGTCGGCCATCGTAATTTTATGTTACGCCTAAGCAAGTTTATAGAAGTTTGTTTAACCGGTGAAAGTGTCGGAAAGATTAGTTCACAGGGTTTTTATATGGATAGAGCAAACGAGGCATCGTTAAGCTTCGTTGCCGAGTCGATAAATGCCGATGCTGATGAGGAATTGTTAAACCTCATCTGCAAATTATCGAATTGAAGACCGGGTTGTTTTGCCTTTTTATAAATGCAGATTACCATTTAAACATACCAAAACAAACCAGTCTTCAGTCTGACAATTTTATTTGTTATACCCCGACTCGCATAGTGAAAGAAGAAGAAGAAGACAATTTTATTATGACGTTAAAAATACTTTTTTACGATACGATACGAAACGATACTTGTTTAGCAATGCTTACCTAAAAACTGAGATGGTTAGAAAAATATACTGATGCTTTAAAGTAGTATCATAAAAATAAACAATCAGGTTGCAGCAATAAACACATATTCAATAACCGCAGATTGAAGAATTAATTTGTTTTTTTACCTACACTAGATCAGGATTTTGAACTATATTTGCAGGCTTTATCGTAGCTCTTATAAAGGGCTTTAACTTCGCTAATGTGACACAATTGTTCCGTAATAATTCTCGGTAGGGCATCATCGAGAAGCGAAAGGTAGCAGCCGCCTGCATATGAATGCAATTACACATCTACGCTGATGCTCCCAAACGGTGCAGTTGGAGCATCATCCTCGTACCAGAATCACCGCTAGAATCATCGCCCAACTCTAATCAAACAGGACACAAGAGGATTAAAATGGGGGAGCTCAAAAAATCCCACCTGTCATGGCTGCCGAGCAATGTTGCACCACTTCCGGTCCGATTGTTCACCACGTAGGAGGTGCTAGTCACTTTTTTCCCCTCTCGACCAAGGTTTTTTTTTTGTATGTACTCATTTGTGCGGTCTCTGAACTGAAAGGCCTTTTTTCCCAGCGGATTTCAGCTGCGATGAGTTTGAATGCGAGTTTTGGTGACGCTGCCGCTCTGTGTGTGTGTGTGTGTGTAAATGGCATGACAGCCCAAAGCGCACCCATCCGGTCGTTCGCGCCGTAGCCTCAACGAACGATGTAACATGTCGTGTGCAGAATTTTTAATTGCACACTCTTCCCCGTGGCCAGGACCGGGAAAACCGGGTGTTGTTACCTGGGCGCCAAGCGTGAGCACGCCCGGAGCAAAAGAGCCACTGTTTGATCAGCACTTGGGGGATGCAATATGGATTTGTGTGTGTGTGTGTATGTGAGATGGGGATCTATGTAGGGAGGCCGTCCTGGGGATGTTTCCGTGCCTATGAATATTTATACTACTCTTCAGCGGTGTAGGCTCGTTTGACAGAGCGGTTGGTTGGCTGGCAGATTATCCGGTTTTACTGTAACTAAAGTTTTGGAAGTTCTTCCCACATGTTACATACCTTCTACCGTACGGGGAAACCATGTCCGGATTAGTTAAAAACCTTTCTGGTAAGGTTTAAATGTAGCACTCTACCCGATTCAAAAATGGTTTCCGGGCGCATTTTTGCTGGTTACACAAATCTAGTCTAAAAGATCCTTTCAACTTTTCAATGCAATTAAGTAGATACGTTGTGACCCTACCGTGAAACCCCGTTCTGTCCTCGCCCAAGGTTGGAACGGTAAAACCCCCAAAACTGCTTCGAGGCGCGGTGTAGTTTGTTGTGAATATTTCAGCGCCAAGGAATGGTATGCATGAATAAAAATAAGCTCTCATCGATCAAACGTGTCGAATGGAAAAGAACGTTTCAAAAGTATCTCGCACGTGAATAGTTTGAAAGGGTAACAAAAGCACTCTGGAAGGCTCGAAATGATATTCTTTTGCATGCACAGTCGTATGATCGATTCAGAAGAGGTTGTCGTTAACATCCGAACCATCAATGTTGGGTAAATGCAACGCAAATATGTTGAGCTACAACAAGGCGCTGTTGTGACCTCCTGTAAATCTTTCATGAAAGCTAAGAACTAATAATTGTTTATTGTACCGTGAAAAAATATAGCCAGGACTCTTGCTCTAAATAGCACAGACACATATTATGAAATAAAAACCAGACAAGTTATTAATCACGGTTCAGAGGAATTTCCTTAGTTCGAACGATCATTTAATCCTTCGGATGACTAACGATTTTGTATCTACTTAACAGGACCCGAAAGCGTCGTACGACGTAAACAGCTCCGACAACGACCCGATGCCGCACTACGACCTCACCGATTCCAATCGCCACGGGACCCGATGCGCCGGAGAGGTCGCGGCCACGGCCAACAACTCCAAGTGCGCCGTCGGCATCGCGTACGGGGCGCGGGTCGGCGGAGTACGGATGCTGGACGGTGACGTGACGGACATTGTGGAGGCGCGCTCGCTCGGTCACAACTCGCAGCACATCGACATCTACAGTGCGTCCTGGGGCCCGGACGATGACGGCAAAACGGTGGACGGGCCGGGCGAGCTGGCGACGCGTGCCTTCATCGAGGGTGTGCGCAACGGGCGCGGCGGCAAGGGCTCGATATTCATCTGGGCGTCGGGCAACGGGGGCCGGGAGCACGACAACTGTAACTGTGATGGCTACACCAACTCCATCTGGACGCTTTCGATATCGTCCGCTTCGCAGGAGGGCCGAGTGCCTTGGTAAGCAATGCGGTTCTAACGTTCCAGCTCTCTTTTCAGCTTTCGAGAATGGCGAGCTGGAATGGTGGAGCTTAACTTTGCGTCTCTACATTTGGTTGACCTTTCACCCTGTTTTTTCTGCATTTTAGGTTTTCGGAGATGTGCAGCTCCACGCTGGCCACGACGTACAGCAGTGGCAATACGAACGAAAAGCAGGTAATCACGACGGATCTCCATCACACCTGCACCTCGTCCCACACGGGAACCTCGGCTTCGGCCCCGCTGGCGGCCGGTATTGCGGCCCTTGTCCTGGAAGCCAACCGTAATCTAACCTGGCGTGATCTACAGCATATCGGTAAGTCAGTACCGTCGGAATCGGTATCTTTCAGGACCGTCAGGTGGTTACCATTAGGACCGTTGCACAACGAAACGCTGTTCTATTCTGTGTTCCCAACGCCCTTCGTTTACGAATTCCGATTTCTTTTTTCATGCGTTTCTATTTTTTTCCCGCCTGGATCTCATCCTTCCCGAACACAGTCGTCCGGACGGCGAAGCCCGGAAACCTGAACGACCCCAACTGGTCCGTAAACGGCGTCGGTCGCAAGGTGTCACATTCGTTCGGCTACGGCCTAATGGATGCCGCGGCCATGGTCCGATTGGCTCGCACCTGGAAGACCGTCCCGGAGCAGCAGCTCTGCGAAATCAATGGCCGTCATCTGGACAAGTAAGTCACCGGAACATGGACTTTCCCGGTGCCGTATGCACTCGCACCCGTGTTGTTTAAACGCGCTGTTAGCGTTGTTTGGTTTGCCCTGTTCTTTTCTCTTCACATTTGCGCACGCCCACATAAGCTTACTTATTTTTCAATCTGTTTTTCGTTTTGCAGACAAATACCGCCTCGCACCAAAGTCACGCTGCAGCTCAACGTGGAGCACTGTATGGGCGTGAACTATCTCGAGCACGTACAGGCCAAAATCACCCTCACCTCGCAGCGCCGGGGGGACATCAAAATATTCCTAACCTCGCCATCCGGGACGCGAGTCACTCTGCTGACGCCGAGGTAAATGTTTGGCACGGTCCGGGAATGGAGGAAAAAAAATGCAAAAACTTTCGCCATTCCCGCGCCATAGCCGTAGCATTTTTGCACCGTTTGTGTGTTGACTTTCATGTTCGGTTTGCTTTTTTTTTCCTTTTCCGGGGTACGACCACGCACGCGAACGACGTTAGATCCCACGATTTGTCACGCTCCGGGTTCAATCAGTGGCCGTTCATGTCGGTGCACACTTGGGGCGAGGCACCCCACGGTACCTGGCAGCTGGAGATTCATAATGAAGGCCGTTTGTTAGGTAAGTTTCCGTCGGCACACATACCTCAACGACACTAGCGAAAACCCAGGTCCGTAACGGTGCTTCCGGTGAGCGTCGTTCTAAATGCGTGGCTCAGCGCAACGTAGGTCCACCAGAAAAAAAGGCAAAAAAAAAACAGTAACTCTCTGTTCCTGGACATTCGAATGTGTTTCTTCCCGGGAACGTAACCGGGAACCCAGTGTGTGCGCCGGTCCTCACTCTATCCGTTTAGTCATGACACAGTATCCGCTTCGTTTGGGTATAATGTGTGCATAAATTCGGCCTAATTGTTCCACGAGTTGATTTAGACCGTTCAGGTGCACCCATTTCCTTCCGAAAAGGGATCCATTTCTGCCGTGTTGTGGTTTGTTGTCCACGGAAGTCTTCCGTTCGACGGTCAACGATTTATGCAACATGCGCAATTGAAATCATAACTCATCTGACAGTGGTCTTCCCATGCCGTTCTGTTGCTCTGCAATTAACAAGTTAATCTTATGGTGACATTTTGAGTGTAGAGAAATTGTAGACATTAAAGCGAATCCGGTGCGCACCTAATTAGGTCAAGAAAATCGAAATGCTGCCGTGACTGGAATGCGTCCACCGGGTACAGCTATAATGACCCATTGATTGCGTTGGCCTATTAATCATATCATGCCTTATGAATTGGTCCGCACGGAAATTGCTTTGTTCCCTCGTGTCTCGCACGCTCTTCGCAGCGTTTTGGATGCGTTTGGTGTCCGAAACCCGAGTCGTCGAGTAAGTGCACATGACGGGAGAGTAAATTGCTGCATATCCCTTTTGTTTGATGCTGTCTGTTAATAAGCATTGGGTCGATTTTAATTAAAACTAACATGGTACCGTGTGTCCCCGTGTGTCGATGCTGGTATTGCCTCGGTTTGCGTACTCCTCAATCATTCTATCGAATCAATTTATCTGCACGCTGCTTCCGGTTCGGAATTGGAACACCCCAGGGTACTCGGTGATACGGGGCTGGTCGCTGCTGCTGTACGGTACGAGCATCCCGCCCGACCCGAACGATCCGCCAAACGTACCGAAAACGTTCTCGACGCCGCCACCGCCCCTACCACCGATCCTGCCGGCTACCGGCTTCAACGGCTACACGGTCAGTGGAGGATCAAAGAATTACTACTCCCCCGCATCTTCTTCGTCGTCGTCATCGTCGGCGGCGGGGGCCTCTTCCACTGGCGTCGCCTCCGTTCCGTCGCCGTCTTCCTCATCGTCGTCGGGTACGAAACCGAACCGCAAACAGCAACAACAGCTCCAGTATCAGACCCAATACCACCAGACCGGCTCGTCGGTTTCGGTGCAGTACGGCATGACGCCGGCCTACACCAGTGGCACGGGCGGCAACGGCGGGCAGCGAGGGAAGAGCAAAACCAACAAAAATAAACCGAACAAGAACTCATCGAAAACCACAACCGCAAGGCCTACCTCGCTCAACAGCCCACCGCAGACCACGGTGAACCTGTATCTCAGCAACTACGGTAGCGGAAGCTCCAGTTCCGGTGGTGGTGGGGGTGGTCGAAAAAATCCCTCCTCTAAACAGAAACCACCGCCACCGCTGCAAACTATTAATTACGGTAAAGGAGACAAGTACCACGCGGCCACATCGAACATCCAGGACAAGCAGATTGCAATAAAGGCACCCAAGCAGGTCAAGCAAAACGGTTTCCAATCGCCTCCGAAGTCCACCTCGGCGTCCTCCTCCTCGTCGTCCACCTCACTGATGACCGGTGGTCGGAAAACCGCATCCCCCGGCACAACGGTCACCGTCGGGGGTCTCGGTACATCAACAACGCTGTCATCTTCCTCGATCGTATCGACATTATCGTCATCTTCCTCATCATCGTCGTCATCATCGTCATCCAGTATAGGTTCCGGGGGAGCATCCACGGTTTCGCTCGCCGGCTACGGCGGTACCACAGTGACCGCAAGCCCCACCTATCACGACCGCTACCCGGCCGCATCCTCCATCAACGCACGCATACCGAAGGTCTTTCAGCAGTACGACAAAATACAGCAGTTCTACCCGGAACTGCAGCCCTACTCGTCCATCCGGGACGAGCACGATCATCACCTGCTGCTCGCTGGAGGTCCCCAACTTCCACCCGGTGCCACCAACAACCAAGCGTCGCCACCTTTGCCGCCACCCGTCGTGAAGCTTCCCACCGGTTCCGGTTCTGCCGGAACCACCTTCCAAACCCAATCCGCCAGTAGCGGTAGTAGCAAAACGACTGCAACGGCCGCCAAACTGCCCGGCCCACCCGGAATGACGGCCGGTGGCAGTAGCACCCTCCTATCGGCCGCGCCTTCGCTCGGCAAACCGTCGCGTGCAAATGCCAAAATTTTCTTCCCAGACTCCGACATCATCGACGCGATACCGCGCAAGATCTCGTCCAGCCTGCAGCCGATGCCACCGTCGTACGTGTCCTCGCCGTACTACAGCCGCACGCAGAGCTCCTTCATTTCGTCTTCCAACGATCAGAAGCACGGAAAGGGTACACAAACCAAGCCAAAAACATAGAACTCCTCATTTCCACCCGTTTGCTCGGGCATTTTCTTTCGTTTTGCTTCGTAGAAGTTGATTTATTTCTCTTCCGTAAACCTTTGGTTGGTTTATTTGTACTTGCAGTGTCCTTTTCTATAGTGTTTTAGTGGCAAACATTGCGCATGTAGGATGGCTGTGTTTTTCTCCTTCCTTTTGTTGGCAGCGTTATGTTCAAATTTCCTCGTATTGTTATACAATTTTCTTTGCTAACTTTACATTTCACTTTGCGGTTTCTTGATTCCTGGGTTGAATATTCCTGTTGGTAGTAAAAATGTTTCACAATTTTGTTCTTGCCCAAAACTTTTTCCCTTCGAAGTCTGTTCATAGGATGAGTTCTCATTCGGGTTCTATTATTTATTGCTTTGAGCACATTTTAACTTGATCCTTCTACTTTCTTCCGATGCTTTACAATTTTTCACCAGAGCCGGGGTTTATGAATTTATTTTTCAATCAACAATTTACTTGCATTATGAACTTTTAGCATGTAAACCATTTATACTGTCATGTTAATATATTTTACTTTCTTATAAACCAGTAGGGAAGGTGTTGAAGAACATCATAATTTTAAATGATCGTAAATCACAATACAAGTATAGCCGGAAGCACGCCCCACCTCACCTCCCACCTCCCCCCAGGTGCGCGCCGATGAATAATAAATTCCAATTTTCCTTCCCACCGTCGAATGGCTTTTACGTACGGTGCTGACAGTTTCCTAAATAGGGTGAAGAGGTGTAAAAACTCCTTCATCACTTCATCGCTTAATCTACTTACCGATGGTACGGGCTTTGTTTTTCTTACGGGGCCCGGTGGACCTCGACGGGCTCGATATCAAACACTGATTTATCGACAGTTTCCTCCGCCGGCACGCCGACACCGGAACCACCGATGGAAGATAAATCTTTCGCGCCCGCCATCCACCCGCATCGGGTTAAGGAAAGCCTAGGGCCCGGTGTTGCCCTGCAGGTGAATCGTGGCCCGGGACACGCGTCAGAGTAAGCGCGCCACACACACACACATACGCTCATATAAAATGGATTGTGTTCGCGAGCCGCCATCGAGGGAAATGATAAAGTTTTTGACGGCCGTGCTCAAACCGCTGCCAGCCCGAGAAAAACCGCTGGGAAATTTATCTCGCCATGTCATCACGACACGACGAGTCGGTGCTGTCTGGAGTGCGCGTTGCCACTCGTGGCTCGCTGGCTTCCGGGACCGCCGAACTCCCGGACGGTTGTGTTGTGCCGCACAACAGGTAAACACATTGTACCAACTCACCGACGCGTGGTTGTTTGCCCTTTGCTTGTTTTGCACCACGCACAGGGAGCACTAGTCGAACGTGCCAAACACCACCGAGTCTCCGCATTGTCCCTTGTCGTTCCACGGTTGAATTTTCGCTTCCCTTGCTAGTTGGAAGGCCTGCGGTTTTGTGGCATGGCTTTTCACTCTCTTCTACCAATTCCATTCCGGAAAGGAAGGGAAACTTTCTCTCGATTCCGCACAGAGGGGTCCGTCCCAGAACACACCCGGTGGGTTAAAACTTTTCCCGGTCCCAACTACCAAAGCCCGGTTCAGTGGTAGTAGGAGGAAAGTTTCTCGTATTTCCCCGGTACTACACGCTCTCGGTGTGTGCCGTTGTAGGGAACTCTCTAGTGACGCCGAAAGCAGCCGCTTTCGGGACGCGAGCGAGCAAACAAGCGGATGTTTTCCGTACCGTGTGCGGGGGCGGTTCCTTCCGTCTTCAAACCGGCCAAACCTTTGGCCAACTTACCCTGTCCCAAATCATCGCAATATTTTCACGAACACTCGTGCGCTCCTGAACTCTCTGCAGGAACGACTAATGCCCGGTGTAGTCTACCGGTAGTGTCGTGGTGATGCTCCTGAGTTTTGGTGTCTCTTTTGTTTTTTACAACGCAACAAACATCATCGAGAAAAACGAAAAGGATGAAGAATGCGGTCAACTCCATTCGTGTGAGTGCTTCGCACAATGTTATCCCAGCGAACGATTCCAAATCAGGTGCCGCTTCACACCGCAAGATATCCTCCCTGGTGCAGGAGACCCAAACATACGACTCAGGTGTGCGGAGGTGATAACTCTTGTGCCATTGCTGTGGACACCCAAGTGCTCGGTGACGATGAAGTTTTCCTGAACACAGACACTCTCACACCTTCATACGTTAGCGTGATCTCCTGTACAAACCTCTCCCTCCTCACCCCACACAAGCGTTTACACGTGGCTTGGGCGATGTCCAACGCCTCCACTCTTCCACTCGCACCATCGCCCATGCCATGATGGTCGTTTTACGAAGCCCCACGTTCGTTCGCTCGTTCGTTCATTCGTTCGGTTACGCCGGGAAAGCGACGGAAAATTTTCGTTACCAAAGCGGTGTGATTTCTTGCCTCTTCGCAGTGGCAAAGATTTCGCATATTTTCGCAAGACATTAACTAAATTAGCTAATTATGGCGTGCTTAGGAGATACTTTCGTTCGAACGCCCACCATCACACCTGCACCGGGTTGGGGGTGGGGTGGAGGGGTGGTCGCCGAATGATGGCGAAACCGTGTCGTAAATTTACGGAAAAACTTTCTGTACCACAGTCATGCGGTACGTAATATGGAGACTTTCGGTTGATAGATAAAATGAGAGTTTTCAGTGCTTGGTTTTTTGTTGTTGTTGTTTGTTTTACTCTGTGTTTCTCTGTCTAAACGAGATTTCATTAAGCGGATGGTGAATCCCTGGGCTTATGTTTATGTTGTGCAAGGAAAGTGGCGCTCAATGTATACTTAACTTTTTTATTCGACTTTCATGTAATCCATTTATAAATAGTAGAAAGCAGCTTGGCCGAGGAACTTTATTTAAATTTCTTACTGTATGTTAGATAATATTAGCAGGTTTTATTAAAGTTCGCTTGTTCCAATCCTGTTTTTCCTGTTCATGCAAATTTAAAGTGAATGTATTTTTAACTTCAGCGTAACAATATTCTCCATTGGGTAATGTTTTGCGATGAAGTTTTCATTTTTTCAAATATTTAAACTGTTTCTAGTACAATTTTCTTCCAACGCACGTGTTGTAACTGTTCGCTTGCAGTTATGTTTTACATTTGATTTTTTTAAACTATTTTTTCTTATTGCCATGTAACTGAGACCATCTCTTATGTCTTGGATTTTAATTGTTTTAAGTTCAGTTGGCTTCGACATTTGTTTCAGATTGTTTATTTTCCCCCCAGACCCCCTACTACTATCTTCCACCAAGTGCATTGGAATTATTTTTATTTCTTCCGCGTCCTGCCCCCCGACTCCGCTCTTCCTTTCTTATCGTGTTTAAGAATCGTTAATAAATGTGTTGAAACTTTGCTCTCTCTCCACCGTGTACAGCACAAATAACGCAGTGGGATCTCATTTTCTACGGCACCGAAACACCTGCCCAGCCGAACGATCCGGTGCGCTTCGGCAAGCCGGGCTACGACAGCAACTACGGTGGCGAGATGGAACATAATGCGCTCGAGTTTGACAGTGGCGTTACGAGCGACCAGTGGCGCGATATGCAACAGGTGAGTCGAAGGGGAGCGCCCAGGTAGATAATTTTCAATTTGTTTTTTTTTTTTTGTTAAATTAAAACATACGCCCTTTCGAATAGAAATCAACACCGGACAACTAACATATGGGGCGTGTGTCTGGTTAATGGATTCAAAACAAAAGACTTTTAGGATCTTACTCTAGGCGATTCCATTAGGCAACACGCATTTGTCATTGGAACGCTAACAAATTTAAATTACCAGTCCAAGCGCTCCCATTCCTTTTTCCACCGCACCACAACACTTTGCCCCTCCAGGCAATGGTGCTTTGCTTAGCACGTCTTCCAAATTTTCGCCACTCGCTCGGTTTCCACAATCTTCGGACGAGCGTGCGAACTCGCCCTAATGGATGTGGGCTACAATTTATGATCCTTAATTTTTATGCTTCCCATAAACGAAATGGCCATTTTTTATTATGATTTATCCGAACGAAGAAGCAGCACCAGCAGCACCAACACTACTGGTCCGTCACACGGTGGTAGGATTCGTTTGATAAATGTTTTTCCTTTTTTCCCCTCTTCTTTGGCTCCGCGCACTGGTTTGCATTTCTTCTCTTCCGCGCCCTTGTCCGCGCTGACACTGACTGATTCTTCTTTCGTTTTTCCTACCCCCATCCACAGATTGGCGAAGGACACGGTGAGGTCCAGCGGACAGCGTCGAACGACGTGACGGCAGTTTCCTGTGCGCGCTTCGATGTCGCCAGCTGCATAGGTTTGTCCTTGCTCGTAATGTTCCTATCACAGTTTTACTCCGACAGACAAGTAAGCTCAATCGGTCGAAGGTAATCGTTAGAAGGCGTTAAGCAAATCGTCCAACCAGCGTCGTCCGACAGACAGCTAAACAATGCAAAAAAAAAAACAAACTAAACCGTAACAAGCGTCAGAGAAGAAATAACAAAAAAAACCAAACGCCAAAACATACAAGTAACGTAAATCGAACAAATCGACGAGGAAAATAAGCGCCCACAGAAGAAGCGCGATACAACGGAGCGTTGGCTCGCACAAAACCATGGATCGGAAACGTCCTGTGAAAAGGGCCCTGTAGCGTATAAACCATGGACCGCCACAGGACGCCCACTTACTCAATCCGACGCTCGCACTCTGGGTGCGTAGGTTAGCGCGAACATGCCCAACAAATTAACAACAATTGAAAGCAGCTTTTCCGGCGCGCGCGAACGTTCGTTCTACTTTACGTTCGAGCTGCTGGTGCGGTAATTAGTGCGAATTTAATCCGCAAATCTGTTGTGGGGCATATTGATGTTGGAAGCACCAGCCGCTCGGCAACGCCGTGAGCCGTGGCTTCGCGGAGTGGATTATTTTTGTTCAATTTATTTCCTCCGTCCAAACTTTTTGGCAGCCGCACGGGTGAACTTTTCGTCTCGTGACGTGCGCGGCAAACATATTCGGCGGTTTTGCGTATTCGGCGGAAATGGTTCAGATTTTGTTAGGTTTCTATTTTCGATCTGTTCTGCAACCATAAACACATACGCGGCAAGAAGCAACCAGTTCCATCCTCCAACGTAAAGACAAAAAAAAACAAAAACAAACAGAGAAACGAAAACATCACTAGTGAAAATGCGAAATTAATCAATCACCAACATTGCATCACGGAGAAGGCGAGAGGAGTTAAGTTGATAAGTAGAGCGCGAAATCAAAACCCAAATAGCAATCATCAATCCTTCCATTCGTTACTTTTCATCGTTGTAGTATATTTTTTACCTTCGTACACGCATATATATACGCATTGCTCATAAGTTCTTGATTATTTTTATACGATTAAGCTCCGATGAAAACTGCGAAGAAAAATACCCAATGGTTCCAAGGCGTGCCGCCACTCGATCCATCAGTCGACTGTTATAAAATAATGTTACATTCTTTAGTTTCATTTCTCATTTGTAATCGAGGGGAAAAACTGCAAAATAACATTTGCTGCGAACTTTGAAACATTTCTATTTTTATTCAAAGAATATCAGATGTCAAATCTCATATATCAAATTATGTTGAAGGTACATTTCCAATGGACGAAATATGGCACTCTGTTTCCAAACATGAACAATTATAAAACTTGCTGGTGATTGCACAATCTACTAGAAATGACCCACTCTCATATTACGTTTATTTGCTCAAAGTTTCGCCTTACACAATTGTCGCCAACCCTTCGGGTAGCGTTTATAAAGTACCGGGCGCCTCCATATGGCTTTGAACGTTTGCCAACCGTCCCCGGGTTGCATTTCAAACATGTAAAACATTCAATTCACACCTTTTCGCTTGGCATTCGGATCACTTTGGATTTTGCTCTGACGTAATCAAATTGGAAGCAACTTGGAGTTTCAATTTGTAACAAAATAATCTTGCGAATCTCTTCGGCGCCCTTCGCTTCCCTTCCCTTGGCGCACCGTCGGTTGCGATGCGATTGAAACATTTGCCAGCAGCAGCCCCAAAGTCGCTAAATTAATGGGCCACAATCCGGCCAGCGTTATTGGTAAACGTTCGGTTGAAAAATGCGCCCCATGCGCCAAGCAGCCACATCCTAATTCGGTGCCGTCCTTCCTTCTCACTTGCCTCACGTTTACCCCCTTCTATTTCCTTCCATTCGCTGCCGACCCGACCATTCGTACCCGGGGTTACCGGAATATCACGGATGCGAAATTGGTACACCCGAACGATGACATTATTATGCTGTGTATACCCTGCTCAATATGCAAACAGGGTCAGCCCTGGGGCCACGTGAATCCACCACCCCTCCACCGTCAGCTCCTCCCCTTCTCCATCGGTGGCAAAACGGCTAAGCTCTTTTGCAGCACGCCGGCACGACTCACACTGATCCAGTTTTCCCGAACTCAATTTGCATAGTGCGCCCCGCTATCGGTTCCCTCCTGCCACAAGCCAGTCTCGCCCACCCCTTAACGGGGGCTTGCTCAAGCGTGTCTGTTACCAAGCGCTGATTTGGAGCTCATCCTCGGCACGTTCCGTCTTGTGCCTTAGGTTGCATTTAGTTATTCTTTTTCCTTCCTACCGATTTCTTTTCCATGCCAAGCACTTTCCACCCGGCACTTTCTCAGGAATATTTTTGATACGGATTTCGATTTCCCGGAGAGTCGTCGAAGCCTTTTTCATCAGAAACGGGGATGGGGGGATTCTACTTCTTTCACTTGCCTTTCGACCGGGTCTCGTGTTTCCCTTCTTTTTTTTCTACCCGTAAACTGGACCGTAATCGTCAGCTCAAATTCGGATGGGGGAGCACCAAGTGTGTCCTCTAGTCACACTCCATTTTCCATCCATTGCTGCGCCAATTGCAGAACCGCCCTGAACCTAGCGCGTGGGGAAACAACGCGCTACGAAGCTACGGCCACGAGTGTGCTTTTTCCACTACACTCCTTCTCCCTCTGTCTAGCCCGGTGTGTCCACTAGCGGCAACGTGGGGGGGAGGAACGGATGCTAGGACGATGTTGTCCCTCATTAAAATTCATTTGTCGAAAGTCAATAGAAATGTGAAAGCGCGCGCTATAGCCCTCCGACCCTCATAAAGCTGAACCGTTAGCAAACAGAAATGAAGTGAGACGCGCAACGATGTAATCTTTTTCGCAGGGAAAAGGGTAACGTGAAGGGCTATCACACACACACACACACACACACAGACACGAGAAATGAAACTGTGTAAATTGCGAGTGAGGGAAAACACGAAAAAATATACCACCAGAGTAAGGCACGGACAAGGGTAGTGTTTCGGTTGAGCCGATAAAAACTGGTTGTTTGTAATGAAGAGGTCACAATATCGCTTTGCAACAAGGAAAGGGAGGCGTTGCTCGTTGGAGAGAGACAGGGTACATTTGCATGTGAATGTTGCAAATGGATAGTGAAAAAGAAAAGTTGACAGACACATACTTTTTGCACTAAATTGCAACGCAGAGGCAGAGGCGTATTCGTGGAACTAAAAATAAATTCATATTGACTCTTCGCCGCCATAGGGTTTAATCCATCGGTGATTGCGATTTGCAATTCCGTTTTTTTCCCCCTTTCATTTAATTGTCGAAGTAGTTCCACGTAAAAGTGAGGGGACGTAAATCAATCCCACCAGATTCCAATCTCGCCAGGAAGTACGACACTCTGGACGATGCTGCTGCCAGTGTGTCGGTTCGGTTCGCATCCTCTAACGACTATTGTTTTCTGATTGCGCACGATTGTTGGATGTAATAAGGGCAGATTTCACTCCCTCCCCTTTGGAAAGTCGGCATCACCAACGAACGCCCTTTGCCGATGGTCTCACTCGAATGGAGTGTGTTCCATCGATCGATCGACTATTGATCGTTTACTTCGGCGAGCCAACTGTTTCACTCTACCGACCAGCGATGGTCGATTGAACCGCTCGGTAAGATATCATCCCCAGCCGAAGAGTACGAATGAGCAAAAGTGCCAGCCTTCAAATCGACTCGTCGACCTCCGGATGACTGCCGACAAAGTTCGGAAGGATTTGCACTCGACACATCCACTGGTTGTTGGTGAGGGTTGATTTTTTTTCTTTCTATCCCATATCTGCCTGCATTCCGTGAGAAGATGTGATGCGAAATTGATTCCTGCCAAGAGGCAAAACAAACGGACTGATGGGGAGAGCCCGTGCCTTGTTCGTGCCACTCGATGTGAAAAGTTATTGTTTTTTTTTGCGCAGCATTCAACTGCAAATGGCACACAAATAAAGCGCCGATGAGGGTGCGTAGCGTTCGATCAGAACGAATCTATTGCCGGTTTGAAATCGTTCAAAGTTGTTTACTTTTCCTCCCCTTCATGCTTTTGTCCGATGCTTTACGCAGTGATTTCTTCTTCTATTCCCCATTCCGAATGACTGGTGCGTTCGATTTTGCAAAATAAGTGAAACATTGTGGCCGCAAGCGCCGATAGAACACGATGAGATAATGAACACATTGCACAGCGATAACGCAGACAAGAACAATTCATTGCAGTATCGTAAATTGTTTTTTCAACATAAATTTAAATTGGAGCACATCTTTTAATAATAACCGAGTTTTGCTTTAGCAAATAAACAACCGGCACCAACTGTTAACCTAAATTATAATCATCAACTTTCTTTCCAGAAGACTTATCTCGTAACGAAGTCACGTCAAGTACTGCCATAAAATGGTGATTACTTACCATGATTGCTCTATCCTCGCCGAACGCTCATGACGGAAAGGATACTAATAATGAAGACTCTGCGTAAGACCTACGGTACACAGAAGACCCCCGGCCCGGTGACGGAAACCGACCGGTATCACCTTTATTGTCTTTCTTGCCTTTCTCCCGAACCGTTTTCTGAAAATATGTCGTCGCAGTCTCCTTCACGAGCGTGATGCGGGTCGAGCCGTCTCCGGGACACTTAACAAAAGTAAACAGAGTAAAAGGTCGCCGAGTAACGAGCCGCCCCGTTCGACAGGCGTCGGTGATGGGGACAGGATGGGGTCGGCCACCCCCGTCCATGGGTAAGGCGGCGGGTTTTTGGTATTATTATGCAAAAGCTAGCACCCGGTGGTGGTGTTGTTGCCCGAGCGTGCCTCATTATCGATTCGGAAGGATTTTCCGGGACGGCGTTCCCCCAAGCCTTAAACCCCCCACCCACCTCATCAAACGGCTGGGGGCTTTATACCTCCGCACGTTGACCGACTATGGGCTCAATTATCTGCTTCCGCGTACTCAAAGTTGCCCACCTTCCGAAAGGTGTCGATCGGGGGAAATCGATCCGATTGTCCATCATAATTTATTATTGAACAAGTGGGGAACGGGGAGGGGAGTAATTTGGAAATTGATAGCATCCGCCGGTGGCAAGTGAGGAGGCGCGCTGTGGAGGGGTTCGAGAGTACGTCGTTTTCACGTACAACCGAAACGGGGGATCGAACTGATGGCAAGATTGATGGATACATTTATTTTAAACGTCCCTCCCCGGATGGATGAGGGGGAAAAAATAAACTCAATCCGGACGACCGATGGATGGCTCGACGACGGCCACAAAGTGCTCCCCGGAGCCATTGGATATTAGCTCCTGGACCTCTCTTCCGGTGTTTTGCTTCTTCCTCTATTTCGGGAGATATCGCTCCCCTGATAAGTTATTCATTTTTTTTTTTTTTGTTAACAGGAAGTTAATAACGGATGGCAGGATGTGAAGCTTCACCGCTCGGGATTGCTGAATGGAAACACGGCGTGAAGCGAACCTTACGCTGTCATCCCCACGTTGACCCAATTTCCGTGGCGGACAAAGGTTTTCTAGTTGCTGACCCGAGCGACTGTAGAACAAAAACAAACTTCCTTCCAAAAATCAATCCATCTAGTCCCCGGTTCAATATCGATGGATTCCAGTAAAGTTCGGGTTTCGTCTGAAACCAAGGGAACCAGGAAAATAAACCACCACGGATCAGCTCAATCGACTACGCTACACGGATGCACGGTCGAAAAGATAGAGGATATCTTTTATGCTTCTCGTTTCGGACCAAGAAAACCACACCTCTCCAGCTGCATCTTCGGCGAGTCGGTTCGGAACAATCAGCCGGGCAATAAAAGATTCATCGTCCAATTAATGTCGGACGGAGCTATATTGCACCAACTGCAGTACCCTGGCTGAGAAGCGTTTTCCGTCTCCCGGCAACGTCCCGGATTGATGATCGGGAAATTCCTTGACAGCAAAAACCATTTATTAACTTCCCTCCTTCAATCAGTCAACGGAACACCCAACCGGGACGAAAGGGAAATAGATTGTTCGACACGGGGCGAATAAAAAAGAAAATGGTTCCTTCTCTGTTTTACAAATCCTCCCATCTTGGGAGGAAAATTTAACACCCGCAAGCTCAATTGGTTTGCCCTTCGGGCAGCTATTTCGAACGCCACAACCATTTGTGTCGAGCGCTCGCGCTCACGAATTCGTCCTATGAGGCAAAACAAAACGGTACACAACTATTTTCCTTTTCTTTTTTGCAATCAATGTTGGGGGAAAAAGACCGGATAATGGTCTTGCACAGACCCTTTCCTACCCCCCCCCGTTTAGTCGCGCCGGACCGTCGCAACCCTCGTGCTTGTGCAGTCAATTGAAAGCAGGACACCAATTTATTCCCTCTCGCCGAGCTTTTAATCGCAAGCAATATCGAGGCCGCTCCTCCATTATGCAAATGCTGGCTGGCTGGTTGGTAGCGGATCCGGTACAGTGCCGGATTCGACTCTTTCTCGGCCCTTCGATCGGCGTATAAAAAGGAATGGGGGTGTCGAACGGGGCAACGATTGTGCGACGAAGCGAAAACGCAACGATAAGTTGACACTTGATGATGATGGTGGGGGATGCCGAAGGTCCTCGATTGTCGGTCACTTGCTTTGCCGGCACCGCGTATAAAGGACAACCCGAAACGGGCCGCTGAAGTTGCAGTACAAAGATACAGTTAAGTGCTAATAAAAGGCAAATGTCGAGCGAAGCGAGTGCAGCGCCAAGGTTCCATTAGGCTAATTGGTGGCAAAGTAAGCTTCAGGATCGAAAGATTAAAGATTACCGTCACAGTCGTGTGATCGGGAAAGGAAATGTTTTGCTAGTGACAAGAACGGAAAAGATCAAGACGTGAGAGAGTAATTTCCAAAGGAAAATTAACGTTAGATATGGAACTACGAATGCCTAAAGAGAGACATAAGGACACGAGAAAAAACCCACTGGAGCGCTGCTAGGGAAGTAGTAACGCGTGAAATAATTACTCTATCAACATAAATTGACCGTCAGCGTTAACCGATTTGTCGACATTTTCGATTGAGTGTACCAATCGTTTCACGGTCGATATTCCACGATCGATGCTGGTTTGCGGCCGACTTCTGTGGTTTTTCCCCTGTCACCCTCCAATGGGAAATCCGAGCAATTCGATTGCTATTTCCAAACCACACTGGGAATGTTAGCGCATTACGTGTTAATTTAACTGATTACTGAGCACCACTTATCCACGGACATTTTTACAGTGGTCGTTTTTCTGCGGATGTGGTGCCTGTTTTGATCCGTTCAGTTCGGCTGTGCATGTGGCTGGGCAAGGGTTACAAAAAATTTACATTTTATGTGGTCACTTATCAAGTGTTGTATTTGACCGTTGCAACTCGCAAGTGGCTTATAATTTTCATTTTCAATATTTTCTGAGTGTGTATCTTCAGCTCTCGGTCACGTTCGAGTGTTTTTTTAATTTTATTTTGTTACTTTGAAAAAAGTTCTTCACGAATGTCAATGATTTACTACACAAAATATCTTGTGTTCTTCAACTTAACAAAAAAAATCATACCTTTCTTGTTTGTGCAATCACCAGCGAAAAACTACAAAGTGTGTTCGGAAACATCAAATGTACCAACATTGTATGTACCCTTCTCTATACCTTCGTTTGCTCAATCGCTCAGAACAATTCATATCATTCTTTTAAGCGTTTAGCATAGCCGCGTCCCGCCTCTCGCAGGAGGGCACTTGTTATATTAAGTTTTCTCGACATATACTCACATATCTGCCAAATATTTACCACAATCAGCAATCGTTAGCGTATAACTTAGTGAAACTTTTTGCCGTTAATGCTCGTGTTGCGCATCGGTTTATTTTCGTACGCTCCGCGCGCCCCTTTTCTATTGTAACTCTCTTCGATTTTTCTTCACTCTCAACATATCGCTTCAACTGTGTTTAACTGCAGGGTTTGCTAGTAGGAAACTCTCTCTTCTCATTCACGGCAATCTCCAGCTACCCCGCCACTTTGCCAAAATGTTGTGTACTTAGCGGTAGCGTGGAATATCCTAAATTTGTATTAAATGTAAAAAACAAAAAAAAATGAATGCTCAACGCCCACCCAACACTCGCCGTTAAGCTTATAAATCATTCGCCAGGGTAGCATCACACACTGCCTCAAGAGGTGGCACTGAAAGTGTAGGAGAAAAGATATAAGAGGCTTTAGCGGAGTGCGGTTCGAGTTAATTGTGTTGAAACTTGAGCCAAATCGATGCGAGGAAGGCGGTTATACATCATCCTACTGCTGCAGGATAAATACTTTCCCAAAAGCATGTCCTCATGCGAAAGGCATTGCCTTGTGGCGTGCACTTTGGAACGGAAATAAACGAAAGTCCTAGCTCAGCGAGAGTGAAAACAGGATCCTGGAACACACATTCACACCTTATGTTAGAGTAAAACGCTATAGCAAAATGATCCGAGTGGTTTACTACACGTACGGAACGTAGAAATAGCCGGCAAGCGTTTCGATTATCCTGGAGCAATTATTCGACGGACTATATGTATAAATACAAATTATTAATTAGCCAGAGAGGGTAAGTAAAGTGAAAGTATCGTTCTAAATACGTATGATATGCGGGGGAAAAAAAAGGATGCGATAAAGGAAAAAAAACCCGCGCGATCTGATCGGAACGACTGTGCTCCTGCATATGACTCGGAATCGAACATTTAGTAGCAAACATTTGAAATTGTGAGCGCCGCAATTGACGGACAGGGCGCAACATTCTTTGATAAGTTTAAAGGTAGGATTAGAGATACAAAAAAAAAAACAAAAAACCTAAACAAACTCAATCCGTCGCTGGACATTTCCCATTTAATCGGTCGAGCTGAAATGGCGTGCACAGCGGACGCAAAACATCAGAAGCTATTTAAAAATTAAATCCAAATACACGTAAAATAATTTTTGTATCATAAAGCGTAAAGGGTAAGCGCGAAGGAAGAAGAAGTGGTGGGTTTATGCAAGCAGTCGGTCAAACGTGTAATTGTGACGTTCGAAAACCCCCCGCTGTTTTCCACCCGATGCGGCACGAGCCCGATGTGTAGCCCGCGGGAAGGAGTAAATATGGTAGGTTGGTAGGACCGAAGGGCTAAATAGCGAATCGAGTACTATAATAATAAGAAAATAAATAGGTGATCTTGGCCAACAGAGGCCGTAAGCAAAAAAAAAAGGGAAGAAGCAAAACGGTAAAAAAAACAATAGATAAATTAAGAGATAGAAAAAAGATAAAAATAAACTCATAAACACGAGAGCAAAAACGAACATAAACCAAATAGAACAAAATCTTAATCTTGAGCGGACGAGTTAGAGAAAAAACAAAGGAACACACACACACATTTGAAAATGCGAAAATTAGGAACAAACTAACAAATTGCGAACTTTTTAATAACAAAAACCAAAATCATTAGGAAACAGCAACAAAATATTGGCCGGTCGAAGCGAGCCGGCTTGCGAGCAAAACAAGCATGCCAGAAGTCACCCAAATGTTCAGTTCCGGTGTGTGTTCGCTGGTGGGGTGCCACACACAACACCCCCTTTTCGCTGCACACGCTGCATCCAACGTAGATAGGTGTAAAAGAGAAGCAAAGTGAGGGGTTTAGAAACAAACAAACAAACAAACAAACAAAAAAGGGTGTATTTATAACAGTTTCAGGAAGTTTTTGTTTCGGTTCGGTTGCCTTCTCCGAGCCTACGGACTTGTAGAGCGTCGTTAGACTTGATCGCCAATTGATAATAAAAAATCGATCCCGCACCAAGGAACCTAATCGTCCGTACAGCACAATATATTTAAACCCCCAAAGAGAACACCATTTGACGCGCCAACAAAAAATCCACCGTTTTCTCGGTTCGATTTCGGTTTTTGTTTCGATTCTTTTAGCGTTCACGAGATGCGCTACGAGAAAAGGCACAAAACCAACATTAAAGGAAAGCATCGATGGGGGCAAATGTGTTGTAGCGAAAGGCAAAAGTGCACAACAACACAGGCTACGATTGCGAAATAAATCGCGGATGAAACTTCAGAACAAAACTGACAAAAAGAAGAAAACGAAAAAAACTCAAAACAACAACAACATATCCCACGTTTCATATTTGGTCCACCCATTATTCGACATCATATTTTTGTGCAAAACTAAACGCGAGCGTAGTTTGAAATCCGAGGTATCCGAGTTTGCGGTCGGTGGGTCGAGGGCTTGTTTCGTTTGTTTCGTTCTTTTAGCATTTCACAGGCGTCGTCCATGTTTTGTGGGACTGCTGTTCCGCAAAGGGGGCACGGAAACAGGTGTCTTCAAATCGGCCAAAGGGACAGATAAAATGGCACCGCGGCATCACATCGGTACACTGCGCGCTTCGTCCGGCAAAGGTTATAATACATCAAATATTACTTTTTAGCTGGTAATCAAGCATCTATTTGTATTTTATTGTTCATCTTTGGACCGTTCGATTATAACGTTATGATTAGCGCAATAGTTTAGTAAACAATTTTTTTTTCTGAATCCTACCCATATTTATGTTGGTTTTTCAGTATGTATAACAGGAATGATCTTTCTTTTCCGTTTGTTTCACTACTTCCAATCGCTTAACACACGAACGAAAGCTAACGACCTCAAGGAAACTTAGAATGTTCAACACACACATACACCCACAAAAAACAAACGTACAAAACAACATAAGAAACCTCCAGCCGGCCCACCATCCGGCCAGGCACACAACTTCGGAACAAACGTCGAAACCTTTGATTATGCCCTTGGTTTTTATGTTTTGTAACAACTTGCGTTGATACTTGTGTAGAACACCCCCTCCTAACTATTCGTTTCGAAATTTAGCACAACAAGTTTTGACTGCTCCTTATGTTATATTGAGTTTCTTTGTTCCTCCTACTTTTGACACAGAGATTGAACCTTACTTGTCGTCAGAGTTGAATTAACTTCTTAGGTTAAGATTGTTTACTTTGTTTTTTTTTGTTTTTTTTTGTTTCGCTAACTGATTTTACCTTTTTATCACTCATTTAGAGGTAGTTGGTAAATGGTATGTTTATTAACCTAAACAAAAATATATGCTAACATCGGAAACATAAGAAACATTGAAACAAACACCAAATATGAGTGTCTTTTTAACCTCGCTGGATTGGATCGTAAATAACAAAAAAAATAAATGCATGAAGTGGCTACAAATCGAATTAAAGTTATTCCCCGATATTTAAAAATTAATCATCGCTTGATATCGTTTTAACAATTCTGCACACAGTCGCGTTAACACCCCGATTTACCGACTACAATTGTACATATATTATTTTATTCATTCACTCAATTGGTAATCAGCACGAACGAAACTTCATCTGGTGTTTATTTAAAGTGAATCTCAAAATATAAGCATGTTTTTTAATACCTACTTAGCGCATGATAAACAATATTAAATATGCTCACGTTCGTGTCAGTAAAACTTGTTCGCTTATTCGTACGTATTTTTGTACTTTCAGTCTGCAAACCCACGTCGTACTTCTACAAGGGACGCTGCTACCTACAATGCCCGCCGGGGACATATCCATCCACACCGCTTGCGTCGGACGTCAAAGGCCCGCAGGCCGATCTGGACGACATCGCGTCGGTCGACCAGAAGCCACTTCCGGCGTCATCGCTTCGGCGACGACGTCAGCCGGAGAACGGCACCGAACCGGACCAGCGTCCGCGCTGTCTTCAGTGCCATACGACCTGCCTGCGCTGTACCGGTCCCGAGCCAACCGACTGTACCCAGTGTCAGGCCGCGTTTCGCTTCGAACCATTACTACCAACCGCATCCGAGGCGAGTGCCGGCGGCCGCCAACGCATCTGCGTGTCCATCAACGACAAACGTCAGCAGCAGCAGACGACGAAGGGCTCGCTAGCGGACGCTAAAGTGACAGGCCGACCCAGTCCGAAGATGCCACCCGCAGCGCCGGCACTTCCAGCGGGCCATTCCACCTGGTCGGACTACCTGCTGCCCCTGTTCTTCCTCGGGCTCGTCCTGGTGGGCGCGTTCGGTGTAATCTACGTGCTGTGGTTGCGCTGCTTTCAGGGCACGCCCGGCATGGATGAGTTGGGTGGATCGGTGGGCGGAGGCGATGCGGTTGGCCATGCCAGGATTCGATACGATCGCGTGCAAACCAACGAGGAGGACGGAGCGTACGGCCATGACGATAGTGCGGTCAGCAGCAGCGAAGACGAGGACGACCAGGACGGCTCAATCGATCCACTTTCCGTTTCGACCACGCAAATAATAATTCCGGACAAGCAATGAGGGAAAAAAAGGGAGAGACAAGAGGGAGAATAGACGTTAAACGAAGAGCTTAGTCAGAATTAGTGCATTTTAATGGTTTTATAACATTCGGTTTCGCCGTGAAACGCCCTTACTGTTACATTCTTCGAACAAATGTAGTGATTATTGTAGTGGCTTTACTATCGCCTTTTAGTAGTGTACGTTTTAAAGAGAATAAAATAAATATTTTAATAGGAATCGATGTAGAAATGAATATTTTATTCTGACAATGCGTTTGTTAACCTATGGAATATATTCGAGCAATCTATGATGATGACATCGTGCGAACTATGGAGAAAATGGGTGATTGAAGCTTCCAAATCCAGACGAGTGGATAGAATTTTTCATCTGTTGAACCTATCAACTTGAAGTAATTCAATTTTGTTGTTAATTTTTTCTGTAATGGTTAGTGGTTTAAACGTAAGGAATATTTAATCATTTCTCATAAATTCAGTAACGTTTGCATTACTAAAAATAGACAAATTTTCACCGGTGTTAAGAAAAATGCTAACCAAGCTAATTGAATGCAGTAAATTGTATTATAAAGTTACATCTTTTAAACATATTCCGACGGCCAATAAGCCGGCATTGGCCGAAACTTCAGCCATAGCCGACAAAACCAACCATATAACGATGTTTTTCAGCTGTTGTCACTGCAGACACTGCACACTATACACTTCTTTGCTTCTTTGCTTTGTGCAAATCCTTCTCGCTGGGTTTCAGCCACGATTCTAGGGGAGTTAAGGCACCCCAACACATTTTAAATATATTATAACAAGCTTCAAAAGCAACACAAAGTATCAGGATTTTTTTACTACTTGTCGCCGTCTGGCTTTAAATAATCTTTGGTCGTATAGTCCGCGATAAAGCTAGATGTTTTAACACACAATCAAACGTAGATGGTTTGATGTTTTGGCCACGGCGGATTCCATTTAAATGATACAGTTGTCAAACTTGTTCTAAATTTAAAAGAAATACTACTCTTTATTTTGTTGTTAACAGAAAGTTGCTAGCGTCGATCGAAGCCGATTGGTTGGTGTTGTCCCCCGGCGGCTTGGGACATCTTCTATTGTATCCATCATCCGATAGGTGCCTGGTATCGTAGCAAGCGAGAGATCAGTTTTATCAACAAAATGCGCGAAATGTTTGTAGCGTTTTTAATTTTTCTTAAATTGTTGCCTATCATGGCTATCATTGCATAGAAGCTGTCATAAGTTTTAAAAAGTTATTGCCCCATAAATATATAAAAATGCAACAACGCAATCAAGGGTTAACAGGATACGCCAATATTAGCTGGAACATTCTTTTCATTCTTTCTATATCCTTTGACCTCGGTAACATTGATTTGATGATCGAAGGTGATAGTTTGGAATAATTAACTTTGCAAGACAGATGGGAAAAATGGTGATATTATTTGTGATTGCACCGAACTGAATTTATTTAAGGTACAGATACTCCTCCATTTTCTCTTAACAACTTGATATCGAAGTAGTCTATAAAGCGCATAAAAAAGAAGCACACCTCGAATAAGTTAGTTAGTTGTTGAGCAACCAATCAACCCGAAGCATTTGTAATAAAGCAGATTCCTTAATTACAAGAGGTTATGGGAAGAAGGAAAGGAAGCTGCGCACGGGATTCCACAGTATTCCGGTGGACCCGGGTTTGGAAACTGGAGTTTCCGAGTAAAAATGTTTTTGGATGCGGCTGGTCACACTCACTTCGGCGAGTCCCATCATAATGATGTCCCATCAGAGGCGGCTGGTGCGAAATCGTTCACCGAAGCGGATCGTAAAGCCAAAAATTACATCGTCGGTTTTCTCGCGGATGAAGTTATAGAAGTGGCCCAGGACCAGAGCACCGCAAAAAAAAGCTATACATTTGCTAGAAAATCTGTGGCTAGTCAAACGCTTTTGCGAAAACAGCTTGTAATTCTGCGCATGAAGGAGGAAACGTCGATGCGGTCTCATTTGTTGGCGCTTGATGACCTAGTCACGCAACTTAAAACGACCGGTGCGAATTTAGAACAATGCGATCTAGTGTCTCAGCTTTTTTTGAGTCTGCCAGACTCATACGAAATCTGAATCAGAAGAGAATCTGAATTTGGATATGGTGAAGCAACGCCTGCTAGCTGAAGAACAGAAACGTTCGGATCGTTAGATGGATGTGGACGAGGTTAAACCAATCGTGTTTAGAAGCAAACGTGCTGGAAAATTTAGCGGAAAATGTCACAATTGTGGTCAAGTTGGACATTTGAAAAAGGATTGCCGAAAGAATGAAAGCCATGCTGCTTCTCGTCAGACAGGTTACAGCTTCAAAGTAGAAAAAGATTTGCCTACTCAGTCGAAAGGAAAGAACTTTATCAGATTCAAATTGGACGGAGTGAGTGACCATTTGGTGAACCGAAAGATATTCTTCGACGTGATAAAGAAGTTGTCGTCGCCAATATTTCTGAGTGTAGCAAAGGAGAAAACAGAAATAATAGCAGATGAAATAGGCGAAAACAACGGAATCAGTAACAAAGGTATACCATTGTACTTACGAGAAGTGCTGTATGTAAAAAACCTTCGAGAGAATTTAATATCAGTAAAAAAGTTTACAGATGCAGGAGCACAGGTTTGGTTCCTCAAAAAGTATGCTGTACTCATGATGAGTGGTGAAATTATCGCTACAGCACCAGTAAAAGTAAATATGTTTGAATTGATAATCGAAGTGGATAGCCATACTGCAAAAATATGTAACAAACCAGAAATTAATGTATGTCATCGTCATCTTGGGCATCTAAGCCAAGATAGAACGAAGAAAATTTTACGCAAGCATTTGGCAACAGGTGTAAAATTTGAACCCGGAAAAGGTGAATATGGTTCAATTGCGCAAAGGAAATGTTATAAGCAAAAGGACAGACAGAAGTTGAGTCCACCGTTGCATATACACCTGAGCGATTCAATCGAACATTGGAAAAAGTGATGATGATTGATGCTTCGATGGCTAAATTAATGTGCTATTAAGCAGCAGCAACGGCGTTATATTTAATGAACTGTAGTTTAATAGCTTTACCGGAAGAAACAAAGCTGGTTCCGAGATAAGCCAAATATAGTTGCCGGAAGAAACCCAACATCATCGAAGCAAGAGGGGTTTCAGTTGTGGGACCGATACCGGATGAAGAAGCGATTACAGTTGTCGAACCAGTATCAAATGAAGATTTTGATGGCGTTGAAACGGATGAACATAAGATGACGTTACAAGAGTAACGAAGTAGTCTAGATAGCGCATATAAAAGAAGCACACCTCGAATATGTTAGTTAGTTGTTGAGCAACCAGTCAACCCGAAGCATTTGTAATAAAGCTGATTTTTTAATTACAAGACAACTTAATTGCATGGAACGGTTAAATCTGTAACTTAAAAATGGTTGTCCACTACCTTTTAGAAAGTTCACTGTTTGAATCACACATTATCGTTTTATTTTAATAATATTCGTTTCTTTATTAATGAATGTTTACTGAATATCGTGACCATACCGCCGTTTCTAATTTAGAGCTTCTTCAGAATACGGTGGAGCGTTATGGTGTCATATGAATGAAATGATCCGCTTTCCTTAACGATTAACTTAGTCTGCTATCTGGAAACATAACCTTATTTCATGCCCCTGCCTAGGTGTGCGTTCCATTCCATCTTTACCATTATTAGCCTATATTACTACTAACTTGAAGGATACGAAAGATGTACTTAAGTCACTACACACCATGTTGACCAAACCCTACCCTTGTTGACTTTGTAAGATTTATTAATGATGTCTATTTTTATCCTTCGCAACATGTTTCATTAAGTGTGTCAATAACTCGTCTAATGAAGTAAGTTTAGCCGACAGTAAATAGAACATGTCTAATCCGTTGTCTAGTTAATTATGATGTCTTATTTAGATTTAAATTTCCAAAACATATGTTAACTTTACGTTTTAAGCTAAAGTATGAAATCGTACAGGACATGTTAGTAATTATTTAGGTTGGGTGACAAACAAACGAGAAACCCCTAACTTTATTTGGTCAACATCTTGTTTCGAAACAACAACAAGTTAACCTCATGAAACTACTAGAAATGGATAAGGTACAATTAGCGTAACGTTACCAAACAACCCACCACACATCTACTGTCGCCTTGGTTTGCACGCACCCTGTTGCTGATGCTGTCTCTGACGCAGCAGCTCCAGTATCTGCTCGTTCCGGGCGATGATCGACTCGAGGACACTCTTGCAACGGGTAAACAACTGCTGGTGCATGCAACTCGACATCGCTGCCGACGATCGCTGCGGAGAAACACAACAACATATTGGACAAATTGCACACCATTGCACTTATAAGCTTCGAGCACCGCACCTGATCGTCGGATATTTTCGGATCGCCGGTGGAGTTGCCTAACGCCGACGGCACACCACAGCCCATCCCGGGCGTCTCGCCTGGCCAAATGTCGATGTTGTTCGAGCAGATGTACTCGCTGATGTAGCTGAACGTGGACAGTGGCGTACTCTCGCCGACGGCCTGATCGCACAGGTCGCTGAGGATCGCCTTCTCGTGGTCGTCGTTCAGGAGCGGAATTTCGGAACTACCCGTCTCGGGCCCGCTCCAGGCCACGTGCTGTTGTTGCTGCTGTTGCTGAAGCTGTTGCTGGGTTTCGTACGACGGATGCATCCGTGGCGTTCCGTCCGTGAGTGAACCGTGAGACGAGGCCGAAATTCCACCGTAGGGTTGGTAACCGTAAGCACCACCACCATAATCTTCACCACCGGCCTGCCAGCTCGCCATCTTTTACGTCACGATCCCTGCACTAGAACGCACTACTGTCCTACAGGATGCGGCAAAATGCTCCACCGAATGTCAACCGATCTGAGACGTTGCAACGGAGTGACTAAACGATCGCCTGAACCCTTTATCTGTGCCCGAACCCTGTCGGTTACCGAAGGCGGCGGTGAATCCGAACAAAATGGCGCTGATCCGAGCGCACGATCGTGGACCGATAGTATAACGTCAACGCTCCTCCTATCGCTGAACGCACCGAAGCCCCACCGATTGCAGGACGTCGTCAAACGCTCCGTTCCGTAAACAGTGCGTTGCGCTTCGCTGAGGTGATAACAAATGGTTGCGCTTGCTATAGCTTGCATATGGCTTCGTGATCATCAGCATCAATTTTACAATGGCTCACGCTCTTGAGATCGCCACACGGATCGCTGCTATTGCACAGGCATCCGCCAAGTGGAGCTGCCGTGTCGAATTATGCCGCTTGTTTTATTGCCCAGCCCGCATCCTGTCCTACGTCAACCGGTCGGGTTCGGGAGGCTGCCAAACATGGGACCATTGCCGCGTGGTACGTACATTCGATCGGGGAGGGCCTTCGCCACACCGGACACATTCCTGAAACTTATCGGCCTCGGCGAACCGTACGAGAAAGGCCGTCAGGGCCATTTCTGCCAGGGGACACGCCATCACGGGAACGACGACGCATCGAGCCACGGAAGTGTTGATATGCGATCGGAAGTAGCCCCGGGGTTTAACATTGTGGTGAAATCACTCGGTGTTGCCGTTTGTTTTCGCTGACAAAGTCCTTTTTTATTTGTTGTTTTCTGGTTGACAAGAAAAAAACATAATTAAACAAATTGTATTCCCTGCGTCGTGGTTTGATATGAAATTTTAGAAAGCAATCACCTAGATCAGAGGTCGGCAGAGTTTGACCCGTGGGTCAAATCTGGCTAATTTTATTCCGCCCGTATAAAAATGACTCTATACTTGTCTGATTTGATCACGATTTCACTATTATAATATACTTATCCTCGCCAGAAGTACTTACATATAAGGGTACCTGTAAGTTTACTCGACGCTATCCCATACAAAAGGTAAAGAACACTTTGAAAAAAGCGAAAACATGGTGGGAAATCCAGACGGAGTAGCATTTGGTCATGAATGCCACACAACTGAAAAACATCGTTATACGATTTGTTTTATCGATTATGGCTAAAGTTTCGGCCAAGCACCGTAAGGCCGGCTAACTTCACAATACAATTCACTTCAGCTTGGTTAACCTTAAACAAATATATAAATTAAGAAATGTAGTTCTTTGTAAATTATTATTAACCCTTACATTTCCCAAAGAATTCCACAGGAATAAGAATCACAACTGAAATCTATATCTATAAAAAGGAATGTTTGTTTGTTTGTGATGCTAAAACTAAAAACTGGTTGGACTAATCTTGATGATGTCTTCGTATGATTTGTTCCTTTTTAACTAGTTTAGGAAAAAAGAGAATTTGAAAATTTCCAAGGAAAAGCCCGAAAATTCGTAACAACGACTCTTTTCCTTATAAAAAAGACAATTTAATTTACCATCTTTAACGAAAACTAAAAAACGACTAAACTTATCCCAATGAAGTTTTCTGGTGGTTCTGGTGGTGGTTCTGCCTTTAAAATTTTAAATTTAAATGCCTTTTTTAAAATTTCTGCCTTAAAAAACTGATTCCATTGGACCATTGCACTCATACTAGTATAAATATGTCAAAATTAGCGTATTATTAATATTGGACGAGGCAAAATTCGTTGGGTCAGCTCGTTGAAACATAAATTGAAGAGTAAAAAGTTTTGCGTCGCTATGCATTGAGGCTGGTTCGATTGATTCTCTGTACGTACTCTGTTGGCCAAAGCTGGGAAAATTAATATTAATTCGTCGTTAGATCAAGATTTACAGAACCAGTGAATTTTTATGGTCTCCTTCACAACTGGAAAGGACGTTAATGGACGTTAACATTAATCATAAGTGTGCCATCAGACACTTGAACTTCTTCGCTTCGCGATGGTCTTGTGGGCATGAAATATTTCAGTTGTGCCATAACTCCCTAGCCCTCGGAGATCATTTAATTATGGGTTCAACAAAAAACAGGGCCAACGATGGGTTGCGAAACAATGCCAGCAGCCTAGCCAGGTGACCCGAGCCGGGTTGTCAAAATGTTGCCACTTTGCGATGTCCAAGCGCATCCAATTACCAGGCGAACTCCTTGAACTGGTTTTTTCCTCTTTTTTTTTGCCAGAACGTAACGATCCACGAGGAAAACAAAAACAAAAAGGAACAAAACTACAACGTTTTGATACGCCCGTTTTGGCAGGCCGAAAGTAGGCCTGGTCGAGTAGTGGTGGCCAGATCACTCTTCTGTGCTCATCTACCGAGCTAGCTCATACAGTTCTGGTTCGCAGCATGCCAACTGGCCCCTGAGTGATCCAATCTATTTCCTTGTGGTGCAAAAAATAACCAAAACTTCATCGCAATCAATGGCCGGTGGAGGAATCCTTTTTACGTTTATACGCCAGAACCGCAATGGCCTCGTCATCATGAGCATATAAATAAAACTAATAAGTCAGCCATGCGAATCTTCGTTATATATTTCATATTCAAAACCATAACCGGCAGGATACTGGGCAGTTGTTTTCGTGAGCAAATTATAATTTCAATCATTGGTTTGAGTTACGATTGCTTCGTGCACACGAGCATCACGAGCTGCGTGGCCATGCGTTTATTGAAATAAAACAACAACTAAACCTTTCTTATCGCAACCGTTACGGGCATAACTATTTGAGAACGATTTATGAAAAATCACCAGCAACCGTAGACCGAGCGGCTTCCGCTACCGTTTAGCGGTGTTATTTTTTGAACGACATTTTAAGTGATTTTTTTTCTACTACCAACTCGGTCAACGTGATTAAACGGACGGCATAAAACACTTCAAAGACGCCACAGCTGCAGCCGACACTTTAAGCAATGATGACAGGTTACATCATGGCGATTCGGTGCTCGAAAACGGGGGCAATAATACTAATATTAATTATACAAAAAAAAAACCCCGGAACAATCACGTTTTTTTCCCTTCCGTTTGACAAATCAACCAATGTGGTGCCTTTGAAGTGTTTGCTTACCGCCTACTTTGCCACGCCGCCCGATTACGGTTGGGACAAAATGCTACAAATCTTTTTAGTGTTACTATTGTGTGCTTTTTTGTGTGATCATGTAAATCGAGTACACAACAAGCAATAAACAATAAACATTTCAACCCGAAAGCAAACCACCCTATCAGTGTTCCGCATGTGGGAAAGAACAGTAATTAAATTATGATCGAATTAGTGATGTACAGGGACAAAGTGAATGAATTCTGGAGGGAACCCAAAATTATGTATAATTTACATATATAAATTGCATCGAATTTAACATACCCAGCCTATGGAGTTTAAAAATTAACTTCATTTAACAAAAATCGTTGATTTTTTGTCTAAAATAAGACTGATCCGTGTAAATGCTCCTATCATTACATACAGCAACATAGTTCTTGCTGCCTATGCGTTCATTGCTCAATCTACCATATGGAATGGCTTAGTTTAACTTTTTTTTACTAACGTGAGTGCATTTGAGTCATCAGTGAACCATGAATTATCTCTCAAGCAGATTTTTTGTCGTTAGTGCATAAGTGATGTTAAATTTAAATGGTGTCAAAGAGTGCCGCTTCTTATTGATTGTATCAACACGCATTCTACGCGAGATGATTTATAGATTCCTCACAAATAGGTCGTCTGTTACTTTTTCTGTTTTGTTTCTCTCAAACGGAAGACATTTGAAGGAAATTATGTGACGCGGACCGAATGGTACCAATTTTAATGTTGAAACCTTGAAGCGCGGAAAGAGACGATCTTTTTGTAGCCGGTGCAAATAACAAAAGAATAGTTTGGATTTCAGGGCTCCAATGCTGCAGATCAAGAATGTAGCTGTTTTAAACAATTGCAAAAGTTTCAGCTTGTAATTATAATATTTTATTTGTTAAGGATTGTCACCTTAGAGCACACATTTCTCGAAAGCCAAGAATAATCTTTTAAACAGATACCGTAGAAGCACCATACTTGGCGCGGGTCCAAACTTGGCGCACTTTCTAATATTTTCTTGGCTATTAGACTATTTCCAAATAATTTAATCCTAAAATATGGAGGTAAATATTTGTTTATGCTTGTACAATACATCCGCATCAAAACATGTTATTGGTTTTTAGTTATTGAATGTATATATAATTAAATGAAAAATTCCATCTCACAAGTGCGCCAATTTTTACTCGCATTAGCAACGCTGCTAAGGAGTGGGTTCAACTGTTTCCAATAATTTATACGCAAAGGAAAAATTATTAGGGATTTTATTTATCAGAAACTGTTAAAAAGTAAGTATTTTCAATGAATCGTGGTCGGCGCTTTTTGAGATTTTTATGCTAATTTTGAAGCGAACAATTTCGCGCCAAGTTTGGCTCACAGTGTTCCTAATTATTCACCGTGGAGAATATGACTGTTTGCGCTGCTAGATATTTTTGAATCATAGAAGGCTTTGATGAATGAGATTATAAAAGTTAGCGATGAGATAGTTTTATTTCCACGAGAGAAGCTAAATTGTTTTTTGAATTGCTGTTGAAAAGTGTTTCTATTGTTTTAAGTTGACTTTTGAATATAGCTGTTGAATTCAATGAACAACATCCATTTTGTTTTAAGTGCGCCAAATTAGGAACACATCGCGCCAAGTAAGGAACATTGCAAAAACCATGCGCCAAGTTAGGAACATAATGTGCCACACAAAGAGTTTCTGAAACTTGAAGAAATAGCAATTTAAGAGTTTCTCACTTATTTTTCTTATATTCTATGGTAGTTAGGCTAGCACTGTGCAAAAAATGGTATGATTTGACCGAACATTGATTTTGTTATTCAACTTTTTATGCAGAATTTCCTTAACTGCGCCAAATATGGTACATCTACGGTATACTACAGATGTAACGGAAATGTACTAGCATTTCTTGTTTGCTACTATTTTCTCTTCCAATATCTTTGGGATTTCTTCTAAGTTATGCAAACATTTTCTAGCTGGCCGGATAAAATTTGTTGGCGGGCCTGATTTGGCCCGCGGGTCGAACTTTGCCGACCGCTGCCTAAGAGCATCCGATCTGTTTGTCAAACTCAATTAAACAATTTAGAAAGGTTTGATGCAATATTAATAGTTTAATTAAGTTTAATTTTTCGATACCTTGATTTGAAATTTATTTTTTTTTATTATTGATTTTATTTAATGAAAAATGTATCAAAGAACTATTTGAAATGTTCATTCATTTTTTAAATATATTTTTTGGTTAAAATGGGCTAGCCATACTAGTATTGTTCAATAAAAATTTGCATTTGCATCCTACGATACGCGGACCCCCGAATCTTATCGAATTAAAAAGCTTTTAAAGAATCTGAATGCTTATAAACATAAATGTAAGGACTCAATTGGAGGCCATAAGCAATAAAATGAGATGATTATAATTGCGATGAGTAAAAGGATCCGGGAAGATCGTGCGGTAACGCCATTAGCACTAAGGCGCCTCCTCTGTGTCGTAGGTTCGAATCTGACCGAGAAGACTGACTATCATCAAACGCAAAAAGAAAAACTCGACAGTGCTCTTTTAATGGTCAAACATGATCGAAGGCAGTTGTAATACCACAGAAAAAGAAAAATAGAATTGAGTTAAACGACATTAAAGTTTTAGAATCTGCATATTCAAGAAACTCAAAACCTGAAGATGGCGGTAGTTTAAAAAAACAATAGACAGCTCAATAATTTCCACTGATATACCCACAAAGGGTTATCAATTATCCACTGATAACTCACAAAGGGTTATCAATTATCCACTAATCCTTTTACTTTTTTAATGACGAATGAACCATTTGTTAAGCAGTCCCTAGTTATATAACTTGCCACGTCGTAACCTAAGCTTTCTAGAACATCAACAACGGGTAGTTTCTCAGTATGAATATGACATCGAATGTAATATTGGAAGAAGAATTTATGGGCGTTAAGTTAATTTTGTACATTTTTTACCGTCTATCCTTCCCACAAAGAACCTGACATTTGTTTTGTAAAATCAATATTTGTTTCAACATATTACTTGTAAGGCGCCACTGAGATTTCAGTTACGTTTAGTTAATCCTTATACAAAAATATCCGTTTTGAACATTCATCCATTAAGTACTCCCACAAATTACTCAACTTTATAAGGTTATTAAAATATTTCGATTAAACATTTATTTTTGTAGATACATTATAAATTATTAATTCACACTTATAACATTCACTGCTTCATGTAATACCTCTTTAATCAATGCGATACATTACTGCGGCACGTTCACTGATTTAGAAACAACTCCGAAAACTAATGGCGTTGAATTAACTGTTAAATTAACTGGAGCCACGATTTAAATCCACTCAATTTTCACTACACGATTGGCGTAAAAGATTCAAAATTTCTTCATTTTGCCTCAGGACCAAGTCGAACAGTTTGTTCAAATCTCGCAACACTTTATTTGCGGACACCATATCCGGTGGCACGGACGTCTGTTGGGGAAGAGAGAACCGGTTAGGTGATTATCGACATGTTTATACTATCAACGATCAGTCGTTACCTTGCTCTGGGTCGCAGCACCATCCACCCGTAATTCTGAAGAAGAGACGGAATTATGCCACTGGCCAGCCTCGTTCGTATTTCGGCCGAGCGTGGACGTTTGGGTATTGGCACTCACTCCCAGGTACGTGCCGTAACTCATTCCGGATGTAGATTGAGGGTAAAAGCTGTCCTGGTTGACACTACAGCCTGGGAGCGATGGATTGATCGGTTCCATCGGTTGATTAGCGTCCACCCTCGAGCAGGTCTGATTCGACATGGGTCCCGTTGCGAACGACATCGAATCTTGCCACGGGGAGCTGGCCGCGCTGCTCGTGATGGACTCCAAGGCGTTGCTACTCCTGCCCGTCGGCTCAAACCCATGCACAAGAGACACGTCCGCCGAGCTTCCCGATTCACTATCGATCGCCATCATAGGGGAAGGTTGACCGAGCCCCAGCTGATGTTTCTCGCGCCACAACTTCATATTCAGATCCTTTATGTACTCCTCCGGCTTGACGCTGAACGTGTCCCAGATGAGCCGCTCCACCAGGTTCAGCTTGTACGGGCACTCGTCGCCGTGCTCGCGGATGTAGTTCTGGATCTTGGCCATCTTGCTTTTGGTCGCCGAGCGCATATCGTTCCACCGCTGTCGGGGAAATAGTCAGGTCAGCAGAAAGGACACCAGCTTTAGCCCTGTAAAGCCACACATGGAACACTCACTCACCCGCTGCCACGCTTCCGCCGACTGTACCGGGGGTCCCAGGTTGTTTAGCCGTGCCGTAATCATCTTCCAGACATCCCCTCGGCTCTTCTCGCAGCGCGCCACCGCGTGCTTGCCGCGAATAAACAGGAAGTTGGCCTTCATCAGCCGCACCAGCTCGAGCTTCTGGACGTTCTTTATGCGCTTCTTACGATACTCGGCACTGCCGGGGCTGGTGCTGCCGGCACCGACCCCACTGCTGTTCACCGTCGAGTCCATCGGTGACAACATCGAGTTCGTCCAACGAGCAATTGCACCGACTTAATCCACTCGTACTCGGCCGACCCCCGTGAGCCGGTTCTTCGCTTGTTTTCGCGCGCAAATCTACCGTATCCGCTGCGGCGGACGTTCACACAATCACTGAACCCGATAAGCGGTACCGCAGTAGGCCGAGAGGCGAACGTTTCACCCGACGACGGTCAGGGATTGAATGAAATCGGCCACCGCTTGGAACTGTCGCCCGAGCGGCTGACGTTGATTGCTGACCGCTCCGCCGGGTTATCGGTTACTAATTAATTCAACCACCATTCCGCTACCGTTCCCAATGGGTGAACTTTAGATGAGAAGTTTGACTTGTGATCGACAGGGCGATAACATTTGGCACGATCATGGGATGCTGTAACCGGTGGTGGGGGGGGGGGGGGGTGAGGAGGGGGGGGGGGTGAGGAGGGGGGGGGGGGCCTTATCATCAGAAAGCAATGGCGATAGAATTACCGCGATTGAATTGCGATATGCCAAAAAAATGGCGGGCGGTTTTTAGCGCATTTTGGGCGTGTCAGTTGATCGGCAAATCCAATCCAAGTAGTACGGCAGGAATAGCAATATACAGTCTGCTGCAAGTAAAATCGGACGCTCAAAAAATGAGCCGGTCTGCTGTCTTTCCGCAAGCCTACAGCATTCCCGGAACCGAATATTGGCCTTCAACGTATACATTTCTTTTCATTAACTCTTTCACTATGTAAGAAAATTGAAAACGAAATCGATTGTTTTACTGAGATACGGCTCAAAATGTGCGCGAAGACCCGAAAAGCGGACACGCAAGTAAAATCGGACAGGTAGGTTTCTTTGCCGTTTGGCGCACTTCAAGTGGCCGCATGTCGTTGTACCTGCACATTTATTAGTTGGCCACTATTGTTCTTTGTACTAGATTTATAGGTACCCAAATTATCATAAAAAAAACCCTAAAAAAACGATAAGCTGACGAGAATGCAAGCAAAGATTGTTACTATTTCACTGTGGATTATTTGTAATGTTTTGGTTAAAATTTAGTTGAAAATGATTTTTTATCATAAGTTTCTAACACAATTCACTTTATGCAATGCACGTCCGAGCAGACTGTAGCATAAATGTGAACATGGTGAATAATTTTAGCTCCCTCTCTAGAGGAGCATATTCTGTACATGTTACAAATTATTTTATCTCAAAACTTCCCAGAACTGTAGACGAACGAACACGAACAAAATACTGAAAAATCCAGGGTATTATTTTTGATCAACGAACAAAGGAGCTGTGAAGCAACATCCATTACGACTGCTATTATGGAACTATGCACCTACCAATTGAAAGACCTATTCATTAGTGTTGTGCTTAATGAATCTTTTGGCGAGATTCATTCATATGAATCTTTTACCTAAGATTCATTCAGATGGATTCATGAATCTTTGCGGATTCGAATATTCAAAGCTTAATGAATTTTTCGAAACCTTAATGAATCTTCATGAATCTTTCATGGTTCTGTCATGAATCTCCCCGATTCTGTCATAGGCGTGGACAATGAGACCAAAAAAAAAAAAAAAGGTGGTCCCTCAACCGACTTTTGGTTGGTGACTTTACATCATTTGGTGTGTCTTTGGGATTCATGAATCTCGCGGCGAAAGATTCATGAATCCCTTATAAGGCAGAGATTCATTCAGATTCATGAATCTGAATCCGATTTACACAACTCTACTATTCATGCATGTTATCAAAATTTGCTGGGGATTATATACAATTACAGTGTGCCAATCGGTAAGTGGGACGGTCGAAAAAAGAACACTTGTCTGGTTTTGCGATCAATTTTAGGGTACTTAGAATTGATAACAATGAATTTCGCTTATCACATCTTCTTTGTCTATCTTTCTACGAAGCATATGCATGAAGAGAGAGTAAAAATCGGTCATCAAGCGGCGCAATGATCGAAAAAGTGCAAAAAGTATAAATTTTGGTAAAATCCCAAATGAAGCCCTCCCAGCCAAAATCGCTGTCGTGGCTGCACCATTTGTGAGCGGATGTACCTTAAAGGTATGCAATTGGTGAAACAAATGCCGTTGTGAACCGTTTGAATTGAATTCTTGTTAAATTAAAGATGATGATTATACTGGAAAGGATGTACAACATAAACTCCCTCATGCATTACTTGCATGAGTTTATGAAAATTCGGCTACGCAATCAACCTAGGGGTGCGGTATGATGGCCCATGGGCCCCCCTTATTTCACAAATTTATAACAAACTCCCTTTTTCGGTAGACCTAGCGCAGTCCGCTCGCTGCGCTCGCTGCGGGCGCGCCGCCGTTTCAAACTCATTTCTTCAGTAACTCATTGGTTTATGATGTCCATCTTGCTCAGTTTAACCGATTAGTTCAAATCATTACAGCTTCTAACGGAAAATCAACGGTTCAAATATTCAAACTGAATTGATGTGCCACCTATTGCATAACTTTCAGGCGTAAACGTGGAAAAAATGATGACGATGCGGCGCCGGGGGGGCTTCATTTGGGATTTTACCTAAATTTTGTCAGCCAAACGTAAATTAAAAACGTAAAAAACGTCAGAGTGGTTAAAGAAATGGTAGAGGTAGGTGAAACGGGTGGAAATTAAGGGGAGGTGAGCGCAATTTCCCGCGGGGAGGTCCGACGTCTGAGCGAGCGCTGCTGCTGCGAGTTCTACTGCCTGCCCCACAGGCGTGGCGCCGGAAGGCACTGCGTGCAATCAACTTCCAGGGGCATTGTCGTGGGTAAACGGAGTCTTGCGGGCCGAAACATGTAGGGATTCAACGGTAACCGCAGGAGCCAATATCCAGGGAGCGCTAGGATTAGCTAGTGGGTAGTGACGTTGACGCACATCCTGGAGACGCTGATAGATCCACCTCCCGCCCCCAACCCGCGCTATGATGAGTAAGAATGGGTCGGAGGAAGAATCTCCGAAGAGAATCCAACGAGCGACCGTCAACCAGGTGCGAACCACGTCACAGCAGGTGCTAAGGACAGCAAGGAGGCCACCACCGTCGGGTCGTCGGTGGGACACAACGCTGTTCTCCGCGGAGCTGTATGTCACAGCTCTGCGAGTGCTTCGGTTCGAGGAGGTGGCGCTGGACCCGGCTTCATTGGTCTCGACGATGCGGCGCGCGTGTGACGAGACCATGCCACGGCTGACCGGTGCTATAAACAGGACGCATGTGTACTGGTGGACCGACGAGATCGTGGGGTTGCGAGCGGCGTGTAAGCGCGCCCAAGCGGTGCTTCGTCGGACCCGGGATCGGACACTACGATCTCTGCGCGCCGACACATTGCCGAAGAGCTGGCACCCACACAACACATATGCATGTAAATCGAATATCAACTTGAAATAATCGTACTTCTATGCAATATGATTGAATCGTAAATGATGCTAAAATAATGCCTATACGGACAAAAGTGGAGGCGCTAACCGTACATTGTTCAAAATGTATATGTTTAGTCATATATTTTCTAAGTCGGCATCATATACGACTTACGATATACATCAGCCGTACATTGCTCGTATATCTATACGTATGCATAAAGAAAATCGTATTACATTGTTAATCGGCATCATATGCAACAAAGAATATACATTGCTCGTACATTGTCTATGCATAATGCGATTCCGATTTGAAATATACTAATATCAGATTCAATTTATTCAACTTAATACGACTTCGTGTTGTGTGGGCAGGCTCCATCGAGGATAATCCGTGGGGGAACACTTACAAAATCGTCCAAACGTGGGTGAAGGGAGACCGGTTGCCACAGGAGCGTGACCCCGAGCTCTGGGGAGGCATCGTGGACTAGCTCTTCCCCCCCCCCCCCCCTCCACCCCCCCATGGAATGGCTCGAACCAGAGGAGGCCAACGAAGAAACGGTTCACCCCATCACCAATGAGGAGCTGTTTGCTACCGCGTCACGGCTGAACCCACGGAATGCTCCGGGTCTGGATGGAATTCCGAATGGGGCAGTGGCAGCTGCCATTCGTTACATGCGCGTAGCTCCACGCGCTCGATGATCGCGGCCGTTGCGCGTGGAGGCATCATGTGTTGGCCGATCGCAGCCCTTCGTTCTGGTCCGCCGTTGCGCGTGGAGGCGCAAATATGAGACTTTCTGGTCGATCGCGATCTTCGCTTGCGCGTGGCGTGTTGCGTCGGCAACAACGGGAGATTGACGAAGGGTATCGGCCCAGCGGGATTAGCAACATATTATGTAAGGATCCGTTACGTTGGAATAAAGGGAGTTTGGCTCCCAGTTCGGCTCAGTTTGGCTTGCAGTCTGGCTTTGAGTTTGGCCGGCAGTTTTGACCTGAATGTGCCAGGAACATCAAGAACAGATCGTTGTTGAGTTTAATTTGAAAGTCCGTTGTCCGCCGTTTGGAAGTTCTCTTCGTTCGTAACAGTTAACTTTAAGTTAATCGGTAGGAAGCCATTCAGCCTGGCCACTCGGTTTCTCTTCATCGCTTGACTTAAAATCATAATCCAGTACCGTATTGTCGATTTAGAGCTGTGCTGGTCGTGAATTGTAGCGTGAGCTTTTGAAATATTGAAAAATAGACTATTTCAGAGTATTCCTCGGAGTCGTAACAGTTTTTTTCTAATGAACAGCTAAGAATTAGAAATGGCCAAATTTTTCATGCTATTTGCAATGCGCTTCAACGAAAATTGAATACATCACATATGTTAATCTATAGTATCGAAACAACGATTGGTAGAGTGCACGTACAAATTTAGCTGCCTAAAATATCGATGTTAATCATTGGATCATTGCGTTCTTATAAATTATTTTATTGTGTTTAAAATGACGACTAAGCCGTGAATTGTTTAGGGGAATTTCAAAATTCTTTGGATTTTCCTGATATGCTGCGACTTAAAGATGTTATAGATATGTGTCGACATCGTCATGCACCGAATCTATGGGGCAGCCCTTCAGTTATAATGCTTTGTTTTTTCAATATTAGCGTATAATTAATATGGAACGAGCTGATGTTCGTTGGGTTAGCTTATCGGTTCTATACATTGGGTTCGACAAACGAAAAACATACCCGTGCACGCAGTCATAGAGTTCACGGAAAACATTCGATTATTCATGGTTTGAAATAACATATGCAATCTTTACGCAAGTATGCAATTGGTACAAGAAAGTAGCAAAAAAGAAGGAAGCTGCTACACAAAAGGGGCAATTTTTTTAAGCATGCGCTAATCGGCAGTGAAGCGTTTTCAAATTTGTCTGGCCTTTTCTGATAATCATGGATTAAAATATATAAAAAAAGCTAAAAAGATCCAGAAAAGGCGGATTTGCATAGGGCAGCGGGTACGTTGGTTTGCAGAGCTATCAGTTATGGAACCACTTTCAGTGAATGCAACAAAATACCGCATTAGTATCAGCACTTTACAACGAACTGTGGCGTGCAACTGTTGTCGATGGATTTAGCTGTGCGAAGCATTGATGCAAGCATTCAAAGTGAAATTGGTGAAAAGCGTACCAAAAAACGTATGAGACATGTACAGAAATTTAAATTAATTAGTCTCATTAAGACGAATTTTATCTTCCTTCATGGTAAACATTCTATTCCTAAGTATGAGAAGAAACGATCAGAGGTTTGGGAAATAATTGCCTCCCAGTTGAACAAATTAGGACCTCCGGTGCAGACAGCAGATACTTGGCAAAAAGTAAGTTTAGACGGTTAAATATTTAAAAGTTTATCTTATTTTTTGTGATCTCTTTTGTTTGTTTCAGCGTTGGAACGATATGCGCTTCGCTACTAAAAAAAAGGCGGCAAAAATTCAAAACTACATTAATGAGCATGGAGAGGAGTGCCCGCACAAGATGAGTTTGGTTGAACAGCTCATCTGGGACACATTTCGTGCGAATTCGAAGAACATTACGAAACTGTTGGATCGTCATATGCAGAAAATTAACAATTTTTCGCTTGTGAATGACTTTGGTCATCAACAAACTTATGCAGAATCAACGTCGTTCCTTTCAAATACCGCAGCAATGTCACTCCCTTCTTCTGTTGATTTTCATTGGCAAGGTGGTTTGACGTTTAATACTCTAAATACGAATTCGCAAAATGTTTTTGCGTCTAATTCAAGTTCAACTTCAGACCGTAAAGAGTGTATATATTGCAATGTTTACAAGGAGTTTGGTACAATAATGTATCCAAAAAGTGAGGTAAGTAGTTTATGGCTATTCTTTACATATTACTAAACAATATATGTTTCTTTCTAATTATAACTGTTTTTTACCATTACAGCTAACTTTCTCATTTGATATGATAGCTGATAATAGCCTAGTGCAAGAAATACAAAACCATTCGGACTTGGCATTGAAACAAAACGAAGAAATATTTCAACGGTTGCATAAAATGTATGATGTTATCTGTAATGATCGTAATTCGTATTGAAAATGTAGGTGCATACAGAATAAATTTATTTCATTCCTTGAAAATACGTTGTACGCTGGTGGGAATGATTTGTTACAATCCTCAAATTAAAGATAAAATATTAATGCGTACATGTCAACAAGGAATAGTTGAACATTTAAATTCGTGTGCACTTTATTTTAATGTATCTTTTGAGCACGTTCATAATCGCCTGGCATGTTTCTGGAACTATTTCACAACAGAAGGGTTGGGATATAGCCGTTTCAAAATGTAAATTTGATATGAGCTACCGCTGATCAAAAATCGTCGTGTTGCACTTACAGAGTCTGCAGCCATACAATGGCAGGACCCAACCGGTACAGGGATTCATGAACGTGCTACCCATCGATGGGCCATTACATTACATCGATGGCCCTTTTAAGGCCATTACAGGGCCCGTTTATAGGATCCGTTTACAGGGCCAGGTTACAGTGCCTGTTTACAGGGCCCGGCAACACGGCCAATTTACAGGGCCCGGTAAGTGGACCCGTTTACAGGTCCCGGTTACAGGACCCGTTGAGTGGTCCCGGTTACAGGGCCCGGTAACACGGCCAATTTACAGGTCCCGGTAAGTGGTCCCATTGACAGATCCCGGATACAGGGCCCTGTAACACGACCAATTTACATGGCCCAGTTACAGGACCCGTTTACATGGCCCGGTAATACAGCCCGTTTTTAGGGCCCGGTAAGCAGGTCCGTTGACAGGTCCCGGTTACAGGACTCGTTTACAGGGCCTAACCTTATTGATTTAGTTTTATACTTAATTTTATTCTGCGTTGGTTATTTCCATCACGTTGCAGCACCACTTTTCCCAAGAGTAAATGCAATTTTCGAAAAAATTGTCCCTTAAATCTCGAAATCGTTTCATTTCCTTCGTACTGCAAACTTTGAATGAAACTATGTAGCACGTTCACGTGTTGATTTGTTTTATTTCGCCAAAGTAACCATAGACTGCCAAAAACTCGTTCAGCGCAAGAAAGATTTTCCCTACCATCCTGCATCTATAGTATCCTTAGCAAAAGTATAGCGCCTGGGGAAACCGTAAAGTGCGTGGGAAAACCGGAGCGTCGAAATTGTGCATCTCACTTTCACGCTCGCTTCGCTCGTTCACCTTCGCTATTGCTATCTAAGCTCAAGGTAGAAATTGTCGAAATTGTCTACATCTCGCTTACGTGCTCGCTTCACTCAATCGTACTGTCTAATGGAACCACTCAGTTACTGGAGTTTGTATACCGGACTAGGTAAAACGGCCCGGTTACACGGCCCAGTTACAGGACCCATTTTACAGTACCCGGTTACAGTGCCCGTTTATAGGGCCAGGTTACAGGGCCCGATAGCACGGCCAATTTACATGGCCCGGTAATACGGCCCGTTTTTAAGGCCCGGTAAGTAGGCCTGTTGACAGCTCCCGGTTACAGGACCCGTTTATAGGGCCTAATCTTATGGATTTAGTTTTATACTTAATTTTATTCTGCGTTGGTTATTTCCATCACGTTGCAGCACCACTTTTCCCAAGAGTAAATGCAATTTTCGAAAAAATTGTCCCTTAAATCTCGAAAACGTTTCATTTCCTTCGTACTGCAAACTTTTAATGAAACTGCGTAGCACGTTCATGCTTTACTTTATTTTATTTCGGCGAAGTAACCATCGATTACCAAAAAACTCGTTCAGCGCAAGAAAAATTTCCCCTTCCATCGTGCATCCTAGCATCCTTAGCATCAGCATAGCGCCTGGGGAAACCGTAAAGTGTGTGGGAAAACCGGAGCGTAGAAATTGTGCATCTCACTTTCACGCTCGCTTCGCTCGTTCACCTTCGCTATTGCTATCTAAGCTCAAGGTAGAAATTGTCGAAATTGTCTACATCTCGCTTACGTGCTCGCTTCACTCAATCGTACTGTCTAATGGAACCACTCAGTTACTGGAGTTTGTATAGCGGATTAGACTAACTAGTTTAATTTTCTGAACATGTCTGGTACGGTTTTTAGTACGTCTTTCACCAATGTCACTTTGAACACCAGCATTAACGCTTCGCACAGTTGAATCCATCAACAACATTTGCACGCCACAGTTGGTTCTAAAGTGCTGATACTAATTCTGTATTTTATTGCATGCACCAAAAGTGGCTCCATGATTGACAGCTCTGCAAATCGACGTGTCACTGGTCGTGCTCAAACCGGCCTTTTCTGGAACTTCAAAGACACTTTTTATAATCATAATCCATACACAATCAGCTCCAGACAAAATTTAATACGCTTTACGTCACATTAACACATGCTTTAACATGTTTTCGCCTTTGAGATGTTTTTTTTAATTGTATGAGGGTCAACGATTGCTTTTGCTGTTTTGAACCTTGAATAATCTGAAACCTTGAATATTTTCCGTGACTTCTATGAGCGCATGCTCGGGTGTGGTTTTTTATTTTTCAACACCAATGTATAACCGGTTTTACGGTATTTATATTCAATATTTCTACAAAGAAGTCCCAGGTACTTTGCAAAAGTTCATGTAGGTCTATTTATTCTGTGATATGGGAGAAAATTGAAGCTGAAACACTTTTGTATATCTATTTTTATGAGACGATCCACCGTTTGAATTATATAATTATTGTTATTTTTTTTATTGTTAATATAATTATATAATTATAATATAATTATATTAACAATAAAAAAAATAACAATCCACCAATACCTTTGACGCGCCCAGTTTGAGCACCAAAGTCACCTTACTTTTTGGACGCATCGCCTCCTTGAATACTGATGTTTTGAAATAAAAATATCATCAGTTGAAGTATTTTTATCAGCAAATTACGAAACATCTTTTAGATGAAACAATATTTACAAAAAATATATACTGGGTTGACAGAATCCACAAGCCAAAGTAAAAGTGTATGACGACTGTTGGGCAAAAGCTGGTTCGCGATGCAGCGGTAAATGCTGTGGAGTGTGACCGGCAAAATGGGCCGGTGGCTTCGCGCAACTGGGATTGGAGAGCCACCAGCATCATATATTGGAACTTTTGTTGGAAAAACAAAACATTTTTCCGAAATGCATTTTATTTATTTTTACTGTCGGCAGATAACCACAACAGCTTTTTTTACCTAACAAAGCCGTCCCGTTGAAAACATTTTCTATTTCGTCTTCTTGAATATTGATGTTTTGAATTAAAAATATGTAAAATAAAGTTCCTGTACACTACGGTTCAAATACTCGTAGGTTGAATTTAACGAATTTATTTATCACCAATTGCATACGTTTAGGTATATCGCCGCACAAGAGGTGTAGCCACGACCGAACAAACGAAGACCGGGGCCTCATTTACTCTTTTACCAACTGAGATAATACACAACCGAGCCACAGGTGTTGGATCGAGTCTGGCACCTTCCGGTATTATGAACGGCTGACCATCGATCTATAATATATCGTCTTTCGGTCTCCGAAATTCTCTTCAAAGAGAGGCCTTGTCCCACTAGGGGATGTCGTGCCACATAAAAAAGCGGAGCATGTGGACCGGGTTTAACTAGTATAAATCATGGATGGTTAACTAAAATAATACAAAAGGGTGGATTGTTGATGTAGAATTTGAATGGTTTTTCAAATGTGATAATGTGACCATTTCCTGTCTAATCCTAAGAAATGTCTGTATTTATAATTACGTTCACAAAAAATGGGCAATTGTATATAAATGTTGATATGCATGGCAAAAACAAACCAGTTGCCAATCTGTAGAAAACAACGGATTGCTGATGCGTGATTTTTGTTCCTTTTGTATTTTTGCAACTTCCTCGTATATTGATTTAAGTATAAGTAGACCATGAAAACCTAGTCAGTCTTTTGTTAACGTTCAAAGCATCTGATTCAGGAACAGCTACTACTAAATGGTTATTTCAAATTCTAATTCTAACATGAACAGCTCGGTGCAAATAGTAGATTCCACTGAACCAAGTGTAGATACTAAAAAGTTTACCAAAAGCAATCGGAAAAGTTTTAAGATTCGAATAAAAAACATTCAAAAATGTGAGTTAGGTCGTCTCGTGAAAACTAACTTTTTGTTCATTAAGGGCAAAAGTTCTGTGCCTAAGTACAACAGGAGGCGATCAGATGTGTGGGAAATAATAGCTTCTTCGATATACCGTCTGGGCCCTCCAATGCAGTCAGCAGCTTTATGGCAGAAAGTAGGTAATTTAATGATTTTTCGATATGTTCGTTAATAAATTAATACGTTTCTTTACGTTTTCTGATAGCAGCCCGGTTGACAAAAATTCAAATTTTTTGCAGCTGTCATGTAGTACCAGCAAGTTTTTCCATGGCAGATTGCTGGGACTCTTGCTGGAACTACATAGTACCAGCAACAATGTCAATTTCTGTCAACCGGGAGTGGAACTATATGCGTTCAGCTGTTAAAACAAAGGCGGCAATAATGCAGAACTACACAGCCAAGGATGACAAAGCATGTTCATTCAAAATGACCTATTTGGAACGGCTCATCTGGGACACGTTTTGTATATCTTCTAAAAATAATAATGTAAATTTGATAAATAAATAGCAAAATAACGATTTGATGAAAAAGTTAGTTGCTCACACTGATCAAACAAATCAGCGAGTTTTTCGTATTTTAATCGATTTTACGATAGTAAGCAAAATACAAAAGAACATGTAATTAATTGAAATGTTGCGTGGGCAGGATCGATATCTTCCCCGTTTAAAATGCAACCACATACAAGTACCTTGACGGTAGAAAACAAAATTCGTAGACCAAAGAATTTGTATATAGCCCAGCAAAAGTCATCTACGACTCATAATTCGTTAAATGCTGTTTCATTTTCAAATCTTACTCATACTACCAGTGATAGTAAAGAATTCGATGGGATCCGTCAACACACTCTATATCCATACGTAGGCAATCCAATAAGCCAAGAAAGTAAAGTATGAAGTATGATAACAACCTGGTTGACAAAAATTCAAATTTATTGCAGCTGTCATGTAGTTACAGCAAGTTTTTCCATGGCAGATTGCTGGGACTCTTGCTGGAACTACATAGTACCAGCAACAATTTAAATTTCTGTCAACCGGGTATCATTATAAGTGTTTTGACTTCTCCAGCAAATTTCATGTAAAAATATTCATCCGGATTTTTTTGTGGGCTACACGTATGGCCCTCTATTTTCGTCCCTGGCCACATTTGGGGAGCATTGTTTTTGCTTAAAACTTTGTATGCGTAAGTAATTTTTAGCTGCGGATTCGTTGAAATAGCTTTTGGTGTTGCAGTAATCTAAAAAAAATATGTTTACGAGGGGTATAGTGAATTCCAAAATGGCCACCATGGCCACAATGGCCAAAATGGCATCATGGGACACCATCATCCTCAACGACTCCTCATTCGACGAAGCTCACGTTCAAAATTTTAAAGAATCAATGTTTGCATTATTACTGTACTGTTATTGCATTATTACTGTAGACGAGACTTGTAATTATGCTTCAGACTGTAAAACAATCAATCAATCGAATAAATACCGTCCCAGGAATTAGTCCGGACCAAAAAACTGGACAAAAGAAGATCATACGCGAAGTAACTCACAAAATAAATCGTATCACCTATCCGGATGAATATTTTTACATGAAACTTGCTGTAAAAATCAAAAACACAGTATAGGGGTGGATGGGGTAATACGCACCCCTTAAGGAAAACTATAAAATTTTCTAACAACTTGGCTCTTGATTGTTGATTTTATCACTGGATAGGATTCATAAGGCCGCTAATAGACGGCGCGCGTCCGACGCGTCCGCGTCCCGAATGTTAACGAACATCAGTCAAAATGGGGTCTAATTGACGTTTAACGAATTGTCATTTACCCGCGTGGGACGCGCATCGTCTAGGTGACCACCCGCCATTTTGAACGCGCGTCGTCAACTTAACCGTTGCCCGTTCAACCGTCTACCCGGGTAGTTTTTGGAATTTTGTTTTCAAATAACTATTTCTATCGTACTGCTAAAGAATAAATTTTTTTCCAAGGAATTTAAATAATTTTAATTTGCGTTTTTTGGGTGGCGCACCTCAAACGTCCATCTGTTGCCGAGTAGTTCATACATTTTGTATGGGAGATTCCGTTTTCCTGTACTTCAGACCAAATAACTTTTTATTTAGACGTCGGATCGGTTTGAAATTTTCAGTGACGATACTTGAGGGTGTTTTCCAAATCATTGTTTAACAATTTACAATTTTAAAAATTCATTAAGTATATTAATTTGAGGTTCCAACAAATTTCACCTTGTAGCGTAACGAACATTGCGCTCAGTTCAAACGCCACCACGCTCAGTTCAAACGCAAACCTTTTGCATCTACAACCATTTATCTGAGTAGTTCATGCTTTTTACATAGAAGTTTGACTTTTATGTATTTTAATACTGATATCTTTGCACTTAGATTCTCAACTACTCGAAATGGTTTGAAAAGTTGCAAAAAATATTGTACAAATTGATAAACTTTCAGTCGCTTCATGCTTCATCTGGAAACACTTTTTTCCGTTATTTTATTCTTTTTTCGTCGGGAATGTTGTTCCTAATAGTTTTTGTATGTGTCTGTTCTGTTTTTATCTATTCTAAGGATCGAGTTTTTCCATAACTCTCACTTTTACTTAGCTTTTTTGTACCTCGAATCACATACATAGTCGAATAGAAGCGTATTAATAAACGTGTTTTTGGCGCACATTTTCTGAACAAAATGATGTGTAGCATATTTGTATTTAATATAATATTGAGATTTTAAGACCTTAACGAAAGGCATAATTGCTTGAATTAACACGTTGACTGCCAAGCGTTTTTAGCACACTTTTTTAGTACCATCTTTTTTAATAAAATGTGTTTACAACATTCAATAAACCGACAGTTTTTGATGGCTAAACAAAAACTTAGCTTCACAAAGAATTGATATTAAATATTTCTATAATTTTTAAGTTACATTTTCATTTATTTGTGAGACAAAAACTTTTTAGAACTAATGACAGCTGGCTATCAAAAATGATAGCCATGGCAGTCAACGTGTTAAAGGATTCGTGTTTCCGAATGAAACTATTCTATTTGAACATTCTACAACATTGAATTTCTACATCATTTTTGAAAAAAAAAATTGAATGTATTTCTGTAAATTTCAAGTAGTTAAGATTCAATGATCAAAGATACGCATACTGAAATACAGAAAATGAAAACTCCTATCTAAAATGTTGGAGCTACACAGGTTTGGGTTACAGCTGTGAAGGGTGAAATTTTTGGGAACCTCAAATTAATATGCTCAATGAATTTATAAAATTATAAAAATTATACAATATTTTAGAAAACACCCTCAAGTATCTTCACTGAAAATTTCAAATCGATCCGACTTCTAGATAAAAAGTTATTTGGTCTGAAGTACAGGAAAACGGAATCTCCCATACAAAATGTATGGACTACCCGGGTAGTCCGGTTGAACGTCTACGTAGGTAACTTTGGTGGAACGGATGATGGTTAAAGAAACTTTATTTTAGGTATTTAAGAAGAAAAACTCATTCTTACTTAGCGTTGCAGGTGTAATGTGTGTTTTCATACAACATCCACTCAACGAATTAACTATAACGGAACATTTATATTGAAACGTCAATGGACGCGCTAGCGCGTGGAACGCAGAATTGCTTGCTCGAAGCAACTCTGCGTCCAGGCAGGCGCGTCCGCTAGCGCGTGCCGAAAGTGTCCTAAAAGATGTCAGTTTGACAGAGTGTAGATCACATTCGGGACACGGGCGCGTGGGACGCGCGCCGTCTATTTTCGGCCTAAAGGTTCAAACTAGTTACCAATTCAGGAATGTTTGCTTTTTTTGCTAAGAAAAATGTATTTTTTTCAGTTTTGAAAAAGTTAAATTTTTGATCGATCTGTACCTGGTTGAGGCAAAACGCACCTTTGCTAGGGGTAATACGCACCACAACAAAGGGGCAATACGCACCACAACAAAGGGGCAATACGCACCATAACAAAGAGGCAATACGCACCATAACAAAGAGGCAATACGCACCACAACAAAGAGGCAACATCCACTGTCAAATAAAGATAGTTTGTTTACAAACTGGTACATTTTACCCCGACATACTGGGTGCATATTGCCCCCATTCATATTTCCCCACATTTTGAACTAAAATATGAGTAAATTTGCATACTTTCCGAAATTTTCATGAATAGTCTCAAGCACTGAACAAAGAGGCAACATCCACTGTCAAATAAAGATAGTTTGTTTACAAACTAGTGCATTTTACCCCGACATACTGGGTGCATATTGCCCCCATTCATATTTCCCCACATTTTCAACTAAAATATGAGTAAATTTGCATAATTTCCGAAATTTTCATGAATAGTCTCAAGCACTGATTCTCAATTCACTAAATTTCGTATTCCTCGTGGGTAAATATCGGTTTTTGCACTTAATATTCCTTAGCGGAATGGTAAGTCACATCGCTATACAAACTCCAGTAACTGAGTGGTTCCATTAGACAGTACGATTGAGCGAAACGAGCACGTAAGCGAGATGCACTGATGTAACGCTTTTCTTACGCTTAGATAGCAATATAGCTATGAACGAGCGAAGCGAGCGCGAAAACGAGATGCACTGAAAAATACCGGTTTTCCCACGCGTTCTGCTTTTGCTAAGGATACTAAGGATGAAGGGGAAATTTTTGTTGCGCTCTGATCGGATGAACAATTTGATGAGCGAGTTTTTGGTAGTCGATGATTACTTTGTTTATCGCTGGTTGCTTTGGCGGAAAATAAAACAAAAGCGGAAAGCGGAAATCTGCAGACACAGTTTCATTCAATGTTTGTAATAGGAGGGAAATGAAACGTTTTCGTGATTTTGGGGACAATTTCGAATCGAACGTTGCATTTACTCTTGGAAAAAAGATGGTGCTACAACGGGATGAACATAACCAACACAGAATAAAATTATAAAATTAACTGTAAAACTTCATTTACGAGGTTAGACCCTGCAAGCGGACCGTGTTACCGGCCCCGTAACCGGGATCTGTCAACGGGCCCTATAAACTGGGTCGTATAAACGGACACTGTAACCGGGCCCTATAAACGGGCCGTGTTACAGGGCCCTGTAAACGGGTTCATTAACCGGGCACTGTAAATTGGCCGTATTACCGGGTCCTGTAAACTGGCCCTTTAAACGGGCACTGTAAACGGGCCATGTCAACGGGCACTGTAACCGGGCTCTGTAAACGGGCCGTGTTACTGAGCTCTGTAAACGGGCCCTGTAAACTGGCCCACTTACCGGGTCCTGTAAAATGGGTCCTGTAACTGGGCCGTGTAACCGGGCCGTTTTACCTAGTCCCGTATACAAACTCCAGTAACTTAGTGGTTCCATTAGACAGTACGATTGAGTGAAGCGAACACGTAAGCGAGATGCACTGATGTAACGTTTTTCTTACGCTTAGATAGCAATATAGCAACGAACGAGCGAAGCGAGCGCGAAAGTGAGATGCACTGTAGCATACCGGTTTTCCCACGCGTTCTACTTTTGCTAAGGATACTAAGGATGAAGGGGAAATTTTTGTTGCGCTCTGATCGGGTTAACGATTTGATGAGCGAATTTTTTGGGAGTAGATGGTTACTTTGATTATCGATGGCTACATTGCCGGAAAATTAAAAAAAGCAAAGCGGAAATCTGCAGGCACAGTTTCATTCAAAGTTTGTAATAGGAGGGAAATGAAACGTTTTCGTGATTATGGAAAATTTTTTTTCGAACATTGCATTTACTCTTGGGAAAGGTGGTGCTCCAACGTGATGAAAATAACCAACGCAGAATAAAATTAGCAATAAAACTACATCCATAAGGTTAGGCCTTGTAGCCTGGGCCTGTAAACGGGCCCTGTTACCGGGCCCTGTAAACGGACACTGTAACCGGGCTCTGTAAACGAGTCCTGAAACTAAGTCCTGTAAACTGTCCCTGAAAACGGGCCGTGTTACCAGGCTCTGCAAACGGGTCCTGTAAACGGGTCCTGTTACCGGTCCCTGTTACCTGGCCCTATAACCGGGTCCTGTAACTGGGTTCTATAACTGGGAAGTGTAACCGGGCCGTTTTACCTAGTTATAACAAAAACTGTCTGAGCTGAGAACCTCTTTGTTTTGCGTTTATTTCGCGTTTCTGTTGATGTAGAGCTATCAAACTCACAGGGTGACCATATTTCAGGTTGATCTTGCAGGGTGACTACTTTTTACGCGTTGAAAACTCGTTTTTCAATGGAAATGGGAAAGGGTGCGTATTGCCTCAGGGGTGCGTATTACCCCAGCCACCCCTACAGTATACTGGGTTAACTGGGTAAAAAAGCTAATGACCCGGTTGACAGAAATTGACATTGTTGCTGGTACTATGCAAGGTGTATAAATTAGAAGGTGAAGTCGTCCAGTGTAAAATGACATTTCACGACTTGACATAACACTTCTGGGGTATTCATATGGGTTTTGAGGGGGGGTATCGGAAAAGGATTAGGTTTTTGACATAACTCTTCTCAAATATGGCACCCCTTCCAAAACGACATAAAGTCACCTTCTATATTTATACACCTTGGGTACTATGTAGTTCCAGCAAGAGTCCCAGCAATCCAAAGTGATTACTATCCAGGTGGGTTCATCCCGAACAAATCGCCTTGATTTTTTTAGAAAAATTAAGGAAAAATTTGACAATCGTTCCGGGTTTTGTTTATGCTTATAATTTGCCAGTTGTTGTTTCCAAAGTTCTTTCCGATAGCGTAAGAATGCGGTATTTATCCTGTTCAGCTGTTTTTTGCAAAAATAACTCATGGAATGGGAAAAAATGCGATATAATGAAGATATTGTCGTTTTAACTAACACGTTTCGTATAGCATTGTAGCAACAAAGTGTTAACATATGTGCCTTTGGACGACCTAACCGCATTACCCATCTCGTCCAACCTCATTTACTAGATGACTTTGCAATGCATCGTAGATGGAACTGTGTCCTCAGTAAAGTTGTGGCTAATGAGGGCAGAGTCTTCCGGTAACCGTATCAACTGGAACCAGCAGCTTGCTAACGCGTCGTTATCCTTTTGTAGGTAAACAAAACCAGGAACGATTGTCAAAAATTAATTTCAAAATGGCTGCCACGACCAGGCCTTTGAGCTCACCTCCCTTAGGACCCACCTTGCAGCAATCTGCCATGGAAAAACTTGCTGGTACTACATGACAGCTGCAAAAAATTTGAATTTTTGTCAACCGGGGATTTACCAGACAAGATCGATCTTCTTGACGAAGCAATGGACGAAGTTTGTTGTTGCGTTTTCATCTTTTTATTTCTCGATTTCTTGTGAATCCAATAACACTGAACACTAAGTTAACATCGATGATCCATCAAGAACAGCATACACACTATACAATAAACTATTTCGTATGAAATATACACACTTCACTGCCGAGCTTACCTGCTAGTTGAGGAAGTTTTTTGCTCAGCTTCTATCGGTCGGGTGCGTTGCTCCGGAACTTATCATTCTGCGTAAAAAGATGTCTCCAACTAGCTAGGATCGTAGGTTGAATAGTTGATAGTTGATTGAATACCAGATATACTACCCTGCAATAGGTGAAATGTAAAAATTATATGTAATTATCCCCGAAAAACTTTAGCGGACTTACCGTGTTGCTTGTTTACGTCGAACTGGCAAAATCGCTCTACGCATGTGATGAACACAGCGAAGGAGAAGTAATTCTAATTGAGAAATGCCTGCTCATGCTTGCAGCGACGGAGCACGCAGCGATGGATGCACGTAGTGACGGAGACAAACGCACATCGCGATGTTCCGCAATGGAAAATTTTGAGCTCGGTGCGCTCCTCGTGTACGGGAGTGAGCGCGATGCAGGGTGCGCGCGTTCGATCACCCAAATAAGATCTCTCCATCGAAAAATTCGAGAGTGGGATCGAAAAATTTGGCTAAGTCCGCGAGCGACGGGTCTTCGCCACGTTCGCGGCATCTGCGGACGGCAATCATCGAGAATGGCATCGCAAAAATCGGCTAAGTCCGAGAGAGCTGGTTTTTTTTGTATGGAGTTTTCTCTGGCATGCTCAATTTTCAAATGGAACCCAATCCCAGGCTGGTTGGGATCATATTCTTGGTTTTGAATTGGCAAGGGTCTGTTACTATTCGAGGAGCTGTAATTTACGAAGAATGTTATTACTGCGTCTGGGTATGGGATTTGTTTTTTTTTTTAATTTTCAAATATTTAGACAGATATTGTTGAAATTTATGGATCGGATGATTGTAATGCTCTCATAAAAATGTCTTTAATATTGAATTCTTGTGACATTTTACGGGCATGTTCTCTTCTATCCCTTTTGTATATTTTATTTCTACCTTCTGCTGCTTCCTCTCCTAAGGATCCCAATGGACCTGGGGCATTTACAATTATTTCATCTACATGGGCAGGAACTTTATGGACAGTAGAAGGCATTTTGTACCAATTGTAATGATGTATGTAAAACATGTATGTGTCTTTGCAATATAGACTAATAGTTTTTGGATTTAAAGGCTGTGAACAGTTGATGGCTATTAAAATATTTCGAAACCTTTCTATAAGTTCTGTTTCTATTTGCAAAATGTCGCTCAATTTTTCTATGTTTGAATAAGGCTAACGTTTCCCGTCGTACTATTTCCACCCATTTGCCTTGGTTCATCTACTTTAACACCAAATTTTTGTACATCTTTTCCAATACAACTTTTTTCGATCAATGTGCATGTTTTTTTTATAATTTTTAGTAACCTTCCATTTTTTAAATTCAATTCTGTACGAAATTTGAAGCAAGCATTCGAAAAATCTCATCCAACAGTGCAGTGGAGATATTCCATTAGATAAATTCTCAGGATTTGGAATAAATCCATTTTCTAAGTGCTCTACACTGTTCATTTCTGTTGGTTTTGCACCATGTTTGCATGGACAGAGTGTCGGTTGAATATGCCAATTTTTTCTATCAATTAAACTCATATAAAGTGAATGGTTTACCGCCACATAACATGTTTCATTTAGCTGAATTGTATAAAGAACTAACCTGGTTATTTGGCTTTTGATTCCGTCTACTGTTTGTATAACTTTTTCTTTTGACTCTCTCGCAAATTCAATGCCCCACGACGACAATAATACGATGCTTAGTGAATCACACAAAGAAGATGAAAGGTGTCGCAAGATTTCTGCTTTTTGCATTTCAATTATTCTACACGCAGTGTGATTCACCAACTCTTGAAGATTAACTTCAACTTTTACAGGTAAGGGTACAAACAGAACAAAATGTTAGTGTAAGGTACATTATTAATAGGAATTTTGGGTATGGTAGCTGGAATATGGGTTTGTGAGCTGTAGAACAAGAAAAAGCGACCTAATGCATTCAAAGCAAACCAAACCAAATTTCATTCTTTGCCATTGACTTGGCTTGTCTTTCCCCTTTTACGTGATGTTCAACCACTACCCTGCTTCACATTTTTATGATACGATCATCGACCTATATTTCATTGAATGAGAATTTCAAATATTTCTTACCACACACGATGCGGTATATGGGATGATGGAGACGCCTAGTAGGTGGTAGACTATAAACTTCACATACAAAGTTCAAAAAAACAGGTAAAGTTCGCGCGTATATGCAAAAAAAAACAAGATTTATTGTTACAATACATTCTAGACTATAAGTGGGTATGCAACATATTACAATCTTTTACAATCCTTAGCGATGGCGTAAGGTTAAAAACAGAAAATTGAAAAATTTTCTAGGAGTTTTGCGAAACAATGCTTAATATTTTGTGACATTCAATTTCAATTTACTCAAACTGTCAACACTTTTAAAGCCTGATAATATACCTTTCTAAAACAGTGCTTGAAATTCGAATCCGGCCATTATTATAGGAGTTACAGACCTTCTAAGTTGATGGATTTTTTTCAATTTTTCGCGCAATATTTTCACAAATCTTGACTTTGACGGGCTGTTTCTCAGAACCTGGAAGAACAGAGGCTCTAGTTTTTGGGTCATTTCTTAGTTTCATCTTTTAGTTTAAGAAAACATATCTCATTTTTCTGAAATCCAAAAATGAATTTTTGATTTTTATCCCGGCTTCGCTCCATCGTGCATCGGCGTGAGAAATACCAGAATGGTACATTTCAACCATAGCTTTTCGATTATTATGAATATCAATTCATAGTCACATGTTTGTTTTTCCATTTAGGTGAAGTATTTCCATTTTTGATTTGAATATAAAATTCCTACAGTGACTTTGTTAACAATTTTTACAAGATCATAATTAATCCAGTGAAAACTATTTTTACGGAACGACTTTTATTGTAGCCAAAATAATGTGAAATATAACATAAATACAAAATAATCTCGAAATTCTTTCACTTTTGTATCAGCACTTTTGTTAGCAAAAACCATTATCTTAGGTACCCATTAGTTTCATTTGTTCCTTAATTCATCAAAGTTTCTTTTAAGTTGCTGAAAAAATTAAACGTTGATTTAAATTAAACATTCCCTTGATATTTGTGCAATTATTTGCCTCCTTCGTAGAATAGCCCTTTCTTTATTCACACTATTATATTAGAGCTTATCACGAGTTGTGGTTTCTGAGACGGTTCAATTTCGCAAGCTTGTAACTACAAAGACATTATAGCCGTAAAACTACCCGCCATACAGTTTAATTTTACTGTCAATTACATCCTAACGTGAACAGTTGAGCAATCAAACGGTTTTCTTAAAACTACACTGACAAATAGCAAAACATTCAAAAGCCAACACACGTTGGATGATAAGCTATCAATCGAGAAGCTACTGCTGCCCGTCGTATGCATTGTTAGTGACCTTTCGATTAAATACTGCACATAAAATTAACGCACATTTATCCTTATTCGATAGTAAGCATTATGGAATACGAAGGTAATATAAAACATATGTATGTATATATAGACAATCACGTCATCGAACACATGTCAGTTTCGGGAGACTCGTCGCGCCAAGCAGACCAACGCTAGGATGTGATAGATGAAGTACTGCCCGACTAACACCACAAAGTCCGTCCTCAGGTGGGAGCTGCTGAAGGAGTACTGGTCGAGCACTTGCTCGCCGTCGTGCAGGCACACGCTCGGTAAAATGTCGGAACACTCTGAAATTGCACATAGGCAAAACGACTCAGTTAGCACGTAATGGTTTGGCATCCGAAATCCGGAAATTTGCTATCAAAAGCATACGAACCGATGCTCTTCACGCCGTCCCATTGCGCGATGGAAATGGCCTCGCTGGCAAACATCATCCACGAGATGAACGGCATCCATCGAAGGTACGTTGGCATTGACCTGCATTGTCGTAAAACAAAACCATCCCATAAAAACCACATTAATCGACCAAAGCACCAATGACGCCGGCACGAAGATGCGTTCCACCCGCGAAACCTACCAAATTTTGATGAAGATCCCGGATGTGATCATAAGAATGTAATCGAACGGCACCAGATAGGACATCGCGGACGCTACCGAGGGGAAGAGGTTGGAGAAGAAGCACCCACACGCAATCGACACGTTCATCACCAGCACGGAGGCGCCCACCGTGACCACCAGGCCGAGTAGCGTCGGTCGCAAGTGTGCCACGAAGTACACGATAAGGATGAAGGCGCACGTTTCCAGCAGGATGAAGGGGGTCTGGGAGAGGGATAGGGGTTATCAAGAAAACATTCGTAAGATACCATCGAGCACTGGCTAGTTTCGTGTGGTTTCCATCACCTACCATCGACAGGATGTGTGACACGTAGAACTGGGTCGTCGAGTACAGGTTGGCTTTCTTTTCACGTTGAAATAGTGGAAAGCTTTCCGGGAAAAGCGAGAGGGCGGCGTACATCGGGAGGAACGTGTTTTCCGACACGATGAGAAAAATGATACCCTGCATCGCCTGGATGCCACGCTGCGTAAGCTCGATGGCATCGGAAAAGCAGAACCCAACGAGCAGCGCGATCGCCTGGAAGGAAACAAAATTCGAAGCAAATAAATAAAAAAAAAACAGTTAAAGCCTTGCTCGATTTGTCCAAAAAACCGGAAATTACATTTTTCACGCCTTAACAATCCCGAAGCGAATGAAGAATGCCAAGCAAAGAAGAACGTGGCATCCACTGGGAGAGGATGCCTAACGCTCCAGACCCACCGTACGCGATGGCTTTTTGTGCGCACGATGATTCAAAACTCATCGCACATTATCACTCCGTCGAAGTAAGAAGCCATACCAAAGGTCATGCTGTCAAATTAATGACAAACCAACGCAAAAAAAAAAAACAAATGTAAAAAACCGATGGCCATTATTCGTAGCTTCCTACCAGCAGCTGATGGAGGCGCGGAACCCAGGTCAGTCCCTCATGGGGATCCTTATCGAACAACAGAGCAATGAGTATTGAGGCATGCGCAATCAACCGTTGTTGGCCGGATCGACTTTAGGTGCATCTGCTGTGAAGCATCGTAACCAGCCTCAAGCGAAACTCGATTAGTGCGGGATTAGTCCAATTAAGTCCTTACAATCCCGTCATTTGTCTGTCTCATTTTATTTTTCCGTCGTATTCCGGGTATTGGGGAATCAAGGCCATTAAGTGTTCTTCTTACTTCAATCATCGAAATCAAACCGATTTCGATTTGGCAAAGCAATCATATGCTATGTAATCATTAAATCACTTTTTCTAAAGGAGAAGTTCCTGAAAGGAATGCTATTGGTATTCGGTAGACAGATATTGCAGGACAAGAATCGGTAGGCATTAACATTTTCTCAGCCAAAGATCTTCGATTATCAACAATGGTTTTTGATCATTTTAACCGAACCAAACTTAACATTACATCCCACATTAGAAAATAAGGAAACATGTAAAAACCAAATTTTATGTTGAACAATATTGATTTGCATGGCGTTTGTCGACTGTAAATTTCTTGTTCTTCGTATATCCTGTAATTTAAGGATTCAGGAAATTCAAATTTTACGGTACACAACCAACACAAACAACTTAAATGGAAAGGCAATTCAGCATGTACAAACTTCGTTCAAATGACGGATCCATTAGCAGCTAGAGATGTTTTGAATGATTTTGTTAGTGTAGAATAATGGTCAGTTTAAAATTAAGTTAGTTTTCAAACTCGAACAACAACAAAATTAGCATTCAGTGGTTAGTGCCACGAACGAAATAGTTAAACATGAACGATCGATAAGTGATCGTTAAAACATCGTTCTCATTCATCAATGCATTGATCATTGCCATTCTTGGAAAATATCAGCCATTCAGATATGAAAAAAAATAATTTTTCTTCTCGACACATGCAGGTTAAAACAAAGTATTTTAAAGCAAAATATAGTTATAGTTTGAAGGAGGATGTAATCTGAGACGTGAAGGAGTACTAGAGAAATTAAGGAGAACATTTCATGTTAATAGAAAGTTTGTTCTTGATATAAGATTATACGTGCTAAGTGATACAGATAAGCTGTAAGATATTCCACTAGTAAGTGTTAAGCATATTAAACAGGTATCTAAACTTTTTTCAACACCACAAAGGAACTTGTTTTAAATTATAAATTTTGTGAATATTCTTAATTTACAAGCTCAATTCAATGTGTTTGAAAACCTCCGTATCCAAGTGAAATTGCAACTATGAAAACAAAATTGAAATAACATAAAGACATAAAGACAGGATGATCTATGCTAAATTATAACAAAAGCATCACACAATTGAAATAGTTTAAATTACATCCCATTACATGTATTGCAAAACTTTACACAAAACATGGTCCACACCATAAGAAATTTTTCGACCCCTAAGATGATTTTCATAAAAAACAAATCACAAACAACATTTTACTTAAATTAAATTTAATTTACTTTAAATCTATAAAATAAGAAACTACTAAAAACAAGCATCCCTTTTGAGGAATTATGGAAAGGAATTAAGAAACACTTACGATTCGTTGAATGATTTTGAAATACTGCAACCGTGGATTACGGTGCGACTGGAGCACGTTGCGGTACATCAGCCAGAACAATGTGTAAAACCAGCACCGACCGCCGGAGGATTTCGCGAGTCCTCTATGGAACCGGTCACATTCACCGTCTACGGCCGAACGGTACAGCTCTGCGCCGATCAGCGCTTCCTGACGCCGGGCAGCCTCGCTTGCGCTGTAGTTGTTGCAGATGGTCTTCGGGCATATGGCGCCAGTGGTAAACGGGTTGCCCTTTCCCGGTGGAATGGTGGAAGAGAGCACCTTGATGAGAAAGTCGGCCGTATTGTAACCGTCGGCACACTCGAGTCCCTGCCGGCGGAAGAACTGTACCGCCTCGTCAGGCGACCCGATGTACCCGGTTTGTCCACCGGTTAGTAGAATGACACTGTCGAAGACGTAGAACAGCTCCTCGGCCGGCTGGTGGATGCTGCACAGTACGGTCGTGCCACTCCGGGTCAGAGTGTGCATCATCTCCACCAGCTGGCGGGCGCCGTACGAGTCCAGACCCGTTGTGGGTTCGTCACAGAACAAAAACTTGGGCCGGGACAGAAGCTCCACCGCAAACGCGAGCCGTTTCTTCTCGCCCCCGGACAGTGTCTTGCCGAGTCCGCCGACCCCGGCGATCTTCGTGTTGGCGCATTTCTCCAGTCCCGTCTTGCGCAGGATGTCGGCGATCATGGCATGCTTCCTGCACGCTGATACACCTTTGCCCAGCTTCAGGTGTGCCATCAGCTCCAGGTGCTCCCGGACGGTGACCGATTCCGGCAGCAGCTCATCCTGGTAGATGTATCCGCTGATGTTGTACATGTACGGTCCGATTGGGCACCCGTTCACCCGAATGTCGCCTGTAACGGTCATTCTGTCTGAAAATGAAACAATCAGCGCTTAGTACTTAGCGTGGATCATGCTTTGCTCAACCGTACCACTCATCCGGTAGGCCAACGCGGACATTAGCGTCGTCTTGCCCGCTCCACTTGGGCCCATCAGTGCAACCAGCGTCCCAGGCTGCAGCGTCCCGCTAATGTCGTTCAACAACGGCTGCTGGTCATGGGTCCGTTTCACCCGCGGTACGACGGTCAAGTTCTGCCATATCAGCGACACCTGGTCGAGCGACGTCGCGCCAACATTGTTCCCGATGATGCCGTCGCCTGAAGGTCCTCCATTCCAGACGGACATTATCACAATCTGGGCTTGCTCAAGCAATCTACAAAAACACCCAAACAAGAGCAAAACAAGTTAATCAAAATTTGCAGACAACAAAAATGTAATTAACACTAAAAAAGCGTTGAGCATACGCATTTCGAAATAGCAGAAAGAAATGTGTAGAAAAAAAACTTAGATTATGATTACGATGTTTGTTCTCTAGCACATTTGAAAACACATGTCAAGCCCTAAAATCCCAGAAAAACATCTTTCAAATCATTCCGATTAGTAGGAACATACACTTTACACATATTTCATCATTACCCTGCACTTTTGTTTTGTCTTGCAATGATTTGGTCGTGCGTTGAACTCGTGCGACTGGGAATCTTTTTTCTTAACTACCACAGATTACCCCAAGATTGTATTTTCGTATGCAAAATAAATACATACAAACTACTCAAAAACTCAGTGCACTTCACTTAACTTGCCAAAATTACACACATCATTATGCTTCAGTAAACTCACCTACCCCGCAACTGAGCTGTTCCCCTTTTTTGTCGGGCGGTACGGTTTAACTAACACTCGAAGAGAAAATGCGTACTGTTGCGGTCCTGCACATGAGCCTCCGGTTTGGTCGGTGGCTCGACACTAACTAAGGTTCGGGAGGCAAGTTTCATCCAGTGCTGTGTGACTTATCAGCCCAAGCAGTCCAAAAGTTACTTTCTGGACACCGCCCGATCTAGTTAAGTCGTAACATGTAATCGACTAGAGTTGGTTTGGTGATGGGCCGGGCGCCGCACATTAAATTTGAGCATACCGATCATACAACGTTCAAATAAATTGAAACAGTATCGATTTGAAATTAATAATTACTTATAAATATCGCTTAAAGTACAAACAAAAAAACATATGGTGATATCCTGCTTTCGAAAGAAGTTTGGACAGTATTAAGAGGATAGCAGTGAATATATTAACAACTATACTACTATGTACAAAAATACATACGTCCACAAATCTTTTAATCTTTTAGTAAATTACGAACAATCCTCTCCATGAATGTCGTGAATAAAGCGAGGTATAAGATTTGTTAAATCTGTAAACCCGTTAAACATGCAAATATTTTTTGTCAATCGACGAGAACGAAAACTCTCTATTAAATCTATTCAACCTCAATTCCATTTCAGACGAAATAAATTTGACCGAAAGCAATAAGACATCAATTAAAGAGAGCAAAATAAAAAAAGTAACAACTCATAATCGCATGATTAAATCCAGATATATCAATTTTTTCTTTTGTGAAATTTATTAAGAACGTTAAAGATTTATAAAAACACAACCTACTCTCATTAATTCGCCTTAACCACTGCCGAGGCCATAAGTTAAACTCCTGATAGTCTTATCAACGTAACGGACCCCGACTAAAGCACGCCCTGGCGCGCGTCGTAACGTATGACACATGGCTCGCGTGTCAGACGTTATCGAAGAATGCTAAGAAAAAACGATCATTAACCTAATCAAGAGTTTGGCCAGTCGCGTGTCTTTCCTTTGCCGCCGAATTCAGAAGCGAACGGGGAGATCAATCAAGAAGCTGCTTTCGGGAACCAAAAACAAACAAAACTATGCAATTTTCATTACCATTCACCGCAATAATAAGGAAGCGATGATGGCGGCCTGGCCTTGCATGTGCTGAGTTTTGCTTGCCTCTTGAATTCCCCCAAAAAAAGGAAAGTTCTAAAAATGTTTTCATTTCTATTTTGTTTAAAACAACGTTTAGTGTATTTTAAAGGCAGAAATTAAGATTTCTCTTCCTTTTATTGATTCACTAAGTGTAGTAATTCATTAATTTTAGTCACTCGTGCTAGTGTACTTAAAATACGTGTTTATTCCTCTTTTGAAACAGTTTGAAATAGAAACAGTGAAACGGCGCTCAACAGCACTTATAGAGTATAAGTTTACTTACTTTTTATCCACAAAGCTCCATTCTTATGAATATCATTTTCTTTCTCTTTTGTACAGTAAAACGGATGACTTCCTAATTTATTCAGTTATTCGAAGTCATTTTGCACAATGAATTGCTAAATTTGCACAACAAACTGTTTTTAGATTTTAACTCCGTATTTTTCATGGAAAAGTAACACTTAAGATAAACTTGTTAGTAATCATATATAAAATCTATACCTCATAGCAAACTTTTTAGCACATTTCCATAACATTTTCACCAAACGCTTCAAAAGGGACCACTTTCTTGAAGTAAGATTAGAGACAAACTACCACTTTTCTTGAATCAGTCTTGCCTTATGCATGGTTATCAACTGCGTGGCTAAAAACAAATCGATTAAAAAAATCATTTTTTACATTTTTGTACTTATTGTGAAATGTATTTGTTTCTCCGATTAGGAACCCTATTCTGTGATGCGCTGTGTGAATATTTGTTATTTATGTTTCAGTTCATTCCAGTCTTTAATCAGAATTGCTACGACGTATACAAACGGTTGCCTAATATAAGTACAAAGTTGCAAGACACGTGGTGACGAGGCTCGATCGTCAGATTAGCCACAGTTCTCTATAAACCTAGTATGCGCGTATTGTACGAACGTTCAGCTTTCGTGTGTTTTGCATAATATCAAATACTATAGTCAACAACACAACAAAGAGAGATTGTTTACTAAAAACATACCAAAACTGTTCAATGTCCGCTGTTGTGCACCGTGTCTCTCTCGTAAACAAGCGCACTGAAATTTCCAATCAAATAAAAGAATGTAACAATTCGCGTACTGACGATAACACGTCGATGTAAACCTATTTTTAAGCGCAAAATCAACACTTACCAACAAAAGGTTATAACGTCGTAAAGTTTTTGTCTATTTTCCCTCCTCCCGTTTGCAACTGATATTCCAATAAAAATTATCTCTACAGGACTGCGAACTTCAGTCGGATCGGAAACGAACATTGCTGTAAGCGAACGATTAAAAACGATTCGTAAAGCAGGAGCACTTGGTAATTTGGTAACGTGCTACTCAACTTGCTGGTGCACGCTAGACTGCTTTAGAGTTGTAACTACCGATCTCAAGATTTCGTAGACTCAAAGCGCAGTGGCATACTTTGGTGTTGGCTCGCTCTGGCTGATCCTCTGTCTAGCTCACTATGAACAAATCATTAGCGAAATTTGTACATGATCTTAGGGAACTGTTTGTCTAATAAAAGTGTTCTCATTTCTAGTATTCTAGTTTAAATATAGATAAATAACGATATAATAAATTAGTTATTTTGTGGAAACTTCCATTAGACATACCATTGAATGACCCAATATTATCACCAAGCATAAACGAACTATGTGCAAGGCTAGCGAAGCTCCAAAAACAAACTCGCTAGGTTGCGTACGCCAATCTTCTTGGACTGGCTCCTGTGTGGACTCTCCTTCCTATTGTGAAAAGGAGACTGAAAAATAAAATAAACCATTCTGATTGGGATATGGACACTTATGTTGATAAAATTGAATTGATGTATGATTTCTTTAATTGCAGGAATAGAAATAAATTTTATTGTCTTTTTTTTACTAATTTTTAATATTTTTATTTTCAATTCAATGCTTTCTAAGTCTAGTCATACCAGGCACGCGATATAGGAACTCTCCATCGTCGTCGTAAAAACAATCGTCTAACTGATAAGTGGCACCTTTTTTGAACAACTTTTTAGGAATTCGGATATACTCTTTAATGTCTTCCTTTGTTTTGTCTCTCAAGTCATATGAAGAGTCAGCAAATGCCGGCACGAGGTTTTGTTCATTCATGTTTACGAGCTTATCCACGATCCCTTTCCCCAAATCAAGCTGTGCATGATCGTCAACAAATTTAACATTACGATTTGTTTCGGCTCCTTCTTTTTTTTTCATTTCCGAAATGGTTATGTGCTGTTTATGTTCAATTTCACCAATCAGAAATGTATCCTGCTTCGGTGCGTTAGGTGAAATTAACAGTTCTTTGCTTCCTAGTTCTTCGCTTCCGTCCATGAGAAGCTCCTGCTCTGAATCAGTTAACTGCCCGCTATTTTGATACTTTTTACAGCTCGTCACAATTGCGCTGAATTCACCCTCCGGTAGTGGTCTGATCTCATACAGCCGTTTCGATGCTATTTTCATTTTCAGTTTCCCTGCATTGTCAACGTTACGCTGGACGAATTTATTCAAATGCTGCGCAAAGCCCGGATCGATATTTTGTATGCGTCCGCTGCGGAACATTTGCCAATTTTCCTTCACCGCTGCATCGTGCCGCTCCATCCGTTTGTTATCCTTCGGTTGCCATTTGGTTTTAACGATTTTCGCAATAGTATACCGGTCCGCCGGGAAACTCTCCGTTAGTTTATCGATGCTCCACTCTTCCGGATCAAACGCATGTAGATAACGGATCTGCTCCTTCTCGGACCATGTCAAAAAGTTTAACTGTTTTGTTTTAAAATACTTATTACCGACGATCCACGTTTGTAGGCGATCCCTGTACTGCGCCTGTTCTGCCTCATACTGTCTGTGGCTTTTGTGGACTTGGTGGAAATCGGGCTCGATGTCATCCAGGTTCTCGTACTCTGCGGATTTTGCATCTTCCGGCAGTAACACAGCACGTCGGTCGATTCCAGGATTTCTCGCCTTCCGAACATAATATCGACACAGAAACTTTTGCTTATTGTACACCGTCCTAAATATGTTTCTTAGCATTTCAAAAACTGCTTTTGTAACAAAACCCTGCTCAATTATTATAATTTAATGCGTATGGGCAAGCTTTGAATTGTTTACAGAAATTTTTCAAAACAAACATTTACCAGCTGTCAAAGCCCCTGCCTTTGCCAGGGGGGGGTACATCAATAGTGCTTTCCTAAAAAATCATAAATAATGTTTTATGATTTTCCAGCAAAAATCAACCAACAAGAAATTAATGAAAAATAAACTAAAAAAATACTGTAAATGTATAAAGTGTAGAACGTTCATAAATGTGTTAAAATTCACTACAAAGTGAAACGATTGAGGATTATTGCTTGAAATTAAAGCCTATGCAGAATATTTGTTACCAGCACTGTCATAGGTCAAGATCAATGGAAAAGAGGTCGCAGCATACCATGTAACGAGACAAAAACCGTAAGAAAATGTTTGATAGTTGGTTGAAATTTTGTTTACCTCTTACGAGTAGCCAGGGCACAACTGTAAATTTGGTATGTTTTATCATCATAGCGACAATTGATGCGTTGCGTTCTGGCGCGGCCTGCACGTGAGGAAGACTACCACACTTTCACCAATCATGGCGACCAACAGGATGCATATCCCGTGATTTCACACAGAAGAACAGTTTCTATCCGGGAAACCATGGGTACTCTGATCCCAAATTTCCCATTAACTATTTGGTTTAACCGTCACCCGTTCAACCGCCTACCCGGGTAGTTTTTGGAGATTTGCTTTGTTCTAACTTTTGATTGGATTGACGTATCGGCATGAAATTTTTAGAATGCCTAGAAAAACTCATTTTCTATCGTTTTGCTAAAGAAACAAATTTTTCCAAGGAATTTAAATAATTTTTATTTGCGTTTTTCGGTTGATACCCCTCAAACGTTCAACCGGACTACCCGGGTAGTCCATACATTTTGTATGGGAGACTCCGTTTTCCTGTACTTAAGACTTAATAACTTTTTATCTAGACGTCGGATCGATTTGAAATTTTCAGTGAAGGTACTTGAGAGTGTTTCCAAAAATATTGTATAACATTTATAATTTTAAAAATTCATTAAGTATGTTAATTTGAGGTTCCAAAAAATTTCACCATACACATTTACAACCATTTATCTGTGTAGTTCATATATTTGACATAGAAGATAGCTTTTTCTGTATTTTAGTACTAATGTATTTGCTCGTAGATACTTAACTACTTTAAATTTTTTGGAAAATTGCATAAAATATCGTAAAAATTAATAAACTCACAGTCGCTTCATGCTATCTTCATGCTTCAACTGGGAACAGAGTTTTGTCCGTTATTTAATTCTATTTTCGTCAGAAATGCTGTTCCTAGTAATTCTTCTATAAGCCTGTTCGGTTTTATCTATTCTAAGGATTGAGTTTTTCCATAACGCTCACTTTTACTCAGCTTTTGTTGTACTTTGAATCACACACATAGGCGATTAGAAGCGGATAGATATACGTGTTTGTGGCGTACATTTTCTGAACAAAATGATGTGAAGCATACTTGTATTTAATATTAGATTAAGATTTTTATACCTAAACGTAAGGCATAAATATTTAAATTATCGAATTCGTGTTTTCGAATGAAACAATCCTACTTGAACATTGAACATTTCTAAAACACTTTTGGAAAAAAAATTGAATAATTTTCTGAAAATTTCAAGCAATTCAGCTTCAATGATCAAAGATATGTACAGTCTGTTCTCGAGTTACGCGGTTCTCGACTTACGCGGATTCGGAGATACGCGGTTTTCAAAATTTGACAGTAGATTGGGTTTATTACATCGATTTAAATTCCTGAGATGTACAACCACACGAAAAAATGTGTAAATTACACATTTGCATAACTTACGCTTTTAATTTCGTTTGTTGCAATTTATGTAGTTTGAATACGCTTGCATTGCATTCATATTAATGGACAAAGAAAAATTTTGAATATTCGATGATACATGTACACAATAGCTCGATCTCTTAACTCCTAATATAAACTATGTGTCAAGCAATATTCGAGATACGCGGAAATTCGAGATACGCGGATTTCTGTGGAACGCAAAAACCGCGTAACTCGGGAACAGACTGTATACTGAAATACAGAAAATGCAAACTCCTATATAAAATGTTGAAGCTACACAGGTTTGGGTCATAGATGTGAAGGGTGAAATTTTTTGGAACCTCAAATTAACATAGTTAATGATTTTTTAAGTCTTAAGTACAGGAAAACGGAGTCTCCCATACAAAATGTATGGACTACCCGGGTAGTCCGGTTGAACGTCTACGTATGTAGGTTTGGTTGAACGGGTGACGGTTAAGAGATTTTAGCGAAGATCTCCCACATACTCCCATTTTTCAACCAACTGTCACAACAATGGCGGAGTAGAAAAGCTTTGACCCGACCTCTCTTATTACTGATCTTGGTCATGGGTATGCTGTCAAATGTTTGAAGCGTCGAATTTTTCGCGGACGAGAAACAAATTTTGGAAAAAGGTGGAGTGATAAAGCCAATTCAGCAAAAGGTGCATGTAAAAGTGGTTGCAAAGTTGTTCTCGTGGTTAAATTAAGCAGCATTACTAGCTATCTATTCGAGTTGTGTAAGGTATGGAGTCGTTTGATTGGAATGGACGGTGTTGTGTTGTTTTGCGCCGTGAAAAGGTGCCAACGTAGGATGCGGCGTTTTCCGCCATATTTGATGTATTCGTCCTTCTGCAATCGATGCGGTTCTACTGCAACAAACATAACGAGCGCATTTGGCGCCTTTGTTCGCTCGTCCGCCGTAGCTACTCATCCTAATGGAAGTTTTTCTGTTACCGTTCTAGCGTAATTGTGTTGCCAAAGAAGTATCCGTGTCTCCCGGCGTGGGTATATCCTTCTTATATTCGGCGTTGATTGATTCCGATTCGTTGGCGTGTCGAGTCGTTTCACCTCTTTCACTACCTGTGCGTCGTCGCCGTCGGACTCTGCATGGATAACGACAGCGATCAAAACAATCGCGACCGCTCGCGGCGTGGAGACCGACGAAGCGGGGCCGGTTCCCGTTTTAGCAATGATCGCGATCGCAGCCGTGATCGCGAACGAAGCGACTGCCGACGCATCTATGTGTCGAACGTACCGTACGAGTATCGCTGGCAGGATCTGAAGGATCTTTTCCGCAAGGAGGTCGGTGATGTGTCGTTCGTTGAGCTGTTCCACGATGAAAATAACAAGCCTCGGGGCTGCGGCATTGTTGAATTTGAAAAACCGGAACACGTCCAAATGGCACTGGAAAAGATGAATCGCTACGACATTAACGGGCGGAATCTAGTGATCAAAGAGGACTACGGCAACGAACGGGACAAGTACGGCCGGGTGGTACCGAAGTCGTTCCGAGGCAACGAAAACGACAACCGTCGTCGCGACCGGGACGATGATCGAATGTTAGTGTTACATTTCGCTTCTGATTTTTTCCCCACCATTTTTTCCTGTAGTACATTCATTTCTTCTATTCCATACCACACAAGGAGCCATAAAATGGGTCTTTGATAGGGCTTTTTGTTCATTACATGCTGTATTGTTTGTATTCTGCACGACATAATTATGCCTTTTGTTGCTTGGCTCTCTCATCTCTCATCAAAAATGAACCTACATCACTTATACACATATGCAACAAGTGTCCACCTATCTGATCTCCTAAGATGCTTAGTTAGTCATACCTATTTCATTGTTTACCGGAAACTGAACTTCATTGAAGTTACCAAGTTACTCAGATATTGCATCCGCCTTTGATTTGCTGTCCAACCGATCGTTTTGTAATAGTCTTCGCAACAAATTATCTTCTGTTAAGTATTATGTTTTACTTCATTGGCACAACATCCCCTAGTGGAACTAAGCCTCTCTCGGAAGAGGTACTGTGACCGAAAGACGGTCGGTGGTCAGCTGTATGATCGTACAAATGTTCTTACCTACAAAAGCAAGATGAAGATGTGTTTGTCGTTAGCGCGCTGCAGAATCCTCCGCTGATGAACCATACCTTTTCGTTTTCTCATCTCTATTTCTCTCTCTTTCGTCCTGGGCATTGGTGTGCTTTCCACCCCTCCTTCCCTCTATTTATCTGTATGTTTCTGTATCTGCAGGTCCGGCCCATCCCACGGTGGTGGTGGTGGTGGCGGTGGCGGCGGTGGAAGCGGTGGTGGCGGCGGCGGCGGTCTTGTCGGTGGAGGCCTTGGTGGTGGTGGTGGTGGTGTCCTCGGCGGCGGCAATCTCGGTGGCGTCAGTGTCGGGGGAGGTAGTGATTTTTCGCAGGATTACAATACGTACGGTCTGAGCGTCAAGTTCTTGGAGGGGTTAGGCATTCAAGGCCCGTTGCATACGAAGATCTTCGTCGCCAATGTGAGTATCTAGTTTCACTTCCTCTCAATGATTTTCTCCTTCCCCTTGTTTACTTTCACTTCCGTTCGGATTGTTTCCTTCTCGGTTTATCTCTACACTTACTCCGGGGGATCGTATAAAAAAGGATCATGAATGACAATTGGCTTCGCGTTTGATATCCTTTTTCGTTTGCATCCTTGTGAATATCGTTTGAACGTTTCGACGGAAGGATGTCCTAGTACAGTTGCGTTCGATTCTTCTTTACGTTTGTGAACTACTACCTTTTTCGTACTATGTTTAAAAACATATTTTAGCATCGCATACTTCCTGCTGGCTGAAGAAATTAATTCGTAGGTTTGTGTCTATGGAGACCTTGCCGTTGACAGCTCATCTTGTCAATTTTTTAAAGAATTCAGTAACTATTCGAACTGCAGTCGACATACTTTAGAAACCAGGTAGGCGCGTCTTTGGTTCGCCTTGTATTCTGTTTCAACAGCGAGTGTTTCATGTGCTTTGCGAAAAAGATGGATTAGCTTTGCGCGCCATGCGAACAACCTCGTAACTTCACTTTGTTTCCCGTATCGCTCGTGCGTTCGACGGTGTGTGGTTCACACCGAATACTGTTTCCGTAGTACCCTTTCCGTTTCCGTTTCACCCACCTTTTTTTTCCTCCCATTTCGTAGAGATTCGGTCGGCTCGAGAGAAACGATCACTAACGTTAGCGCGTGTCCTATAATCTAGGGCCTTAGTAGCGGGGCTTGTGGAGCAACAACTTGTTTTACAACGGGGGCATCCTCGAAATGTTTTTTTCTTTCTTTTCTTTCTCTTTTTTGCAATCGCTCGCCGTCTTCGTCGCTCGCTCGAATGCTCGCAATTTCACCTGGGTTATTACGACGGTTTGTTTTCGCTTTCTCTCTCTCTCTATATATCTCACTCTCGCTCTGGGTAACCGTGTGTGGATGTGGTGTATGTGCGCCTGTGGGTGTATGTATGTTTGTATCATCGTATGTATCCACCGCCATGCTGGAAAAATCGCTCGGGTTTCCACACCCCCCCTCGGTACACAGCTCGACTACAAGGTAGACGCAAAGAAGCTGAAGCAGGTGTTTAAGTTGGCCGGGAAAATCCAAAGTCTCGATCTGTCCGTCGACAAGGATGGCAACAGCCGTGGGTTCGCAGTCATTGAATACGACCATCCGGTCGAGGCGGTGCAGGCCATCTCGATGTTCGACCGCCAAATGCTGTACGATCGCCGCATGACGGTTCGGCTGGACCGCCTGACGGAGAAGAGTGAAATGAACCGCCTGCCGGAAGGTCTCAAGGGCATCGGCATCGGGCTCGGACCGAACGGCGAACCGCTCAAGGACGTGGCGCGCAATTTGCCCTCGCTGCAGCAGCAAAATACGGCCCTGCAGAGCTCGGCGCTTACAAATTCCGCCCCGACGCCCGTCCAGCCACCGCTGACGGCTAGTAATCTGCTCAATTCGGCCGCGACAAACAATCTGTCCGGGCTGAACTCGAACCTGGCGGCCCAGCTTAGCAACGTGGTCGGTCTGTCCAATCTGACCGGTGGTTTACAAAATACGCTGCTCTCCAACGCGGCCGCCGGGCTTTCCAACCTAAGCGGTCTCGGTGGGCTCGGTGCGGCGGCGGCGGGAGGCGTTGGTGGTGGGCTGGGTGGTGCCGGCGGAGGTCTTGGCGGTGCACTCGGTAACAGCCTATCCGGCGCGCTCAGCGGGCTTGGCGGTGGCGGCGGTAATGATGGCGGGCTGGGCTCTAGCTTCAACCAGAGCTACTCGTCCGGATTCGGTAACGGAGGCAATCGGGGCAACGACTACGACATGGGCTCTTCGAATGTACGCAACTACAGTACCGCGCCGAACGATGACTACGGTCGCAACTACGGTGGACTAAACAACGGCAACCGTAAGACGTCCGACACGATCGTGATACGTAATGTAGGCATCCTCTAACCCTGAGACACGTCGACCCTCTGCGTAACGAAGCTAAAGCGTTGCCAACTTTCTTTTTCCCTCTTGCAGATGCCTTCATCTTGGACCTGGCAGACACTTCGCGACAAGTTCCGCGATGTGGGCGAAGTGAAGTTTGCCGAAATTAAAGGACAAGACACGGGTGTGGTTCGTTTCGCCAAGGAGCGAGATGCTGATGTTGCTATAAGTAAGCGACCGCAATTAATCCATCGATGGGCCAATTGATTAACGATTTTAATATGGTGTTTTTTACTTTTCATCTTCTTTTCAGAACTAATAGACGGGTCGCGTTTCGAAGGGCGAACGATTGACGCAAAATTCTTTTAAGTGAAGGCAATATTGTTTTCCCTATATCGCTCTAGCAATATTTCCTAAGTTTTCCACGTTGTCCTTTTTATCCAGTCCGCCCCCGCCCCCTAGACGGTCGTCTTTTCTACCGATCGCAACAGCATTACTAGAACCAGAAAAAGAGGCCAAGGTGTGTGAGGAAAAAAAGCAACACTGTTTTTTGATGATCACGTTCGTAAATCTTCTAACCTGTACAAAAACGGTCCATTGTGCGGAGATGCTTTCCAAAATTCGAACAGCACTAAATTCGGTCGATTCCACTCCACCAAATCAGCGTCGATTGATCCGTTAGGCAGTCAGTCAGTCAATCAGTCAGTCCATCCATCTTTGCACGCGTGTTCGCTGGTACTCTGCGCCAATACCTATGGACAACGGCGTGTTATTTTACATTGTCCTGCGGCGGACTAGGTTTTTGCTTTTGGTTTTGTGTTTGGTCACTTTGCTCGGTTGCAAGCAGCGCGCGTTTTTTTCTCACATTGTTTTTGACCGGCTTCAATGTTCCTCCCATCTATAGTACAACTTCTGAGTGGAAATTATTTCTTCAACAAACCAACAGCATACAACGTAGTATAGTAGAAAAGCGTTAAACAAACAAAATACAAAAACTCACGCATACACAGGATATTCGATAGGAACGTGCACATGTCAGATCTTTCTACCCATAATGTATGGAGTGTCATGATCATTTTCACGATTCTTGCGCGGTCCACTAAACCGACCAATCATCGTAACAACCGGAAACTCTTGACCATTTGACGCCGATGCACACAAACTCGTCGTCTCCAAAATGTTACAAACAAGTCCAAGCAGAAGTGGTCATTTGAGGAGGGTGCATTTCTTTTCTATTTCGTGGCCCTGGAAAAAATCTTATAATGTAATGATATGATCTAATTTTAATTGTGTCTTCTGTTGAGCGAACAAGTGACATGTGTAGCCGGAACAATAGTATCCATTCATACCCACATAAGTGCTAGTTTCTACCGATTATAGACAGCAAAACTGCTAGTGTCATATGTTTCACTGTAGGAAACATTTTAATCGCCCGTAAGCAAACGATTTATCGAACCGTAAATAAATAACTTTCAGTTTTATCAAAGTACAAACTACAATAATTAAAACTGTTTTAAAAATATCGTTCATATTGATGACAGATCCGTAATAGTAGGTGCTTTTATTTTATAAATTATCGTTTACTAATGCTAACCTATCACGTGCTGACCGAGAATGTCTCTACTTGAAGTTTTCCGGATCGGTGTACCTTGCGGTAAAAATGTAAAACAGAGCCGGTGCTGGTACGAACAACAGCGCAAAGTAGGAGATATCGTACGGAATCGATATGATCCCGTATGCCAGCAGAACCCAATGGCCCACTGGAATGGAGAAAAGTTAGTGGGATTATTTTAGTTAAACCATTGTCACTTCTTATAGTTGTGTTACTTACGTAAAATTGTCAGGTTTCTCATCTGCATCAGCGACGTCTCCAGCAATACCATTACGTTTTGGTTGATTTTTATCGAAAAATGTAGCGCATTCGATACCACCGAAATCACGATACTTAGGTATGGAAACGAATAATCTGAAATCGAAGCGTACACACTAACTTCATCGTTCATCACGGAACAAATCTAATGGTAAAGTCTTACAAATGAGTCCTCCCGCGACGGCATGGAGCAGCGCCAAGATTGGGAAGATGTAGAGCGCATAGTAGACGGCCAGTTTGCCCCTCTTCGAGAGAAACTTTACGTTCAATCCGGGGCGAATGATCATCATGAAGGTAACGCAGAACAGGTAGAAAACGAATATCATCGTTTGCAGCGGATACACGGCCTCCTGCGTGCAGTAAAGGGTGGTCTCATAATTTGGCGTCGGGTTGTGGAACAGCGTGTACCAATCGGAAAGTTTCTGCACACCGCACGAGTTGATTCGCAGCTCCCAAACGGGATCGGTGAACAGTATAGTGAGAAACGCCGAAAGAAGCACTTCTATGCAGGCACTAGCGTGTAGTATAAGTTCCGCTTTGGTGAAGCTGACGAGAAAAGTATTTTAAAACCATTAGATGGATTCCTACACCCTGAACATCATATTTAATTACTTACGATGAAGATCTCGCATTCAGATCAATACAAAACCAGTGAATAATCAATGGCAGGATGGCCATAAATCCTAAATAGAGCCAATCGTGCGAAGTCAGGTCTTTTTCACACGGTGAACAAACGTACTGTGCGTTCACCCGGAATCCTCGCAGGCAGGCACCGCAATCACTGAGCGAACTGTTGGCCAGTACCGTGCGCCCGCAGTACAGACCGGGACACTTATCCACGGATTTCAACATTCTTGTGTTGTTTGGAATGTTTGCGGCGCTTTAGTTATTCAACTTCTTTTTCCATCGCCACTGGGGCAATGCAAAAACAACTTAACTACTGAATCAAAACAACAACAAATCAACGTCAACCATCCATGTTAGTTACATTAGATTCCGCGAGAGGGCTGGAGAAGGGATTTAAATGGTATTTAAATTACCAACATTTTTGGGACACATTTTCTAAAACATGGTTTTATTTTTTAGCTTAAAAATGTTGCAATTAAAACAAGTAGATGTAGGTTTGATTAATTTTATTGAAATACGCACGCACTTACATTCGACCACGCACTATGAATGCAAAGAATTAAAACTTAATGATGCAATGAATTAAAAATATTTGGTACCTCTTTTTGGGAAAAAGTAAAATGCTATAATCTTATTCAATCTATTTCTTATTGATACGCTAGTGTTTTTGTGCTTCATAATACGTAATACTATCCGGACTAGCTACAGCTAATGGAATGTTTGTACCATGCTAAAAAATTTTTGGTAAAGCGTAGGTGAAAATGAAAACAAATGTCCGAATCCAAAAACCTATCAAGCCCTTAATCATCGCCAATTTCGACGATATCATAGTCGTCGTCGCTGTCGGTAACAACATCACACCGAAACTGTCGATAGATGTCGTACAGGACGTTCTCGGCATGATTGGTCAACGCTAAACGGTCTTGAGTTTCCAGCTTCCGTTCAAACTTTTCGGTTAGTTCCTTACCTATGGCACGTTTGAAATCTATGAAATTAATACTGATATCGATATCATCTGGTGGCCCTTCGTTCTCATCGTCCGTATTGGAAGTGTTTTGTGCCGGCGCTTCACCTGCTTCGGTAGCATTCGCGGTTCCATTTGGAATCGCTTTTAGCTCGGAATCACCTGTGACGGATGTAGCTGTAGCTGGTTTCTTTGATTCACTCTCGCACCCACCGGGAGTGGCTGTAATTTTTGTGGAAATGGGTTCACTGCTACGAAGATTTCCCAATGCGTCCTTGTCCATCGTTGTTTCGACAGGCACATCTTCATCATCACCACCATCATCATCATCATCATCATTGTCGTCGTCATCGTCGTCTTCGTCGTCCATGAAATCTTCTTCGTTATCAAGATCCTCGTCTTCGTCATCGCCATCGGACCAACCATCAACATTTTCAAGGAAATTTTCTATCTCATTATCATCATCTTCGTCGTCCGGTTCCATAGCGTCCACTTCATCACTGGTGGATGAAATCCCCACCAAATTGGTAGTGTCCGGTGCAGTACGAATGGGTCGATTCCAAGGGTACAACGAACTGGCCTTGAAATCCTTCGTTAAGCCCTCACTTTTGATATAGCGTTGGTTCACGGTTTGCATTAGCCCGGCACAGTCGGCCAGCGTAAACGATCGGCTCGATTCCTTTTCAAACTTTGGCAGCTCTTGCTCCCATCCGCTGCAGATATCGTTGAACACGTTAGCCGTCGGCTTCACAACCTGGGCAGCCGTTAGTCCCAGCAGTACGATGCCCAACCTTTTGCAGGTGTTGTGCAGATGCAACGTAAGATCGACCTGTGACTCATCGACGAAAATGATCACCGGTTTGGTCACATTGTTTGCCGTTACGTACTTGTCTACCACCTTGTCCAGGTAGGCGGCGAACGTCTTCGGGGTCACCTGGCCGTACTCGTGCGCTACGATGGCACAGTTTTTCGGGGCGGCTTTCACTATGTCCGGTGGTACATCGCGCCGATACGGGTACACCAGCAACGGCGACAAATGCTCACCGGCGGCAGAGAATGTGTAGAGCATGGTCATTTTTTTCAGCACTGCACGAATCGGTTCCTGCATTTCGACCCGCTCCCGGAACCGCAACTCGTCGCAAAGGAATACTCGGTTCGGATGGCTTAGTATTTCGAACAGGTTCGACTCCATCAGGTAGGTCTCAATGTGCAGGAACCAGTCCGCTATCCCACCGAAATGTTTCCGGTCCTTAAGACGATCGGTGGTTACCCATCGTTTGACAAACTTCTGATAGCAACGTTTGCCGAACTCGGTGTCCTGGAACGGGTGCGTACGGGCGGGGACGCTCTTCTGTACCAGCGCTTCGGCGGCCGTTTCAACGTTTCGCTTTTTGATGGTAAACCCGCGCTTGCAGCAATCCGTCATCCACTGGTATAGCGCCTGCTCCTCCTGCGGATGAAGCTTGCTGATTTTCCCGTGCGTTATGGACTTGAGGTACGTCGACAACGTTGTCCTCGGGACGTTGCACATATATGCCGCCCGGCGGATGGAGGTGCCCCGTTCGATGATCAGGTTTATTGCATTCTTCAAGTCCTGGCGGGTGTACGTGTTGGAGTTCTTACGACGCGGGACGCCATTACTGTCTTCTGTGTGGATGGGAGTGTTTTCGGCATCGGTAGTGAAATATTCAACAATTTGATAACACTGCATATGTTCTTACCTGACATACTACTCATGATGTAACGGTTTTCAGGAGAGAAAAGGGATTGAAAACTACAGGAGCACAAAAATAATAGACCCACAACTCTTTGCCCAATGCAAACTTTGTTGCATTCGCTGGTAAATGCAAACAAACAATTTTCTTTTCGTTTGACGTTTGACAATTGTCAGGGTTGTATCAAATATTTGAAAAGTTGTTGATAATTTTGTAGAGTTCCGAAAACAAGATTTTTCGTTATAAACTCACATAAAGTAATGGAAGAACTAGTCACTTCGCTTGCATTAGTTTCTTTAAAAAATATACTAATAATTTGACTCCAAATCTCCAAACTCCAAACAAGCAATCGTTCCTGACGCAAATATCTATCACCCTGTTGTTTGTTTGTTTTGGATTTCATGTTGTGTTGTTTAAACCACAAACAATCATTTGAAACATCGCAGCTCATAGCCTGGTCCAGCTTGAAATGGATTCTTCGCTTAGTGAAAAATTGCTAGGATTCCGGCAGATAGCGCAAGAAAAGCTACAACATGTCTTCTATTCCATACCATCGGAGAAGGATCTTATAATCGATCCGGCACTGATCAAACCCTTGGAACACGTTTGTGGCGCATCGTGGTTAAGGTACGGTATTCATCGGTATCGCGAAACAAGTGTCCCGTTTGGTTGGTTTCACAAAAAAAAAACTTATCGCACAATTACAGGAAGAAAGGGATCGACAAAATCTTCAAATTCGACCCAAAGAATCCACCGCCAAAGAGGAAACAATTCCTGTACTTTATTTCATCCAGTCTGCTCACGTTCAAGAGTGTGCTGGATCAAATCAGCGGGTACCAGAGTCAGACGAGCAGCCTGATGGAACCGGACATACGCTACAAACAGTACCACGTCCTAGTATTTCCCTCCGTGGTGGCCAGCTTCGAGCATTTGCTCGAGGAAGAGGGTCTCTTCGGCATCGTGGAGCTGTATAACTTTCAGTGGGATTTTCTGCTGCTGGACGAAGCGATTCTCAGCCTGGAGCTTCCGAACGTGTTTGCCGACGTGTTCGTCCGTAACGACACCACGCTGCTCGGCTCGATTGCGCAGAGTTTGCGGATATTCAATCTCGTAATGGGAAAACCTAATTTGATTTTTAGCTTCGGAGAGAATGCGGAGAAAATACTGCACATGGTGCAGCGGATAGAATCCTCGAAGGCGGGTAACGGGGCGGGAAAGGACACCCAAGGCGCAGAGAAGGAGCCCGAATTCTCGACTATGCTCATACTGGATCGCGATCGCGATTATCCGGCCTGTTTGCTAACGCCGGTCGTGTACTGCGGGTTGCTGGTTGAGATACAGACACTAAACTCGGGCTCGCTGGTGGTGGATGGGGAGAAGAATAAGATAAAAAGCGGTAAGCTACCATTTTTGCAGCTCGACCAGGAACAGCAACAGGCGGCGAAACAGGAAGGTACCAGCTTGCGGATGAGCGGGGCTCAAGATATGATCTACCGCGAGCACCGCTATCGTCACTTTTCCGAGACTATCAGCTTGCTCAGCTCGCAGGCCAAGACACTCGGGCTGGAGGGTAAAGCGTACTCCCGCGAAATGAAGTTGAGCGAAATGAAGGACTACGTAACGAACAAACTGCCCAAGGTGGCCGCCGCCAAGAAGGAGCTCTTCAAGCATCTGCGCCTGTGCGAGACGATCGTGGAGGAGATTGGAGCCAACTTCGAGAAGCACCAGATGATCGAAGAGAGCATCCTTACCAACACGAACCGCAAGCAGATCATGAACTACATCGTAGAGCTGTTGAGCAGCGACGCGCACAAGTACAACACGTTGCGCCTCATCTGCCTCTACCACGTCACGATCGGGCTAACCGGCGAAGACACGACCAAGCTGATGACGGGCTATCTGAACGCATTCGGCTACCGGCACCTGACCGTGTTCCACAGTCTCTGCCAGGCACGCCTCTTCCCGGACACGACAAATCTCAGCAAGACGAAAATGCTCTCACAAATTTCCATTCCCACGCTCAAGACACCGTTCCAGATCGAAGCGAACAAACTGAAACAGCTACCGACCGATGCGAACGAACAGGCGGCCGGTCCGTCGGTGGTGCCGGATCATGATGCGGTATCGGCGGCGGGGTCCGGGTCGACTGGAAAGTCCTGCCCGGGGTACGTGTTTAACGGAAACTACATTCCGCTGGTGACGCAGCTAACGCACATGATATTCGCGGCGTCCAGCTTCGACAATCTCAACACCCGGCTGGGTCACTTGGAGCGGCTGAAGGTTTCGGGACGAGCGCTGGGTGGCCAGTCCGGAGAGGCTCAGTGGCCACCCCGTACGGTGAAGGAACTCTCTGCCAGCAGCCATAAGGCGGCCCTGAATCGACTGCTACCGTTCAAGGGGAAAACGATGTTTATCTTCGTTGTCGGTGGAATCACGTACGCGGAAATTGCCGCCTGCCATTTGCTCGAACGTACGATCGGGGCCAAAATTGTGCTCTCGTCTGATAGGATTATCGCTGGACACGATCTCATCGAGGCCGTTGTCAACTGTTAGATCCTTACACCATATTCCTGAAGAAAGTTTAAAGAACCAATCGATCGAAGATCGAGCCCGTTTCGGATGAAAATAAAAAAAAGATCTGACAAACAGTGTCGTTATGTACATGTATTTTAATTATTTAACTACTCCTAGGTCTGTATAATAGTACGACTTAATATACGTTCGCTTTTCTCTGTGTCTATAAGAGCAATTATGAATTGTTGTTATTTCGCCACTAACATGACGTCTCCATTTTGTTCTCTGTTTAAATTTTCATTTCCTTCGATAAGACGACAGATTTCTTTCCCGGCAATTGTTGTTTGCTTGAACGTGTTTCTAAGGAAATCTAGTTTTGTTAACGGTTCGCCAATTTCATCTTGCAACCCTTGCAATGGCTGGTGGTGGATAATAGTTCCTGTACCGAAGAAGAAGAGTGGTATCAAGAGCAATCCGCAAAAGGAGTCTAGAAAAAGCAATAACAGTGAAAGAATGCTGCACTCCTCTCCCGGTCGTTTCTGCCTGGTACAAAGCTATTTGCCAACAGCAAACACACTGAACAATCATCATGGACAAATGTTAGCAAAAGTGGGTTACATATGAAATTTGCGGTGGCCAAGCAGCTAGGCTAGCGTTCTAATTATCGTTAATGGTATCTTTTTTTTTATCAGAACTAGTATATCCCCCCCGCAAGGTTGCTTTACTCTACTATCATGCTCAACAATGCTTTGCAAAATTTACTAAATGAAAGTGTGAAATAAAACATTAAAAACAGAAATATACGCTACACCCTAGAATATAAGGATTACCCGGCAGAATGTGTTGCAGTGGAACAAAAATAAAAATAAAAACAGAAAAAACTGAAATAACGTTTTCGTAACCGTACATTTACTGTTTCCGTGACGTGATTAAAAGTACACCCAAATGGGTAGTTTCGAATGAAGACGGTACAAACCGTCTAGACGTTTCACGGCAGCAAATCGATAAATTGCACATAAGATGTTTTGATTAAATCCTAAACAACAGCCGTCTTAAACTAGCGCATAATAAAATAAGCATCATGTGGAAGAAGCCTAAAACAAAAGCGTGAGAAGGAGCGATTGCAACAATTTGGAATCATATGTGAAACACAGTAAACACCAACAACAAAAGGAGCTACACGATGGGAAGCATTAACACACAAGTGGGAAAGAGAATAAAACCTTCCGTTAAGATTAATGAAACGAAAATAAAAATTAAAAAAAAAACAGTTACACTTCTAGCAATGTCTAGTAGTACCGGCGTAGTAGAATACTTGAATGTAGAACCCTTACAATGTGTTCCAACTCTGTCACGTTTTCCCTTTCCGTTTTTCTCTAACTCTTACCAACTAAGGCATTTTGCAAGGACATCGAATGTGTATTTTCCGTTCGGTTCGGGTACACATGAGAAAAAATACGGGTAAGAAAAAAATGCACTTCCTGTTGCAATGTACCCTGCTCCTCCTCCTTCTTCTCCTCCTTTCCTTCTTCTCTGTCACTAGTAGCTAAATTAGTGCTGTTTGGACCACCGTGGGTAAGGATACGTTGTGGTTAAACTAAAACAGCCCTCGGTGCATCTTCTTAAGCGAATTATGATCGCACAATACAATAAGTATTTACATATGGTACACAAGACTGCACAGTGTTTTTCTGTGCAGCTTTGTGTGTGTGTGTGTGTTTTTGTGGATGTGGTAAAGATGAACAGCCAGCTTTCATCCTACACTCTCCACCCATTGCCAACAATGACCCCTTTTTATAGCAACAATTTACGTTTGTTGTTCTGCTGCTGGATCTGCTGGGAGGCGTTCAGCTTACGTGCGTCGGCGTTTCCTTCGGTGCCGGTCGTGTCGGCACCGGCCAAGATCGGAGCTGCTTCCGGCACGCGGAGTAGATCGATACCGGCGGCCACACCGTCGAGTCCCTTCGCCTGTAGGCTCGAGAACGTGTCCAAGTTGAGCTCGTACAGTCCATTGTCCTTCTTTGCCACCAGATCGAGCAGATCGCGGTCCACGATCAGCTCGCTGTTGATTGAGTCGGCCAGAGCGAGCGCTTCCGCCGACTTGAACTCTTGCTGCACGTCGTGGACACTCTTCTGCAACGTGGCGTGAAACTCGCGTACCTTCTGCTCGAACAGCTCATTGTTGCTGCTGCTGTCGGGTGACATCGAGCCTTGCGCTTCCTGCTTGATGCGAATCTTGCGGCCACCGTTCCACACGTCGTCGTCCACGTCGTAGTCGATCAGCGTCGTGGCGACACGAGGGCGCTTCGCGTGGGGTGGTTCGTAGCCACGGGTGGCACCACCATCGACCTCGGTGAAGTAGTCGTGCTCGTTGGCGATCAGTGAGTTCGCGTTGAACGAGGACATGATTTCGTCAAAGTTTACCTCCTCCTCGCTGCTGGTGCTGCTGGCGGCCGAATGTTCCTTGGTGTCGAACAGTAATGAGCGGCGGCTCTGGGGCGATACCTGCAGCTTGTCGTTGGCCGGCTCCTGACGCAGCTCGGCCATTTCGATCGAGTCCTGGATGTTCTGCTGGGCGGGTGTGCTGCCGAGCTTCAGATTCGGGACAGCTACCAGCGCCATGCTGATAAGCAGCACCATCAGGCAGGTGGCCGGCTGGGTGGTCTTGCTCGTGCCCTTCGTCAGCAGCGACTGGATGCGCTTCATCTGACTGACGAGATCGTGGTTTTGACTCTGCAATATCTTGATCCGCTTCACCAGGTTCTGGTTTTCCTCGGTGCACTGTTTTACCCTGCAAAATTAGACAGATATAAACAAATTAGTGGAATGATCCTTAAATCACATTAACCATAGCAACCCAGGGAACATTAATCGGTGAGAATAGCATTATATCATCGATTTACCATGGTAACGTGTTCTTGGTCAAAAAACGTGTTACTATGGTTACTATGGTTAGCGGATGAAAAGTGCTCAACTTATCGATTAATTGATGAACTTTTCGTTCATTTTTCTCAGGTTTTTAACTAACAAACCTAACAGTTATGCTAAAGCAGCTTTGTACTGCGTTATGTAGGACGGAAAGCAAAAGCAAAAACGGTCACTAATAGTTGAAAAGAGCGATTTCTAGCCTCACCTTTCTTCCAGCCCGTCGACGTACTCCTTCTTGCGCTTACGCGAGTCTTGGGCAGAAATTTTGTTGCGGATCTTTCGCCGGATGCGCTTCAGTTCGCGTTCCTCGTGCTTCGTGAGGGGGTAGCTCGTTGGCAGAGTGATGCCCTCCTTGGCCAGCAACCGTTTCTCTTCCGTCGTCAGCACTAGCTTCTGGTAGGTTCCGTTCCTGTTACGTCCCTTGCCAATGTCATCCATATCGACGTCATCGTCATCCCCATCGTCATCCCCGTCTGGTTCGACGTCCGAGTCGCTGATCATGTGATGCTGCTGCTGCTGCTGCTGGCGCTCGACCTCCGCAATCACCGAGTTGCTCTGCTGCATAATGTCCTCAAACACGTAGCTCTCCGAGTCGGACGAGCTCGGTGCGGCATCGGAAAGCCCATCGTCGACCAGCAGCTGATCCTTGCTCAGGACGACGTTCTTCTGAATCAGACCCTGCTTGGATTGCTGCAGCAGGTTAGCCGCCGCCAGCTTAATGTTGGCCGATTTGTTCTTCAAGTTGGACGTGTTCACAATCTTGATCGTACGCAGATCCTGGATCGTTACCGGCACCAGTATCGGGCGGCCGTTCTGTTGGGTTGGCTGCTGCATGCGAATGATCTTGCGCACACCACCGGCCCCGTTCGGGGCCGACGTTAGCACAACATTCTTCGGCAGCATCGTTCCTCCGTTGGTTGCCGATGTGTTGACGGCCCCCGGGGTATTCTTCAGCTGTAGCGTTACCTTCTTGTTGGCCGAATGGTTAGCGGTCGTTAGCCCATTGGCCACCGCAACCGTTTGACCGTTCTTCATCGTCGCCATGCGAATGATCTTTAGCTCCTTTCCGTTGCTGCCCGAAACGACGGACGTTGTAACGAGTCGCTTCGGTGCAATGCCAGCGCCGGTTCCCGGGTGATACACGGCCGTGGTACCCCCCGCTGTCACCGTGTTAAATTTTGTGGATGGCTTCTGCTGTGTAGATGTCATGCTCGAACTAACAAGCTGTGTTTTGACGATCGATTTTTGCTGCGACATTGCCGTGCGCTGCACGCTAGCGATCGGCGGTGTTGTCGTCATCGTTTGTTGACCAACGATCAGCGATTGCATTGCGGCCGGTGCTGGTTTGATGGGCATTTGCTGCAGCATTGTCTCCGTTGGATGCATTTCGATCGTCTGCACGTAACGTGGCGGCGAGTTTTGACCTCCACGTTCGCTGATCGACGGTCCGGGTGAGGAAAGTGCCGGGCTGAGTGCTTCATACTCGGTATTAGGGTCCCTACGGTAGGCATGATGGGGGTGTGGAAGAAGAAAAGAAAAATCAAATTAATTATAGCTAATAACGCGTCAAAGCGAATAAATCATGTAGTTTATTGTATAACTACTCGACGATGTAACAGATCTAAGATAATTAATATGAATAAAACCAATAAATGGGATTCGAACAGCACATTTCGCATGTTTGTCTATTTTACAATATTGGCAAACACAGAATATATCCTTGATAGGATCTTGGTTAAAAATTTGACCTTATAAAAAAGCACAGTCAAATTCCTTTTTTTAAGCACTCTTCCCGACTTCAAGAAACAGTTTGTTCAACATGTCGAACGTACGTACGTATAGAAACTGTTTTTAAAGAAGATTCTTTGTATGTAGATGCAGCATGAAAAACAATTCGTCCCATTTGCTGCATACGAAAATTTGAGACATCATTGCAACACCTTATAGGTACACTAGAGAAAAAAGGAAGAGATTATGACCATTTCCCAATCGATAAGAGACCTGCCCGGTATGATGCACGTTCTTATCTCAGAGTGTACTTCATCATATCGATATGTTTCTTTTTCTGTAACGCAGAACCCAAGATATTACTTTCCGGTCCTTCTTATCAGTGGCCTCTGTTGTTCCCTAAATGAGCCCGTTGTATCTTGGTGAAACAGGCGTACGCTTTTTTGTTCAAAGTATTGAATGAAGGCCGCCGGACCTATATTTATCTGAATGCCATCCAATTTCGAACCCCATTTCGACCGATGTTTCTGGTCCCGCGGATCTTGTGCATGCGCGTGTGCGTGCGAATGACTCAACCGAAGTGCAAAGTGAAGTCATGAGTAGAAGTAGAGACGAAGCCGCTACCGACCGAGTTTGACCTGAATTTAGCGCAGATTCATCGCATCGCTGCATAACCGCAAACATCGTAGTGCCAGGTTATTCTTTATAGAAGTCAACAACAACAAGACAAGCCGGTGCATAATGTTCAGTCCTCCACAGCCGCGGGATGTGATGATGCCAACAGTAAAATCTGGTTGCGCCGGTTGTGATGATTAGATTCGCAGATTTTTCATACCCTCTACACAACATAACCCGACGACTTTCGTACAAGGGATACGAGGTTAAGCTAACACTATGTGGACCGTTCCACCGTCAAAGGGACTGCACGAACGCGTGCTGCTCTTGGCGCAGGCGGAAACTGGCCAGGCAATGCTCTCGATCTACCGATTCTCATCTGTTTTTGTCCCCCCGCTGGCTCTTTGTCGTTGACACAAGGCGCCGGCACACACTGAAATTCGACGCGGCGGCGGCTTTGCTGCGCATAGAAATTATTTTTAATATACACACAACCACAGCCTTATGCGAGAGCCAAACGACGGCATTCAATTGACATTAGCGACGCGAAAGCAGACACGAGACAAGAGGAGAAAAAAAAAATAGAGCATCAGTATTGTGTAGTGGTGGACCATAACGGTGCCGTCATTTGCCCGGAAAGATTTGTCTAGCATGATGATAGCAATATGCATTATTTTTCCCCGGGTCATGGAAAGCATTTCGGAAGGCATCTCATCTCACGCCAAGATTGGTCTGCGTGATTTCATACTTGCGTTTAAAATGTCAAAAACAGACACTGCAGCTCGCTGCTGCTGCTCGTTCCGAGCATGGGAATGTAGTTTGTGCTCCTTTCATCACGCACGTTCGAAAGTGCTCTGCATTTTGTTCCCTTTCATTTTTTTCCCCTGCCCGCCTGCCGGATGCTGTCTTTCCATTCGTTCTCTTGGCGGTTAACGGTTAACGTGGCGCATTGCTGTTGGGGTCGCCAAAGAGGCTGCTAAGGTGCAACACCTTTCACTCGATCGTGGTAGCATAACATTGGAAGTAACATCAAGAAAACCCTTGTTGTTGAATCAGCCCAGCACAGTTTGGTTGGTTTCGGGCCATAGACACAGATGTGTCACCTATTTCTCTCTCTCTCTTTCTCTTTTGCCCGGGGAAGTTGCCAAACTTCTACTTACAGGTCCAGATGATCGCTCGATAGGCCACTGTCCGAGGCGCCCGAGGAGAGGATCTGCTGCTCGGTCGCGCAGTTCGGGTCGGTGTCGTTCAGCATGGTAAAGTCCACGTTCATCAGGAGCGGCTTGAAGGTGGCCGGATCGTCCGACAGGCTGCCACCACCGGCACTGCCACCGGTGAAATCGTCGTCGAGATAACCGTCTAGCGAGCCACCGCCGCTGCTGCCAGTCACGCTCGGAAACCCGTGGAAGTCCTGATCCGAGGAGGAGTGCGACGAAAGCGGTGACATGACCGGCTGCTCGCCCAGGCACGTCTCGTTGGCGTAGTTCTTGTTCAGCCGGTTCATGAATTCGTCCAGCTCGTCGGGGCCACCGTTGGCGTCGGTGCCCGGTCCGCTGAACAGCATCGTATCGTCCATCTTCAGCAGGGTGTCCATGAAATCCTCACCCGACCAATCGTCCTGCTGGGATGGAAGAAAGAAGGAGAGAGAAAAGAAAAACGAATAAGTAACACGTCGTTCAATGCATTCCAACTGATAAACCCATCGACAGCTTGAGGTGGACTTTTCGTCCTACCCTCCCCACCCCCACTAGCAGGTAGACTTCCATTCCACACATACGACTGACGCCAGCGACCATTATTACGCAATCGCATGTGAAGCCCCGCAGGATTCGCACGAGAAGTTAAACCCGAGCCCATTGTGCAATATTAAATTAGGAAAGCCTCTGGGCCAAACAGTTGCTCTGGTCCAGATTTACATGCAGCTAGAATTGCGTCACGCGTGGCGCTCACATCATAAGGAGCCAATATTTTTGGCCAATAATCCCATTGCGTAGGATGGGTATTTTTAAAAAGGAACTTCTGACGTCTTCATCGCAAGTAACAAATATTCATCTTGTTCCTGTTGTTGATTGTGAATATAATTCAATTATTGAACCACGGTGTAGGGCATGCCCTGTGTCACATATAAACTTTGAAAAGAGTTCAAACTCTCTCCTCATTGAGTCATTCAGCACATAAGCTTTTAGAGCCAGCAATCATTGAGTTGAGCCGTGCAAAATCGTTCCAGTGACGGTAGGGATTTATTCAACTCGAAATTCGTCTGCGCGTTGACCCAATTTACATTGTGCCAAGTGACTTAACCCGAAAACGTCGCCGCCAGCGTCGTATCACACGCATTCCGGACCGCAAAATGTCAGGGTTTTCGAGCGGTCTAGTCTCCCCACCCCGAACCGGTGCCTTTCGTGCCTTCCTATGCGCTGCTCTTTCTCTTGACTGCCACGCGAACTGCAACTTGGCGCCCTTCTTCTTCTTAAGTTGAAGCGTCTTTACGTCTGTTAAAAAAAATCGCACACACTCCACTCCAGTGAACGATGAAGACATTCATTCGCGAAATTGCGTGCAGTAAGGATCAAACAAAACTAAAATAAAAAACTTTTAGTCCACAAGACAATGTTGGGAAAAAACGATCACCGAATCAAAGTACGCGCGACGATCCAATTTACTGTTTGCTATGGTTACTTTCACCGTCAACTGAATGGTACGGGTAAGCATATTTGGTGATGAAAAAGAGAGAGAGTGAAATGGAGGTTGAAAAAGATAAAATTTAAATGATTTTTGGTGGCAGTTTTGGTCTGTTTTACTTTAAAATACCCGGTTACGCAAAATAACTCTCCGTGCATCCTGTTGCGGCGTTGGCGAAAGGATCTTAGCTTCCTTGGACGGAAAACTTTCAAATGAAAAGGGCGATCAAAACCTCAGCATACTACGAGCAAGAAAAACGATTACAAATATTACTACCCCAGAAGTAGTGGTGCTACCATCTAGTTGGCCAGCCATCATGGAAAACCTGATTACCGGTGGTGTGGGTTTCTGGAGGCGAAAACAAAAACCGGTCCACAAAGTCCCAACTGAGAGAGCACGTGGTCTCGGTTGAACCGAAAGTGATTAATCGCCGGTGAAAGGTTAGCGGCGGCGCTGGTGAAGCACGAAGCTTGCCGATTTTGAAAGCGACATTTGCAATGTCTCAAGCCAAGGTTAAAATGGAGATCATAAGAAAATCGGTTTTGGTGTAGGAATGGTTTAAAAGAGCCCCTTTGTTGTCGAAAACAACAAGAACCTCTTACTCTCACTCTGTTTGCACAAGCATTTAGCAGTCTATCGTTACATTCAAATATCACCAGGTAACCTTCTTTGCTTGGTTCCCTTCTTCTCGACCACCGGAGAGAAAAACAAGTCGTAGAAAACCATCATTTAATGTCCACCACCAACATTCCACACTTAAAACGCCATCGAATGAATCATATGCAACGGTAAAACGGGAAGAATGAGGTCGCCGAAGACGAACCTACGCGCCTGCAAGAAGTCATTAGAATGCGTACCATGTCTCTGGAGGTGGCGAAAGAAAGCATTTTGGAATGGTGAAGGAAACACAAACTCGTCAACACGGAAACCATTAAGCATGGCTACATTCAGACTGGGTTGTACTTATTTTCAATTTGCCCACCCATTTTGACTGTTTGATAAATAGAGTTCGCCAACGATCACAGCATTTTACAAATTAGCCTAGTTTTATTTTTTACAACTATTCTATGTGATACTAAAAGATTGTATTAAAATTGTATTTTCAAAAAGTAAGTTGTAAAGGTTAAATTCTTCTCTCAATTTTCCAATCAACAAAACAACGAACCGCTAAAGAAAATTTCTAAAATCTCGGCTTGAGTCAATGGCCTTATGCATTAAAGAATTCAAAATACCGTTACACCTGGAGAAAGAAAATCGAAAGAACGCTTGCCGGATTCTGTTATACCGTTTCGGTCTTCTCGATGACTACAACATTTTTGGCTTCTCCTTCGGTCTCCACCTCGGAACAGCGTAGTTCTCGGTTCATTTTGGGAAGCTATCGGGCGCTGGTACCACCAGGCAACTAGAACTGGCTTTCGATGGCCTGCTGCGCTAGGAACGAATTCCAAACCCGTAAAAGCCCTGCGCTGCAGCATATTGCAGGTCGATCGATAGTTGCGGCGAACGGTTGACGTTGAACCGCCGCGTTTATGCTCTAAGTAGTCAGATTGAGGTCAACAACAATGGCGATGGCGCGGCCCTCGAACGTTGCGGCCGCTGGGCAATGGACACGGGCACGGTGTCTAGGGTGGGTAGGTTGCCGCCACCCGATATTCATTGGCCCTGCCCAGCTTTCACGGTGGTTAATGCGAAAGGGGCACCCCTAAATGGCAGTAAGGCAGCACAAAGACAGCCACGTTGGGAGAGATTCCATCGGGGCTCCATCGACCAGATTGCGTCATTTTGACACAAGCTCTTGCAGCGTCCTCTCCGGTACGGGACCGGTGAGAGAAATCCGACCAAATGCGCCACATTCGGGAGACCGGCAACCGGCGAACCGTCAAAACCGGTTGAGTTGACGTTATGCTGGTTTGGTTCTGTAGGGAAATTATAGTCCATGGGATGTTTCCTTTTTTCTACTTCCCAAGGGCTTCAAAGCGGGGGTTAATACTTTTATTTGCCAAGATTTCGCGTGACCGAAGGTGATAGTGAGCCGAGTGAGGGAACTTCCACCGGTGGAAAAAAAGTCACAATAGCTCGCGGCCCAGAAGACGGACGTCAGCAGCAAAAGCTCTCGGGAAACAGGTTTCTCCAGTGCGCTTGCTTACGTCGACAGCTTTTGCTACGCGGAGCACGTGTTTTTTCGCTCGGAACAGCCCGGCTTTATCCCCACGGGGAGGTGGCAACATCCATTACCACCCTCTCGCATCCGTCGACTTTCACGAAGAGAAAAAAAACGGAAACCCTGAGCGACAGATCACAACCGGCGAAATAGGCATCGTGGCGCAAGGCACACACATACACATATAGTTTTAAAAAAATATTTCAACAAATGTCGGGAGCATTTTGTGGGGCTACGAGATAGGGAGGCAACACAGGTTGCGCGCCTGGTGGTTGTCGACGTGGTGGTTCCGTTCCCATAAGAAATGAACCGCATATCACACACTCGGCGTAAAGTAAACGACTGTTTAACAAACAACCCGACGCAATATTCTAGAACAGGCGGGGAAAATAAAACATTAAGCAACAACTTCTAAACGAAAACGAATTTCCCCAAGACAAGACACATAAAAAAGCGTGTGCAAAGTGTGACAAAGGAAAAACATTGAAAACTCGTTTTTCACCACATTAAACGAACAGGCAAGCATAAAGCGAGGTTAGGTGAATGAATGTTTTTGAAAGCGTTTGATGCACGACCTTCCCTCGCCTTCCTTATCGCTAAGGGTCTTGGAGCACACGTTGAAGCCTCTACATATCGCCGATAAGAGGTGCTCTCGTCAAGAAGTGTGGCAATCGCGGCACAATTCATCTCAAGTGGTTTTAAACGTTTAATTTAAGTTCGAAATGAACGCGATATTTTAGTGCTTTTTGCTTATTTTAATTTGTTAAATAATTTAAAAATTAAAGAAGTATCAAATCTGATTGGAGTTCTTTAGGATGAACGTTCAGTGCCTCCCATCAGTTTGAAAAAAAAAATAGCTCTGACGACGACATTGTTCCATCTCAATCCACTCGACGATGAAAAATGAAGTGATTCCTTTCTAATATCTCAAACTCAGAATTCTTTGAAATGAAATGAAATAATGAATGAAATAATAATAACAAATGAAAACAATTACCAAGGGCATAAAAAATTAAACTTCTAACAAATAAAAATTCTAATTTATACCGAAACAAACGAAAATGATTTAGAGAAACCGGAGCAAAGAAAATACGTTGGAGATTCTTCTTTTCTGTGCACTTCCCTGTCCAGCTGTAGAAGTATTTACAACGCTACCAACTGTGTACATTTCACTGCTACAAGTTACCGTAAAGATAAGTTATCGAGAAGCAACAGTTACAACTAAATGCCACGTAAGAAAATCATCTATGCCAATATTGATTTTTGAGACTTCCATTGCATATTTATACGCCACGCAACAGCCTCGCGATTTTTTAATAAAACAAATGGCTGATGTCTAAGTTTTCCCTCATCAAGAAATAATATCCCATGGCAATTTTATTAAACTGAACGAAAAACTATTTCATCATCCGACACTACTTTCCCAACACCTTCATAGCCTCAAAACGATCGTTCACGATCGGATCGGAAAAGCACCGAAAAGTACCAATCAAACTTGCATTTTCCTTTCCCGGTACTTCCTCCCAAAACCCACACATAACCATTTTGTTGCAATAACCGTGTGAGGGAGGGGATGCCCCCCAAAATACGTACGTTGAAGAGAAAATTGTTTATATCACCATCCATCTTGCCGAAGTTTTGCTGCCGATCTTTGATGTTCGTTCAACTTGCTTGCTTTCCTATCCCTTTTCCAACTGCTTCTTCTACTTTCACGCGTTCACTGCAAATTCGCTCACAAGTTTTCCTCCTTATGGGCTTGGGTTAGCCGTATTTTCACGTAGGCACACAGGAAAAGCGGCCCCTCACACTGTTGCGACAGTTGGCGTTACTAACGTTACACGCCGACCTGAATGTTCCGCCGAGCCACACCGAGTTGGGTGTTGTATGATATTCGCGCCCTGTCCCCACCGCCCCACGTCCACAATCATTCACTCTTCCGCCGGTCCACGGGACGGACAATTTCTTCCAGTGCCAGTAGCAGCAGTGAACGCGCTTTCAGCAACTCTCACTCGGCCGCTTCCGGTCGAATGATTTTCTGGTCTTTATGGCGCTGATTAATGCCACCACCGCGGAAATGCTGCTGCTGTCCACAGACACAGGCACAATGGATATATATATTTTTATTTATTTTTTCGTTAGCCCAGGCACGTAGGCTGTGGGACCTACTATCTTCCAAATCCGTGTGGCTTGTTCAACCGAAACACAAAAGTCACACTCTTGTCGCACACTAAACTCCTACTGAACCGTCACTTCAGCAACTCCGGGTCTTCGAAGCACGACAGTGTGAACCTAATAATCATACTCGCCGCCCGCAGAAAGTAATGGAATTTTCATCTGGCATCTCTTCCCACTCATCTCGGTGCTGGTGGAAATGCGGTGCGGAGTCGCGAAACCCATTTCTCTTCGGTCCACGGCGTGCCAACGCAGATTATTCAACCACCGTGGTGATGTGTAACGGATGAGAGTTTCCTCTTTATTGCCGCACCCGTCTACCCCGCTGTGGCGATGGCCGTCTGATCGGCGGTACAATTGCAGTTTGGCAATTAATGCACATTCATTTAAACATCGATATAGATATGTTTCCACCGTTGCTATAAGGGTCAATAGTCTCACTGAAACCTTTTGCAGCGCACGTTACGGTACATCGAGGGAACTGCACTGCCAGCACGATCGTGTCGATCGACGGCGTTTCAGCGGCGACACTTGAAACATTTTTTTTACTTCAAAAACACTAACAATGGAAGGTCACATACAACACACGTTATGATGATGGTACGTGACAGGAAACTTGACTAGAGAATTGAGGTTAAATTTTAGTTTCCTTCGTTAAATTCTACACAGGAAAACCGAAACAGATTCTCCCCTAGTCGGTGACGCAAAACACTTCGCCACGCAAAGAAAACCACAGCGAAAACACTCACTCCACGGTTAACACTTCGGAAGTATCGAGACTGCCACACTGGCATCTACTTCCCAACTCTTATGCGCCCACAAGGGTTGTTCTGCACGGAGCATAAAACAAATGGGTTGGCGAAGGAAGGTAGCCCGGGCACCGATCATCGAACGAAAGGCCCGGCGGAACGCGAAACGAAAATCGCTGTACGTGGCAACTATTTTCCTTTGCACGGTATATGAACATTAAAACGTTACATGCGGCTGGTTGCGATCGATGCTGCCCGACAGATTACTCTCGCAATTTTTACCACAGGGAGAAGGAGAGTTAGGGCGGGTCGATTCAATGCCGCGAAGAAATGGCGATCGGCGTTGTTCTGCATTTTGATCGCGATCGTAAAGCGCGTGGTGTTTTGAACCCGGCTCGGAATTGGTACTGGGTGTCCCGTGCAGCACCGGGTCTGCACGGTGCGAGGTCTCAACCGATACTGGCGGGCCTTTGGTCGAGTGCGAGACGAAGCCGGTTGGCAATATTAGAGGCGCGCGCACTCGCGACGACGTCGCGGCCCCTGATACACCTGACCCAACACATCCACGCCCCTCCGGCGCGACCTACGCCTCCGTGTACCTGTTGCTACGTCGTATCGCCCGCCCTCCGGTATCGTTCCCTTCCTTCTCTCCCGGGGAAACATAATTTTTTCCACAAGTCCTCTCTCACACAGAGCCACAGCATCGTGTTATTCAAGTGGATTACCTTTACGCTCTCTTTTTCCCGACTCGCGGGAAATGGCGCTTTCTCAGAAGATCTTTCCGACGGCGATCTTCTCGTGTGTCCCACACAAACACGCACAAACACACAACCGTCTCTCATACACACTTGTACACTTTCTTCCCTGTACCGTCTCGAAGCCGGCGTCGTAACCGGCTAAGGGAGGCTCATTTGCGGTAACAATGATAAACCCTGCAAGGTAAACTCTGGGGATGTTCAAACTGGGACTCATTTCCCCGCGTACGACCACCAGTCGGAGGTCGGGTAGCGCCAGGCGGCAGGGTTTTTGACGCGGAAGGTGATCGTTGCGAAAAGCGGAAAACAGAACGCGAGACGGCGACGAGGGCGCGCGCAATGCATTAAAAAACCATCGTAATGTAATTATCCGTCCCCGACAGCAGAGTGTCCTCGGCGCAGGCAAACTGCTCTAGTATAGTAGACAGTTGGACTAATAGGACCACAGGGCCGACACATGGGAGGTACCAAAAGGGGTCGCGGGAACAATATACCGGCTCAATTACATACCGCAAGTCGTGCTAATAGGATAGTCGAGAGAAGATCTCATCCTAACAAACGATCTTTTTTGAATTTCCATTTTTTCTGTCTCTATCATCTAACTTGTGTTCAGCAAAAATCATAAAGTTCAGGGATTTTCAAGGTCCCACCCATCGGCAAAACACCAACGTGTTCCCGATTATGGAGTGCACCGTCCAGAGCCATAGAGATAATCATTATCAGTACCGACTGGACGAAAGTCGATCTCTTCAGCTCTGGCCTAATGCTTGATCGTACTGGTTTCTATCACTGTTCGGAACAGAAAATGCGCACTTCTGGACCACCACTGGGTGCGAAGAATATGGGAAGTATTCCTGTCCCCATCATCCCGCCTCACGGCCGCGCGTGTCAAGTAATTTACAACCATTTTGAATGTCGATAAATTGCGCATGATTTTTCAGCTCCCCAAGCTACCTTCCTTGGGCGCTCACACCGCAAGTACAAACGTGTTATAGCTCATTCGCTAAATCCAGCCACACTTAAAGCCACTACCTCCAATCTGAAGCCTCCGGTATGCCATAAACAGCTTGTAGCAGCTCTCTCTCTCCGGTGACACATGGCAGGCAGGTAAATACACAGCTGATTAGCCTCTTATCACGGTGTTCCAGAACGCTTTACGGTGGAATTGCTTCGTACCGTATCTGGACAACATTCGGGGGCGCCCACAGCTACCAGTTATACGCGTGAGATAGTGGAGTCATATCTTTTCGATACACCCCTTCCGAAGGTCAGGATCCATTAAACAAGGAGTACTATTTTTTCTCATATAAGCATGACGCATATTTATGAGAATGAGGCTAACTTTTGTGTGACGACTGACATTTATTTTTTCGGAAAGGTACGCCTTAGTCAAGGTTTTAAAAACCAGCATCGGTGAGGGCGGGACATAACTTACCTTCACCACGCGAGTGGCCCATTCTACTACAAGAACCTTTGAGCAGTAATCAATTATGGAACGATGTATAAATAATCCATAAGCCGTGATCGATTGTCTACAGCAATAGCAAACATACAAGACCATATTGCAAACACATCGATTAAACGGTCCTTTCCAAATTGAATCCGGCTTGAGCCAGACCGTGGCCGCCATTTTCTTTTGTGTGTCCGTTGTTTACCGGTAGAATAGCAGGGTTTGGAGAGGGGGCGGCGCTCTGCTTTGCCGCGGTGGTGGAGAAAGATCGGTAAGAAGTTCCGTTATATTTCGCGAACTGTACCGGTTCGCCGTGAAGTACGGGTTGAGACGCCCCAAAAAAGGCACCACCAAGAAGCTGTCTCTTCCCGGACGGAAATTGTAGGGCACTTTTGTTGATATACTTACATAATGCGCCATCTTTACGGCGACAGCGACGCCGTTACACCCCACAGGGTATCACTTGATGGAGTACCGGAAGCTTATAGCCGTTGCTACATGTTGCTTCGCTGGCGGGCTGTTCAACAAACGTCCTGAAACCACAATATGAGCACCGCACGGGGAACAAACTCGGGAAATATGAAGCACGCAGTCGGGAAATGTGAAGCAAATAAAGGGAGCAACACGAAGACGCGCGTCTTATGACAGAACCGCCACAAAGTACAACCGACGCGCAACTGAGCCGTAGAACCGTGGACGATATGTAGGTTCCTACCCGATGGCCAACGTACGAAGTTGAAATTCTAGCCAGGTTCTTCAACTCGGTGCCTTCCGCAGCCAAACCAACCCAGTGGAACATCTCTCCTCTCCGTTCGTTCCCGTTTTGTTCTCGGCGATCCTTCCTGCCTACAACTTCTCCACAACAACGCCAGGCAGCGTCGTCGGTTGGGCAAACTTCACGGCTTCGCGAAGACCGCCAACAACGCACGTGAATCAAAAAGTTCTGGGCATTACCGCCAAACGGGAAGCCATTGGAGAAAACAAGGCGGACGATAAGAAAAATATGGAAATTATAGAACCCCACGCGCTCGGTTTGGGTGTGTGTTATGTGCAAAAGGTTCTGCTCTCGTGAAGCATAGACGAGATTTTTTCCCGTAGCATCATCCAAAGAGAAAGGTGGTGGAAAGGAGTGTGGAGAAATGGTCGTTACTTCCCCCGTAGCGAACGTTGGATAACTTAACCAAAAAGAAAGAAGAGTGTGTGTGTGTGTGGTGAGTAGTGGTCAGTCACCTGTGGCCGAAAGGGGTAAAACGTGCCAAGACGCCGACAATAACAAAAAGAAGAAAAACAAAACGAACATCGAAAGAAAAACTATACATTCACTTGCTCCTTGAGAGGAAGAAACAGGAGAAATTGATGAACGTACGAGAAGGAATAAGAGTGAATTAAATTTGATTAACGGAATGATGGGAAGAGAGAGAGAGAGAGAGAGGGATGCGAAGCATAGTTGATGTATGAAAGAAGTGGGAATAGAAGTAGAAGAGAAGTCTCGTAAAGAAGATGGAAAAACCGGAAAATTCCCAAAAACAACCAAAACGGAGCGGCATTACATGTAGGAACTAAGAAAACCGGCAATCTGTAGATCAGAGTTTTCATTTGCCATTGACTTGTCTTACTTGTGCAGTCCATCGTGATGTTGACTCAATTTTCTCATGTTGCTACATTTTATTAATCACTCTGTTTTTGGTTTGCTTGTTTGTCACCGTCGTTTAAATTTGATCGTTTTTTCCTATTTCCGAATTTTATATCAATGGGTGTTTCTTTCAGTATGCTTTTGCTTTCTTACATAAACCTAAAACCACACAGTCAAGATTAAGTTGAGCGGCTCCGAAAAACAGGTTTACTTTTACTTCCACTTTTACCAACGTATACGATCCTTTAGGATCCTTTCTCGTGCGTTTTCTTGTAACGCTTCCTTTCACCATTCCAGATACACATCGACGGTGCCCTTTTCAATCGCAATCAGTTCGATTTGTTTTCGGGTGCGAGTGAAATGTTTCAACGCTTCACCTCAAGCAATCCCGCCCCGGGACAAGGAAGAAGCCAAAAACGTGGGAGAATTAAATGGAATGATACTTCCATACGAAAACCATAAATGTAACCGGTTTATGCTGTATCTCCTGCTTTCTTCCCGATGTTCAAGGATTAAGGACACGACGTATGGATAGGGGCAGCAGGCTCGCCGTACAAGAGAACCCAGGCACCTCTGAAGCAATTATGAATTTTGAACCGGTTTTTCCTAGAGCGAGATTTTATGTCGATGTCATTTTGGATGCTTCAGTTTCTTGAAAAAGTTACGTCTAAAACGGATGTAATCTTTTGGGTAGAAACATTTATAACATTGAGGTAAGTTTGAAATATCGAGGGGTTCGGAACAATTCTAAAATAAAATAGAAAAGTGTAGAAAAGATTATTCAGAATACATAGCGTAGTCTGTAGTCAAGGGGATCAAATCTACGATAAGAAACTGATAGCCCTGAGCCCTGAACTGATGATCATTGCAAACCAATCAAAAGCTCATTACAGGCTGGCCCGTTTTCGTTTGAAAGTAGTTCGGAATTAGTTTTTAGTAACGTGCTTCGTTCTTTATTCTTACGATGTAATGCAGTTTGTGTAACAGAACGTTCGAACATGGACCAATAAACGACTTGTTGCAGGTTTCCCGCTTCAGACTAGTTTCGCTTGGTGACGAAAACCGGCGCCAGCCTGCATATTGTAAAGTGTTCTGCTTGTACTCGATATATCTGATAACAAATCATGCCTACAAGCGCTAATTTCGGTTGAAAGTAGTTAGTTTCAATTGGTAAGGAGGTTTAATCATTGCGTTAACATTAATACCATTCTACAAAAGTTTTTAACACGCTTTGAATATAACATGTGCCGGTTCAGAAATGTAAAGAAAATCAAAACTCGTTTTTGACAGAATGGACCAGCCACAAAAAAACAAATTACATAATTTAAACGACGCATGCCAGCGATCGGCCATTTTCCCCTCGGCCGTCTTTCTCGTCGAGGGACCTTATCAACTTTTCGAGTACAACTTGGTTTGAACTTAGGCATCTTTGGGTAACGACAAGCTGTGTAGCCATGTGCTTGATCCGTTAAGCCACATGAGCCACTCGCCACCTTATCTCATGAATGGAAACCGAGGTGGAACGAAAAAAAAGAAAACGAACTGAATGCTAAAGATGTGCTCTGTATGTGGGTAGAGAGTGCCGAAGGAACATCCTTGAACTTGAGTTTGTTTTTGAAAAGGTGCATTGCATCGACCTGTCCGAGGGTTCGCGTGTGCATTCGGCAGAGCAACGTCAACATGCGCTTATTGGTTGCAGTTGTGTTTGATAACCGATAAGAAATCTTCTTCCCATGCCAGCGGACATCCTCACGCAATACCGTCACGTACTGCACCAGATCAGTTCATCCCCCATTCCGCAGGAGTTGTATTTCGCCGCATAAGATGCGCAATAAATTTGTACCCCAAAAACGTTGAAAGGCACTACGCAAAACCGATCCTGACGCCGAATGGCGTATCGGTGTACCTATACTGGGCCCGAAAAATAGGAGAAATAGAAAAGGTGTCATTGTACCGTTATCTGGCAAGAGTATGAAATGGTTTGTGTAAACTTAGAATTCACCATTGCACATCGGAAGAAGAAGAAAATGTTTACGAATGTGCAAACATGCTCCATCAACAAGGTACGATGAAATGAGCGATAGATAAGGTCAGATTGTTTCTTTTCATTGCAAACATCAGCAATAGTTCTCAAATGATTGACGATCATATCTAAAAGTTAACATTAACTAATCAAGCCTTAAGCACGCAAAAAGTAAGGAGCAACACTCAGTACGCGTCTACATGTTTTTATTTTATGTATACTCTCCCAACATAATCCTGAATACTAGATACACAGTCAAATTAGTTTTATTTTTAAAACTGTTTGGGGGAAGTGTTTTAAATAGGGGAATCTGAGGCAATATACACCTGTTTTAAGAAAATTAAAATCGAATCGTAAAAAACTTTAATTTTCCATAACCAACACACAAAGAAACACAAAAACTACATTAAAACAATTTTTTCAGACCAATCTTTCCAGACATAATTTTATAAGAGCCATAAAAACATTGGTTCAAAACGATTAAAACCCAACGATAACATTGTATGTGGTTTGAAAATAAAGTTGTTTTAATAAACTTTTGGCACATATTTTGAGATAAGTCATCCCAAAATTGAAATTTTGTAAGTTAAGACAATAGAATAGTTGTTGATGACCACACAGGTCCTTTTTCTACCATTGTTGATGTTTTGAAAGTTTCTTACGTTTTGACCCATATTGCATTCGATATTAGTATGTTTTTATTGTGGCCCTAAATTTCAATAATTGTGAAAATTACTTCTATTTTGTATTCGTATAATTTACTATTCTAAAACACTAGACGAGTTGAACATTTCACTAACGACGTGTAATAGCAACATGGAAATCTTTGTGAAATTTTGCCCCAATGATATTTAATACCCCTCACTCCCCTGTGGTAGACGATCACCCGCATCAGATCCTTTCTAATAGACACTTCGTTTAATCAAGAGAAAAGAGTATTGCACGTAAAATGATGAGGGTTTCCGAAGGAAAAGTAATGCGGGATATGATGGCTTTGGCGTATGTTTGTTCGGAGGCACACACACAAAATGGAAAAACGGTCACTGTTGCACAGCTCATACCGACGCCCAAGCGTTTGTTTTCTGATGCAATCAAAACACCTTTCAAGCCACGTCATGCATCATGTTTAAATGAGGCTGCTGGTGGAATTGCGGGGATTTTTTCGTTCGTCATTCACAGGGATCCCAACTTCACGTTCCATATGCTAGCTAACCGACCAATATGTTGCCGCTTTGCTTATGAACCCGCGGGGTGGAGTACTCCGGATGAGCACTGATAACACTCCCTAGAAACGCAGCAAAAGAATGCGATTACTTACCAGAAAATCGTTCCCTTCGTTGAGACTCATTTTGAGGCCGTTAATTTCATTGGCTGCCGGATGTTCCGGTGCCCTACTGAACAGTGGAATATTGGAATGTTGTCGGTGCTCCACCCTGTTGGATGTTTCACCCACTGCTTTGAAAACACAAATTCACCTCCTCTTTTGTTCGAGCACGAGAGATGTATTTCAACAACGATTTAATTTAGTGGCTTTATTACCGTATCTTGACGGTATCCAGAAATTTCCAACACTGATCACCAACGAAAAAAGAACAACATACGAGACGACTTTGCAAATGCGATAGCTTCAAGCTATTCCAACAAAACAACAATTTTCCACAAACACAATACTTTCAGATTCACCTTCGTAGCTTCACTAGCTGAACGCACTTTTTATTTTCGGTTTCAGGTAAACTGTGCAACACTCATAACTTGTTAAACTTTCCACAGATCTGCTAAACTGCAAAACTGCTGGCTGTAAAGTTTGGAACTGCTGCCAAACGTCATAGCAAAAGCGACACGGCTCGATGACCTTGAATTACCGCTACGACGACCTTCAAAAGAATAATACCGGTTATTACCGTTTCGCTGCAGCGTCTGATAGCTGTTCGTTGAAGGTATGCGTCACACACACGATTGCAAAATTCGTTGAATCGGTTCTTTTTTTGAACCGGTTCGAGATCTCGGAAGTTTCGACGTGGCACATTTCACGAAGTGAATAATGGCTAAAAAAAGCCAATTTTTTAATAACATTTTAGTGCGTTGGCCAACTAGAACGATAGACCCCTCAAATGAAAGGTCTTTTGAAGACAAAAAACTTTATACATAAAATATTCTTCCCAAATTGGTAATGCATGAAAAAAAATTGTATGGGTTCATAGGTAGATGAACCTTGGTCGGTATTTTAAGATGAAATAATAAATTTGCTGATAGCTTTATGATCAATTTACCGATTTTCATAATTAATCTCTTAAACGAGAGGTCTTTTTCGGTTCGACAACTTTGTCGAAACTATGTTTTTTCAATCGTTTCCATCGACATTCACAATGACGGCCGTGTATCATTTGTTGCGTTTGAAATATACGTTGGTTGAATGTTCGTGATCTGTTTCGGAATACACAGTTTTCATAGTTTAATTTTTACTACAGAAGTTTATTCATTTGACCCTCTACGGTTTAGTTTATATACGCGTGTGCCCCAAAATCAGTCGGTGGCTGGTTTTTTGATTGATCTACAACTGAACCATATCAACAAAATGCTTTGAGGATTTGCTTACATACTACCAGCTTAAATTAGTAACGTTACAAACAAAACACTAGATTCGAACAAACACGCATAGCTCCAACCGTTTGTTTCTATTGCGCCAACGCTCCCCGACCTTAATAGTCATCCTCCTGATAAATTTGGGTAAGTTTCTCGTGACTTTGTGGATCGCAGACGCGACCCAAGATCAGAGATTGCACCACCCATACGGTCGACACCACCAGCAGCCCATTCCGAGCCGCTTTTATCTTGATGTCCTCCGGAAACTCCTGATCCGTTAGCAGGTAGCCCGTCAGATTTTCCGTGACGTCAGATTCCGTCTTGATCAGTCGCACGGTGGCGCCACCCAGCTTGCAGACGCGGCTCCAGAAGTCGTTGAAATCTTTGCACAAACTAGCCACGTTGATCGAGGTGGACGCGAACGGGGTGGCAGAGTTTCGCTTGTCCTTCGCCCGCCGGCTGCCCCATTCGATGAAGCGCTTTTCCAGAAACGACCAACCGTAGGGCAGGGTGTACGGTTTGTGGTCGACCAGCATCAGCACCTGGCAGCATTGAACGATCCATTCATGTGAAACGATCTGCAAGAAAAGAAAAAATGTTAGTCCACAAGGCGGTAAAACTCGGTGCGCTTTGGACGTACCGGAATATCGCAAGCCAAACACTGAACATACAATGCCGTCGTCGAAGGACGGGGTGCTATTAGCTTGCACATTTTGTACTTGTTCTTGGGCACATCTTCGAAAAACTGGTACACCTTACCACCGCCCGCTTCTATCTGGCGCCGAATGTGTTGCTTTACAAAAGGAATATTGCTAAACTGTTTGTACTTGGAGACCTCGGTGCTGTCATGCTAAAAACCAAGAGAAAAAGAATAACCTCACTATCAGCCCATCCCGCTTCTTGTGCCATTCGCGGTTCGTGCATGTTACATACACCATTACAGGAAGTCCTCTTCAATGGAATGGTGCAACTCAACAGGAAATGTTTGTTCCGGAACAACGTTTTAGCACCGACAGGAATGGGTCCGAGCAATTCACCTAGGCTTGACTCTAAGTTTCCGTTCAACTTTTCTCCGAAATATTCCGAAACCAGCATCATTCCTGCGAGTGAGAGACCCAAAGCAAACCGTGTTCAAACGCACGTCGAGAGGAATGTTCCTGCAAAACAGGAACAGTGAAGAAAAAAACATACTCGCAAGTTCTGATTCCTGCTCGGTACGCTGCAATTCCGGCTGAACCCCGTCCACCGCATCTAGTCCCGACTCGGGGCTCACCGGAGTAGGCACTTCGTCCTCGTAGCCGTCGGATACGTCGCTACACTCAGATATGTTTGGTTCGGGGGGTGGAAGCTGTTTCCTAAAAAATAAAAAAGTAAATCAGAAAGCTCACAAATTTTAACGTGAAATACACATCGGTCCAGGAGATGGTGATTTTAGGGCGATATATGAAATACGTGTGTAATTTTACCTAATACCAGAATCTGATTATTTTGCAACATTACATACATTTGTGGAGTAAAAATAGGAATACCAAACATTTTCACAAAAAACAAATCCAACTGACCGAGCGCAACTACAAGCGTAAATTCCGTTCGTATAATCGTAAAATGAATATTGAACAGTTAATAAAAACAAAATAATAAACCAGTTTGAAAAGACTTGATTTTTTTTTTATCCAATAAGCTTATTGTTTTTAAAGGATGTATGTTAAAAAAAGCACGGTCAAAATGTTTGGCATTCCTCGTAAATAAAACGTTTCGCAATACAATCAGTCGCCCAGTCCAATCACCTGGTCCTAGTGTTTTTTTGAATCCAGTTAAATATCTACAAAATAAACACAATCACTTAAATTCACTCAATCCTTGTGTGGCAGCTGGTGACGCCGATCTCTGGTGGTCGATAGGATGGTAATCCGTTTCGGTCTGCATCAGAAGGCAACCATTGGGGCGATTACAACGAAAAGTCAAACGCCAGTTACTTCTTATAGTATCCCGTTTTGTGGGACGTTTATTTGACCGTAAAGAGAAGGGTAGGCAGACCGCCCCTATTCCATCCCAATTACAATGCTGATGCGCGTACGAGCCGTTGCCAAGTATCATCTTCACTGGCGGGTGGCGCTCGATGCACCAGGGGGACGACGACCGTGCGATATCCGTTGTCCGCCAGGTCGCAGCATGTGTACCGTGCTTTCTATTGGGTATGTAGCGTTAATTCTGCTTCCGGTTGCGAATCATCACGCGAACCTTTTGTCTTCCTTTTCTATGTTCACTACGGCTAAGTCGGGTTATAGTATGAAATTTCAGGACTTTTCTTTTCTCAGGGCATTACTTATGTTATGATACGATTACTTTAGCTCTCTATCTCTCCCTTATCTTTCCTGTTCCTTTAATCTAGCACATCTTGTAAACTGCCCGTGTTTGGAATTCCGTCTTTCATGTTGCTACTTCAATGGGCATCATTTATACGCGCAATGTCGATTCTCTAACGAAAGATCTACATTCTGATATTAATTACCGTACGGTTAATAGGAAATGACAAACATTTCTCCTGGTAGGAAGAATGGGGGATTTTGTAGATGAGGTTTTTACATAATTTTTGATAATGTCATATTGATCTACATTCGCTATGATGATCCTCTTCGCAGCGTCTGGAGAATGGTAAACGTATGTAACTGTGTATGTGAGTGTGTGGTTGGGGGTAGAAAATGTTCCACTTGCCAAACATTCTAATTGCCGTCCAATCCATGATGCATTCTGCAGCATCTGTGCGTGTATATATTATTTTGTATAGGGGATGTACACATGCATGTCGATACTTTTCGATCTATTTTACATATGCTCGGTTAACCAAACATCTCAATTCGTTGGTCACCGTGTATATTTTTGTTTTTTTTTTTTTAATTTTTTTGGATATTCCAATCAATGTCTTCCTTATATGGGAAATAATAAATTGGGCATGCTAGTGTTCATGGAAAAAAAGGAAATATCGAAACATCAATGGAAGAAAGTGATAATACGCGATCGTTACATCTTCTACCACTATTCATGGGAAAGGAGCGATCACTGGCAAACAATTGATCGTTGTGTTGCATTTGCACGGCAGAATGATGCCGCCAGTCAACAGTGTACCTTGCATTTTCTATTGCCTACATCCTAATACTATGTCGCTTTTGCACTTCTCTGAGTGTAGTTTATTTTATATTTTTATATGTAAATTTTCATCTTACTTTTGTTTTTCTGTAAAATCTGGCTGCCAAAGCTGAACTGTACAGTGGAACTACAAATAGTTATTATTGCTCGCTAGTTCAATACACAAATGTACTTTCGCTATCCCACATGTGTATGTGTGTGTGTGTGTATGTGTGCAGCATTTAAAATGATTATGATTTTACCGTGGCAATATTTGTTGTTGGAAATGAATGTTTTTTTTGTTAGAATGTTCGATTAAAATGGCCCTGTAGAAGTGGCTCAATACTTTCTTTGAATTTGAAGATCGAACTTAAAATATAATCGTATATTTGACTCAAATGAAGGGACATCGCCTACTTGGAAACGGTTCGCACTGAGATTTATCGTTAAAATACACATCACCGTGTAATGAATGCCATATTTTGTGGCATACCTCAAGAGAAGTACCGCATTTTGGGGTGATTACGTACGTAAGCTTGCTGTAGGATACTAGGAGTGCAATTGTAGAACGTTCACCACACAGACGTTACGCGCACTTATGTATGTAAAAACTTAAGGAAAACCCTAGCGTTCCACAAACCTACCTTTTCCCCCTGTGTTGAAAGTGTCTGCTATCTCGTAACGTATGCGAGAACAGGGTCAAGACTATGTTATTATCTATGTACTTATCTAGTGATTTCTTACGGACACCGTGTCCTCCCCACCCCCCCGCGAGGGGCTGTCTATTTCGGGAATGCCAAACAGTTTGACCTGCGTGTGCGAGAGCACATTTTTGCTACTGCTACAACACCTCGGAATAGCTGGAAGCGAGAGTCTATTCATGCTGGCCGAGAAATGTTATGTAGGCTCAGTTTATTTCAATCGGTAATGATAGTGGTAATCATAGCGGGGGAAAGAAGAATAGTGGGGGGGGGGGGGCAGAGGTGGGAGTAAATTTGTAAGTCGGTGAGGTGAAGAGAGCTGCTTATTTAAGAAAGCCTACAAGTATACGAAGAAATACCAAGAGAAAAGAATTGAATCAGTAAAACGGCGTGGGTTTTTTTATATTAATCGTCGAATCCTGTGCAAATACAGGGCACAATTGTTTAAAAAATGCTTCACAGATGAAGGCCCGTTAGCCTATCTTCCTGCAGGTCGTTCTGTAGTGAATGATGCTTACCTGCGGCCACGTCTTCCTTTCTTTCCCACACCACCGGAAAATCCGGCCTCAGGGGTTAAGGGTGTTTTGTCGCCAGCCCCGCCCCGTTTGCTTCTGGTCGATCTGGCACCTTTCTCGCCAGTTGCGTGATCGGTCCCGTGCTCCGATGCATTCTCTCCCTCCGCTGTAGGTCCTTCGCCCGCTGCATGCGCCGGCGAGCTCTCGGTACCAGCCATCGCCGTCGACTGGAGCAGCTTCTCCATCGGGTCCGGTTTACCCTTCAGTGAGTTGTGAATCCATTTCGCTTGCTCGTCCGTTAGATAGATATCGGTTGCCGTCACTTCCAGCTTGCTGGAAGCCGTTCGCACGGCGTACACGACTTCACCACCGGCTCCGTCGCCGCCGTCGGAGCGCTTGATTTCTTCCACAATCGCCGGCTCGTAGGTGTCACCGCCGGTGAGTGCGTGGATCGAATGGTTCAGTATCGGCAGCACGCCATCCTCTCCGAAGACGATGATGTCGCGCGAGAGCGTCTTCGAGCAGCCATCCTCAAACACCACGACGTACTTGTTGTCGCCCCGGAAGTTGGTAACACGACCGGCATAGTACTTACGATCGGTCCACCGGGCCAGGCAGCAGAGATCGAACTTGTGCTCCTCCGGATGCTTTGCCTTCGGTGTGGCCGTGGACGTGATGGTCGGCGATTCGCCAGACTTTGCCTTCTTCGCCGATTGTTTGGTCGCGGAGGAGGTACCGGAAGCGCGTGGTGTGCGTTGTTCGCCATCACCACCATCATCGTCCTCATCCGAATCGGCTGCCTTGGTGCGCTTCTGTCCACGAGCGGCCACACTCTTTTTCGACGTCGATGATGACCCTCCCCGCTGCCCCCGTGCAGCACTGCCGGATGCTTTGGGGGTGTGCAGCAGCTGTTCGTCGACTTGCCGATGATGGCTATCGTCCTCCTCTTCATCCTTCACATCGGGGGCAAAGGTGCGCCGCAGTTTCTTAAACTCGTCGATCAGAAGATCACACAGGGCTTTCGGTCCGATAACGGTTTGCTTCACCTGTGGCACACTCAGCGTCGACGTGGGGGACTTTGCCACCCCGGCAGTGGTCACCCCGGACGTGGAGGAGCTGTCCGACGAATGTGCGACGGAGTCCGCGTGTGATGCCCGGTTCTGAGGCAATGGGAACGGTCCGAAGCTGCTAACACTTCCGTTAGTCGTCGAGGACGATTGTTTCGAAGACGAATCGATTATGCTAGAGGCATCCTGCGTGACAGCCGTTGTTCCGGCGGTGGTGCACGGTTCGAAGGACGACGATGATTCCACCTTGTCACTGTGGATCCGCTCCACCGACAGGAATTGAAGATCTTTGCCCTCGTACCAGACGCTCACCTCGTACTGCTGTTCCGCCGAGGTGCTGGCCGATATGGCACTGGATAAATCCAGCTTGGTCACGGTCGAACTAAGGCTGACCTTGGTCTCATCTGCCTCGGTGGTAGTGGCGGGTTTGTGTACTTTCGAACCTTCGCTCTTGATGTCCAGCTCTGATCCCTCCGACGTCGACGATATGCCGTTGAACTTACGAGCGTTTGTCGTGTACATGTTGATTTCCTCCGCCGTGTTCATCGCTGAAGCAACTGTGAGAGAAGAAATTAAAGTAAAAGGATTAGAATTGAACCAAATGGGAATAATCTAGAGTTGTGTTATTTAGATTCAGATTCATTAATCTGAATGATCCTTTGTGTTTTAGACATTCATGAGTCCCAAACATACATCGACTGATGAAAAGTGATGAACCAAAAATGGGTTTAGGAACCCCTTTTTTGGTCGCATGATCCACGTCAATGAATGAATCGTGGAGATTCGTGACAGATCTAAGAAAGATTCATGAAGATTTAGATAGATTCATAAACGTTTTAAGATCCGTGAATCCAACTGAATGAATCTTAGGTGAAAGATTCATATGAATGAATCTCGCCAAAAGATTCATAAAGTACAACACTGGAATGATTGGTTCTCGAAATTGGTCAAACATAACAATCCGATTTTTCAATGGAGATTTGGATTTTAAGAAAAGTCTTTTTTGTTTGGAAAAAATATTCAGTCTTTTGCGACATATTAAAAACTAAAATGGCTTGGCTTTGCAAAATGATCAAATGTTAAGTTAAGGCAATGGGAAGGGGTAAGTTATTCACCTCACCGCTTGTCTTTAAAATATCAAATCAATATTAGTTCTCTTGCATCTCTTTTGTAAACTACCATAACAATCAACTTGCAACTAAAGTGAGTCCTCAAAGAGCATAAAAAAATATCTGAATTTAAAGCGTTATGGACTGCGTTGTCGATCAATCAAACGTACCTGTGCACGAGTCCACCTCGGATGAATCAGTCGTCTTTGGACTGCTGCTACTGGTACTGCTCGATTCCTCCCGCTTCAGCATATCCTTCTTGGGTGGGGGAGAAGATTTCGACGTGGACGATCCAGTCGCCACCGTGGCGTCGCCCTTCGTCGGTGTCACCGAGAGGGAGCTTTTAGTCGCCGAATCCGTCGCGGTGGTGGTCGTGCTGGTCGTTTCCTTTTCCTCGCAAAACGCTACGACGGAGGAGGCCGACTGGCCGACGGTCGTGTTCGCCGTCGTCGTTGTGGTCATCGTTTCGTCCGCTTCGACCCGGCTTGTTTCCACCGACGACGGTGGATTGGTAATTTTGCTGACATTACCAGAGCTAACCTTCTCGAAGTTCGCGTGAATTGGCGTCGAGCTGTAAACGTTCGATGAGCTGACGGCTGAGGTCGTGACCGGATGAAGGGTTTTCGGCGTTAGCGGACTCGACGAGGCGGCCACCAATGCTGCTGCATTGCTGTTGGGGGTACTGCTTGCCTTTGCCAGCAGTCCGCTACGGTGGACGGCTTCGCGGAGCTGCTTCTCGTTCAGCCGATCGTCCGACAGCTGCTTCTTCTGCGAGTCGCTGGTTGATGACGGCTGCGACGAGCTTTCGACGATGCTTTCATCCATCACCTCCTTCGTGGTAGCGGTGGTGGTGCTAGCACTAGCGCTTGAAGCCGATGAAGCGTTTTCCGACGACGGCTTGTTGCTGCTGTCCACTTCGACGGCCTCCGATTGTACTATTGGTTTTCCCACCGACACACTGCTACTGCTTGCTTTCTTGGGTGAGTCCACCTCGGTTTTCTCTTTCGATGTGCTGGGTGCCAATGGTGTTGTAGACCCTGTCACTGATGTGCTTGCCACGGCTGGCTTGGTGGGAGATGCAGATGGTGGATTTTTAACATCTTTTGACGGTCCATCCGTGTTATCCTCGTCAGTGCAGAGATAGGCCACCTTTTTCACGCAAAGTGGCTCTACAACCGGTACGGCCCCCTCAGAAACGGTTCCGACACCCGTTGCCGAACTGCTGCCAGCTGTATCGGCCTCGTCGACATCCATTGGTTCGTCCTCCGAGACAGTCGGCACAACGGAAGCGGACACTTCACTCTCCGGTGGTTTTGCCTTTCCGTTCGGTCCAGTTCGCTTGTCGTCTGAACTGGACACGTTCGAGTTGTCCGACTTCCCGGGAGCATTGTCCGCTGACGAATCGGTACGGGTGGGCTCCTCTGCTACCGATGAGCTAATTTCCTCAAGTTTGTCATCTGGTTCAGTATTTGGTTCCGTGTCGGGAAGAGTTTCCAAATTGTCTGGGGATGACTGCGACTCGGGCGATACATCAACGTCCATTTTCTCCACCGACGGGGGATTTTCGTCCGTCCCTTGCATTCTACTTTCTTCCGACGGCGGTGTACCATCAGAAGTGGAAGCGATCGAGGCTTTTGCAGAAGAGGATGAAAGATTTTCCAACGACGCTGCTTTCACCACAGCCGGTTCGGGGCAATCAGGAACATCACCAACATGCACCTTCTTGGTTTGAGGCTCGGTGCTGCTCGTTTCCGGTTCGCCGACAGAGTGTTTTCGCTTTGCATTTGAGCTGACTGATTCAACACTTTCTACAGCTGGGGAAGTGGCTTCCTTGCTCGGTACCGGAGTGGGCTCATCCGCCGGCACCTTCTTCGGACTTGTTTCAACCTTCGCCGGTTTACGGTTCGCTTGTGGACTAGCGTTGGATTCAGTTGCTTCAGCCTCTTTCGCGGAGTCTTTTGATTTGGCCATCGGCACCTCCGCTGCCGGTTGTTCTGTTAAGCCATTTTGATGGTTTACCTCGGGCTCCTTTTTCTTCTGCACATTGATCAGGTCTGGGTCTTCGCCCTTCTCCAACGCTTCTAGACGCAGCAACAGGTCATCATTTTCGCTGTCGTCCTCCTGCGTGGCCGATGTTTCTTTACCCTGACCGCTGCTGCTAGAAGCATCCGCTGAATTACCCGACACTTTTTCCGGTTTTGCATCTACAGCAGCCGTTGCCGTAGTGGATACAGGCTGCTTTACCGGACTTTTCGAGTCGTCTTTGCTATTCTGTTCCATTGCCTTGTGTTCGGACTCTTCCAGCGGCTTTTTTAACGTAGATTGAAAACCCTCCTTTGGGACGTCGGCGGGAGATTTTTCCTTAGCGACGGTCGAATCCGGTGCGGAACCTGGAACCATTTGAAGACAAAACAAAACAGAAAAATTAGCTATAAACATTCTTAGCTTTTATTATTAGACGCACTCCGAGCATAAACATTTCATTAGGCTTTTCGTTGGAAGCACCAAAGTAGGCTGCTGTCAACCAACGCGAACTGCTAGCAAACTGTGCGAAACATTCATGAAAGTTAACAACATAACCTACCGTTTTTGTCAGATGATGTTTTGACCTCCTTTTCTATCTTCTCAGGTAGGACACCAGTTTTCTCCACTACCATTGAGGACTCCGTAGTACTAGCCGTAGTCGTTGGCCCCGCAAGATCGGCAGGATCCATATTGTCTTCCTGGTTTGCAACTGCTATCACACGTAGCGGAAAATCCCGCGTAGCGACTGAAACAGTTTTCTAGTTCCACCAGCCGCGAATGCCTATACGTCTTTTGTGGAAACTAAACTTGTCCGGAATCTACGATAAAAACGAGGTAGCTATTAACTTCGCGCGCCTAACAGATCAAAACAGAATCTGGTTCGTAAAGCTGCACAGAATTTGCCATTTAACGCCAAAAAGCATCACACAACCTTTGGCATGCATGTATCTTGCAGGGAGTTTTCTTAATGCATCGCAGCAGTGTTGGTTATTCTGAAAAATCACCACACACGCGCACAAACGAACTGCAAATGCTCGTTTGCCAAAGCGCCTCCGGTTTCTCCTCGTTTGCTAGGCAAGCGTCTTTTGAGGTTTTCTTTTTACGACTTGCAACGTACAGCCCGCTAAATGAGACTTGTCGGCAATTGTGAAAATCTACCACCGATATTGTTCACTTCGCAGCATTCATCCGCAGGCAGCATGAAAACCATCAACTTTCGGGCGAAATGCCTAGCATTTAGGGGTGTACCGACGCGAAGGGTAAACTTCCACTTTTTGATGCCACAAAACGAAACCACTTCGACCGGTTTCAATTATTGTACCGCACACTCAGCGTCTCCTGCCGGGTAAACTCACCAAAGAAAGGTTTTCACTTGAAAATCGCAACGAAATTCGCACAGCAATTCCAAACTACCGCAAAGCGATTGCCGCGTTCGCGTCTCGCATCCGAGCAGCATAGACACTTTTCTAATAAGTCGCTACCCAACGAGCAAAGGAACTGTGAAGCACCCGGTGAATGAGTGGCTCAATAACCCACCCAATAAGGTTCCATCAAGCAGTTATGCACCTACTATTTGAAAGATCTATTCATCCATGTTGTCAACATTAGCTTGATGCTGTATATACCTTGAAAGGGTCACCACTCAGTTTGCCAATTGACGAAGGTAGCACTATTTCAAACAACCAGAATACCACCCGTGCTGCCGATAATGCTTATACTCCACTTCCTAGGCACGAAAACTACCGTGAACTATTGACAATAACATATAAAAAAGTAAAACTTAAGAACAACTGACACAACACTGCACGGATGCAAGCGATCCGTAAGCACAAAGCTGGACCTAGCTGAATAAGCTGCCAAAGGCTCGTTGGGTATTAGTTGAGGGTATTATGAGCGAGACGAGACGTTCCGCGTTTTTGTTCGAAAGTTGCCGCCTCTATGCTCGAATAGCAACCTGGGTATTTATACAGGTATTCCAAGGTATATATATAGTTTTTAACAATGTTCGAGCACTTTGATCTTCAACCAAACTTCAAAACGATCGATTTATTAGTACGTTTTATACTAAAAGAAAATATACAACTGATTACAAATGAAATGGAGTTACAACTATTTTTAACTTAGATTTTGCCACTTTGTTTCTTTTTCCCTTCCATTATTTCACAACAGCACTTGTTCACAGGATCAGATACAACCCAATTATGATTTTGTGTGTAATATCGTACGATGCATACTAGGGAATGGAAAAATTGGCCTTAAACATATTAAAAAAAGAAAAAAAAAGAAACAAACATTTGAATGGGACGTAGGTATAGAAACCTTGGTAGCAATTTTCTGCGGAAATAACAAATTTGTTAATAATTCCATGATCGCTTAATCGATTGGTACATGTGACCCCTCAAATGAAAAGTCTTTTTTGGACACACAACTTGTGCTACAAAAGATCTGTCCCTCTTTTCTAGTTTTTGAGAGAACTAATTGTGTGAAAAAAAGACAGCACTCTACCGGGAACAAGGTTGATAAGCCTCGATTATTGAAACGCCGATTTCACTTTCAACCGATTTTCACGATTTTCATGTGATATAGATCCTTTCGCTCGCTGTGATTGCCGAAAATAAGTGTGTTGGTCTGCCTTATACCCAGTCTTCCTCCAGAACATATTTCGAACGCCTCAACTATTTTTTCTTTTGATGAAACATACCAAATTTGCAGTTTTACCCCACTTTCTTCGCTGTTCGTGAGAAGTAAACAAAATTTTAACCAATTGTCAAAAATTTTCCCACGGTTTTCGGCTCGTTACATGGTATGCTGCGACCTTTCTGTTAATTGTCTTTGGTCGAAAGATTGGAATCCCAACCGCGAATCGATTTTCCCAACACTAGTCGCTACCCCAAGCGAGCCAGTGCTGCCAACACAAATCAAATCTGATATACACTGTTTTCAGGGCCAATTCGTCGGCATCAAGCTGCTCTTTGTTGGTAGTAGGCAGTGAATTGCACGCGCAAGGTTTTTGTTTGGCATCGTTAGGAACCAGTTTGGGTTTGTTAAGTTTAACTTTGCCATTATCGGTAGCAACATTGGCGCGACGAGAAAATGTCGCGTTGTTGTCGCGTCAATGTTGTTACCGATAATGGCAAAGTTAAACTTAACAAACCCAAAGTGCTTTCTAACGAAACCAAACAAAAACCGTGCGCGTGCAATTGACTGCCTACTACCAACAAAGAGCAGCTTGATGCCGACGAATTGGCCCTGAAAACAGTGTAAATCCCAAACGAATCAAATCTGATTCGAGTCCCATTCGAATCAATCCGAGAGAGAGATTCAAGTTCACGATTCTGCCAACACTACTGTCAACATTACCGCATACAAAAATGCTGACAAAATCAGCTGTGTGCACCAAAAGTGCACCAAAAACGGTGGATGAAATGATGTAGTGTTTATTTATGGCATTTTCCGAATACTGATTCAGCATGAGCGGAAGCAACGGCTCTAGAAGCAAGTTCGGATCCCTAATTGGTGTCCTGTACGTGGGTCACACGAGCTGCAAATGTTTGGTAAGTCCTTGATCCTTATCCTTCTTGGGTGTGCAATTGTGGTTGCACTTTTCAAGGATAACTGTCTTACATATCGATTTATCTTTCGCATGACGCACCAGATTTACGCAACCAGGAATGCCGAAGTCCTCACGTGCCACGAAAGCCCCCTGGAATCTCTTTCCCCGCAGTCCGGTTGGATCGAATTCGAACCGTTGGGAATATGGAAAACGGCTCGACTGTGCCTCGAAACGGCAGTACAGAACTTAATCATACTAGACATCAGTCCTCTGGACATCGTTGCCATCGGAGTTTGCAACCAGCGCGAAACGACGGTACTGTGGGACCGGATTACGGGCGAGCCGTTGTGCAATGCAATCGGCTGGTGCGACACAAGAACGACCGCCGTGGTGGGTGGCATCTTGCAGCGAGTACGAGGGAAAAAGAACTACCTGAAATCGGTATGCGGGTTACCCGTTAGCAATTGCTTTAGTGCGGTCAAAATTCGATGGATGATGGAAAACGTTGAGACGGTGCAGGAAGCAATCGATAATGGGCGGGCCGCATTTGGTACGCTAGATAGCTGGATAATTTGGATGCTAACCGGCGGTCCTGAGACGGGCATTCATGTGACGGACGTGACGAACGCATCGAGGACGATGCTGATGAGTCTGGAAACTTGCGAGTGGGACGAGCGATTGTGTCGCTTTTTTAGAATTCCTAGTAAGATTCTCCCGGAAATACGGAGCTGTTCCGAGGTGTACGGGTACATTAACGATGGACCTCTCAGTGGTATACCGATTGCAAGCGTAAGCCATCTATGATCCTTGGCTTATCTAGTAGTTAGATTCTATTTCATATAGTTGTTCTTTATTTTTTAGTGCCTTGGAGATCAACAAGCAGCGCTTCTCGGGCAAATGTGCCTGAACGCCGGACAGGCCAATTGCACAATTGACGATGGAACGTTTGTTCTATTCAACACCGCACAGGAAATCATCGATTCGGATCATGGACTTCTTTCGACCGTTGCGTACCAGCTGGGCGCACGTGGTGATGTATACTACGCATTGGAAGGAGCAATCGCACACGCTGGTTCATCGATAGCCTGGCTCAAACGTACCCTTGCCCTCAACCCGCCTGGAAGCGATCCTATGAACAACAGTGGAACCGGCCTCATTCCCGATGGCACGTCACCGCTGCTCGCTTCGTTTTGTTCCGCCAGCTCCCCCGTACCACAGTACAACGACGCGAAAACGTTCGTCGGTAGTAGTGCACGCGCTGGCGTCATCTTTGTACCTGCATTCAGTGGATACTACACGCCCTATTGGCGATATAAGGCGCGCGGGATGATGTTTGGGATAACGTTACAAACGACACCGCAGCAGATACTGTTTGCCGCGCATGAAGCGATTTGCCATCAAGTCCGCGAAGTGTTGGAATCGCTGGCCAACGATTGCCCGACCTGGCCGAAACTATCGAAGCTGATCGTCGGTGGGGATCTCTGCGAGCAGCCGTTTCTGGTGCAGATGCTATCGGATTTGAATGGACTGTTGCTCGAGCGACCGCAAACATCGACACCGGCCTGCTTGGGGGCGATGTTGGCCGCCGGGCTTGCTACCGAAATTCTGTCCATCGATCAGTTCCGCCAAAACTGTGTTCCGCCGACGGATGTCTTCAACACTGCGTACAACTCTAGTCGTAAGTTCTAACGCTGGATGTTTACCGTATTCAGGGGGAAGTAATCGAGTTTCGTTTGTGCCTTTCAGAAAGGGATATGAAATTTCGCCGCTGGAAAATGGCCGTCGACCGGTGTTTAAATTTCGACTCCGTTTCCGAGAGCGATCCGGTTAAGCTGATCTACGGCGGACGGGACCCGGACTCGCACGTGCGCTGTTCGATCCCGGGTTCGGTGTTCATCGTGTCGTCATTTGCGCTCGTCGTAGTAGCGCAGCTGCTGAAGCAGAACGGTTTCGGATAGTTACACCAGGACTGATATTCCAGTTACCCGCATTCAGGTAGTATTAGGCTTTAGCTTCGTTCCTGTCCTCGCCACGGAAGTGGGCGCCGCGAATGTGGGGCGCTAGTTGTTGTTGTTGTTGTTACAGAGCACAAACAAATCGGCGAAATTCGTAACGCTTACGGCAAAATATGACAAAGAAGAAATATGACAAATATGATCATCTGCTGAGGAAAACAAATGTTGCATAATACATCGACAGTGATACATCACAGTAGCAGCTTAGAAAGATTTACAGTCTGTTAAATATTTATTTGATCTCGTTGATCATTTCTCTACACAAACACACAGAAGCAAATTTACGCTTTCCTCGATTTTTATATTCACAAACTTCCTTTTTCGACCTACAAACTATTTCACTGTTTTTTACCTTGATCTTCGGTCCACATCCTTCTAGTGCGGCTGGAATATAAATTATATTTCCTACTTCTCTAGGGGATCGGTTTTTGAGCATTCCACGCAAACAAAATGATATCCTTGTACGAGTATCACCTTAACGTATTGAGTATTTGTTTGTAAACGGTCCGGTTTCTTATGCTGCTCCAATTCTCTTCGGTGTCTTCTTTCAATAATCTACTATATGGCTAACAATGAATAATCCTGGTGTATCAAGTAGATTTATACATTTTGGGGTACGGCTGACATATAAAAAAAAAAATGCATATACAAATTAATGGCATTATGGCAGATGATAATGGGGATGAAGGAAGTAAACCGCTGCTATTTAATACCCTAAATACGATGTGGAAAGACAAACGGGTACGATGCAGACTTCACAGGATGTTGTGTTAGCGAATTGTAAAAAAAGCGTGCTGTTGTAGGCTTGTGGTAGCGTTAAACTAGTGAGTATTTTTGTGTGAGATTTAACCGATCGCTCTTGTTCCTTTTTCGTTGAAATCGTGCCTCAATTGTGCAGCAAAAAAGCAAACAGAAGATCTCTCCTTCGGAGATATGCATAAATGTCGAATCATAAGGTTTTTTCTTTAACAAAAAAAGGTCCGCTTTCTAAGCAATGTAGACGTTGTGCTATGCGTGCTAGAAGCGATCTTTTCAAACGTGAATGTGATTGCGATAAGGTGTGTTGTGTCACGCGTAAGAAAATTAATGATACTAAATGGACAGAGGGGGAATGGTAGAGGTGTCGTATGTACAATGGTGGATCGATGACGCAGACCGCCAGTCGTCATACGCCTGTCCTCTAGAATGCAGTAAAGCATCCTACTTCAAGGTTGCGGTATGGTTCGTGCGCACACTTTTCGCATACCGCAGCCCGTTGAAGTCGTTGAAATGCTGGTTGATCTTGGGGATGAAAATTTCCCCGTTCAAACCAAACTGTGGCCGTGGCACGTGCGGCGGTGGGAACGTTTTCTCGCCACTGTTGAGCATGAAGAACGGATTGACGGGTTTGCTCTTGTCGATCACCGGAACCGGTTCGTAGCTGTACGGCTGGGGTTGTTTGGTGTAAAAGTTTTGCACGAACGATGCGTACGTTTTGGCGCCGTGCGACGACGGTATCGGTCGACTGTGGGGAAGCGGTTTATACACGCTGGAGCTGGGCGATTCGTAGAACGACCCGGAGGCGAGCGGTTGGTAGCTGTGACCGCCGGACGTGAAGCGATGGTGAGATGGTGCTTGTAGGCGTGCCGGAGCCGCAGGTTGAACCACACCGTCGATGCGAAGGATGCGCGTGTTAAACTCGCTAGCGTCGAGATTTTTCAAAAAGAATCGATGAAACTTGGAAGTCAGCACGTACAGCGCGGTACCGTCCCGATCGGGCGTGCGCAAATCAGCGGCAAACTGAATCTTTTCTTGGTCTTGGGCAAGAATGCTGCAAAGAAAAAAATCGGCAAAACGACAAACGACAGTAGAAAAGTTTGCCCCTTTTGCGACCCACTTGTTTGACCCAATCTCTCTATCCTCTCTATTACCTATGCTCGTTGGTACGTGGGTTCCAGGAAGCGACGGCCGTCTCCGACAGGGGCGAGTAGAAAATGGTTCCACCGCGGGGGGCAGCGGCCAGTCCGATACCTTGAGATGATTTACGGCCAACCAGTTTCACCGGGAGATCCTTTCCGAACGGTAGCGGACCGCCTCGCAGTGCGGACGTACTGACCGAGAACAGGCTGTACGGAGGTAGTAAATGGACAATTTAAGTTAATGCTTCATAACTCGTTTTAGAAAAACGTTTCGAACTCGATTATTGTCGACACGCACCGGTCAGTCGCCAACGGTTGGAAGTAGAGGATGGCAGCTTCCGGATCGAACGCCAACCCAACCACGCCGTCCATCAGGGTAAACCGGTGCTCGAGGATGCTCGATTCGGCAAAGTCTGGATCGGGGTACATGGCGGGATGGGACAGCCGCCAGGTGAGATCTTTCCCGCTGTCGTAAACAATGATTCCCGGCGCAACGGTGTCGGTGATGTAGACGAACACATCGTCGCAGTGGTTTTCCGGGCGCGACGTTGTCTCATCGACGATGATGTTCGTGTAGAGCGATTCGCCTCGGATCACCTCGGCGGGGAAATCGATCCGCCGTACGACCTGATCGGTGTTCAGATCGTACACCAGTATTTTCGGCGGGCAGGTCACCTCAAAGTCCTCCAGGGAGCGCGAGACACCGGCATCGAGCGCCCACAGCCGGTTGCACGAATCGATGCGTATCCGGTAGACCGACACGAGCCCAATGTCGGAGCAGTTGTACTCGTTCGTGCCGGCCCGATGGTGGCTCCAGGAGGGGAACGCCTGCAGCGTCGGTGAGTCACCGATGGTTCCGCGCGGTATGGACGACAGCGTCGATGGCACGCCGGAAAAGAGACGCGGTGTGGCGATGAAAATACGATCGTAGCCCACCTCCAGTCCGGTAGCGACGACATTTTCCGGATTGTAAAAGTCCTTGTTCGACGTCGGGTAGTCCCAGGGGAAGTTGTAGCTCAACAGGTTCCACTGTTTGACCGTTTCGAAGCCCGGTCCGTGCAGGGCAGCATCACCTGTCGCGACGCAGACTAGCGCCGCCAGGCACCAGATTGGCAACATCATCACGCCCTTGCTACCTTGGAATCGGGGAAAAGAACGGAGGGAGAACGCGCGCCGCAGAGTGCGCAAGAGAAAGGCACACCATTATTAACCCATCGTGTAAGTAGGTGCCGACCTTGGCGAGCATTTGAAATTGGAAGCGTCCCACAACGCGTAATGGGCCACCGAAACAAAGCACCGGCACCAAAAATGACGCATCCGAATTGAGTGCCAAATAATCGATTCGATCACCGCGTGGCCGATTTGGCTGACTCTTCGCGGGCAATTCGTGGCCCAGATGAAACGATGTGTGGCACTAATGTTGTGTCTCCGGCACGACCACCGGCTGCAAAACCCGGCGTCGACGCAACAACAGGCCTTTAAAAGTGTACCTTCCATCTGCACCGATCGTGCTTCGATCGGTTGATCGCGCGGGATCCGGTGCGTGCGGTGCCAGGGAATCAAATGCCACGGCACGCAGAATGCAAGTGGCGGCAGTCTTATGACATGTTTTGCAATTAGCATAGCCACCTTTTGATGCTCTCTCGTGCACTGTCCAGCATCGATCGACCCAGTGTGTTCACTCCGGCCGATTGTGCACGTGCGAAAAATGAAGCAAAACTATATCATAATGACGGTAGCGAGCGAGTGTGCGGACGCGAGCAGTTAGTTGATGTGAAAGCAATAATTTGCGGTCTTTTTTTCCTATTGAACATGATTATTATTCAGTTTACCCCATGTGCAACCCACTGGTGACGGTGACTAGTGGGTTGTCGAAACAAAACGCATTAGACTATCTATTGAAGCACGCTAATTTCAAGGACCTCCGTTGTCTGCCGCTGACCAGCTGAACTTTGCTTTAACAAATGTCGCAACCGGAACAATTCAGGTTTCATGTTCTGAGTGCAAAGGCAGCGGATTTTTAGAATGTAGACATTAAGAAGCAGGCCCGACAGCTCGTTCCTAACATTCACTTTTTTTTTACATATGTGACTTGTTTTTACTTTTTTGTGTTTTTTGTGTGCTTTATATACCACCTATAATTTTGCCCAAATATTTTAAAACGTCTTTAATTATGAAACCTCTTGAACTAAGTATCACGATGTTCTTCGTGACTTTATGTGTTACACATTACTTTAACAAAACCACGTGTTACAATTTATGAGTATAATTTTTAGAAACGAGTTATCTGAGTCTATTTCTTGTCGTTGAAATTGATCGCGGAATGAATGTTGCTCTCAATTTTACTATTATCATGTGAAACTATTTTTCTTGATTTTAATCCCTGCCGCAGGAAGGATTTTTTGTAGCTAGTCACTCCTTTTGACTATTTTACTTCGTCTATTGTATCACTACTTTACTCTTGTTCGAGATATTTTTGTTTTTCATTAGTACTCATTAAATTTTCATTAGCGAAACACGTGGTCGCTCGGCGGTCTGTTTGACAATTTTTATTTGATTCACTTTCACTTTTGTATTCCTTTTAAATACCTCCTTGGTACAAGTTATATCACCGTATGCGTGGTACGTTTTGTGGTATTTTTACACGATGTATGTTTCATTCTCGTAACGCACGTGCAATTGTAGGATTTGTTTTTTTCTTGCCGAACATGTCCTCACCGCAGCAACAACCAGAAGCCAAATTAATTGCCATCCCAGGCATCAACCACCATTGCTTAATGGCCCAAGCGTACATTCGCGCACCAGGATGTCACAAAAAAATAAGACAGTACACATTGGCGACATCGATGACAATGTTCCGCCCCGCCTCAACACACTCACCCAGTAAAACGTGTCACGAGCTCACCGTGCGGAACACGTAATGGATTTTTATTTCAACTGCTTGTTTAGCTATTTTCGCCCGACAGATGCTTAGTATCGTAGTAGCTCCTCAACGGGCCGCACAATTCCACTACTATCGCGCACGTTTCGCGTCGAAATGGAGCACTGAGGGTAAACGCGTCCCGACCGGTCGCCAGTCCGAATGGAACTGAATTGTCTGCGCGCTGTGTTGTCGCGAGTCGTGGCGTCGACTCAAGCCGAAGCTGGCAAGGCACACGCCGGCCACGTTCCGTCGTTGTGATCTGCTTCGAGATCGAGTGTCCTCCCTACTCCAAAATGCCACACGATCGCTGAAGCCACCGCATTCGGCCCCGACTGTTCGCCAACAGGGGCAATGAATGCACTCAGGGGTCGATTCATCTGCAGGGGGGCCTTTGCGAAATGGCACAACTTTAGGCGATTTCTGATTCACATTTTTTGTTGAATGGGTGGTTAGGACAAATTTATCAAGTTCTGATCCATATACAACGACATCAATGCGTAAACATATTTAAGCCTCTATCAGACAGATCCGATTTCGCAACATGCCCGCCGGCGGTTACCTTCCCAATTTTAAATGCCATTCAAAAACTGTCTACATCGTAATAAATTCGAGACAAAAAAGGGAAATACAAGCGCGTTGTGTACCCTGTTTGCCAATCACATTCTCCCGGATTCCAAAAGGTTGCATCCGCGTGTGATCGTGACAGTGATCTTCTACTCCATCGGCGGTGCATCGAGGGCCCGCGGTCACGATTCGCGCCTACCATATACCGGATTGCTAGCTAGTGGTCACATAATTTAAATCGATACCGCACATACCTTCGTGTCGCGCTGAAGATGGCGAATCCCTCCGACCGATAGATCTCCGACGTACATGGGACAGCGAAGGGAAATGGCACCCTATACGATGGTTAAAAGAAAATCCCTTCGACTTTCATCTAATTCGGAAGTAATCCCCCCGGCGGGTCGGTGTTTAACCGTTGTTTGTTTGTTTGTTTGTTTTTAGGGGCGAAAGGAGGAATCACCGCGAACATTCCTGGACCCCGCCGTGCGACGTACCAGCAGATTGGAAAGTGAGTAGGCACAACATCAAATCAAACGAAAGCGAAAGGAAGATTGTCCTCGGGAGATTGGGGATTTCACCCGAAGTTCGTATGGTGTTGGCAGAAGTGCTGGACACGCGACACATCGTGAGAAACATGTTGTGCGTGAGGTAAAGTTTGGGGTTCGTCGTCTGCTATGGGATCGTTCCAACATCGGTAGGACGAGGTTAAGTGGTTCAAGAATGAATATGGCGTATCGATCACACTTGATTCGCACTTGAGCAGGGCTCGGTAGATGGAAGGCGGCGACGGTGTATCCGTGATCGATCTTAGGACTGTCATTGACAATGGCCAAGGGCACGCGGGCCCCGTAGACACAGTAATCCTAGCACGTGGCGTGTGGCTTCGTGGTGATGACTTTGAACTTTGCTCCAAGCGTGTCATTATAACTCTGGGCGTTTTTCGGGGCGAGAGATCACCATTCCTGCTACGGTCGGTCGGTTGCGACCGGATCTTATCTGCCCTTTAGCGGTTACTAATCGGTCGCAGAAGGACTCCCCCACCGGCAGAAGGTGAAACTGCGTGCGAAAAATCGTTCTTTGGCTACGAGCGTCGAATTGGAATGTGCTTATTGACGCACTCAACCTAGAACGGAAATTGGAGGGCTAAAATACACGAGCCTACAGCGCACCGATGACCTTGGTACCATTCTCCGCCGTGTCTAAGCGATATTGTTAGGCGATCCTGAAGACTGCCAGCGCACCTCATTTGGAAGGGATATGTTTTCGCTCAACGTGGAGAAGAAAAAAACAGAGCACTCCGAGACCGGGTGAGATCTGTTTTTCGTTCACTAATTGGTACTTTTTGCGATCGCCATCGTTCGATCACTTCTTGGGTAGTCAAGCAAAGTCGATCAAACGAGTGGCCGATAATTGACATTTGCAGTACAGCCCTGTCGTTGATCTATGACTAGCCTCCAACTCTGTGCCAACGAGGGTATGTGTGTGTCTTTTGTGCACCGCCGTTGTGAATGGCCGTTTGTGTTGTGCTAAACCCCAATGGCAAGCATTAGCCAATTAGATAAAATCTATTCTCACCACTTATTTATTTAAAACAGTTTGCACCAGCAGAAGGAAGCTGGTCCGAGCGAGAAAACCACCGATGTTTGATGCCCCGATAGTGTCTGTTCCGATGATTGCGATACATTGAGCGATAAGTAGTTTTCGGTGTGAGGATTGATTTTACGACCCGTATTAAAATTCATCATTCCGGAGTTTACGCAACGGTTTCGTTCCTTTCGCGTGCCGTGATGAAGTGTTAAGCTACGAATCAAAGGTACGTTTTTGAAAGGCGGCACGTGTCGATCGTGTTTTTTTTGTTTTCTTCATCTATGTCCAAATCTCTCACTTTACCGCCGATGAGCGACGACGATCAGTGCAGTGGTTAAACGGAAAATGGGTAGGTAAACTAAAAGTGTTGGCGGGGCAATAAATTGTCGCCTGAATTGAACCGCCCAGTCCGGGTGGATTGGGTGGCCTGTCGATGCACTGGCCTTTCACCGCACTGGCGTAGCAACCTGGGAGTATACGATATCGGTTGCTCCGATAGCTGGTCGCTCCGGTGGTATCGATTACGTCCGCCCGCCGGGACGGGATCTTGCCGGTTACAGCGGCGCCTCGACGTTGCAGGCCTTCGTACACTCCTTGAAGCCGTTGCGCCGAAGCGGCGGTAATTGAATAATAGGCTGGAAGTTGAATTCCTTCTGCAGTCGCCCGAAGAAGGCGACCGTGAGTTGTGGGGCCTCCGGTCGGTGGGCCGGCTATACGGTCGATTACTGCGCGCGTTCGTTCGGCTAAAAACCGACCAGAATACTTCTATCGGAACCAGCACAATTTAAATCGCGGGAGGGTCCATTGGTGGAAGCCTGACATTTAAAAAGTAAGAATAGTTTATAAGACAACCCCACTCCTAAGCTCCGGCGCTCGTGCTGTTCATTCTATGTGGTCGGGTTGTAACGGCCGATGCAAAACATGCAACGATCTGCACCAGCTGTCTTGAGCTGAGCTCGGATCCACGACGCCACTTGTAGAAGAGAACACGCAAACCCAGCCGGTTACCACGCTACGATTGGTAGACGACTTCGGAACTGAGTGACCTATATAGTCAACCCCCCGATGGCGAAGGGTATCGTGCGCGATCGAGTACGCTGTTTGCGCACAGTTGGTCCACCGGCAGAGCTCTGGAATGTCATTTTGGAACGATTACATCGGAGCAAACCCCGCCGGTCCTGGTAGGAGTTGCGCCTCCTGCACTCCTGAACCAGCCGTCATGAAGCACCTGAAGTTGGTAGGCTTGGCTTTGTCCACCTAAGACCGGTGCCGATGCCTTTCACTTGCACGCCCGGAGTTGGCTTTAAGAACATGCTCCAACTTCCGTACCGGTTAGCCCATTATGACACCAGCGGTGACCCCGCTCCTCTAGGAGGCCGTGCGACTAATTACGTCCCTTGAGTAGTTTTCGCTAGTAGCGTTTATTGTGCCTTACCTCTCCTTCCGTCGATGGAGACAATGCAAAGACATTGAAGTTTATAATTGACCAAATGGAGGCAGTGCGAAAACACCCTGGGGTAAGACGTCTTGTTGGGCTTGGAATTCGCCCCAGTGGTGGAGTACAGTTTAATTTTTATTTTTTGGTTATGGCCATGGTTCGCAAGGTCGCAGGCTCTTGTTGTAATGTTTGTTTCCGTCCCACCGTGTGCGACTTGGAGTATAATTTATAAATGCACTTTTAAATCACTTGCCAAAATTGCCATGGTTGGAACTGGAGTTATCTTGTGTTTTTCTATTTTTAGCATCACGGGGGGGGGGTTATAAATAGCCTGCTGCGTCATTAAGACTGCACCAAGTAAATTGTCTTGATAGCCATGAAGCCTACCGGCAACGTTATGTAAGCTGAAACGATAAAGCAGTTCCGAAGCCGAGCTCGAACACAGCATGTTTTGGCTAATTGAAAAATATCAAAATACACTCAATGGTGGGCATTCGCTGCTGTGTCTTATCAAAAGGGCCTTATGGTTAAGTAGAAAGAAAGAGAAAGTTAACCAGCCCTGCACCTGTGATCTCCCCCGTGGGAATCCGAATTTGCATTTGTTTTCATTCCATTGGCTGGAATCGAATCGATCAGATGCACAGCAGGACTAATGCATTTCCCGTTCAGTAGCTTCCCTTCCCGGGTGGAGCATATCAGGAGTAATTTATAGACATAATTTGTCGTCATGGTGCGAGATTTCGGTTTGTGAGGTGACAGCATCAGCGGAATGGAACACGGAACGCAAATGGAACTAAGTCTAAGGTATTATCTAATATGCATAACTTCAACTTCCATCCTGACGTCGGGTCAGTTCCATTTGCCTGGATTGCATACCTGCATTGATGTGTCAGGTTCGGCGTGAGGGAATTTCGTGTGATGAATACCGACGTTGGGTTTCCACTGTGAATGCCAATATGGTAGCCAACCACGCAGAGCAGGAAGCTCGGTGCGTACTTGCGCCGCTTGTACCATCGTCGATCTTCTCTATCTTTGCGGGGCCGTATCTCGGTCAGACATTTCACCCGTCCGTATAGGCATTCGGTTGGCGTTTTAATGGAGCCCACCGATACCGATTCAGATGCTCCACGCCTTGTTGCCCAATGTACAGCCGACGGAATGACATGGACAGAGAGAGAAAGACGCACCACAAACGGTGCTAGTAATTCAGTTTACTTTCGCTTTCCGCCCGCTACTGACCTTGCCTCCTGCAGTCCACAACTCGGATAACCCGAAACTGTGCGGTTAAACTATGGAACGGTCATCCTCCACGTTACCCTTGTTGCGAGTAATGCCGGCAGTAACCACCACTTAGTTTCGAAGGTGGTTGAGATGAATGGCAATTGGAGGAAGCTGGACAAACGGAGGTACTTTCAGGTTGCAATTTTTCTGACACCGTAAGCGGTACGACTTCTCGACTTCTTTGGGCAGGTTCTCCCTGGACTCCCTGCCAAAGGTTGTACGGGGGACGCAGGAAACTCGATCGCCTTGGTTGCGCAACCCCGACGTTGTTTGGTGTTATATTTTCAGTTGTGTTTTTGCTCCGCATAGTATTTTTCTTTTCTCAGACAAAACCTGCTTTCGTACGGATGGTGTCGCGTAAGAGCCGATCAGCCTGGAACCCCTGGACCAGGAACACACACGTCTCAATGGTGCTGTGCCAGAAGGTCTTGTTGCCGGTCTCGGTGCAAATCCTGCCCCGGTAGTAAAGGACTGAGTTTTCATCGAAACAACCCGGCCTGATCGGGGCCGACTGATCGATCGACAATATTTGTGGTGTGTGAATTTTGCATGACAATCGGCGTGATCGAACCGTAGACACGCGAAATTAGTGCCGCAAAAACGGGGTCTCAATACCGTCGGCCCCCAGGCCCCGGTGGGGTCTCGGTGGGGTTTTCTTTCCCACAAACGCACGGTGGCACCCTGGGAGGATCGTTTACGACGCTCCATGCGGGCGGTTCGCTTACGCTTACCGGATGATCGGTGTCCGGGCGTTTATTTTATTGTTTTGCCATACGTTGTTCACAGCCGCTCACACACGCACACACACCGGGGGATGGGCGATGCCGTTGTTATTGCCACTGTTACCGCATCATTACCTGGGTTGCCGTCTTGGAATTCCTTGGTGCGCATCGATGGCCTAATTTTTGGGGAAAAAAAAACTCCACCGAGTGCAGAAAAGCAGATCTGAAAAATCATCTCTCGTGTCGTGAAAAAAAATAAAAGAAACGCCAATGTTCATAGGAGTGTGGTCCGCTTGTCTTTAGACGGTAAAGACCCTGTTGAACGGCCGTGCGTAATAGCTGTGTTTATCTTGCCAATAATCGGATCGATTATTGCAAACACACCCGGTGGGTACGTGAGAAAGCATGAAGCCTTTCGATAGGTGCACACACACACTAAAAATCAGTGAGCAAACCAAACGATGATTAGACCGTAGTTACAGTCCATTAATGTGGCTTTGAAATTGAACTGAAAACCCATCTAGGCAAAATGTTGCTTCCATTGTGACCGTTTGACAGCAATAAAATTCAAGGATACGGTTTTAATGCTCTCCTTATCCACGGCTCCGGATTGTGCTGCTGTGATAGAGAAATCGTGGAGCCTGTAATGGATACCTCTTCTCCTGTGAACGGGTCCGCGTAATCGACTATTTATTTTCATAGCCCAAGTCCAATTGCTGTGGTCGGGTGTCCCTTTTATTGCCATTGATTATAAGTCCGCCGTGACACTCCTAAGTCGACGGTCGAGTTCAATTGCTTCGGTATTGGCCCATAGTCATTGCAATAACCAGAAAAAGTAAGCCGTAGGTCGCAGAAACTAGTTCAGATTGGTAGTTGGTAGTTGTTTTTTTTTTTATATTTGATTTAACCTTCTCGATGTGCATAGGGCATTCTAGACATACGGGGATGGCACTGCTGCACGCTGACGTTGCACTTTTAATCACATTCACATTCCGTCCGACCGCATCCACGCCGGGTCAATGTGGCCAAGCATGGCGAAGGTGCGATCTTGCGCAGCCAAAGCCACAGTCCGTCGTGTGTTGTTAGCTGCGTTAATGATCTTTAAAAACCTTGCGCCACCAGAGCCACCGCCTGAGCCACCGTTCGGTAATTAATTGCTCACGATCGCGAGGCCTCACGCCCGCTGTCGGGGGAGGAGGGATTGTTGTGATGGCGATTCGATCAAACCTGCCTCCCCGATGTGGGTGAGTTTAGCGGTTCTTCTCGAGCATAAACCACCAAATCGATGGGTCAAGTCCACCCACTGAAGGTTATCGTGATACTTTTTTATTTTCATTTTTGGGTTCATTTTCATCTTTCAACAGTAATATGTAAAGGTTCAAGGGTATGATAGAAAAAACGCTCGAGCTCGCCTGCTCACGCAGCATCCGGCTGCATTTTGCACAACACTCGATACAGTTTGTTTCGATTGACAAATTCGTTGTTTTGAACGTACGCAGGGCTTACCACAACCGCCACGGCTACAACGATTAGGTTGTCGAAATCCGACCGCCAATGACGTGAGGAAGCACCGAGAGCGCCCGAGACCGATCGCCATTGTTTGCCCGTTGTTTGCTGCATCTCGAGGTCCGCCCAAATTGTGCACTGTGCAGGGAAAATGTGGTTCAACTTCTTGGGCAACCGCTTGTGATCACCCTCGGGTGCACGATTGGAAACAAACGAACGGCTGCGTGGCTGCCAATGACATAATGGTGTGCAGACGAAGGCGCCTGCAGCCGGTTGGGAGCTCAAACCTACCCCGGTCGCCTTCTCGGAGCAAGTTGTTAGAATTAAATTGCATCACAAAATTCGTTCAAGAACGAGCGAACCTTAGCGCGGCGTCGAAAAGGTTATGAAGCGCTCAACGAAAAACAAGTCCGCCAATAAGTGTTCCATCATTAGAGAAGAAATGGTTTCTTTCAGGAATTCGCAAACAGCTACAGTTTGTCGATAAGCTTCTCATCATCGGCTCGAAGTCTTCAGAAGGAAACCGAAGCAAACACTACGTTGATGGCTTTGTGCCTCCCCATCTTGGGGGGAGGAACATACAAGACCGATGACTACTTGGTAGGCCCGCGTCTTGGCGCCTGCGAAACGGCAAACGACTAAATTACACGGTTTGCCGGCGTGAGGCGTGAGAAAAGCCATTCATATGTCGTCATAACGAAGAGGTGCGTTTGAAAGGGTGGGCGGAAGGTTCGCCCAACGATGATCGTTGTTTGGTTTCTGCGGTATTTAGACAATATTACGCGGTGTGGTTAAACACGAGATGCTATGCGCAAAAAAAAACAGTCTGGGGCGGTAGAAAATGAAAGTTTGGAAGCAAGTTGTCACTCAATAAAAATTACTAGTTTATTTATTATTTCGAGGAAACCTTTAGCTTGCGCATAACAAAGTGAAAATCAGCTTATTGAGGACGTTTCGCAATAGAGAGTTCACTGCCGATAGCGTAATGCTATCAATTCAATCCACTGCAGGTAGTCAATTAGGAAATATTGTACTGTAATAATGATGCACTACCATCCATCTTCCTCAACGGACTGAGGCTGATTATGGCCCCATGGTAAATGTCCCAGCGACAAATGATCGTCTGGTATTTCAATCCGCAAACTCCGACCCGGACAGGAAAGACACTTTACAATGTTTCTCGCGTTTTGAACACGGATCGGGCAATAACGGAACAATGGCAGCGAACAAACTGACCCAATTAAACCCCGTGTGGAGGCACGAGCGACGGCGAGAATCGTTGCCATAACATTTATCGATTTATGGAACGCTGCTCGAAACGCCGGGAAAGATGGAGTGATCGCGATATCGTGAAACGATGCTGGCCATTACGATTGTGGTAAACGTGATGTCGTTTGCGGCCTGCAAAATTCCCAATGGTCAACGGAGCGTGAAGAGGATCATACTTTCGGGTCGGGTCGCGTCGTTGGATCGTGATCGTTCACCTGCAGCATTGATAGATCATAGGGTAGGATCGGACCTGCATGTCGGTTGATTTCTTTTCACCGATGTGTTTCGCACACAATGCGTGTTTCTTGACCACAAACCAATGGTGGACATTGTTGTGCCATTACTTCCTGAAGTCGACCGGCACGTACGCCGTGTCACTGGACATGCAATTATCTTGGGATAGAGAAATGCATCTTGCGATTGTTGAAGATGTTTAAAATGCAGAATATACAGCTGCGTAGATTAAAGCTTTCAGTTATTTGTATTAAATTCGCTTACATGTATGTATCTTTCAGTATATTGAAGGGTTAAAAGTAGTGCTGTGCTTATTTCACCTAAGGTTCATTCAGGTGGATTTATGAATCTCTAGCGATTCGAATCTTCCAAGCTTAATGAATCTTTAATGAAAATGGATTTCATCGATTCTTTCATTGGCGTCGATCATGCGACCAAAAAATCGATCTTTGGCATTCATGTATCTCTCGTCAAAAGATTTGTGAATCTCTGAAATGCTAAGAATCATTCAGATTCATGAATCTGAGTATGAATTACACAACTCTAGTAAAAAGAAATATTGTTTAAATAGAGATTGTTTATATACACTCTGTTTTCGCTATTTTTTTAAAAGCTAAAGGTAGTGATTGTAGAATTCAGTTAGATTGATTTTGACTCTAATTAAATCGAATGCAATTTCAATTTTTCGTTTTCTTTTAAAATTTTGCGAAAACGGAAAACAAGTTTTAAACATTTGCAACAGTTTTGGATGTTTTGGTTAACGTTGTCATGTTCGAAAGGAAACAGTCTGCGTTCGCTAAGTTACCGATAGATGGCGCTGTCTTACATCAAATTCGAAACGATCGTTTGGTGTGCATTTCAAAATAATCGACAGTTCGCTTTTCATTTTCCTGCACTTCTTCAGCTGATTTCTTCCACTACAACGGGATGTGATCATCAATTGTGGATCTGGTTACAGCAATATGGAACGATTCAAGAAATGGCAACGACACCAAGGTTGCATCAAGGTATAATCTTCCCGCGCGCTTCGGATGAGATCGCGGTGAAATAATAGATCATTGAAACAATATGTAATCGTAGCTTGTAAATTAGACACAATGATTTCACAAAGAACGTTCGTGCCGACGCTGTGTTCTGGGATTCCTATTGACAACTGGCGGCACATGATTAGCGGTCCGATTGATTTCGTTCGATCGTATGATGGAGGGAGCAGTCTAACGATTCGTTCCTCGCTTGTTATTGGAACGTTACATCTTGTTTCCTGCGCCCTCGTTGAGGAAGCAAACGGCCGTTTTCTTCCCCGCTGCGTCATCGTCGCCGGCGGTGGCTAAAGAAGAGTAAAAACGGTTCCCTTGGATCGCGCATTCCAACCGGGCGCATAATTTACCGTAGCATCGTGAGAAGCTGCATCGAATGGCTTGAAATCGATAAACACTGGCCCCTCAACAGTGTGTCGAGCTTGGGTTGTGTTGTGGAAAGGAGTAAAAAGTGCGGCGGTTAGTTTTCCCCTTTCGCCGAAAAAGTAAACACAGGGTCAATCAAATGCCGATCGATGACAGCGACAAAAAAAGGGAGCTAGTTGTTGTCGGATAAAAAGAAACTGTTTTAGCGTCGCGATTCGAGGTAAGTTTCAGATGTTTTAGCTCATTTAGTGCTCGATTGATTGTAATGGTTTCCTACAGGCTCGATTTGGCAGGTTCGTTTTTCCAGATAGGAAGAGGAAGCGCACAGAAGAAGCGCCGGTCGAATTAGGCCCGCTCGGACGTGGCTGATTTTGCGGTTATTGGCAGCAAATTAGAAGCAGGTCAGTGAATTACCGAAATTTTGCTCCACAGCTCCTCGGAGCCAGAAGCACCGGTTGGGCTAGCACAGAACGGTGCCACGACTGTCTTCTTGCGTCGGGAAAACTCTCCGCAGGAAGCGAGCCTCTGTTGGCACGAAACAAAAGGAAAAGGAAAATTCGTTAATTACTTCGTGCGCGCGAACGTGCACGGGGAACTGCTCGCAGCGGCCATCGAAAGTATGTTAATTTGGCCGGCGGCCTGGCCCGGATGGCCTTCGGATCGGTGGTGGTTGGCAGTTTAATAGTTAAAAGTTTCGACTACTAAACCGCACCGCGCGTTCGAGCTGCGCCGGGAAGGCGCGCCCGGAGATGAGTGCCGGTAAACGTGCGAGCGAAGAGATTATTCCCCGCATCGGTCGGGGACCGTTTAGAAACGGGAGTGTTATCGGGAAAACGGAATTGGAACACACTGGTTTGATAGTGCAGACCTAGATTCCTTCCGGCCGGCTGCAGCAATTTGGGATTATTTTGGGGAAATATGTCAGAGTTTAAGAATGATGGCCAGTTTTGTTTTGTGAACATCGTATCGAAGAATTTATATTTTAGGACACCGTGGGACAGGAATAGAAATTCTAATTCGTACCTTATGGCAGCAGAATTAAGCTAATTCTTCATCTAAAATATGCTTAGCAAACATTTTAATTCAATAACATTGGAAGGCTCATCATTATTGAAATGCTTTCCTATTAGGGTACAATCTATTCCATAGACGTAGATTAGGGTACAATAAATTCTATAGACTTCAATAGACGTAGACTTAATGGATTCAACGTGAACGCACAAAAGCAAAACCATTCGCTTCGTCCGTCGATTGGTAATGTGTGGAAAACCCGTTGCAAATAACCAATATATGATTACAACCGACCGCTAGAACTATTAGCTGATAACTGTATAACCGCGTTTTTAGACGATGGCCACGTGTTTCCGTTCAGAGATCGGTTTGTGAGTTTTAAGAAGAATGATTAAGATGCATTTATGTGAGTTTCGCACACCGGGAAGAGATGAATTTGGGTGAAATTCACCGATGAAAGTTATTTCAGCATTTACAGCACGTGTAAATTTGCTCCAAACACAAAGCCATCGATAATTATAGTCGTTTAAATTCATGCCAAGTGATAACATTGCTTATTGGTTGTAACATTTGCGTTAATTTTATCCGCACGATCTCCTATCTCCCGAATCTGCCCCACCCAAACCTTGCTCCACCGGCTGAGGAGATGAATTTTCACTTTCCACACACCACAACCAAAAAAAAAACCTTTTCCTTGCTTCCGAACCAGAATTCGAGCCAATAAGTAAGGCAGCTAACGGTCTCGGCCCGGTGTCGGGTGCAAGTCCTTTAACCATCTCCATACCTTATAATGGGAAATTAATTAAACCCCCAACAATGCGGGCAGCCCGCGGGAGGGAAGCCCTACTACGGGGCTGTAGGATTATCACAGCTTTCACTGTGTGAACGCTAATCATATTGTTAATGTTGATTTTTTTTATTGCCTAATGCTCCCGTTTTCCTCACTCCCGGTATGGTACCTTGGGGGGAGGAGGTATCGTTTTACTTTCTAGTGTTTTACTTCTAGTGCTTTTTTTAACGCTGACACATACACTCGCACAGTTCGGTGCGGCCGGGAATCTGTTTCAATTTCGTTCAAATTCGCCGAAATCGGTCGAGCCTCCTCGGGTTGAAACAACCAACGATAGGGCCAAGGGTATCTTCATCCGGGCCCCGTTGACAACAGGTGACATCGGATCGGAATGAACAAAAGTGAAACTTCTCGGATGGCTTGAGCAAACAGCGATGATAAACGGTGCCGCCTAAGAGCGGTGGGGAGTACGCTCCGGATTTGCGTTCGAGCATGAAGAAAAGTCGTTAACATAATTTGTTGTGTATTATCCCGTGACAACCGACGAAACGGGGAGGAGTGAGGGGGAGGAGGGTTTATGTGCGTCAATAAAAGACCCAAAATTGGAGACCACTAGAAAGAGCGGTGTGGAGAAAGAATGGCATTGAAATACTGGCCTGCACTGACTGTTGGTGGAAAACTCGTAGTCACAAATATTCGTCCCGTTTTGTTTCTTTCCAGAATTGATGGTTGACAGGGCAGGAGCCGCAAAAGGGATCGGTGGGGGAAGGGCAGTTCTCTCGGTCCATCGAGCTCCGACCGGCCCTTGGAAGTATTCGCAATCATCAGCTGGCCGGTTGATAGGCTGCCCGGTCGATGTGCGCCAGCAAGAGACCGCAACGCTGGAGTCGCGACTCCCGAGCGACCGGCAGGGAAAGAAGAAATTCAATTTCTGGCCAGTCTTTCTCTCTGCGGTTCCACGGTGCGACGCGTACGGTACCCCCCCTTTTGGCGGGGATTTTAATGGGAGTTTTGTAGCTGCGCTTCCCGGCCGCGTTTTCCCTCCGTTTCCTTCTGTTTCCACCACCCCCGGGAGTCGCGTTGAGGTTAGAGCTCGAGCGAGCTCCTCTGAAGGCGCGTTGTGTTTCGGGGGGTTGGGACGGGGCCGACGAATTTTATTGGTGAGCATGCGGCGATGCGGTGGAAAACCTCGAGCGCCAACCCCGAGCGCCAAGCCGGGTGATGGCGGGCTTCACAGATCACTTCCCCGGAGGTTCGCTCCATTCGCATTCTGGCACTCGCGCCGACGGTTAGCAAAACGGGATATACCGACCAAGCCTCCCGAGGTGGCACTCCCAGGGTGTAGCAGTTTGTTTTTGGGTTTTTCTGTGAGGCGACTTCTGTATGCCTGTGACTTGTGTGCCTTTTTTGTGTGTTTGGTTTTTCTGAGGAACCCCGTCGCGTCCCGTTTGTTGACACTTTTTGTGACTGTCTGTGCTTCAAGGGTCGTTAGTTGTGGATATCTGCGTTCTTTCTTCGTGTGCATGAAATTAAGGTGACGACAAAAAAACGCCAGCGTGTGTGCCAAGACTTCCGTGTACTCTCCGTGACAAGTACTCAATGCACCATGCATTCGAACGTTCGGTACATCGTATGGTTTGTGCTGGTGACGGCAGGGTACCTCGTGCGACAGTGCTGCCACGCGTCGGCGGACCATGTACCGGCGGCCAGCGCTAGAAAGCTCAGTGCCGGGCTCACCGCCATGCACTTCAACCATCTGTTCAGCCAGGGCGAAGGTTTTCCCGGCCCGAGCGCGCCGCTCGCCACGGGCGAAAGCGTAAAATTCACTCCCAACAAACAGCACGTGCTGCATCCCGTGGATGCGGCGTGGAGGATGTCCGTTGGCGTGGGCAGCAGCAGTAGTAATAATTGGAGGGTCCGGAAACCCCTGGCGAAGCCCGTGGTGGGCAGCCGGAGCCGCATCAACAATCGGTCAATGACTCGATTTTCCGAGGTCGAGATTCCGCCCGGTCTGGAGGAGCGGGAGCTGGAGGTGGTGCAGCAGGTAACGCCCGCTCCCAGCCCGGCGAGGGCGGGCAACGTTACCGGGCTGGTGGAGCTGTTTCGGAGCGCGGAGCGGTCGCGTGGCATCGAGAACTTCCTCTGGAAGTACTTCGTCGACGGTGGTAAGTGTTGGCGGCTTGGTTTCCACCGGCCGGTGCTATATTGATTTCATAATTGAATCTTTAAGAACATAACGGGGAGAAGAACTCTTCAACCCTTGCGCTGTACTGGAAGGCTCTCGGTTTGGTGATCATTGAAGGAGGCACTTTTCATTCCTCAGCAGAACACTTCTGGAGGAAATCGGGCGGCGTCTATCACATTTCGAACTCCGTGTTGCTTAACCTTACAACGCAATCAGTGGCAAGCGATAGGTTTTTCCTTAGTTTTCGTGATTCCGTTATGCTATTTCCATGTTCACGTAAAGGCAGCACTGAAGCATTTGGAAAAAAAATCTTTGAGGAGTGAAATATGAAGATAACATACCAGAATTTTCTTGCTGCAAAGATACTGGATCGTTATTATATTAAAATTACAGTTTAACATCTTATTAAATACGCATTAATTTTCCTAAGCATACTCGTATGCTGTACCTTTCTCTTCCTTATTACATCTTCTTCTGGAAATCATCTTTTTGCGCATATAAATTAGGTCCAAAGTTATTTGATTTATTACTTGAAAAAATATTATAATACTATTCTATATTGCACCGTTTTCGAGCCCAGGTAAACAATGTTCAGCTGTATTTATACACAGCTCGACCGTAAGTAAACATTTGACGCCCAACTAAAATGCTGTTGCCTATCAGTGTATGGTTCAAACGTAAATGAATATGGTTCAAACGCAACTAAACATTTGACACCTCCAAGGTGTGATGTTTACATGATATAGGTTTAACTTCGTTTTCAAAGATCATTAGAATAAAAATACACTTAATTTATAATTCGAGCACATTAAAATTTTATTATAATCTGCATTCAGCGTAAACAACTTTCTCGATCTTCGTTGGAAGTCCTTTTTACTTTTCGTGGATTTCCGGACGGCATTACTTCATTATTTTCGTCTGCTATCTAATGCGGGACAAACAAATCTATTTTAAAGTATCCATCTACCACAATATTCGTAAAGAACGTACTTGAAATATTAAAAAAAAAATTCTTTCTGCTCATCAGCTAACTGTTTACTTTAAAATTGACTGCTCAGTGATTGGTAATCATCGATTGTTAGGACAAAAAATAAACCCGGGCAATATAAACATGTATAGAACAATGTTTATCTGGACTCAAAAACAGTGTTATGTTCAAAATTTATGGATTAATGGCTATAGAATATTTGCAATAAAATTTAGCCTACAAGAAAAACTTTAATATTTTCAAGAACCATACAAATAACTCTACACTACGAAGTTCTTGGAGACCAATGTTGTTGGAGGGCAAAGTGCTCGGTTTCCGGCGCAAGAAAATGTTTTCCAGGAGAAACTGTTCCGAGGAGGAGAAAGGTAAGAGTTGCGACTTCCTTGACCTTGGTTCAGTAACCGGAGAAACGACCCTTGTGGACATTACGTTCCATCCTGGTGTTGCAAAAGCGTTGCTTTCACTGAGAAGAGAACCGGAGAGCCGGGGGGAAACGTAGCGCTAAATAAAGTAGATTCAATATTTAAATGACACCTCATGTCCCTCGTGTTTCCGACTGACCAAACAAACGCTGTAACCCAGTGGCCCGTTTTCGGGCGCATCCGTGGTTTACTGGGCTCTCGTTCTTCTGCGCGTACTGGTTTCTGGTGCGGGTTTTAGTTAGTGGAGTTGTTTCTTTTTTTGTGCGTGTGTGTTCAGGCTTTGTTTGTGGAGAAATTTTCCCTCCCGACGCTTGGGTACCATACCGTTAGTGCGTAGTTCGCGGGTTCCCTCCCCCTTGGGTCGCTGTGGGAACTTAATGACCCATGATTTAATTGTGGTAGGGAACGGTGCCACAACCCGCCAAACTGCGCTGAAGACCACATTAATTGAGGTCATTCTTGCCGTCAGAAATTCGCCTGTTTGTCAAAAAAAAAAGAATAGCTGGGCGAGTGCGATGTCCGAAGGGGGGAAGGTTCAACACGCACGCATATGCTGATGATGATAGGTTTATAGAAATCGGAAACTCCCGTAATCGCTCGCGAGCGTGAAGCCTCGCGCACCCGTCGGTCGGCTGACAGTTTGATGATCGACGTAGGCCATTGATGAGATGTCTATTTTTCAGATGTTTCCGCCTCCACCGAGGACGACGACGACGACGACGGAGCAGGCGGTGGTGCGGTGGTGAAGGGCACCCGGCACTCGGCCGCCGACCGAAGCGATGCCGTGGGGCGCAAGAAGAAGTTCCACCTCAAGAAGAAGTACAAAAAGTTTCTGATACCGCTGCTGCTGGCGTACAAGATCAAGTTCCTCGCGCTGGTTCCGGCCATCATCGGGGGGCTGATACTGCTGGTCAAGTCGGCCGGGCTGGCCGGTTTCTTCTTCGCCCTGTTTACGGCCGTCGTCAGCCTGAAGAAGTACTAGGCGCCAAGAACTGAACGGAACACCGTCCCGTGTGCGGCGGCCACCCTCGCGGCGGTCCGGCGGGAGATCCTCCAGCCAGCGTCCACCGGATCGGATCGGATGGGTAAGTGTGTCTCTATGTGGGCCAAAACTAATCCCAACGGTACTTTCGTTCAATAAAAGAAAAAAAAACAACAACAACCGGGGAGGGGAATAAAAAACGAAGACACGTTGCCTCAAGCCCCCGTGGAATGTAAAACCGATGTAATGATTCTTTTCTCTTCCCGGTTTCGGTGCACCAACGCACACTGTCTTTCAGCATCTCGCCTCGCCATCCTCGAAGGTGTCCGTCATCCGCGGCGGTCCAGGTCGTCCTCTAATTTATTATCGATTTTCGTAGGTTTAATGAGGCTCCAGCGAAGGGCTCACGGCACGGTGTCAATTAGAAGATAGTACCACCCTACTGGCTGGAACAGAAAGCAGAAGCGGGAGCCCGTGGTGGCAGAATTCGGTAGCCACAAGCATAACAACCGACGTCCGCTCATCCATGGCAAACACATCGAAGAAAACCGACAGACACGAACTCCCAAGGAAGGAGGAAGAAAGCTGCACTATTCCTGCGCCTCATACGAAACAACAACGAACCAACGCCATGGGGCGGAAGGGCGAGCGAACGGGTGGTTCACTCCGCGCGCAACCGATTTCGGAGATTTTATGCTCCGTGCCGTCTATTCTTCGACGTCGGTTTTAAGTTAGAGCTCCTATTATAGTTAAATAGTTCGAAGGTGCGGTAAGATTGTTAGGTTAGGTTAGGAACAATTGCACCCGAAGAGGGAGGGAAAGTAGGCTGCCCATGAAATGCTCCCCCCACAAACACACACACACACTCCCTCTCTCCCTTTTCTCCGTAAGATGGGCGAGGATCGACCCCACGGTGCGAGGATAGGGCAACTATCATTTTCTTTTTGTTTTCAACAGTTTCAGCAGACAACAGGCGAAAGAAAAGTGTAGATAATTAAAACTGAAGCAAATTGTTCGGACGTCCATTCTGCGGCCGAGAAATTGGCCTCGCAAAACGCGAGCACCCTTCAATGGTACACGGCTGTCAAAAATGTTGACACCGCCACGGACGTTGCTAACGGGGCCGTATCGAAACCATCCATAGAAAGATGGGTTCGTTTTCGGCGAGAGTGTAGGCCTAAACGTGGGGGAACAATTTTGGAAAAAAATAAATGTGGTCAAATTCAATAGACTTTGTTGTTCCGAGTCCTGGTATACGCCGTTCCGAAGCACGAGAACTATGGCTGTGGCAAATCGATGAACCGTTCCGTATGAGTAGATATAGGAAGACGATGAGAAAAGCAGGGCCAGTGGGTGGCATCCGTCTGACGGGGAGAAAAGACTCGTGGAATCGGTAGGCACTATGTGATCGGTTTTCAAAGTGTTACTAATGATTGCGTGGTGCATAATGGGAGAAAGAAACGACGGAAAAGGCACACGGTGCACGGGTATGATGCGCCAACACGTGGAACAATGTTTTCAATCAGCGCCCTCCCCGATGGTCAGTGATGTGGGAACGGATAACGGAAGCTGGTGCTCCGATCGAAGAAGCGTTTGTGTCGGGGCAGAGCCGATGGAAAAGAAATGGAAACACTCAGGTTTTCTTTAACCCAGTTGTTGTACATTCACTGCTGATGGTTTATGAATACGATTTACTTTTAAAGCAGCACTGATAACCCAGATTACTGAGGTGATGCCCGGAGTTAATTAACTGAATTTTATTGATGTGGTTTTATGCGTTTGTTGAACACGTACGTTCAGATAGTTTATCGTATTGGTAGGTAATTTTATTTTCACCTGAATCAATCTACGTATTTCGATTGGTATTGTTTAGATTAACACAGTTTGACAGCCTTTTTGTAGATAACATAGTGCACTCCTAATTTTGAACCAGCTTCAGAGTAACAGCAACCGAATATTTATTGAAAAATACAGTAGTTTTGAAATAAGCACTAATTTTCTGTAGCGATTAAATATAACGGCAAAACATAGATCACAATAAAGTTTCAATTGAGGTGCCAGTATGAGAAACCTTACACTTTATTATGTACATACGAGGGAAGTGCAGCACGCGCTAATCGAGATCGAAATGAATAGTAATGGTCCTCCAGCTATTAAGATTCGTTATCAGCATGAGAAACCAACATATATTTTTCCACCCTGCCAATCGCATTCGTTAGGGGCCTAACTTTAATCCGTGCTCGGTGCATTAAACTTGTTACTTCGCATCGTTTGTGAACAATTTAAGAAGGATTTATCATTGCCTACGAATGTGCTGGCCATAGCGGCATGCTCACTTTCGTTGGCATCGCTGTGCATCACTCTCGGGTGAGTAATTTTTAGCTAGCTTGCAGCTATTTTCATGCCTCGAAATCCAGCGAGCACGCGAGTGTAATTTCCATACTGTTTTGCTTACGATGTTCAACGGCGTTTTTAAAATTGTATTGAGTTGGCGCCTAAATGTATGCAATTTGACTATCCCTTGGTTCGATTGATGGTAAAAAAAGTCGATGTTGGATTTAATCGACTTCAGTTGGGAAGAATGTTTTTCGGCATGACTGTTAAATAAATTGTTCTTGATGAGTTACTTATTGTTCTTATATCCTAATTAAACTAGTGTATGTTTACTTCCAACAAAAGGTTCAACTACAATAGTTTACTGGCGCTTGTAGTACATAAGGCTTAAGGCATGTAGCATGGTAGTACTTAAGACTTGTAGCATGTTTACTCACTGCACTAAAAGTACCATACTTTCTCCGGTAATCGCGACTACTGTAACACACTCATCAATTTTTCATTTTGCCACGCAAGAGATAACGGAAGAAGGCAGACAACGGCAAGAACACAGCTCCCTCATTATGCGAAACAATGTCTTCCGCGGTGATCCGCGATCATTCGTGGCATGTTCATCATTTTTCTTCATTTCTGCACCCCTGCACAAACACCCGGGAGGGTTGGGCCATTGGCGTGCCGTATGCTGCTGCGTATGAGTTTATCTTATCGCGCAGCGGAAAATAGGATAACCAATTAACGATCGCACAATTGCGTAACCGAAGCTCCTCCTAGTAGTGCGTCTGCTTCTCTTGCGTGCTGGCGTAGGTTCGGTTTGGGGTGCACGGTTCGGCACCCGAATGCGTCGGAAGGCGGTTGGGCGAGAAAAAAGCTTTCCTCCGCCAACGATAGGTTTTATTGATTGTTGCAGTTTTGCGATTTTAGTTCACCTCCGATTGCTAACCAGTGTGGACCGGAGATTCCAGCTCCGTGCCAGGAATATCGGGTGTGCAATATATGCACAAAAAAGCGGCCCCAAAGAAACGCCTTCCAAGGAGCAGCAAGAGTGGAGCCAGGTTTAACGTCGCAGACTGGGACATTCTTGTGGTGGGTTAGGATGCGACGTTCCTTGCTGTTGGTGCTTCTGTTTGCGGTGGTTTTGGTGCACGGTGCGAGGAATGATGGTGCTAAGAACGGCACATCTGTCGGTAGTGCTACATACCTGGATGTGCTGCGAAGGATAACGAACCTTCGGGGCGATGACATTCGCAAGAACCTCCGGTCGCTGCGGGAGCTCGCCATACGGCACGGTTTGATCCGGATGAGTGATATGAACGAAGCGAGTGCCGCCAGCAACGAGGAGCAGTCGTCGGAGGGAGAGCAGTCCTCGCAGGAGTTGCCGATTGAACCGGGTCAGCAATTGACGGCCATTGCTGAAGGTGATTGTGGTGGCAGCTATTAGTAGTAGTGGGCTGTTCGCTTGTAGTTGGGAAAATCTAGCTGTAAAAATGAGTGTTTGTAAAACCGCGTCATGTAATACCTTAATTCCTCTGAGATTATTTTTTTCACTCTTACTCAGAAATGTATACATTACTCCAAAGTGAAATTGTTATTTCTTAAACAAGTTTTGTAAAAAATTGTACAAATCCAACCGACTACAATATTTCGTCAAAAAGCAGTTCAGAAATGTCGATGAATACCATCTTTTAACGGAAACATTTTCGCTTTCTTGGTTTAACTAGAGAACTAAGTTTGCTACAATTTTTTAAAGATTTAGTATCATTTGTTTTATTTTTTAAGTTTGCTACAGTTTTTTTTGTGTCGTTCAAGACAAACATCTTGTACTGAAGTTACAGGGTGGGGACATGATCATATAAACCATACAGTCATTTAAAAATGAAATTTTAAAGATATTTTTGTTCACCGTGCTTAAGAATTGGAAAAGTAGTAAACAGTTCTCTCTTACGTTTTATATCCGTACCTGCATGTGTTAAGCGAAGAGGAGAATTTAGAACAAACCAAAAATATTATTTATATCATTCATAAAATATTCATTTCAATCCCTGCTCATGTTGCTTAATCGTTTGCTTGTCTTCTGTAAACTTAAAAATTAAATGATTACTTAAAAGATCCTTCATTTGAAAAAGTTTTTGGACTGCAGATACAAGACAACGGGATACAGAAGGGTAAGCTTACAATTGCTCGGTTTTAACGGGTTGGCGTATTTTTCTCACTTTGCTCTCTTAAATCCACGCAACGCAATTTTTAAAAGCCCTCCTCGTTAAGATATGATAAATCTGGCGCGTTAGCCAAACATAATTGCAATAATTATCGCTTGCAACACGTTGCGCTCATCTCCGTGGGGCCCACCTAGCCTTGACGCACCAGTGACGCTTTCTACTCACACGATTAGATTGCAGAGACGCTCCGGCCGCATGCAACCGGTGCACACGCAGTGCGGTCCAGCCTGGGCCGGAGTCGTAGCATCCGGTGCTTCTTTTTTTTTTTCCTTCGCAACGCGTGACTGCCTGGAAAATGACGGAGTAGCGATTCGCAAGGAAGGAAGCTTGAGATGGAAGTAAACACGATCGAACACAATGTTCAGATGCAGTGTCCCGCACGTGCGCCTCGCGTTTCACGGTTTGCCGCACACGTGAGAGTGCATTCTGTGCCCTGGAAGACACACGCCGCACAACGGTAAAACGAGAGCACTGGATCGAACGGAGTGCTGGAGTCCGGTGCCGTTATGATCAGCGTGTATCGACGTGAAAAAGCCCTTGACAACCGATAGAGAAAAAAAAGGATTGCTATGTTAACACGTGGCAGCTTTTTGAATTTCAATCGATGATACCTTGCCAATATGTGGTAGTAATTTTTCTAATTCTGAATTTCTCTCGATACTCTCATATTTTTTCCCCACAAAAACAAAAGGTCGCAAAAAGGGCGGTGGAGGAAGCAACAATAATAATATCGTGGTGGCGGGCGGCGGAGGCGGTGGACACGACGACGGCTCCTACTCGATCAGCATTGAGGAGGGCGGTAACAAGAAGGGCAAGAAGCGAAAGAAGGGCAAGAAGGGCAAGAAGCACCGCAAGCAGAAGCGCAAGGGCTGGAAGAAGCACATGAAGAAGGCGGTTCCGATCGGGGTGGGTCTGCTGGCGCTGAAGGCGCTGCTGCTGCACTTCATTCTCAAGAAGCTGGTGATGGCGACGGCGTTCTCGCTGCTGCTGAGCAAGAAGTCGCTGCTGGTGTCGTCGTTGATCGCGCTCAAGCTGCTGCTGCAGCAGCCGCACAGCAGCGACAAGAGCGAAAGCAGCAAGCTGGAGGTGGTGCACATTCCGATCCGCAAGGACGCCGGCTTCCACAAGAAGCACCAGCAGCAGCAGAAGCAGCAGCAGCAGCAGGTTCCCTCGAACAAGCTGAAGCTTCCGCCGGCCCCGGCGAGCACGACCAAATCGTCCCTGTTCGACTCGTACGCCGGGCCGCACTCGATCCAGCACGCGCACCAGCAGATGGCCGACTTCGGCGGCAAGTACATCCCGCTCGGCTACGAGAGCAACCATTTCCACGGGTTCGACGCCACGCCCGGGGCGCCCTCGTTCGGCGATGGGCTGCACCAGGTCCAGAACGTGGAGCAGTTCTTCGACGACGCCGACGAGCTGCAGTTCGACCGGCAGGACAACGGCTGGGACGGGTGGAGCGGCTGGAACCGGGGCGAGGAGGGAGGCAAGCGGTACGAGGCGATGGCGGCGGCTGCTCCGACCCTCACTGACGCTGGTGGACCGTACGGGGGCTGGGGTGATGTAGCGAGCGCTCCGAACGACTACCAACAACCGACCGGGTACGACTCGCTGAACCGGAGCCGCTACGGGGAGATCCTGGAGGGGTATGTCGAGGCGAGTCGGCGACGCCAGCAGCTGATGGACAGGAGAAAGCGAAAGTTCTAGGTAGCAAGACACGGCGACCGCGAGATCGAAAGTGGACCTTTTCCCCCGAAACAACAAACAAACATCTTGAAGCTGAAAAAATGGTGAAGCATTTACGTGGCGTTACTTCGGCGAAGCTTTTTTGGAGAACGAAGAACGAGGGAAAAATCAAACCAGATGAAAAAGTGGGAAGAAAATTGAAAAGAGCAGAAGAGGAAAAGAACGAATAAATGGAGGGAAGAGAACAATAAACACAAAAAAAAAGACCAGGTCAAGAGGAAGGGACAAGAAAAGGAAGTTAGTTTATAGATATAAAAACGAAAGTCGATACTCTCGCTTGTGCTGCTTGGAGGCGGGATAGTTTCTTGGGGAGGGGAAAATATGGCACCGCGTGTGTCCGGAAAACCGAAGACATTCTTCTTGCGCTGTATTGCTTGATTGCAAGCGAATCATTGTAGCCCACCGTAATTTATTGTTATTTATTATTTGCTAGTAAACGTACTTAGCTCTTTTTCTGAAGATCCAACGCTTGGTAAACAGGAGTCGGGACGAACATTGAAAATGTGCAATCAAATGATAGGAGTTTAACGCGAATCAGGAACCACTTTTACAGTGACCGAACTGAATAGAGAAAATAAATTCCGCTTCCGGTTTCTCCCACGTGGAGAAGCCTACTGTTGGTGTTGATTTGTGTTTTATTTTCTAGTCAAGTTTTATTTTTCAGTGTTTTATTTTCTTTGTTTTTGTAAAGTTTGGCCTTTGATCATTAATTTCTTTTTCAAGATTTGATAAACTTGTGAATTTAAAATATCACAAATTCAGTACTCTCCAAATAACATAGTTTCAAAGTGCAATTGAGCGATCCTGCTTTAGTTTTATTGTCATGTTTTTGTATCTCCACAACATACCACAATGCATAGTAATTTACGTATGGTTCTCAATTTATGTGTTTGTGTTACGTAAAGTCTTACGAAATTGCAGTTTATTATCGATCGTCCTGCTCTTTAACGTATAATTTCGAATTTAAAATTAACTTTCATTGTAGGGATGATTGTAAACTTTGCTGATTTATTTATATCCACCCCGGTTTTGTGCCGGTCGGTGACAGGTAATGCGCGAAGAAATGGCGCAGTCGATGGCTTCATCAACGACTGGATGGACCTGCAGAACGTTGCACTTCACTTTCCATTGCATTGCCTGTTACGCAAGCGTCTCAGCGTCTCCGGTGGGCTCTTTTCCCTTTTTGCGGGAAGGGTTGCTGGGAGTGATTATTCCGGGCACACCCTCCACGGGCCTGAACGCGGAAGTTGCCTGGTGGTGCGTGTGCGTATGTGTGCGCACGGGCATGGATGCACTTGCTGCACTCAAGGGGAGGGAACTCAGTGAAGGGCTTTCGAAGGCGGGGAGGATTCTGTGAAAATTACCAACAAAGCTCCAACCCATTCCGCCCTCCCTGCTCTTGCGGGGCAGTTGTAAATATTTATGACGGACGGGAGCGACCAAAGGTAATAGTAATGGAACCGGTGGGGGGGGGGGGGGGGGGGGGGTGGTGGAGGGATGGCTTCGGCGAGATGGGGAAGAGGAAAAGCTCCAAGGGAACGAACACGCGGAGAAAGTAAAACCCCGGGGGAAGCGGTGCGCTATCCAGCCCGTTTACGATTACTCAACAATTGGGCAAACAAAAATTTCACTTTTTCACAATGCTCCCCAACGCTGGTTGTGGCGCGTGCGTGCCTAGAAACGGTACCGGTACGTGGAAAATGTGCATACTGGGTATATTTGCCCAGCGCTGGTGACACTTTCACACCGGACCAGGGACCGGGCTGCATCCTTCCTAACGGCCGGTGGACAAACGTGTCTAATTGCATTTCGAGCAAACACACGACCAAATGCTGAAAGCTAGCAAGGTTGCAAAGGGGAGCTTTTCTTGTTTATGAACCGGATTTGTTTCTTTGTTCGGAGAAGTGGCAACATTTGAATACATTCTATCATTTCGTGCTCTGTTCCGACGAACAGGTTTCAGTGTGCCTTGCTTTCGCACTTAGATCTTTCCAATTATCTGCAAGTATGTATTGAAGGATTAGAAAACAAATGGAGGTTCATCTCTAATCACAATATATGCATAAATGAAATAAAATAAAATAAACAGCAAAAACGTCTTTTACTTGCACAAAGTTTTGAAATCACTAAAGAATTTAAAATTAATCCGTGAAAGAAAATGAATGAGTAAACGAAGTTTACTACTTTAAATAGATTAAACTACATCTTCTAACCATGATAATAATTAATAAATAAAACGCACAAGGAAAAAGGTAGATAAATTAATCAAAAAACAGAAAGCAATAGATCCCGCGAGATGCTGAACCAAACAAAGGGTTTGTCAAATTTGGTATTGTACTGTGTGCCGTCCCGTCCCAAGTGTGGGTGGAGAAATTTTTCTCACCTCGGCGCGGGCCATGGTGTGGGCAGATTATTCAGCCTGAGGTCTCTAGACGGCCTGCGGCGTCTAGCTTCCTCCATCATTCATTCCCCGCCGTCCACCCTTTGGGCTTTGGTGAAAGTGAAATTCTAATGAAGTTTTGTTTTTTATTGTATTTTAAATAAATTTAATAAACCTCCACGCATCCGGCACTGGCTGTGGGGTTCGGTGGGCGGGAGGTCCATCATATCGGTGGGAGGGAGAGGGGAGGAGACTGTTTGCCGGGCGGGCGCCGGTTTTTGGCGGTCCTCCCGGAATTTATGTCAACGAAATACAAATTTTTCAAACCTGATTCAACGAACTGCCACGCGGTATCGAACGGTCGTAAAAGGGACGCATCGAACGTGGAGAAGGAAGTGGCATGAAGAGGGGCGGGGGGGGGGGGGGAAGAGAGCAGAAATGAATCGTTCGTTGCCACCCGGCGTGGAAGTGGGACAAACACGTCATAGAAAGTGGCGGCCTCCGACGTCCTCCGCGAAATGCCATTCATGTGTGTGTGGATGACGCGGCGTTGCGCGCGGATATGGAGCGCGAACCCAGTAGCCCACTCCGGTACCGTCCGAGCCGGGTCAGGAGCCCGCTCCATGGGGAGGCTTCGGTTTTTCCGTTCCGACCCTGACGACTGTGGAGAATCGGTCGCTTACTTCCTCATGCCGGTTAGCTTCGCGAGATAAGCAGAAGGAGTGACACACGCACACACTCACACAAAATTGGCACACTTCCCAGGGGAACGAGCTGGCAGTGTGAGACAACCGAAGGACCGGAACCGGGACGTCGGCGCACTTTCACTAAACGCTTGCGCGGCATATCGGAATCGTCGATGATAAATTCCTGCACTTCTCTGCAGCTCCGGAGCGGGTATGTTAAACTCACCGCGGTGTGTGTGTGTGTGCGTGGGTTTATTTTTTCTTTCTCCCGTTTGCCAATTTGGTGACCGTGGCGATCACGATGACGGCAACCGCGACTATGGCGAATGCTGCGGTAGTTGTTTCGTGTGCACGCAGCTCGCCGCAGATTACCTAACTCGGTTGATCGATTTTGTAATCGGAAATGACGCCACTGCACCGGGATTCCGCACACCGCCGGGCACGGGTGATGCACGGGAACGGTTTGGCTTTCTACAGAACCGCAGAAAACATGGCCACCGCCTGGGTTTGAAGAGGATTTTGAGCCGGAGGGTTTATTGTTTATTGTGCCTTGTCGCTCTTCCCCATTTCAAGCAAATCCACCCCGTGCGGGAATTTCGATTGTTTGCCCGGAGGAGAAAGTTTATGGTAAGCACCGTCCAGCTTTCGGCACCGTCGGGCAAATCCTCCCGAATAAAAAAAAGTCATGGAGAGGCCATTGCCGTACGCATTGTTCGCACGAGACGAGGATGAGGAACGTCAGGCGCGCCCGAAAAGCAAACGAACTTCCCATAGGGTTCTTAGGACCTTGCGAGGCTCTCGGGTTACCATTTTTTCGCCTTTGGATGGTGGCATCCAAGAGGACGACGCGTGCGTGCGTGCCAAGTTGGAGATGTCGAAGGCCTCGGGTGATCATTTTTCTTCCCCCGCCAGCGAAATAGGTCATCCCGCGTCGACGAAACACTTGTCCGGCCAACTATGGAGCGCATACAATTATCGGCATCTTGGCCGCTTTGGCTGAGGTGGGTTAGAAAATGGTAATGTGTCGCGTTTGGCACACGACGCCACACCCGCGAGGTTCCGCGAGGAGATGGATAGATCAACGGGAAGGATCTCTCGCGCTTTGGGGGGTTTGCAAACGAATTACCATAGGCTGCATGAAGCTCGACAAATATCACAGCAATAAGACGGCCCGGACTAACGGTTTCTCCAAAGTTTGGCTTATTGCTTTTTAATAACGAGACAGATGTAACTTTAGCCACATCCTGAAGGCACTAATGTACGTTCCAAAGGGAAGGCAAAGACCTGTCGTGAGAAAAAGTGCTTTCCAGAGGGATTTGCGTAGCTCAAATGGAATGTACCGTATGCGTGAGAATGTTTGCACCATCGGTTAAATGTGGAATGATTATTTCAGAAGTCAATAACGTTCTGTGCTTTCCTGTGTATATCGACCTCATTTTAATTAAAAAATTACCAATCTCAGATTAAGGAGGTGGTTATACACGGATAATAACTTTTCGGTTCTAGCTTTATGGATTAGCGGTCGATTTAAATTTGGACGTTTCGAGGAACTTGCCGCCAACAAAGAGAATTTCGTATAAATCTAGTTTCAAGTTAAATTGAATACACAAAAATGAATATAAATCATGAAACAGAGAAGCATTTTGGATCATCTCCAAACAGATCTACGATCATAGAGTAGAGGATAAAACAGGAATAACACTGTTTAAACTGGTGAACATAAGATAAACAGCTTTTACATAAATATTGAATTATTTTTAGAGGGGTCGTTATACACGGAAACATAAGAATAAGAAGTCAAAACCAAGAATTAAAGTAAGTATGTTTGTGCACGCATAAAAAACAGTAAGGCCCGCAGTCAAATGATAGATTTAATAAGATGACTGAACAGAGCTGGCTGCAGAAACGACTTACATTTATGGAAGAAGGACCTGTGGTCCATATTAACGGCGCAAAATGGGTAAGGGCCTCAAACATTTATTGACCCTCACTTGGAGGAAAATTGATTAAAGAGACATTTTAAGTACGTTTCGAAAGCGTGTGGTGGCAACAAATGACCTCTCGATAAATTTTTAGCATCGTTAAAGACTGTGAGAAACATCTCCCATAGGAATAAAAAAGAAACGTAAAAAATAATCGTAGAATTTGTTTGAATCTTTACATCACTGAATGGTGCAAACATTATCAAGCATTCGGTAGAGTAGGTTATGTACACTGCCATAAGTGCATAAACGCACGTTGCAAATAAATGCAACCGTGATAAAATAAATTCAAATATTTACTCAACAAAGAATAAATTGCAAACTCCTTTAGATTGTGTTATCAAAAAATCAGTGATTTACTTTATAGAGTGTTTAAAAAAATGTCACGTGAAGTCATTAACGAAAGAAGCGTACCACACTACCAACAAGCCGGAATCGTGAAATAGGTGACGAGTTTCTCGTTTTGTGGGCCACCCCGAACACCCCAAAAATGAAAATGTTCCGTTTCCAACCCCCTAACACACATTGATTGAACGTTCTCGGCGGATCATTTGTCACCATTTCTTCCCCTCCCCGTCTTCGCTTTTCCCCCACCTATCGACGGAGGCAGAACCGACCGGGATTCCGGTTGCCCGGTGGAAGAATCGAAATGGAAACCGCACTATGCTTTCCACCTTAAAGGAACCGTAAATGTGTGCGTGCGTGCGCCGAACATGTGGCCCATGTGCATTCCCCGAAAATATTTGAATAATTGCCACCGAAAACGGCTGGCTGGCCGTTGGGGGAAACGGGGAGGGGGGAGTGGGGACATTTTTTAAATTCCACAACCAAGGCGTTTTAATTTTCTTCGTCGGCTTCGTCGGCAGCTTAATTTGTAATCAACGCCGGAACGCCGGTTTGGTGCGGCAGGTGTAGGCTTCACCGGAAGGTGGAGGAGCGATGGGGTCAATCAGTAGGGGGAGGGGAAGGGGTACGGAAACGATCGCAACCACGGTGGATCTGCCGGTGATAATTTTTCCCATCACCGGCGAACGATGGCGTATTTTTTTGTTTTGAATTTTCTCGTTGTGTCGCCCTTTCGCAGATCGGAATGAAGCAGTTCGGGGCGGACATTGGCGAACCGCGTGTGACCCGTCGATGCACCGGCGGCCGGGTCAACTGCAGGAGAAATTTGATTTATGTCCCGAACCACTGCCTGCGCACGGACGTGCAGTGAAATTTTAACTCGCCAATTGTTGCGCGCGGGTTCGTCGCCGGCGACGGCGCACGGCGTTGCAGTCTTTTGTGTGCCCGGCTGACGGCTGACGAACGGCGAACGGTGCGAAAGTGCAAGGGTAAAACTGCGCGAAAGGAAGGCAAAAAAAAAAAGAGAAAAAGGAGGAAGTTTTGGCCGCGGTCCGTGCGAGCGGGGGCATTAAAAATCAAAAAAATGAAAAGGAAAGGGTGACAGAAAAGTGCATCTTAAAAAGCGCATCCCTTGCATATAAGGGATTCCCAGGCCGCACGGTGCACAGCGGGCCCCGTTTGTGACCGATGGGATTGATGGACCGATCGACCCGTGGCATGGCGGGAGACTTTTCTTCCGCTTTCTTCTCCAGCTCTTCCGCTCAGTGTGGGTCACGGGCTTTCTTCGCACTCACACCGCAAACTCCGCCGATGAATGGCCCGATGGGTTGGGCCTGACAGGTCTTGAAGGTGCCGGTAAATTGCAGTCGTTAATCAGCCGACCGAGCGCTGCGGTTTGAGATTCAATTGCTCGGAATCGGGCTCCCAAGCGGCGGTACGGGAAGCCATGTTACATGTTGGTTCCGGCAGCCCGCAAGGCGGCTTCCCCTTGTCTTGTCAATTATACCTAAATATCAACGAGTGACTTACTCTCCGATTTATTGTGATAGATGGCACGTTGCCCGTGGATTTGATTCCGAAAAAAGGTTGTTAAACAAATTGTACACCAAAAAACGACCGCCACGAGACAGGAAAAATAAAATTAAGCAAGAAAAACCCAACGACCAGCCCATTACGATCGACTATCATTAGACGCACAAAGTGTCACATAAATCAACCGGCGAATCATGCTACAATATTACCCCGCACGCATCGAGAGCTGGCCTGGAGCCCGGCTCGAAAACGCGATGTGCATTTTCCTGCCTGATTAATGCCTGTTTATTGCGGTCGGTGCCGCGCGCTTCCCCACTCCCTCCCCCCGGCTGGGATAGGCACGTATTTGTTTAGGAAAGTAAAGCAAACGAACCCGGGCCCGAAGAAATAGGTTTTAATTTATACGCTACCCGAACGGGCGAGTAATAATTTTCGCTTGATTTAGGAGAAATTTCAAAAAGAGTTTTCTCCACACACCACAATTTCGGCTAATGGATACGGGCTGGTTGATTGAATTACACCTGATCGAGGTAATGGGATCGAACCGAGCCCCTGTTTTACCTACCGCACAAAGATTACTTAATTTTTGATAGGGTATTTTTTTGTGTTCCTTTTTCGTACGACCCCAAAACACATAATATTGTTGCATTTGAAGCTCCTTATTTGGTGATGGTCGTGATACATCTTTTTGAAAAAAATCAGTTAAACGTAAAAAAGGCCGAAGATGATTGTCTACGGTGAGACGAATCAAAACATTGGGTAAGGTTAGGATTGATTGTTAAATTTTAGCAAAAATAACAGTAATAACAGTACTAGCTTTATTGTTAGAACATGTGATACAGTAGTTGTGATAATAGGTAAGATACTAATGGGTTCGACTTACATCTTTCAACTTTACAGTCAAGTTAAATTAAATTTAAATTTCTTAGTTTGGCAGACTTTACGTTGAGTTTCTAATCAGGAGTCGATAGCTTTGAGCGGGAGTCATTTTTTGTTTAAAATCCACCTCAATAGGAAAAATAAGAAAAAAATTCATTAGAAAGGAAAATTAACACTTGAAATGAAAATTATAAACATTCAATACATTTATATCCGTAAAATTAACTCAGGGATAAACGCTTATCGGCATCATTCGGAACCAGAAAATAATCTCCAATCCCTTTTAGCGGAGGAGACATTGAAAGTAAAATTGGAAACTGAAGCCTCTTGGCAGCCCCGAAGATGAAACTCATGTTACGAAGGCCGACTTCCATTTTCACAGCTTGTACCGCGGTGTTTAAATATAAATAAGAAAACGAAAATAGACAAGCACACTTTCGATTAACGTAAACAGATGCTCCCTAAACGATCGCCTCGTAGTCGCCTCTCGCGGTGGTTAGTGGTTGATTGTATTTCTCTGCCTTCGTCTATCGATCGATCGCCGGCTATTTACCTCTTCATTACCGGCGGAGGTAGGATAATCATATTGGATAGTTGTACCTTACTTTCTTCCTTCCCAGGGCCTGCGTTGGGCGTCACATACGTGAATTGTGCAAATCCGGCTAAGCTAGCGCGGTTTCGCGCGAAGAAAGCGCACCGGCAATATTATGACGAGCGATTTAAGGTTAACAAACGAAAGTGAGTGCCACGGTTTCGGGACCGATCTATACACTGGGTGGGGCTTTGGGAGGTGGCAGGGTGACAGCGTGCGACAGTGCCTGAAGATGGCTCCGGCAATGACTGGCAATGAGCACAATTCATACCCTTAAGTGATCTTCTTCTGGCTCATTATTTGCCTCAATGGCCCCCTCGAGAAGGAGGGGACCTGTAAACGTTTCTCCAGTGGAAAGGAGGTGACTGTGTACGTGTGTGTGTGCCACCCCGTTACTGTCATTCCTCCCGCCAACCCGTTGTGCGACTGGACAACGGTTCGTGCCCGATTGGAGCGCGCAAGCGTCGGATTCATGTTGCGCCCGTGCGCCCCTCCGTTAATTGAATCAATTTATGCTCTGTTTGGTTGGATGGAAGATGCGCCAAGTGTAATGTTTCATTAGGCGCGCAAGGCAAGGAGGAAGGCAAAGGGGGAAGGAAAAACAACGGCCTAGCTTCCCCGTACATCTCGCAATGGGGATCTTGGACAACGCGAGCGAGGCAAATTTGTAAGGCGGAAAGAAAGAAGGAAAAAGATCGAGGAAAGAAACGAAACCAAAAAGAGGAGTATAACAACACCGAACCTCGGGCCACTCCTAGAAATGAACAGACCGACGCGCGTTGTCCGGCCCTCCCGATCGAAGGCGGAGGATCTCTGGTTTGATTGGAAATTAAAATAAATATTGTCTGCCAACGCGGAAAGGAATCGGAGGGGTCGCTCAACCCTGCTCGGCCGGGCCGTCGGGGTCATCCGCACCTCGGCAGCCTCGGCCGAAGATGCCATTGACCTCGATTTTCTGGAGGAATCGGGATTAGAAAGAGGACAGTCGACGAGCCTGGCGACGTGGTGGGCGGGGAAGGCTGGCTCCCGGGAGCGGGAGAAGACGATAGAAATCGGATTTTACGATAGGGTCAACGACGGCGGGACGACGCATCGATGCCGCGTGCATCATTTGAAATCGAAGGCAAACGTGCTGCTCACGCGTTTCTTAGTCGGCGTCATTCGATATCAAATCTTTATCGGAATCTCGACCGATTCTAGGATTCCCGAAACAAGGGAATTTGGGGTGCCGACAGCGTGAAAGCTCCTTAGAGTGGAAGACCTTCGCTAGAGGTCGCGGGATGAAAATAGACCCAGTGGAGTGTTCGTCAAACGCATCCATACGGCGGCATTCCAATCAGCCAAACCAGCCAACCACTCACACCAAGCGGATAATCACCGGGCGCAGAAGTTCACGAGGTTTATCGGCTTACGATCGGGGGCAGCAATTTTCTACGCTTTCGCCCTTTTCCTCTCTGGGCCTTTTTTTTTTTAATAATCACGTGCGCGCGTTCTCTCCAACGCAAGGAGGAGGGAGGGAGAGAGGAAGGGATGCAGGGGGTAGAATGGTAGAAAGTGATATTTTTCCGTCGCTGTTCAGTGACCCCCACCGGGCGGGCGAGCTCCGCCAGCTCGTGATGGTTGGCGTTCTGATAAAAATGTAAAAAGACTTCAACCCGACGACAAGCGACGAACCGCCGGAAAGATGAGAAAACTGCCAGCCAAGCCGAAATTACATCGACAATGAAATCGAAATCGAACTCCGTGTGTACGGGGTGGTACACCGTACTCCTGCCTTCCATCCCCCCCTCCGGCAGTCACGAATGAACCGACGAACGAATGCTGCCGTGAAAATCGAGAGTGAAAACTTCTCGCGTTGCGGAAGCACTTAGACCATTTTTGTGTGCATGCCGCGCGTGAGGGTTTTTAGGCTGGGCCTAAACACCCGTTCCCCCCCATTCGGCCTGGCGCCGTACGGAATTGGATGAATCGCAGCAAAGGCTCGGCATGGAGAAAACGATCGGCATGGGTTCGGTTCCAGCGTGAGGAAATCGAGATTAGGCAATAAACGTAAATAAATCGCCGAGTGGCGGATCTTCTCCGTATCGCACCCGAATCCGGGATGCGGTGGTCTACCGTTCGGTGGTCCGCTCCAAAACCGCCTTCGGCACGCATATCGCAAGCCCCAACTTTCTAATTGCAGCTTGCAAGTGTTAATTCAATGATTTGGCCAGGCCCCAGGCGCTTGCTCGAGTGACTTACTCTTACCCCGTGATGGATCGTCCTCTCCGCCCTACCCGCCTCTTCTTCCAGCGAGCCGCGATTAGATGGTAGCTGCTGATAACCCACCCCAGAGGGGCTGGCAAGACAAATACGGCCAACGGAAACGGGAGCACGGAAAAGCCGTCCGCCGGTTCGGTGCGATTGGGCAGTTTGCTCACGTCGTTCGCTCTAGTTCCGGACCTGAGTGTTGGGGGATGGGAGGGACGAGTCCACGACGAGTCGCGCAGTTGCGAACGGCCCTACTTTGCTTGCTCTTCGCTACCGCGCACTCCGTTTCGAGTTCATTAGCAACTGTTAGGTAATGGAGCGTACGCGCGAAGGGGCGTCTTTTGTTGCCTGTGGGAGAGGGAGGCGAGGCGCGGGAAATCGGCACGCCTTTTGCGCGTTTTACAATTATAAGCTGGCCACGGGCAGGTTGTACGTCCACCCGAGGCGGATGCTTGCTCTTCTGAAGGATTTGTAACATCCTCTTTCACATCCAGATCAAACAAACCCAGTTGGGCGAAATGAGGAACATTGGAGGATTTTTTTATTATCATTTACTTTTGGAATCAACATACATCTGTATTGTAGGTCTCCGATCCTTAAACTATGGTAATTGCATCCAAAAAGTATTCAATTCGATTGGATATGATTGCGAATTTGGTTTGATCTGATTTCTCTTTTATGTCACAACATTATTCGTCTCATGTTTGAAGTGAACTTCAGATTAAGGTCTAAACATTCTTCAACATAAGAAGGGAAAAGCCGTACTTGGAAGTACTTAGATAGGAAGATAAGCTTATGATAAGCCTCGCGGGGCACCGGGATAGAGTCAGCTAATGTTCCGAAGCAGAGCAAACACCACGAGCCCCGCTTCCAATCGGGCCCCGGCCACTCGATGAATGAAAGTATGTAGCGCCGGAATTGATTTTTGAGCGAAGGCAAACAAATAAACAGTCACGCCGGAACAGTCAGCATCGCTAAAAGATGGACACTTTCTCCCATTTCATGCGTGCCGCAGGGGCTGACTCAACTGCGCTCGTTCAATTATGAGCAGGTATTCGAAGTCTGACCTTCCGCACGGCTTTGCGACTCCAGTGCGGTGAAACGCGGTTGGGTGGTGGGATTTTGTTTTTTTTTTTTTGGTTCCCTGTTACCGTTACGCTGTTTTTCTCTTGCTTGTCTTTTTCCCGGCGCACAGCTCTCGGCGAATCGGATGAATGTGAATTCGATTCGGTTTCGCGTTCTCGGATGCGGATGGGAGGAAAATTGGTGGTGATGATGATTTACAATTTTAATTTTGGCATCGACTTTTGTAGGTGAAATTGGAAACGTTTATTTCGGATATGTATATTTCCATTGTCCGCGGAACCGTATGAAGCAGGAATGTATAATGCACTCGAGTTAGCTAATGAGAAAGCTGTCTGTTTACACACGTTTTTGTAAGAAAATTGTCGGGTGCTTTGGAAAATGTATGTGAATTTTTTAATAATTTTCATTTTTTTATTATTCATTCAAAAAAAGGAAAAATACTTTTTTTCAATTGAATGAAGGTAAGATTAATAGGAGCATACGACATCCAATTTGTAATATTGAATAAAACATGATAGCGCGGGGACCCAAAGAAAGCCAGACATTTCATTCAAAATCACACATTACCCAATTACGTTTTCCCGCGCCCTCCCCGCGTCAATCCCTGTAACCTGTTTTTTTTTCTTCTGCTCGACCCACATTTCCATGCCATTCCGTTCGGCTGCGAATTCCAAGCGATGGTCACGCTACGGAATTCCATCGAAACGCATCATCATCATCACCATCGTCGTCGTTGTCGCCATCTTCGCCCCTTTTTTTTCTTGTCACCGGAATCAATCGCGCACCGCATCGGTTATCGGTAGGAAACAAGAAGAATATCACCATCAGCCATCAGAAGACGGAGACGTCTCGTCAAACACACACACACAATCGAGACGGAAGACTCCAACGCTTTCTCCAGCGCTTCTTCCGGCGACGAAACGGATGGGAATTTTAGGGTTCGTCGCTCGGTTTCTCACCGTTTATAATCTTTTACAGCCGGCCGGACGGGGCGCAGGACAGGGGATGGGGTGGGGGTTGGAATAAAAATTTGAAAACCAAATGCAACACTAACAGCGAGACCATTTGGAAGGAAGGCAGGGAAAGGCGCTCGCGATGGGAAAATAATGGCAAAATGAAACACTTTTGTTTGTAGGACATTCCGACCCCGGGACTCCCATCAGCTCAATGTTTCCGTTGTCTTAAGTAATGCTTCATCCTGGATATCCTCCCCATCTTCTCCCCGCCCCGTGCTGCCCTCATGCTCGTTGAAGTATTTCCCCCCTTTTTCCCCCTCGATCGATCTTGGCCGCCTTGCTGTTTGAGATGGTTCGTGTAAATATTTTCCTTTGTCACACTTAATTTGGCCATCGGAATATCACACGCCGAGCATACGAGCTTCGGAGCTTCGGGCGAGAAGAAAAGTGAAAACGGTCGACTACCACCCGGCAGGTCCTGTTGCATTCGCGTGATTTGGTTGTGGTTGAGGAATTCGTCGGCGGATACGAAACCGATCCGGGTTTCTGTTGTTTTCCTCCTTGCCTTGCTACCTGCTTCCTCACGCCGTTTAGTCACATTGCGTCACATTAATTTTTGCAAGGCGCGCGAGGTGAATCAGAGAAATGCTCGCCTTCCCAAACTCCCGGTAGCATCACATCTTGGGAGGTTTGCAAAGGATGCCAGCGGACTGAGGGGAGGGTTTTGGGTGGGTAAACCCCGAGGGGCCGGATTTCGCACTTCTGTCTTAGTGTGTATGTGTGTGTGTGTGTGTGGGTCCATCCGGAGGGAAAGTGGTGGATTAGGTCACCGGAAGAACGAGAAACGGCGAAGCCAATTGCAACACTTGCGTCGGACACATGTTCGACACATTCGCCTTGTGAGCAACCTGTCACCGCCACCCATCTCGCACACCCTGCGTGTGTGTGTGTGTGTGGTTGTCAAGGAGAAAGAAAGTGTCAGGTTGTCACGTTCCCTGCGTTTCCCGCGTTCTCAAACCCTCCACCCTCCAGAGCGGATATCTTCGATCGCGTTTCGATCTTCTGTTCGATAGTTCGAGCTTTTGGAGGTTTCTTTTCTTGGCGTTTCCTTTCGGTTCCATTTTAACAGCTTCCCAGTCCGGTTGGGAGGGGGTCGTGCGTGCGCGTTCGGTTCGGTTCGTGTCATCGGCATCTTGATGGCCGGATCGGGATGGGAATGCCAACAGGGACACCAGGAGTTAAAAACAATACAACCAAAGCCGGGTGGACCCGAACGGTGCCCGAATGGCCAAACGGGGAGCCTGGGCGACGCCAGATACACACACTCACGCGCACACACACGCACAGACACATATACAAACAATCTCCCACAGACTCCACCCGCGAGCTTCCCGAATCTCACGCCGCGATGCTTCGGATCGGATTGGCTTTCTTCCGTAGCGCACCAGCCAACCTCCTGCCAACCCCCGCCCTTGCCCGGCCCTTTCTGGCCAGTTCGTTGGCTTTCTTTCCCTTTTTCTCCTTCCCACCACGCCCGATCACGTGCGCTATCCTGTTCTTCTTTCGATTGTTCCTGCGCCACCTGATCGTCAAGCATCGGCTCACTTTCTTCGCATCTCTCACTCGCTCTTGCTCCAACCGATTGGCCAACCTCCTGTCCCCCCTCCCCCCACTTATTGCTTCCTTTTCGAGCATCATCATCGTCTTTAGCCCGTCGTCTTCGGTCGCGAGAGCTTTATCACTCGCGCACGCGTGCTCTCTCGCGATCTCGCGATCTCGGGCCTTTTAAGACACCGTGTTCATCTCTCCTCGCTCGCTTTCTTTCTCCGCTCGGCTTTTCTCCATCTCGTGTTTCTTTCATTTTCTTCGCCACCACGCTGCATCTCTCCGTCTCCGGCGCGTTGGATTTAAAAATTATTTAACATAATATCTTGGTATTACAATTTATCATCAATCTCGTTGTTTGAAGAAGCGATCTTCTGCTGCTGCTGCTGCTGGGTGTGTGTGCGCGCTCGCGTGCGTGTGCGAGCGTCTTCGTGCTCGCGAGAAGCCGGAGATTTGTGGCTCGGGTTCGGGGCTCGGGGGAGTGTTTTTCTTTTTGTCGGTCGCTATAAAAGGGGTTACAGCATTCGGATACCGGCACAATTCATTAGCGAACGTTGCAGACAGACGAACTGTAGCTAAATAGGCTCCGCCCGAAAACCGAAGTGTGAACCGAGCAAGTGATCGTGATCGAAACAACCCAACGCCACGAGTGTCCTTTTTGTGTCCGTACAAAAGGAACGCAACGAAACCGCGCCACGCACAGTGCAATTTGTTTGTTCGAAAGCAGCAGCAGCAGAATGAAAGTGTTTATCGCAGTAGCCGCCCTTCTGGCCGTGGGCATGGCCGCCCCGGCACCGGCCGAGCAGGGCTCCAGCCCGAGCGGCGGAGCGTTCAACATGATGGCCAAGTACTTCGGCTCCTGCCTGGACAGTGACGAGATGGGAACCTGCTTCGCCGTCAAGGGCATTACGGCGCTGAACCGTGCCGCCCGCGCCGCCAACATCGAGCTCGCCCCGGGTGTCACTTTCGCAAGGTGATCTTTAAGTGTTGCCATTCCTCACCCGGTTGAGGTCGATCCGGATCTCAGTGTTTTCCTGTTCCTGTAGTGTGTTTTAGTTTGAGAGTGCTTAAGCAAAGGACCCAAGGATCTAAAGACCTTTGAAAAGCAGTGTTTGAATGTTCAGTAAAGGGATTAGAATTCAATACATGTTTAGTTCTCTGATGATGGTGGCCAAAAGTGATAAAACTCCTCCAGCTTTTAGTTGACAGAAGTCTCAAAATGATTCCCAAGCGAAGAGATACATAAGATTGTTGAAATCTACGCACTTTTCACTTCCATTACGAATTTCCTATTATCGAGGGTGGAACTGGGTGTTTTAAAATCTAATTCTATTTATTTGCTATACATTGCATATTCATTTTGAGGGTATTGAAACTTATGTGCTTATCCCGATGGTTTCTTTTTCATCAGAAAATCAGCAGAAAATCTACTTAAGAATTTCACAAATCACGAGTGACGCAATACTTAATAGTTTTCGATCACAATTTTGGAATGGAATATTCGTTTCTTTATAATTAAAAAAAAAAAAAAACACACGATGAACCACGAAAATGAAAGGAAAATGCTGAAGGGATCTGTTTGAAACCCATTCAAAAGATTTAGTGCCAGAATTATATCGTTTTAATCTCATCGTTTTAAAAAAATCAACAGAGACCCGGCGGTCCCGACCGAGCGCACCGGAAAGGCCATCTCGGAGAACGAAATCATCAGCACGCTGCCGGCCGACGCCGACCAGAAGAGCGACGCCCTGTTCGATCTGGCCATCGATTCCGCCAAGCGCCTGTTCAGCGCCCGCTCCATCACGTTCAAGCTGCCGGAGGAGACGACCGAGAACATCGCCCGCTCGCTGGAGGAAGGTAGACTGCTGAAGAAAGGTGCGTACCGTGTCCGACTGCGTCCCAAACTAACCGCCCGCCCTTCCCTCCGTTTGCTTGTTTCCGTTTTCCCCACCCGTTTCGTTCCCACCTACCCCGAATGCCGTGTGTCGTAACACTTCCGATCCGCTAACAACCACCCGCTAACACCAACAACCATCGTCTCCCCGAACGTCGTCGAACTCGCCCCACCGGTTCCGGACCCCCCGTCTAACACCCGGCCACCCGTCGCGTCTCGTCGGCGTGCTTCGCTTCCATTTTCGCAGGCAAGAAGCTGAAGAAGGTCCTCGGCCCGCTGGTGCTCGCCCTCGGCGGCAAGCTGTTCGCGCTGCTGCCCCTGTTCCTCGGTGCCGTCGCCCTGCTCGCCGTCAAGGCCCTGCTCGTCTCGAAGGTCGCGTTCGTGATGGCCGCCGTGCTGGCCGCGCAGAAGTTCCTTGGCGGAGGCGCCGGTGGTTCTCCGCTGAACCTGCTCTCAAAGGTCGCCGGAGGTGGCTCGGGAGGTGCCGTCGTCGGTGGCGGAGCCTCGGCCGGTGCTGGCGGATGGTCGTCCGGTGCTAGCGCCGGCGGCTGGTCGAACGGCGGTGCCGCCTCGGCCCAGTACCCGTACGCCCGCAGCTACGACACCGCCCAGGAGCTCGCCTACAGCGCTCAGGCCCCGTCGCAGTAAGCCCTCGGAAGCCCTCGGAAGGGTTCCCCACCCGCAAGGAGGGAGGACAAGTAGAAGGAGGGGAAACCGAAACACTTGATCAAGCACCAGCACATCACCTCCATTCCAACGCCATCTGATGGACGATGCATCCTTCTTAACGCTTTCCGCCGACATCGACAGGAACCGATCGACTCCGCAGCATCTCTCTCTCTCTCTCTCTCGACTGTATTTTCCTCCACTATCGTCGTCGTTGCCTTCTTTCTCACTTCTCTCATCCATCGACTTCGCCCCACTTTCGCCTTCACCCTTTTTCGAGGCCAATCCTTCGGCCCGCCGTATCTTCTCGCTTGCACGACGAACAAACATACCGATGTCTAGTCTTCCTGTTGCATGGGCCGTGGCTTTCGGGGTCGTCCTCGACAAACGCGAGAGGAGGTTGAGACACGCAAATCGCGAGCCCAATTCCGCCAGCAATTAACAGAGTGATGCGCAGCGGCTCGAGACGACGACCAGAGCATCACGCTTATTGGTGCGTCATCATTACTCCTTCCCACTACACCAAAGCGCCTGCACGCACGCACCCCCACCTCCGCCACACAGCACCCTACACCCCTCCACGAAGCCTGAGAGCGGACTCTCATCAGCACACGAATGGCATCGAGTATCCGGATGTCCGTTTATGTAAATACACCGACCAAAAGCCGATCGAAGCGCTTCGCCTTTCGTGGATGCCCGGGTTGGGCGCTGGCAGGGTGCGGAGTTGCGGTCCATTTGGGGTGGGAAGGTAGGCCACCAGCTTTCTCTTCTCTTCTTCTCTTCTTCACCACAACGCGCCTCCTGTCGGGCGGCACATTTTTCCGCATCGTTCAACAAAACAAACGCTCTACCACACTTCATCTGCATTTGTTCGGATAACGCACCCCGAACCCTACCTCTTAATGCTGCTCTTCATCAATGGGGGCCCCGCGCGCATTATGTGCGGAGCCTTTGCGCGTGTTAGCGAAGGCTTCAGCGCACACACACACGCGCGTGCGCGCCTCCGCCGCCACAGCGTCTACCGTACCATACCTTCACCGAAGAAAAACCCTACTCGTAACGAACTGCGCCATTTCGGATCGCTTCGGTACCGCGAGCCCACCGGGGGGGAAGGGAGCGCCGGCAAGGTCGCGTCTGGATCCCGATCCTGCCACCTTCCCGGGCCGATTTTTTCACCCCTGGTGGGAGTCACGAAGCGGTTCGCATTTGTCTTCAAACATTTTTTTTTGTAGTGTTTAGTAACTTATTATATTACCGAGTATCGAGTGTGGGAGGATAGAAAAGTGTAGCGCGCGAGGGACAAACAAACACACCAATCGAGACACAAACACAGACACAAAAACCAGAAACGAACGAACGTTGTGTAGTTAATTTATTTTTATTTATGTAATTAAATTATTGAAAAAGTAAAAGGAAAAGCTTAACACAAAACCAGGTAAATCAGGTAGGAAAAGGTTCACAATAGAAAAGTTAAAAAAAACAAAACAAAAACACACAATGCAAAAATAGACACACCGCTACCGCCTAGCCTAGCAGCACAGTGAGTAACAAACCGAGGAGACAAAACCGAAAGCAAACACTTGCACAGACTAAGAACGGCACACCAGAGTTAACCATTACTACCTAGCAGATCGGTACGCAACCGAAACAGGAAGCAGTCCTACATAGGAAGGGGTTTGCAACCCTTCGATCGCCCGCGTCGCGTTTGGCGATCTTTAGTTGTTCAAAACCAAACAGATTTCCCAGGGTCAATTAAACGAAGCACTCAGCTATTAGGTCAGGTCGAGCATACAATAGATTAAATGAGAAGAAAAGCTAAATGGTACACAAAACAAGCGAATGCAAGCATCGAACGTATATACAAAGAACCAGCAAAAACGCACATTCACATGCCAGTAATAGACTATTGTCAGCAGAAAAAAAACCGTAATAAAAATAAAAAAGACTTATTGAAAAAAAAACAAACAACCCATTCGTTTATTTGGCACATAAACCCACAACGATTAGGTTTTTCGTGAGCACCAATTGGACTACTTCCGCCCTCCGGGGGCATCAGCAGCATCTTGCAAGTTGTTCTTCCGAAAACGGAAAACCTGCCGAAAGCGCCGAAACGTTTTCTTTTATTTCCGACCGAACGGCAACGAGGCTTGAGAGTTTTGAAACCGAGACGACACACTCCACTGATAGCTCACGGTGTCCCAGATACTTGCCAAATGGTGGCCCGATGCCCGATGGGTTCGTTCGGTTCGCGTACCGCCGGAAAGACGAAAATGATTGACAGCACTGTTGACTTAACTGTTTTTTTTTCTTCTCCCCCTGTTGGGGGTTGGGAGGGAACGCGTTCCCAGGGTGGTGGCTTCGTTTCTTTTCTTCTTCGAAAACAGACGGTGCCACTTGCCCCGTGGTGCCGAGTTTGGAGTTCCGAATTTCTTTTTTAGCACGTTCGGTGAAATTGTCACAAATTCGTGCGATAGCGAAGGCAGGCAGGCAGGCAGACAGAATCCTCCCCGGGATCGCCGAGCGGTGATAGGGTTTAATGGTACGCTAAATGGAAACCGGAGTGATTCGATTAGAAGATACGAAAGGCACCACCAGCGATGAATCGGGCTCGAAGCGGAGGATGTGATGGTTTATTTGGGGGCAACCATTATGTTGCTCCGGTTGTTTTATTTTTCTCTCTCCCACTTTGGGGAGGGAAAGTGTCACTCCGCCGCATTGTGAGGCCCCACAACAAGGCACAACGGCGTGGAGATGTTTTCATAATTTTGGGAAAATATTTACGCATCTTCCTTCGCCGGTTTCCCAGCGCAGCCTGAGAGCGTGGGGTTTCTTTCCCCCGTTTTCTTTTTCGTTCCTTGCTGGAAATGACAAACATGTCTTCTGGAATGTCAGCTTAGGCTAAACATGCGCCTGGAGTGGGCGCTTTGTTTTCCTGGGGGATGGGACGGTTAAGGTCTGCCGAAAGGGAAAGTGTAGCGTTTATACGCAGCCGAACCGACGTTGACCATTGTCCCATTGTCCGGCAGGTCGCAGCCGGAACTAGAAGAGGACACCGGTCGGAATGGAATGGAATCGACAATGTGACATGCGTTTTTCGACGACTTTGGTGGTTCGGGCCGGGGGGAAAAAAACATAATTGGGAGCGTACAGGATCTGTGGCGTGAGGGTTGGGAGTTTGGTTGGAGTCCGTCGGAAAACGTGCGTGTCTGGGTGCGTGCGCACGATTGTAGACAAGTGATAATGAGCGTCGGACTTGGAGGGAAAGAAATTAACTACTTTCATGCTCGGAAACACAGTAATATTAACATAATGTTTATGCTGTTGTATGTTAAAACCTTCTACTGCTTGTGAAATGTGGGAACATAGTAAGTATGATAAAGTTAAATAAATGATAAAGTTTATGAGTGAAATTCAATTGTTGTTATACATTTAAAGTTGATGTTAAATATTTTATTACTGTTTCTCGGAAAGAAACCGTACATTCATTTTGGTAAAACAATCATTCTAAACTTTGCTATGAGCTTTTCGAACAGTGTTTTAAGCAAAATATCACAGAATATTGTTGTTAAATGACCAAGATTTTCAGTTTCTGATTTTAATATTACTTAACCAAATAATTTTCATTTATTTTTCTTTTCTGTTTCATTTATTTTCCTCTTCATATGATATGTGCTTTCCTATTTTTTGATTATATTTAAGCCTTACTTTGCAATTTTAAAATTATTTGTTTTCTTATTAAGTCTTCCCCTCGGGCGTATAATTTTTCTCCGATCATTAATCAGAGACCTGATTTTTACCTTTTCCTGATGATAGTTGTGGCCGTTTGGGGGGAACATCATCTGCAGCTCATTAAGACATTGAAATGATTTCAATAAATTCTCACCCTTCGAGGTGCGGGCGCATGGCTTCGGCGTGGCCCAAACCCAAATTTCTCCCCGCTTATTAATGCCCATCAAAACGCGATTTGGCCACGGATTGGAGCCACCCGTCAATTATGAGCGAAAACGATGCAAAGGTTGCCCGACGCAGATTCGGACCACTGCTTTGGAGGGAAAAAAAAAGAAATGGTAAAGAAGATGAGCTTCACGAGAGCTGATGGGTTCGAGCGGGGCAAATGAGGAACATGGAGGCGGCTGGCTCGTGAACGAAAACGAAAATCCCGGCACGAGCGTGCTGCATTCCAGCGGGAAAAACGAACACCGAGCACGCCGGATGCACGTCACGTTCTGGCACACATTTTCGTCGTCGCCGCAACGACGACGGTTATGATTTGCTACCGTTAGCGCAATGGTGTGCGGCTTACCCACATGCCCAAAATCGATCGATCCGGGCTTCGGTTGGAGGGATCCGGCCAGCCAACCAACCCGGTTGGAGTTGGAGTACGCGCTTTGCATACGAAATCCGCAAACCGATCGGGGGAGGGAGGGCGTTTTCGCCCCATAAACACCTGGGTGGACACGATGCCGGACAGGGTTCGCCCAGCTGGTCCGTTGGCCGCGGACAATTTTGGACTCGACCGACCCCTACCGCCGGGTTCGGATTCTCCGGCGTGGTCCCGGACGGATTGTCGGAATCGCATAAATAGCATCGTAATAGCAAATTAAACCATCAGTAGCCAGCGTTAGCTAATTCGACCAGCAAGTGCGTTCCTCGCCACTAGAGCCCTCTTTCGAGCAAACTCAAACTTACCTAAAAAAAAACCAACCTCTTTCGCCGACAAGATGGCCGTCAAGCGTTGTTTCCTAGTTGCCGCTCTGGCCGTGGTCGCCTTCGGTGCGGTCGCGTATGCCGACTCCAAGGAGGAAACCGAGCTGATCGGAGTGATCAACGAGATCGACAGCGAGTCCCGGTTCCCGCTGTTCGGAGGGCTCGCCGTCGAGCGGTCGGCCGACTACGAGGTCCGCGCCTTCGGAGCCCGCTCCAACGAGGATCTGGCTGAGCGTGCCGTGCGCTACCTCGCCTCGCATACGCTCAAGTTCAGCGTCCCCACCGAGGAGAACACCGTCGAAGGTGAGACCCATGGAGTGCTTCTGGTGACTGTTTGTTGGTGTGTGTGTGTGTGCTAGTGCAAAGTTCTTGATATCTTTAGTGCAACGTAGGGGGAACGTCATAGACAAAGCTCAAACCAGAAGCCTGAGGATGACACAAAGGATGTGTCTCTGTTTGATTCCAGAGCAAGTTTGACGATCTTAACAGTGTATGAATATTTAGAATTCAACAGTTATTGAGGTCTTGGAAACGATTTCACCTGGACGATGGAGTGATCCATTCGAAAACAAGTCAAGTGAATTCTGAAACAAACTGAACTTCTTAGTAACATCGGTTCAACAAAAGAATAATTGATAGTGAAGAGTTGTTAAGTGATGTTCATAGTTGAGGAATAGGAATCGCGAGTAGATCTTTAGTTTTGTTTTTTTTTTTGATGAAACATATTTGATGTAACAACCTGACTAAGTCCTCTTTCACCAAGGCATACGGTCAATGGCAACAGGATTGCATCATTCGCCAATCCCCAACATATGAGAAGAAAGTGTACAAATTATGAGTTTCTCTTAAGACTCATCAGTCAATTCCTGCCTTGCGGACATAACCTATGATGCAAAATCTCCAAACCCCCACAAAACCAAGGTATCCCCAAAACCCAAACCTTTCTTAATCCAAAGCCGCGCTATATGAGTCTGAGGGGATAGAAATTAGCCGGGCGAAACCGATTTGCGTCATCTTACCTGCTGGCCGAGGGTATCCCCTTTTCTTTGCGGCGCAGATTTTCTTCCCCTTCGGCCCAAGGCCGCACTGCTGACTCAATCGTAACCGGGCGTAACCGTCCGCCTGCTCCAGTTAGATGTCTCCAGTAGCAATGCACGACCCTCGGCTGCTGACGTGGTGTTTTATAAAGGAGAAAGCATCTCTCGGGACAACAATTCACTTTCGATGGAATCTCACGATCGAAGTTTCGTCTTCCCAGGACCAGCTCGTCCCAGGGTCGTAGTTGGGAAAGTAGTTCGGGATTCCCATTGGTTTTTCTCTTTTTCCTCCATCTCTCGGTGGGGTTCAAGGCTGTGCGGTAGTGCAACAACTGCCCACTTCCTGCCGCCACGGTTCGTAACAGTGGCCTTCGATAGAATATGTAGAAGAAAAAACTTTCACTTCTTCTGGGGGAAAACGTCTTACCGGTCGGGATGCCCTTTCTCGAGCATCTTCCAATGGCGAGACGCCCGGGCTCAAGGTGAAACCGATTAGAATAGGTCATCGACTTCGGACGCTGGAGGGAAAACTGGTTCTGGTGCGCTAGAACGAGTGAAATCGGCCATGCTCCAGAGGGCACCTTGGGGTCGAAAGAGAAAGTTTTTAATCGCCCCGAGAAGCGATGCGAACGAAGAATAAAGATCTTTTGGAAGGTGAGACTAGATTAGATTACAATCGCTCGAAACAGATGGAAAAGTGTAGCTTTTTTGGAGATAATTACTGCAATAGAACAATGTGGAGGTTAAATTGCTTTTTATTTGCACAGTGGTACAATTGGAGGAATTTCTAAAGGACCTAGAATTTAATTTGGTTAAAAGAATTGAGTAAAATATTTCGTTTGATGTCGAGAGAAAAGAATCTGTTAAAAAAGATAAGCTTGCAGGTAAAACATAAACTTTTCCAAGGTGTTCCAACCAGCAATGGCCCCAATATCAGGTATCGCAGGTTGGCAGGAAATTGATGGGAATGACCAAAAACGGGCTTCAAAAAACGTGCCACTTGAAAAAGATCGCCGCTTGCTGGTAGATTAATGAATTTCTCGTTAAAGTAATTGCATTTTATCTCCATCTCGCTTCCTCTGGCTCACACTCGGTGTATGTCCGTGTGCATGTAGTGCACCGTTCGTCCCGCATTCCACCAGTTCTCACCCTCCCCGTCTACGCCGGGGCGAATGCAATCGGGTGTGGTGTAAATGTCCTCCGCGGGTTGCACCTTCCGTGCGCGCTTTTCCAGGACACTTCGGGCGTGCCTCGAAATACCTGTCGCGCTACCACCTTTTGGGGGAGGTGAGGTATGGGAGGGGAGTGGAGTGAGGACGCGCGGGAGAGAAACTTTCACTCGACACCGGATCCGGCTTTCGAAAATTCTCCAAAATATTGTAACCGGCACAACCGGCGCGCCCGTGCGCATACAACACGTCGTCGTGCGTAATAACAATGCCAACAACAACAACAAGAGTTCCACAAGGAGGGTTGAAGGAAGTAAAAAAGAAAGAAAAAACAAATGGAAGAGAAGCAGAAAACAACGAGGAGGACCACAACATGTGGGGAACAGTATCATCGAAGGAACTCGCCGCCGCCCCACACACCAAAAAAAGGGAAAGTCGCTCCAAAGACACACTTCCTTCGGAATTATGCTTAATGTATGCCACACCCTTCGATCGGTGGCTCCAAGCGGCCACGTCCTCCTCTTGGCTCTTTCGGTCCCACGGGACAGGTGATCAAGAACCCTTGGTGCAGCGGTGCGTGCGGGGTTCGGTATTGTATCGAAAAGGAGAGAGAAAGAGAGCTCGCACCAGCGATCCTCGTTTGAAGATTTGGATCATTAGCATACCAGACAGCACTCGTGGACAATGATCAAAGTGTTTTTAAATCAAAATTGAGTATGTAGACAAAAATGTTTCAAGGACCTGGTGAACTTGTCCCCGGTTTAACAGTTTAATTTTACTTCACTTTGAAAATTTGAAGTATTGCCCACATAATTCAATTTTCCTCAATTCTATTATAATAAGGTAAATAATTTTTTTTATATTCGACATTTAATTGACCACTACGATACCCATGGTGCTCGAGCAGGGAGAAAAAGCTCGGCCGTTTATGTTCGTACCGACGACGACGATGTGGTTCGATGAACTCGATCGTTCGGTCCGGTGTGCGTGCCGCCCTGAGAACGAGCTGCAAGAAGGACGTCCCAAAAGGAAGACGCGAGGACCCGCAACACTTACAACCGCGGCATTTTACAACGTCTTGGGGCTGGGCGTTGTTGCTCTCCGTCTTTTTTGTAGGTCATTGGCACAACGCGTGATCTCGTGACGCGCCGCTTCGGCCTCTCGGCGGGCGACTTCGGCGGCCGGTGGCTGCGCGACAAGTGCGCCTCGATCGGTGGCTGCGGGCGGCTTAAGAACCCAGGCTGTTGAGGCCGCTGGCGGTCCGTCGCTGCTGTTTGGAAACTTTCCCCTAAATCAATAACCGGGAACGGGGTTCGATGGCACCGGGTGTGGGGTGGTTGTGGGTGGTTTTTGGGAGGCCTTGGGCGACATTGATCCAACGGGAGGAACGATTTCTTTACAATGGGAGAAAGTGTGGTTATGGAAGAGATAACAACGGTCCGAGTCGGGGAAAGAATCTCACGAACCCAGATGAATACAAGGTGATGGAAGTAAATTGAAAATGTTTGCCAGATATGATGAAATAATGATATGAAATTTGTTTTCTTCCTCCTTATTTAGAGGGGATTGCTTATTGGAACCAAAACATATTTAAATTAGTTTAGTTATGTGTACTATTGTGAGAATTTTGAAGAAAAATGGTTTAATCGGTTCACTTGAAGGAAAATGGTGTCATACGTATTGCTTATACAAAAATAATCTTTTTAATATTCATCTAGTGTTGAACAATTCAGTTCATTCCTAAACATTATGTAACCCTCCGCTGGAATACAGTATGTTCGGAAACATTTAATGTAACGAAAAGTTGCTCACAATGTTTCATAAAACATTGCATAGCAGTAAAGCGACGAACCCGTTTCCGAGCGGTGAAGCTTTCCACGATCACTTGGACGCTTTCCCCGACCTTGGACAGCTTTCGAATAATCTCGTTGGTGTTTTGGTTCCGTGCTTTCGTCTGCAGAAGCTCGCAGCAGCCGCCTGAAGAAGATGCTGCTTCCTCTGCTGCTGGCCCTGAAGCTGAAGATGGCCGTCGTCCTGCCCATCCTGCTCGCCGTCGTGAAGTTCATCTCGCTCAAGGGACTGATGGCCGGTCTGATGGCCCTGAAGTTCTCCAGTAAGTCGGCTTAAGCTAGCTTTTTGGTACAGTTGGTTTTTAAATCTCGCAAACCCCCGTTTTTCCCTTGTCCCGTCCGCAGTCTTCACCGTCCTGAAGGATCTGTTCGCGAAGAAGCAGGAGCGCGTGACCACCGCCTACATCACCAGCGCTCAGCCCGTGAACGCCGAGATCGTCCACCAGGACTGGCACCGCAACGGACAGGCCCCCGCTCACGAGCTGGCCTACGGAGCCTACCCGTACGCGACCCTGGCCTAAGGCCCATCCAACCCCTGCTATGAGGTCCACCCAACGGTGCAGCCTTCATACCTCCAACCAAAAAACGGCGCCCGCCTTCGCGCCTTTGCGTGAAGTGCGTGCCGCCCCCCTCGACGAGCCTTATTTATTTGTTACTTTTAATAATTTATTGATCACCCCGACCCGACGCACCACGCATTCCGGCGAATGTTGCTTCCGGCGCGCCGGATGACACCGGATGATGTGTAAATAAACGCAACAGGCAAATGAAGAATTGAGTTTTCTGGCGCACCGAGCGCCGCGGGCGATGATGAGAAAATTAGGCATTATGATTGGATCAAACGCAAACACGCGAAGGCTCGCTGGCCTTAGATGAACGTTGAAAGATGAACGGTACCGTTGTCGTCGCAGTTAGCCGTAACGGACGTGGTCCGTGCGGGCACATGCGGAGTGAAAAGTCGGGCCAGCATTACGCATGACCCAATTGGGCGCGTTGTGCACTTCATCGATCACCGCTCGATCATTCATTGCGCCTCCATCGTTGCGGGAAGGCATGGTTTGGCGGCGATGATTTTCTATTTGCGCTCTGGGACAAAGCGTGGAACATATTCGACGAAAACAAAAAAAAAGAAGCAGGTCATTGCCAATGACGTTGAAATATGTTGTAGTATTTTTTTTCGCAAATCGGTTCTGTAAAATGATCAGCAAATGTACAGTTTCGGGATGCATTTGATACAGGTAAAGCGTGTTGATTAATAATCAAATCAACAAATATGGCATAATGTTTTAGATTAGAAACCACTTGAAAGATTTATTTGCCGATTCAAGCAATGAGAGTCTACCATAGCCATACCAAATAATTTAAAAACCGTTGAAATCTGTTTTGGAAATGTTTTTGATCGATTCTATGTTTAAGGGTGTTTCCTTCTAAGATTCCCCAGTTCCCACATAGAGATTAAACGGTAATGATAAGGGTAACCTTCTTGCTTGTCTATTCATGTTTAGTAGTTCAAGTGATCAAGTGGCAGCCGAGCGGTAGCGCCGGTTAGAAAATCGGCCCATGAGCGTCGGGGCTCACCACCTCGACGGCGTCGGTTCGAATCCTAACCGAGACCGGACCCTCCCCTGTACGAGAGGACTGACTATCCACGTACAACAGAGAAACAAGTCTCGCAAGCCCCTAACGGGCAGGCATGACCAAGAGGTCGTTACGCCAAGAAGAAGAAGAAGAAGTTCAAGAGATCTGGGGGCCGAATAATCAATTCAAAAAATTTGGCAAATCTTCGAAATCTCTTCTATAGATTCAACTGGTTTGGATATTGCAACGCAAGTGCCTGTTGTCCTTGCTCCATGGATATTTTTGACGTTTGGAAATCCTGCAAATGCCAGGAACAAATTTGAATATTGAACTAAAATAGGAGAAATTTCTTAGTTTTTTTCCCGGGCTTTCTCGATTGATATAAATCAAGTTTATAAGGCGGTAAAGCTTTGTTTTGTTTGTTTTTGTATGTTTGTTGGTTTTTGTTGTTTTGTTGTCGTATTTTTTGGATTTTTTTGTTTGTTTGTTTGAAAAATTTGTTGAATTTTAATTTTGGGTTTATTTTTATTATTCTGCAACAAAGTTGCTCGTTTTACGAAATGAGTTTGTGAATTTACATTTGAATGAAAGAAAATTAAGAATATGAAAATCGATCATGCAAGAACAATCCAACTTATCTAAATTGTGTTTTGATTTTAATATCAGGTGCCGTGGTTTTTGGACAAAATAGAAGAGATTATTGCACTAACGTGAATTGAAGAAAACAGTGTAAAGATTTCATTAAAGAAAAGTAACATTCTCATAACTTTTTGAGGATAGTGGGAATGGATTAGCAAAAGTAATGTCCTGCACATTTCCAAATATAGTAATTTTGCTGAACATTTATTATTACTTTTTTCATTTTCCAATATTTTACGGTTGTCAATTTTAGATCGACTATAACAAAGTTTTAATTAAAAAGTAACAAAATGTACATGTTTGATTGGCTCAAAGAAAATTATGTTCGTGAAAAATGATTGGAATGTTATTGATGGTTGCGAATGCAATAAAGCTTTCAAATTCAGGCTTTTGACAAGGAAAAACTATCAACGGAATTAAAAATATGTATGTAGTTTAATCTAAACAGAAGTTTTAAAATTTTTGCATGTTTTTGGGGGTAAGGGCATTAAATGGTCCAAGGCAGCTTTGATGTTTCCATCGGGTTAGAATACTGGAAATAATTCAGATTGAAACTTCAAATTGAAGCCCTAATTGAATCCTTGGTCAAATAGTCATACAACTTGCTTTTCCTTATACTGTTTGGTAATTAACAGTTGGTAATTTTTTAATTTTTATCATCAAATACATCCCTCTGATGGTCTTTAATTTACCAATAGGTATTTGATATTTTTTAAAGTTTATACAGGTCCAACGTTTAAACCATGGTCTGAGATAAGGGTTTTGTAATTGAAAGGGTAATGTCTCCACAATCCTGTGCAGTGGGTTACTCGAGATTTGATTTGAAAATTCAACCACTGGAAAAGCGTATGCAACTTTGGGCAACCTAATGTGTCCCCCTCTCCGCCCGTGAAAGTTCCTTTGTCGAACGGGAGGTAGAACATTCGGCTAATGGTCGTGTAATCGGCTGTCCAATTGCTCGTCAACCGCTGCCGAACCGGCACTGCTCCACATCTAACTGGAAACGGATTCAATCGAAAGGGAAAATTTCTCCGGTACGCTTCACTAACCCAATGAGCTGACCCGTTTCCGCGCTGCGGACGGGGATTTGTGCTCGAAATTTGCGTCGCATCGTCCCGCCTCGGTACCCGAAGCCGAAAAACCTCCAGCCTAGAGCAGCAATTTCCCTCCCGAACGGTCTGCGGGCTTAACCACTTTTCGCTGGCGGTGTCCCGCCGGGCGCACACCGCGCTCCAGCACCGCTCCAGCAGATCTAATTGAACCGCGAAAATCTCGATCATTACCTCTCTATTACTCTCCACCGAAAGTTTCTCTCGGTCTGTCACCAGCCGGTTCGGGCGTCGCGCAAGGCCAAGATCAAGGCACAGGTGTCTCCCGGGCTAAGTGATCGCGTAGCGAACCTAATCATGCGTTAAACAAACCTCGGCGAAAATGCGTCCACGGCTCGCAGCTCGCAGCTCGTCCGGGGGGGTTTCCCGGGCATTCCGGAGTGTGTTTCTGATTTTCCTGCCCATTTCGGTTTGGCCTTTTTGTGCTGCCACCGGGCTGGCATCATTTTTCATCTGCGGTTCTGCCCTTCGCCCAGCGCCGGGGAGGGATGGAAAATCGAAAAATTCGGAAGCGGGAACAAGGGAAAGATCGATGATCGATTGCAAGTGCGCGATCGTATAAAAGTACGGTACGGGAGCGGTTAGTTCGTCAGTGAGCAAGTGTTCGAGTTCCGAAACAGGTGTCAATCTCGTGGTAGCAGCCGTCTACAGCAACATCTACAGCATCTTCAGTTTTACCAGTAACCCAGCAGTAACAATGTGTTCGCCGAAAGTTTTCCTCCCGCTGGCCGCGCTGGCCCTCGTCGGTTTCGGGTGTGTCGATGCGGCCATCGCCAGCAACGGTGGTGGTTCGGTGTTTTCCTCGTCGAAGAAGATGTGCGAGCAGCGGTACAACGTGAACTGTCTCAAGCTGGAGCTGGTGTCCTTCCTGGAGCGTGTGACCAACCAGAAGGAGTACAGCCTGATGTCGGGCGTGAGCGTGGTCCGCGATCCGGGCGCAAACATTACGCGGACGGCCGACATCATCGCCGAGGTGACGCGCATTTTCCCGACCAACCCGGAGAAGCGGCTGGACGAGTTCCTGCTGACGAAGCTGAACGACTACCTGCAGACGCACTCGCTGCGGCTCAAGTTCATGGACGACGATGCGTTCGCCAAGGCGCGCGAGGTTTTCATCGGCCGCAAGGGCAAGCTCGGCAAGAAGGGTGGGCTGGAAACTCTGCTCGCCGGTGCCATGATGATGAAGGGTAGGTTCGAGCGACTAGCCAGGTTGAGAACTCCCCTAATTCCTTCTTGATCCTTATTTCGTCCAGGTACGCTGGCTGCCGTTGGCCTCGGAGCGCTGGCTTTGATCGCCGGAAAAGCGTTGATGACCGGACTGCTGGCACTGATGCTGGCCGCCATCGTCGGGCTGAAGTCGCTGGCCAGCGGAGGAGGCGGCCACAAGTCCACCACCTACGAGATCGTCGCCAAACCGATGTACTCCCACTCGCACACCGAACACGACGAGGGCGGCCACGGACACACGGGCTACGGAGGTTACGGCCGGGCGTACGATCTCGCCTACTCGGCGCAGAAGCCTCAGAACTGAGCTTTTCCCTCGCGAATGCCCCGGAAGTTGGGGCGCGCACTCTACTTTCTTTTCACAACGAAAGCTTTCGAAGCGGCAACGCTTGGCGCGACCGCTAGAGGCCGTTCGCGGTTACTCGCGGGTTTGAATGCGTCGAGCGCTCCGTTTGGTGGTGTGAGCTTCGTCGGAACATGTGTCTGTCTGGTGCTATCGGGATCCTTGCTGTCCTTTATTTTACGCCCTATTCTTAGAGTTCTCTCAAGTGTCTCTGCCAAATCTTAACTTTAAATTATTTATTTATTGTAGGCTAACGCGAAGGGTCGCATTGCGCCCTCGATTTCAGTGTATTGAGGAGAAAAAAGAGAATAAATAAAACTATACGAAAACCAACCGTTAAAATAATACGAACGATTAATTTAACTTTAAATAATACCGAAAATTATTTCAATGGTATTCCATGTTTTGAGATTGCTTAGTGTTGAATATGCAAAAAGATGTCATTAAAAACTCCCTTTAGAAAATGAGATGGCATCAAAATACAAAATTAACATAAAACATTTTAATCCACTCAGCCATCCACTAATTGATTTCCTGAAAGGGCGCGTCTATATCAGCATAAAGTAAAATAAATAAATTGCAATGCAAACAACCGTTAAAAGATGCAAAGAGTACAATGGTGACGTTATCATCGGTGATACACTTCGGTAAACATATTGTAGCGTAACAATGCACCGAACCGGTAATGGTCACAATGTTTAGAACAATGAAACAGTCGCAATTTGGGATCGTAAGGAAAAATATTTACAAGAAAACTTCAGATCAAGGGTTATGTTTGTTATGCTTTGCTTCTTAACAAACTCGTTCATTTATAAACATGATGCAGCATAAGACGCTGTGCGATGCACTTTCACTGCACCGTGCATCGATGCTAACTTTGCGTATCTGGAGTAGGCAGTTTTTGCTGACTAGAGCAGGTTTACCTACAAACGGGTCACTTCCGATTGGATCATAATTGCTTTGTACTGTATTGGGTCACAGAGATGATTACCGATTACCGGAAGGATAACGATCAAACCAAAGCTAGGTATTTGAATTTTCATTGCATTGCATTGCATGAAGATGAGTTTATTTTGCGAGATTGAGAAGGTGTATGATATTTTCTCTTATTCTTAGTACACAAATAGTAGATAACCATTAATACATACATTAAGCAAGACAGGTTATTTCATTATAGTATAAATAAGAAGCACGCTTATCTTTTGTACAATTTTATATTGTTCACTTCGAACAATTGGCGTATTAGTTATTTTCAAATCTGATATTTCTTTGTATTTTGAGAATCTTTCACCAAATTCCATGCTTGGAGAGTAGGTTTAGGTTTTGTATTTTGTATCTTTACTAGTTTAGAAGATGAATTTCAAATATTAAGTTATTTCTTAATGAGAATTACCGCACATGGGCTAACATTTCAAAAAGATTAGATTAGCTCATTTCTTTAGAAATTTTTGTTCTAAAGTTAAGTTGTCCAATAATTTAGAAATAAAAACAAATCGCTAATCTCCTTAACAACAAGAGATGCAACTCACACTGTCTGTCACATCTGTCGGCAATCAGTTGCTTAAAATCTCACTTCATCTCACCTGCCATTTTTGGCGTCTGGAAGCTCACCATGGCTCACGGCAGCTCCCTTGAGATTACCCGAAGAAGCCACGCTAGACCGCATGAGGACCGGAGCCACCGAATGCGCCGCTCGTTTCGAAGCCTTCACCTCGACGGGTTCCGCGGGCCGCGTGGTATCGGCGAGAAAGAAAGTTGATAAAACAGGCGCCGCGCACCGGAAACTGGCTCAGTTCGGTTCGGACAGTGCGCGACTGAGGACGTACGTGCCGTTTGCTGTTTCTTCTCTGCTGTCGTTGTTGTGGTTCCCGCTGGTGCCAGGCAGAAGTCTCTTGAGTTTTTTTTCGAGCACACCGCCGTCGGAATCCGGCCTGCATGTGTACGTGTGAGTAGCTGCTCCCGAACGGTGGACACGCGGCGGAGCAGGAGGCTGGACGTGGGGAAAGGGAGGGACGGGACGGGACGGGAGCAAACTTTCACTGCTTTCCCATTTGGCGTCCCGTGTTCGCGATCGCGAGCAGCGCGAGAGTGAGCGATCGTCGCTTGTACGAAGTGTTTCACGAGATTGGACGGAAAGAGTGTGTTTACACGGTGATTAATTAGTGAGCTCTAAGTGGATTGAGGTGCTTAGATGGGTGCACATTTCGGTAGTGGACTAGAGGGTCGACCTTGCTAAGTGTGTGTCTATGTGGAAGGACTCAAATTTCGGTGTTCTCGTGTTGTGTGCCGGTTGTCATTCTTGGTGAACCAACTTTCGACGATGACGACTCGCTTGCTTCGGGAGAAAGGCTTGCCGGTGTTGGTTGCTAATATTTCGTTGTTCTGTTTTCGATACACTCAGGACACGGGGTGGGTGGACGACCGGCGGGAAGAGAAACCGGACGAAAACGGCACACGGAACGAAAAGAAACTATTTAAAAGAAGGCTCAAATGAGAAACGTCAACGTTCGACTTCTCACCCTGCGGAAGATGGCGGCCGGAGAAACGGTTGCTTCGGTGAGAGGGATGGGCGGGAGGGGGTTGTGGATGCGGTGGGTGCATATTTTTCAGCTGACCGACTTCTTCGGCGGCCATCCGAACTTCAGCCAGCGTTGCGCGGTGTGTTTCAATAATTAATTCACCCGAATTTGTCCGCTGATAAGCGCCGCTCGGTAACGGAAAATGCTCACCAACACCAACGTGGCGGCCATCGGGCCGATGCGTAGGTCGCTGGGCCACGTACCAGTGCGTGTCGGGTTCCAACGGGACACCGTCTTTCGGAGACCCGGGACCCCGTTAGCCATCTTTGGGAGCAATCCGGAACGGTGACGCGCGGTTTAAAGATGGGAAAAGTCACTAAAAACAATCCCACTCGAAATGTGCCCTGGTCAGATTGTTGTGGTGGGATGTATTTGATTATGGGAAGTTTGTTTCGTTTCGTCTCGGTGAAAGATCCATATATCATTCGATAGTAGCTGTGAAAGCGAAGAAATTTGTTTAATGCTTTGGAGAGTGTCATACAGATGCGTTGTTCCCGAGAGAAATGTTTACTATCTTAACACATAAAAATAATTTGAAATATTTGTACAGGGGTATTTAAAAGGTGAACTTTTTGTGTTAAATATGTTAGATTAGCTTCATTCACAACATTTACTGGATAAACCCATAGAAATAATATTGTAAGTAAAAGCTAATGACACGCACCAAATAAATAGAATCAGTTATATTGAAATTGAAACAACCAACAGATTTACCAACAAATAGATATTAAAAGCTAGAGTTACGGGGTTTGATCTAATCATGTAACACAGATGTAAATTAATAACATAATCTGTAATCGATTCACATTCCTTCAGGGTAACTCAATCGCCGGCAACCTACTTACCCCATTGACACCCCGTCCGAGGCACATTTTCCGGGCAAATCCGCGCTCCCGAACCCGGAAACCGTACAACTCCAAAAGACATACTCCACTGACCCTGTTGAGGAAAGATTAACGAAAACTCTGGCGCGATCGATAAGAAAAACTGCAACCAAATTACGAGCATAATCTCTCCCGTGTTGTGTTTTTGTTCGTTTTTTACATCGGTCCGATGCGCGATGAGGCGCAAACGTACCAATTACAATCGTTCGCACCTCGGTTAATGTTCTTCGTCCGCTTGGGGAGGTTGTTTTCCCCGCGTGCTTGTTATTGTTGTTGTTGTTTAACTTCACCGGGCAGCCTTTGCTTGCGTACGAACAGCATGTTGTACTTCCGACTTTTGGGGCGCTGCAAACACACACAACACATCCCCAGGGAACCAATTTCCGATCCGAAGAATGTTCCGATCGTCTTGACCCACCTAATGGCCGATAATAGATTATCATCGATGCAAGCGCCTTTCCCTCGAGCCTTCATTTTTTGTTGATGGTCCAAATTATTAGCGGTAAATCACCGCTGTTCCACCGTTTGTGACGCGATATTGGAAATGGTAGCGATCGAAAGAATGTTTCGATCGGTTTTTGCTAGTAACGCTGCTTTAAGCACGAGGCTCATCATCGAGTGTCGGGAGTGTTGGGTTTTTCTCCCTTTTCCATGCCGGCACGGCACAAATGTTCTACTTTCTCAGTTTCTTGTCGAACCAGCCAGCACTTTCAGCATATTCGGTTGCTAAACGGGACCAGGTATCAAAAAACGAAGGTGCGAAGTCATGATTGGTGAAATTTAATTGCATTTTAATCTTTGAATTCTTTTCTCATCCATTAGAATGCAAAAAAAACTATCCATTGAACCTGTTTAAGAACTTCCTGTAGTGCTTTTTAATTTAACCGTCAAATTGTACTATTAAAACTGAATTTCATTTTCTTGTTGTTTAAAGACAAGAAAATATCTGTACTTCTTGCATTACATTTCATAAACATTACAACAATTTTTACGCACAAAAAAAAAACGAAACGCTCCAAGAGTACCGCAACTTTAAAGCGGTACAACGAATTTAATCAATCAAAAATGACTTAATCTAGCACTGGGGGGCGTAATCTCGCACACGAAACATTCGCCCAACCCCGCTGCTCGTGGTATGTGTGGAATTGATACGGAAAAAAAATTACCGCACGAAAGGAAAACCCATTCGCACTTTCCCGGTGTGTGCCACACCAATGAACTATTCGGATACCGTTCTGGGCCGAGCTGGCGATGAGCCAAAGGCCATCCACCCGCACCCAGCGAATCGGAAAAAGATCAAAGTAGAAAGCTGCACAAGCTGGTATCGCATATTGCACGAAATCGAGAAATGGAGCAAAAGGGACGGCAGTAGACGGATCGGAGGTTGTTGATCACTATGCTAATATGTTGCTTCAAAACAACTGGAATGTTCGTCTGGGGGGGAAAGAAGGGGGTTGAAAAAAACTGACACAAGACGCTCGCAGGTGGGTGGTTTTGTTTTTTTTCTTTCCACCACCTAACCCCCACAATCACAGATGGATCAAATTTTGCTACTTGCTACGGTTCGGCTTCGGCAGTGGATGTTGGAAATAAAACGATCGTGTCCGATCTCCGGCTGGCGCTAAACAGTGCGTGATATGGGAAATTTTGCACGCCAACCAACAAGCTTTTCCCTCGGCGCCCGGTGGAAAACGGCTGGTCGTTACCTCACCACCTGAGTGGGAGACACGAGAGGCAGTGGCATGCGAAAATGCAGCTGGAGTGCAGTGCAAGCGATGCAATCGGCGCGATGGTTTATGGGGGACTATAAAAATTTCGAATCATTTCAAACACGCTGGCTCGCGGAATTGCACGCACGACGCGCCCGCGGACTATGGTAGGGGTGTGGTGGCGCGCAGACGCCCACTGGGGTGAGCTGATTTTAATTGCCCCCTTGCTTCCTTTCCCCACACTGGACGAGGCAACGCGCGGAAGTCCAGCGCTTTGGGGTGAGGAGAGAGAAAAGCCTTTTCCATTCACGATCACGGTCATTATCACGCCCGAGGCCAGGCCTCGCTGTGTGTCTGCACGGTCGATGGACGGGGTGATGTAAGTGTCCGGCAGCTGGGGGGAGGGAGAGATGGGGAAATGGGGTGCTACGTTCGCCCGAGTTTTCCTTAGTAGGGAAGTAGGTGAATATTAATGATACACACGCGGCAGCCGGGGAAAAATTGTCTCGTCCCACTCGAGAGCCGATCGGAGGCAGTTGATTAATCAATTAATCGACCATCAACGCATCTGTGTACGCGCGCGAGTTGGCATAGATTCGGTGCCCCTGGCTCCCCAAGGTTTGGGTTTTCCCTTTGGTTTCTCGGGGGGTGGATCTCCTACATCGATAAGGAAAGTAGTTCCAACGCCCAGGGAAAGGTGTCGGAATCAAATTGTTTTCAAGTCCGATCTACGAACGGCTGTGCGTTGGCCGTTTTCGCACACCAATTAGAGTCTGACAGGCAACAAGTTAGTTGTGTGTAATTGGGAGAAAATAGGAAGCAGCTCGCAGATATCGGGAAGATCTGAAACCGTCCAAAGCGCAGTCCTCATCTCGTCATCTTAATCGTACGGATGGAAGTTTCCACCAATTTTGTTTCTTTTTTCGTTTCTCGTAAATCCGGCAAACTGTTTGTGCCCATTTGTCTTCGGATGCGTCCATCGGGTACCCTCCCGTGACAATTGTCCAGCTGTTGACAGAGAAACCGAGATGAGGCACCGAAATCCACCTCGGAGTGTGCGGTTTCACCACGCGCGATAAACGGCCCTCCCCGATGAGGGTTTCACTTTCCTAAGTGGAAACAAATAGAAAGAAATAACCATAGGCATCTTTCTATTTGATCGCATGCTTTCGCAGAGTACAGCAAAAGAAATAAAATTTAAAAAAAAATTAGCAATGCCCCTCCTCGGTGGGCTCGTGCCATCGGGCATTGTAATAATGTTGTGGCGCGCCGGAAAAACACATGTTTCGGGAAAATAGAAATCGCGCCAAGTGAATTGCGCGCGGTCATAAATCACCACAAGCGCCGTCTCAGTGCATACGTGAAGGGTTTAAACGAAATTAAACGGAGGCATCCATGCCACGTGCCCGCAATTTGTGAACGATTGGTGAAACATTAGGGCACTGTGGGGTTTTTTGGGACGGTTGCAATTATTTCGGCTCATCAAACGTATGCAAGCACGGTCGGACACGGCGTCCGTTCCGTTGCATGTGTCCCAGATATGCGGAGATGCAGAGAAAGGGCAAATAATAGTGTATGTCGTGGAGAAAACAAACTCCAGACGGTTGTACTCACCTGGTGGTCATACGGATTTCACCCTCGAATCGAATTTGAATCTGGTGGTAAATATTTAACTCAAAATTATAAAGACCCGAACAAAACGAACGGCTATCACTTTCGGTGGTTCTGCTCTGTTTGCTGGTACGCACGCACACACACGACAGGTTGCCATGGTAATCCCAATGAAGGTATTTTGACAGAAGAGCTTTTTCATGACCTCTCAAATGAAACCGCTCTAAGTAGCGACTATAGACGCCACGGTTCGAGTACTTTCGTGAGCTCCCGATTCCCGGGTACGACAAATTAATCTCCATGTCGGGCTCGGGGTGGTGTACATTACAGGCAAATTTTCAGCTAGTTCCCGCCTTTCCATCAAACCACCCAGGGAAGTAAGGTTAGAGGCCAGATTCGGTAGCAGACGGTAGGCATGATGTGCTACGGAAACTCATCCACATCGTCGGAGGGCGTAAAAAACATTCCAAAACATAAGCCAAAAAACAACGAACAGCCACCAAAAAAAAAAAGCTCCTCCAACATACCGTTACCAGCGGATAGGGGTGTATCATTAGTGAGTTGGAGCGCGCGCTCCGGCTTGCGGTCTGGAAAAAGAAGTAAACTTTCGAATTTCGGTTGGCACAAGGTGGAGGTAAAGAATGCCGCCGTATCCAGCTGTCGGATCTCGAGAGGATCCACCGCAACGGGGTGATGTATGGGTCTTCCGGAAAGGGGCGTGTTAAGATATGACGAGGGAATAAAAAGAGGCAAAACAGCGCCGCTTTACGTCGGAAATAACAGTGGAAGTCGTCATCGACATGTCACGGATGTGCAGGGAACCTAAACGGGTAGCGTACCTTCGTGAGACATTTGTGCGTAGAAGGTGAAACCATTGATAAGAGGCTGGAAGGAAAGTTGTGCCGACGCATCCGAGGTCCGAACCTCGCGCGGGATGACCTTTTCTAGCGGCGGACCAACCTGCAACCGGTTTAGTACGGCTTGCGACATCAGCTGGGAACGTTCGCTTTCCGCCACACGCCGTATGACTGATATTTCCGTTTTCGTTTTCTGTGCTCTCGTTGCAGCTTCATCTCCCGTTTGACTTCGCAACAGGATTTGCCATGATGCGAAGACCGTCCTAGGCCAGTAGACCCACGGTGTGTTTGTGTGTGAGTGTGCACCCGAGCGCCCGCGCGCTAATGTGTGCTAGTGCCAGTGGATCAACCCGGTTCGATTCCGAACTAGTTCAGTGGAGTGAACTGTACTGAAGTTGAAGAATAGAGTGCTCGCACGAGGAACCATCATGAAACGAAGTGCGCAAAGTGTTGACGAGCCGGCCGTGCCCGGCAATATCGGTAGCTACGGGATGTTTGGAGGAACCGGTGGCCATACGAACACAAACAATCAGAGGCGAAACCCTCGGAGGTACTCGGAGACCTTGGTGTTGCTGATAGTGGCACTATGGTTAGGTGTAGCCTCCGCAACGACAGTGGTAACACCGGCCAGTGTTGTGGACATCGATCTACCAGCGTCGACGCAGAGTACAACCGTGGAGGCGCTTCTCGATACCAACAGCACCACGGGTCGGGCCGCATCGAAACCGATGTTCTCGACCGGCAATCCCCTGTGGGACGCACTGATCGCGGACTGTATGCGAAAGCCGACGTTCGCCTGCATCCAGAAGAACGTGTACAGCTTCCTGGGCGAGCAGCTCGAGGTGGAGAACATGAACTTCACCAACCGGGTGCAGTTCCTAAAGAATCGGGTCGATTTCACCAAGTACACGCGTGAGGCGAACGAAGAGGACAGCGAGGATGACAACGAAATTCCGGATGCGCGTGGCGGTAAGTTGTGCGCATGTACTTCACCGGGAGTGTTTGCCTACAAACAGCTTGGAGCTTATAGTAATGTCATCTGGTTAGATCCAGGCGAGGAATCAGGGGCCAATAGACGTCGGGGGTTTTGGCCGGTAAGAATCCGGCACTAAGCATGGACTCTTGACAGGCTGGGACTGGTTGTCTTTTGAAGATTTCCTCCTCATCAAAAAAATTAAAAAAACAGCTTGGAGCTACGATCGCACGGTAGTTTTGTGGCGTGGCTTTTATCTGCGAACATTAATCTAACATCCAAAACAGTGACCTTTTTACGCCTTCCCCCTGAGGCCGCGGTGTACCATAATGTCAACCCGAGTTCAACGGAACACATGCCTCAGTGATATCTCAATGAATCCCTCGCTTCACGGTGCGTTTTATCTTTACACCGGTCCGAATGGCTTGTAGGGCCATGTTTAATGGTCATTTGTCTTACGGCGCATTCGGTACATGTTCGACGGCACGTGCGCAAGAAGTACTACAGCAATGTCGGCTTCTTCGGAGAGTACCAGCCTGAGCGTATACCTCGTGAATGGACCGCTTTTACGAACTGCTGCGCTGTATGGTCATTATACTCAGGTCCGGTTGGGGTAGAAACAAACGATGCTCGCTGCTAAACGAGAAAAGGTTTTCCCGCGCTGTGATTGATGGATCGGCCGATGTGAAGAATGGCCATTGGAGGAGATTAGCCGGCAGTGTAATTTACAAATCTAGTGCAATGTCATTTGATCGCCGGCCGGGTGTCGAGGTGTACTTTCATCGCCTTTACTCGTACTCTTACGCATGGACGGAAGGGCAGGTTGGATCGTCTCCCTCTCGAGCCCCCTCCAATCACCCCAATTAGGAGCTAATCATCTTCATTACCTCCGAGAAAGAAAGTTTCTGTGTGCTCGTGTGTGCATGTGTGTGTGTTTTGGATGGGATACTCGTCCAGGAGATACTTTCGATTCGATTCCGCCCCATGCCGGAGCAACCAGACTTGATTTATCTGTGTCGATGGGATGAAATTATGTACCGGTCGGTGTACACTTGCACTTGTGCAGAGGAGGCTTCCCCCGGGTGGAAGGTCCAAGAGCGGCTTAATGGATCAGCGTATGGAAAGGGAAATCTGACCAGCTTCAAGCACCACCGTGGACACTTGCGTCGGACGTCGGTGTTTCTCTTTCCGCACACGCATACGCACGCACGCTTGGAGGTCGTCGTCATAACCGGTTTGCGTGGTGGTGGATCTCCGCAATCTCCGGTGAAAAGTCCTCGACGCACGCTGCTGGCTGGAATTCAAGTGCCGGTTCTTCACCACACCAGTAACACAGTTTGGGCCAGACGGGTTCCGGCCAAGGGGAATCGCTTGAAGATGCAACTCTGCCTCGGCAAATGAGATGCACTTTCCATTCCGTGGGAAACGCTGGGAGGAGGCGACTTAGGAAGTGCATAATCGATCCCTTCCTCGATCGAGGCTGGGTCCGCTCGGAGGGATGAAAGCGATCATCTCCGGCGCCCGGGAACACTCTCGCCTCGGTGTCATATTTGACCTCCATACCACGAGGGGAGTAATAAAATTCAGCATCTTCCTCGATCGATCGGATCTTCCTCGATCGATTGTACTACAAGAGTTGCTCATCCTATTATTAGCACTCCGACGGTGAAGAAGAAGCTAATTTGTCCACAACTCGTTTCCCAAGCCGAGTAGGACAAGGTGAGAGAAAATTGCCTACAGACCGCATCACATCCGGTCGAGTTCCGGGAAGAATTCCACCCGTGATACAGTGTTGAGGATCGATCTTTGGATCGGGTAAGCATCACGTAAAAGTGAAACTCCATCGATCGCGCCCGATCGATTCGACACGGGGAAGGGTTTTGTTTTCGGTGACGGAATGGTGCTGAGCCGACGACCTGACCGGAAGAAAGTTAAATAAAATCAAACAATCCGACGGCACGAGAGTGAAACCCGGGCGCACAAGTACTTCCCAGGGTTTCAGGTGCGCGTGTTTGTGTGAGACACAGAAGGGTGAGGGGGAAAAAACCCCTAACAAAAGCCGGCAAATCGATGGCGCACTTGGCGCAATTTGTTCCGTCCGGAGACTTACCGACCGGCGGGGGACTTTTCCGCCGAAATCTGCCGCCAGCGGAAAAGGGAAATTCGGCGGTTTTCTTTATGGCCCTGGATCGCAACCCAGGCGCACCCCGTGCTGAGTGTGCACTCCAAGGGATATCTCGCACGGCGATGGAGAAATTAGAGATTCGTTAGCCGCCGATGTTTGAGATTTGTCGGTGTAAAATTGAAATTGACACATTTTGTGGCGCAGTTGAGGTGCTGGGTTTGATTACAATCGCAAACGGTTGGACACTTGAGGTCGCAGGCTCACCCGACGTCAGTGAGATCGGCTGTTGTGAAGCAATGGTCCTTTAGGAGGTAGACATTTTCTTTCATTCGAAAGCTTTCATTTCACAACTGTGCCCATTTGCGTAAAACGCCTTTCATTGACGGCTGTTGAAGTAAATGATAATTTTGCACCGTCAACACTTCATCGACCGGTTAATGAATCATAAACAGTTATTGTGGAACCAATAACCTGTGACAATTGCGTATTTCAATTAAATTCTATGAGTGTCCTGTAAAGCAAGACACCGGGTGCCATTTTTTAATCTTCACTTGATTGTTTATTTGCAAGTTCTAATACACATTCAACTGAATTAGAGAAAAGTATAAGTGTTTCTATTTTAAACCAAAAAAAAACTACATAAAGTGTTTATTTTGAATAGTGTTATTAAAGATGAGAGATGATGTTGCTGATGATGATGTTATGACATTTAAAAGTAAAAGTTTTGGTACTATAGGATTTTTATTTAGTATTACAAGTATACTTTTTATTTTAAACATTTAATTTCATCTAAGGTTTTAATTTGAGTAATGATCGTCGATAAAATTCTTCTTAAATGTGATTCTAGATCAAATGAGCTTTGAAACCCGGGGTATTTGATCGCATCGTATTCATACAATTATTTATATAGAAAATTTAATTAAAACATAGAAACATTTGGCAACGAACCTCTAAGAATTAACAATGGTATGCTATTCGCGCAATCAGTAACAAAATACCTTCATGACTTGTTGGTTGAAAAATAGCAAAATGAAAATACATCTCACGTCCAGGGTTTCGTAGCTTCGTCCGTTGACAAAGTTGTAATACCTTCGGTGTGAACTCCAGTGACGCACGCTGCGGTCATCGTCTTCAACTTTCACTTCCATCTGATTCTGGCTGGTATGCAGGTCGTCCGCTGGAGTCCGGCTAAATGTTGTTTTCGATTCGTCCACGTATTTCCCGGAGTATTTCATTTGAATGATTTCATTTTGTCACTCGCACGTTCTTTTTTTGTTGTCCGCTTATATTCGTTTCCCACACCGACCGTGCAGCGTTCGAGCAAACGTCGCCGATCGAGGAGGTGACCACGGCGTTGCGCGAGAAAAGCTTAAAGTTCATGCTGACGCACGACATGAACGTCCAGCTGCCGGAGATCATGTTCGACGGTGCCGTTTTTCGCATTCAGCCGCGGGCCATCGAGGGCAATGGGATGATCGCGAAGCTGGAGTTTGTCCCCCGCACCGAGATCGCCGAAGCACGGGGCAACGGTTCGCCGAGGATTCTGTTCAAGAAGATCAGTAAGTTCTTGAGGGTGCTCTATGATTTTTGTGCGATTTAGATTAATGTTCCATTGCTCTTCCGCAGAGAAATTCTTCCAAAACAAGCTGCTGCTGGCGTTCCTCGCGATCGTGCTGATCATCAAGATCATCAAGATCAAGGTGATGTGGTTGCTGCCGCTGCTGGTCGGCGTCGGTACCGCCAAGAAGCTGGTCCTCAAGTTCCTGCTGTTCCTGTTCCCGGCGCTGGCGCACATCTTCAAGCTGTGCTCGTACTACCACGCGTCCTACCACAAGCCCAACTTCCACCATCACCAGCACCACATCAACCATCTGCACACGGTAAGCCCGGATCTGACCCACTTCGGCCAGCTCCGACCAACTTCCGCGCGGCCCGTAACTTTTTGCGCTATGTCGGTCAGCAGTACCACTTGCGCTTGTCTCCCTCGGGCGGCTCGCGGACTGCCTTCAATTATTGTATAATCTTCCATTTGATGGTGGAACAGAGGAGGAAAAATAAAAACACACAACTCGGCTTGTTCTTGCTGACCGGCACCCCAAACCCGGCTGCGCCCGAGTCTGACCTCGCGCGGTGGCAATAAAAACCTGGCGAGTGTTGAGGAGAACTAAGAAACCCTCCCAACCCGAGGATGAAGACGGCAAGCTGTACATAAATTATACAAGAAAAACTCGGCCAAAAGTTTGTTGAACCGGACAGGATGCCGGTTGGGCGTTGGGTTTTTTTTTTCGGTGCGATCACACCAAATAAACGCGCATCGTTTCGCGCGTACCAAAAATATGATACGTGAGCACGCACGGTGCAGTTTATGGCCGGTTCCAGGTTTTTAAGGTTGTGCTTCTTCCCCCTGAGGCGAGCACAAAGTTTTATTTTCCGGTAGTCTTCATCGGTAACCCGGTGGGGTGATCGTTTTTATGTCTTCAATACATTACGAGATCTTTTTTCCTGCGGATTTGAGGTTAAAATTTTACTTCGCAGATGCTTTGGTGAACGTTTAATGGGTCATCCGCAACATTCCATCTTATACGGAAATTCCTGACATAGTTTCATGAAAAAAATTGCATTTTGAAACTGTCATATAAATTTAATAAAAAACTCCTGATGTACTTCCTCTTTTTTCCCACAGTTCTATCCGCATGATCATGCCGGACCGGAGCTGATCTACACGAAGCCCCCACGAGGACATCCGTCGGAGTACTTGCACGGTGCACCGGTTCCCCCGCACACACACTACCAGCCCGAGGTGAACTACGAGTTCACTGCGCCAGGACTTGGCTCAGAGTGAGTATTCCTTTTGTAGCCAACGTTTCCAAAATTTTGGTTGTGGTTTTGAGATGGTCTGTTGCACGTTCCGTAGAGTAGAAGATGGCTTGCCGACGGTTTGATGTTTGATGCACATTGACAAAGAAAAAAAGTACGTGTACATAGAACTTCCGGAAATACCGCTTTTCCTACCTCTTTCAACTTTCTTCTTCAACTTTCCAAAAAGTTTGTTAGGTTTTCATAAAAAAGACCCTTCCTTCCAATAGTTGTGTTTTTTCTTCTACAAATCTTTAAACACGCCTTAAACGGTAGCTGCTCTAACTTTTCACACGCAAAAGTTTGTTTTTGCTCCACTGAAACACTTCTCACTATCGCGTAGCCTAATCGTCGTTTTCCGAACTAGTTTGCTAAGCGGGACGAAAATTCCCAAACCAAAAAACAAAAAACACTCGCTCACCCTTTTCGCTCACTGCCCGCTCACTAATGGTTCCGTTTTCTTTTTCTCATCTTCTTCACCGACACGGTCCGACGTGTTCGGGTTTCTTTTTTGTTTTGTTTCCACCCCTTTTATAGTTCGCTCTGGCACAATGTCTTTCCGGAACTGAGATAACTCGCATCTCACCTCAAAAAAACAAAACAAAACACAACCACCCCAGACCAGAACGGGCACACTAAAAGCCAAATACACAAAACAGAAAAGTCGTAGCCTCGTAGCGCGGCAACAACGGCTGGCTGCCGACGCCCGGTTGTCAATTTGTATCAAATCAAACGTCATCCGCCCGTCGGGCGTTTAGTTTCGGTTCATCTTTCGCCTTATCGTATCATTTTAACTGGACTTTGGTGGTGGTTTGGGGGCTAGGGAAGGGACTCATAATCGATATCGTATGCACTAACCAACGCACCAGCAAAACACATAAGTTAGATCCTAGACATCGAGCCTACAACCAAACCAAAACCTTCTTTGAACGCAGGTTCATTAGCGATAGAAACTCGAACGTAGAGACGTCGTTCAAGCCAAAGTACGATGACTTGAACGATATCAAAGCATGGGGTTTGGGCGAAAGCACAAATACATCAGCACCACAATCATCGCCATACTTCACCTCACCGCCCGCCTCCCCCAGTGGCGGCAGCGGCACCGGCAGCTACAATGTAAATCCACTCACGACGGCGCAGCATGGCGCTCGAAGGTAGGTTGGCCCTCCCCTCTCACACCCATGCACGAGAGGATCGTCGGTTGTAGATCCTTTCCCCCATCGCTCAGTCCAACAAGTTCCTCACCTCTGCGGTCCAGTTTTCCCCACTGTATCCTGCAAGACAGCATGAAAAAAAGATCGATTCATCCTTATTTTCACCACCTTGTTTTGGCTCGTTTCACATCTCCCGCACTTCGATTAACCAACGATCATCAGCAAAGCTGCGACACAAAAAGTGGAGTTGAGGGAGATGAGTTAATGAAGAAGAAAACAAAAACACCTACATCCTAACCTCATCACGCGATGTTCATTAATTACATGTTTTAACATTACCTTCTAATCATCACCCTCACCTGCTAAAACATTTCACCAGACTTGTCGGTCGATTTTCACTACAAGATAAACAAGACAAATATCGATCAAGAACGAACCATCGTCCTGCATTCGTCGACTTTCGCGCTGCGTGTAGCCACTGATTCGATTAACTTTTCCCGTTTTTCGTTGTGGCGCATTAAGATCGATTAGTTGCAGTCGACTCTAACACTCCGACAACAACCTGTTCCTAGTTTCTCAAATCGAAACAAAAACACGCCAGCAAAGCGAAATCCCAGCGAAAGTCTCCCCCCACCCCCCGGTACCGCCAATCCTTGACTAATGCCATTTTTCCGCACAACTTTTTTTTCCCTTCCCCCCGCCCCGCCCGCCACCTCTTCGGTTTCGGTTTCGGTTGGTTTTCTATTTTTCGGCACCGGCAGGGTCACCAATCCGAAGCCGGTCTACGGTCCGCCGGGATACACGGCCCCGTCCCTCCAGAAGCGGATCCCCACCGGAGCGGCCTCCTCCATCGCCTCCCAGTACGTGTCGGCACCGTCCGGGCCGACGCTTTCGGCGGAAGAACAGATTGTAAGTACCCAAGTGCGCAGCCATTTACTTTGGCTTCCGTCCGTTTTCCAAATTTCTCCCCCATGCCGTTGGAATCCCGCGTACATAAACGGATGATAGGGCGATGAACTCCGCCCGGCCACCGGTGAGCGCAATTATGAGTCCGTGTATGACAAATACATCATGCAACCGAAAGCAAAACACTACACCTTACGAGGGAGTGGAGTGCCCGGATGGTGATAAAAGGTCAGCGATAATGATGATGCTTGTCTCTCGGAGGAACATGCTGTGCATATGCAGTGAAAGTGAAGCGAATCTGGTCGTACGCCATGACTTGTGTGCAAATGGCACTCTGCTGGGCTATTTGCATGAGCCCAAACGTGCCGCAATCGAGTGGGAAATCGAACAGTGACTTATTAGCCGATGGAAAGCGCCGATTCGAGATTGTCACCATGCATAATGCATGCATTATGCCGTAGTGTTTTACATGCCAATTTGTTTTGTTCAACATAATTGATGCTAGAGTTGAATAATAATGACTGCTTGGAACCTGAACTGGTGCGATCTCTTTTGTTCCTCTTCTCATGAATGAGAATAACGTAACGTGAGTGCATTACTTGCAAAAGCCTGACAAATGGAGATAAAATAGATACTAATGTAGAAAAAGAGATAAACAGATAAGATTTGATTAAAGGGTAGGACATGTTTGACAATCATTTGATATTTTTACACTTTTTATTTGTAGTCACAAAAAACAGAAGAAAACATCAGAATTAATCAAATTTAACATAAAAATAGAATGTATCTCGCTCACTTTTAGAAGTTGAGAAAAAAAAATTTTTCATTAACATAAAATGTAGTTTCTGCGTATTTGTGTCATAGTTTTAATTTTTAGGACGGAGAGACAACGGTTAGGTGTTTTGTAAACAATGCCAAATTTTATGTCACTTTTGCTGCCAGAAAAAGAAATGTTTGCATTTTTCCGACCATCTCAAAATAGAACTATGGCGAAAGTAACCAGTTTCGGTGAAGAAAAAGATGAATCATTTCCTGCTTAATTAGCAATTAAGTTTACGCGACCGAATGAAGGTCACCGCTCGGCTGCTGTCATTGGCGCTTGTAGGCCATTGTTAGTGGCACGCCTCATTTTGATCGCCGATTTATGCCCCTGATACTCACCTCCCCCATTCGCGCTTCTCCCCCCACCTTTGATCGGTTGTCAACATGGCGCCGTGCTTGATTTGCCTGGAAATCACCGGCAAACGCCGGTTTCCGTGTCCAACACGCACATTCCTGCGGAGCGGAGCGAAAAATCGCGTGAAACGCGCACGTCTAATGCGCCGGGAGGCGGCCAGTTTGTCGTAGACATACTTTCGATCGGTACAGAGTATGACATACTTTCTTGCTGCACGGCAAACAAATGTGTTGGGCCTCCCTTGGTGGAGGAAGCGTTGAATAGAGGATCGTGGGCAATCTATTAGTAATCATCACGCGATGAGCTGCATTATGGTTTCCGATCGGGTCGTCTTTGGATTTGCTTTTCCATTCCTTGCGGCAGTATGAGCATGTCCATTACTTCCCAAACAATATGGCGCAATTGTGAGCGGGTAATTACATCCCTATCCCTCGATTGCCAATTTGTGATCTATGACCTACGGCGGGATGCGCATACTGTAGTGTGAAACATTCACTGACCACTCGAACGACTCTACTCATTCTAGATCCGTGAAGCTCAGCGGCAGGAAGCTTACAGGATAGCTCAGGAGCAGAAGCTGATCGCCAAGCAGCAGGCGATCGTGAACCAGCAGGCGTACGCGCAGGAAGGTGTCACACCGCGCCCGATCGACCCGTTCTACAGTCCCATCCTGCAGCGGCTGGACAAGGTGTTCAACTCGCTCGGCATCGTCGATGAGCACTGCCGGGAACGGCTGGTCTGCAGCATGTACAAGAGCCCGGTCAAGTACAGCCCGCACAGCAACTACGTGTCGGCGGAACTGAGCAGGTAAGCTGACGAAACGAAAGAAATGCTGCTAGCGAAAGGGTTTGCGAGCGTTACCATAATGATCGCACCGTCTCGTTATGATACCGTGCTTCCATTGTACTGATCGCACCGAGAGCCTGAGAATCTAATCTACGCCATCTTGCACGGCCTTAGACTGTTGACCCCGGCGCTTGTGAACCATACGTGCCGGCATGCGATCGTCTCCGTCACCCGTCGTTCCGTGAAGCGGGTTCACACGCGTTACGTGTGCGTTACCTGACGCTCCGCTATGGGATTTCGTTTTCATCCGAGAATAGATTAATTAGCAGTTCAGTGGCCTAACGCCATAGGGGCGACAGATGCACGATGGATGCTGGCAATATCTTCTATGCGCGCAGGCAGCTGCAAAACGAAAGGGAATGGCGTCGAGGCCTTCCAGCGATTAGGGCTTGCCGTAACGGGAAAGTGAACTCGCCGTGATAATGCTGATGATGATGAGTTTTATCTCAAACAGTGTGCTTCCATTTGTGTTCCATGATCGACGAGTTCTTGAAGGGCTCGGTTTTGGTGTGATAAATTATTTGCTGTTAGCAGACGATGATAGTTTCCATTGTGGATAGTTTTCAGAACTAATCGAAGCGATAATGAACTTTCGCTATTCGATATAATGTTCGCACATAATCCTTCCCGTGATCTTACATTACGTGGGGTTTAAAAATTATTGCGAGATAATTACATGCCAACGATAATTTCTGTCTTTTTTTTTAAATGTGCAAGTAGATAGAGAAGAGTTGACATATGTTTGTTTCCTAATCTCATTGGTTTGGAAACGATGAGTACTTTCATCAACAAACTTTATTCCGCTGATACACAAACACGGTTTATTATCTTTTTGCTATCTTACCCACTATCTCTTCACTCGAAGAGTTTAACGTAAAGGTACTTAGTTTTTACTCGGGTCGCGCATTCTTTTTATTTTCCACAGCAATGGCACCCGTTTTTATGCGCCCCGAAAAAAAATGTGTCCCCTTTCCCGGAAGCAGCTCCCGGGGTTTTTTAAAGAGCTAATTAATTTGCAACCCCAAAAGCGGCTGGTTCACACGGCAGACAAATATGATTTAGGAGCGCCTTCCCAAATGGGGCCAAATCGCAGGAAACACCGCCGTACTGCGCCAGCTTCTGTGAGCTAGAAATCGAAAACGAGGCCACGGCGCATTTGTTTGCTAATTGTTGGCCACTGGCCGAACACAGTGCGCAAGTACTTTCGCGTACTGACCTTTTTAGGGTGGCTTTGAAGGGATTTTTATTACCCACTTATCGGACCACAGGGAAGGCGGGAAAGTAGATGGCCGGGCGAAAGAACGGATCGAGAAGACACTCGATGAGCACTCCGGTCCCGTTTCACTTTGGGTGCGGCTCGGTGCGTACTTCTTTCCATTGGGTGCACCTCGTACTCGTCTTCGTCGATTCTTCAGCAAAACGACCTTGAAGCCACCGGCAACGCATGTCTAAGTACTTTCTTCTCATTCAAATCGGAACGGCGAAACCAAAACTATTCCTCTCTATCTCTGAAATCAGCGGCAAGAAAAAAAAAATGGAACTACACGTTCAACATGATTGCTGCCGAAAGAAATCTCTTTTTCCACCTTCGATTGGGAGCCCACTTGCATACATCCTTTCACTGACCGAGAGCGGTTGGCAAAACAAAAAGACGCCGTATGTCGGGAAGGGCGCCGTTCCGTGACACCGTGGAGCACAAAACACAACGTTTCCAACGGCACGAAGAAAATTACACACATACTTGGTCATGGTCCGCTGGCCGGAGAAATCAATGCTTTTACCCCTCCCGCAAGGTGCTGGTCTGCCCGCAGAAACCGCAATGCGCACCGCCTACCGGAGCTAATGGCACCGAAGGGTTTCGTCCCCGGGGGTGGCCGTTGTTAGCCACCCCGAAACCATTGTTTATCATAGCTGTCAACGTTGAAAGGCGAATGGTAATTGAAGCACCGCCTGCGGTGATGTCCCATTCATCAACGATTAATCCGAGCGATTTTTGAACGACGTGCCCCTGCTAGTATGCAACACGCGATGCACCATCAAGCAGCCGTCGAATTTGAAAATGACAAAACGTTTCGGATTGATGTTTTGCCACTTTAGGCCTAAGGAAAACTCTCGCTCTTCGTGTATTGCACGGCCGATTACTAACGGGGAATTTTCTTGCCCTTTTCAGAGACGCCTCGGAACTGCAAAAGCCAACCTCGACAAACGCAGCGGTGGTACGATTCTACCGGTACGTTCAGGCAGCACGTGACGGCCAGGATCAGCGCGACTGCCAGCGGTTGTACTCGCAGTGCACGATCAACATGGAGAAGAAAAAGAAGAAGAAATAAATCGAACAGCTCGCCAGTGAAAGAGAAAAAGCACTCGCAGGAAATGTAGAAAACTGGAAGCCTCCCCTTCCCCCCTCGCCGGCAACTCATCATGTTCACACTCAGAGCGATCTATCGACACATACCTCAGAGGAAATGTAGCTTCTTAAAGTCTGTAAATAGTTCAGTTACGTACGTAGGGAGCGTGCAAGTGCTACCTCTTCCACTTTCACCGTGTGTCCTGCACGCCGAATTTCCGAGAACGAGAAACCTTTTTTCATTTGTTTTCCATTTCATTGCGCTCGGTTCTAGGTTTAAGTGGTAGGTTTCACACCGCATTTGGGGCGCGTGTGGAGTGTGAAAATAGTTGCGATAGTTCGGGTGTAGGGATCAAATGGTAGAAGAACCGTTAGTAGACGCGTGACACAGTAAGGATAGGTTAATGAGATAATGTATGTTTGTTTTTCGCCGAGAAACCGATGGAAGAAAAAGGGAACAAAATTTTCAATCAATCTTAGTTTGTAGCAATCGTTGTTAGTTTTCTTGCGTCAAGGGTTGCGCAAACATTTGTAGGCCATGTAGGTGTCGCCACCCTGACCTGATGAAGTAGGGAAAACGGTTGATCGGATGCGGTGGTTTAAATATTTATTTATTTATTTATTTATTGACTTATTTATTGATTTATTTATTTCGCCCTTGGCGACGGGGAACGAAATTCGTCACAACCTCGATCGGGATCTGTTCGAGGCGAAGTGAGACAAATAAAATTTCATAGAATAAATTTAAAGCAAATGTTTTCGGTTGACTTATTACTAAAAGAAGATAAATAAATAAGTGTTCCAAAAGTGAAACGCAACAAACGGCGGTTCTCAGCGTGATTTAATAAATAATTTATTGAACGAACGTAGGCGAAATAAATATCTTATGTCCACGGTAAACTTAGAGCTGGCCGGCGTACGCCTGCTCGTGCGCGTCCAGCGAGCGTTTCTTCCACGCCGGCGGGGCGTCCCAGTGGACGTGCGGGGCATGGTGATCGACATGGTGATCGACGTGGTGGACGTGGTGAGGCGGCGGGTAGTGCACGACCTCGTAGTTGACGATCTTCGGCTTGGCGAACTTGAAGATCATCATCGCGCCGGACAGGACGAGCGAGAGCAGACCGAGCGTCATGGCCTTCCACGTCTTGAGCGCGATCAGGGCGAGGGCGAGCGGCACCAGGACGGTCGACTTGAACTTGATGCCGAGCAGGAAGGGAAGCATGACTTTCTTCACAAAGCCGCGTCCTGCAAGGGAAAGAGAAAAGCGATTATTATGTGCGTTCTTACGTCAGAGCGTGTCGGTCTCACCTTCTGCAACATTTCCCTCAGTCAGTGGGATAACCAGGTCGTCGGCGAGTCCGCCCTGGCGCAGGGACTCCGGAATGTAGGCGCGGGCCTCTTCCGATCGCAGCACGGACGGTGGAGTAAGCTTGAGGGCGTGCGTCGCCAGGAAGCTGTCGATTTTGTTCAGCATTTGAACGGCACCGTACGCACGTTGCTGTTGGTGGTCGGCCGGAACCTCGGTGGGAGCTTCCGGATCTTCCGTGCCGGTGCGCACGACCGTCATCGAGTCGGTGATCGCGATTTCATCCTGTTCGGCTACGCTGGCCATCCAGGCGAGTGCCTTCACCTTCGCACACTTCAGCCCGTGCTCGCTGGTGAGGCAGGACCGGTAGATGTCCTGCGCCACATCGGCAGCCGATCGCGACTGACCCTGCACCTGGCAGCCCAGAACGGCCAGCGACACCACGAACACCGCAAACGATCGCATTTTTGCGCGCACGCCCGGACGAAGGATAGAGTGGTCGATGTTTCGATGGTCGAGACGGAGACTAGACTAGGTCCTCACTGACTGATAGGCTCGGTGCGTATGGATCGGTCGGAATTGATTACAATGGATTTTATATCGCGGTCAATTCGGGGGAGGAGTCCCGGCAACGACCAACATGGCTCGGTGATAATTGTCCCTACTCAAAACGCGACATTCCCGCCGGGAGGGTAAACTTTAACGCATCGAACGAACGTCTTGCACTCGCAACCAACCCTCTCCCCTTCTTTGCACTTCCCGAGAGTGGGGAAATCGAGTTTCAAATCACTCACACCCCCCGACCTCCCCGAATGCCTCCCCAAACTTGTCGCTCCCCTACGTGGCCGGAATGGAAGAACAGTCGAAATTTCTTTTCCGCAGCGTTTTGCGCCGCAAACCACGGCGTGATTACGCCCGGCATGTAGCATTTCACTCGGAACCAGCTCTTTCCAGGGGGCTTTAACATTCTACCGGTGTGTCCCCGGGTGGAGTTCGCTTCCGTAGAAAGCAAGAGTGCTGCCGATGCCGAATGGGGAAAAGTGTATTAACACGGAATGGTAATGTAAGTACACGACAGCTGGCGTTAGGGCAACTGGCTAAAGTTTTTGTAAAATATGTCGATGCATATTATGGAGCCTTCAGTTTTGGTTGTTACGTAAATATGAAAAGCCTGATGGAAAATTATATTTCGGAATCACCTTACGTAATACGTCCAACATATCAAGTTTGTTATTCCATTTTATTGAATTTTCGTGAGCTAATTCTGAAACAAGTTTGAGGTGATCAGTTCTTTTTACATAATTTTCTATTGGATTATGCCTTCAGATTCAGTTGTTTCATTAACATATGAGAGGTATATTGTTGCAAATGGTTTTAAAAAAGGGTAAATTCTGGTCGCTTGTGGATCGTTCCATAAATTTAGTAACTTCATTGAACCAATTTACAACTTGAAAAGAATCCTTTTCAGCGATCGCCTTGCTTTTATATCCTGATCGACTTGTCTTGTCATTTCCTGTTTGAGGCTTGACAGATGTCAAATGTTATCTGTCACTGCAGCGACACCAGTGAAGATTCGTTATCTACTATAAATCTCTACACATATTTTGTCTTATCCTTTGTGTAGCAGTTCTTTAAATCATTCCCTTTCCTTATTCCTTTCGGTCTTTCGTTTTATTTCCATGCAATATCTACTTGAGGATGGATATAAGTGTCACGTCTTCGTAAGTTTTCGCCTTATTAGTTTAGCTTAAGATTTTCCGTTTGAAGTTTTATTCTTATGTAATTAATTCAAGCTCAATCTCTGTGCCAAAGAGTTACATCGGAGGGGTCTTCAATTTAAAAAAATTAACTTAGTTTTCTAATAGTTGCCTTGTTGTATCAAATTGAAATCAAATCGGGCAGTTTCCTATAATGAACTGCGTTGCAAAGTCAGGTGCACCTATTATTACCCATATTAATTTTATTTCAATTACATAAATTCGACACTCCTCACGAGGTCCGCTGTTTTACGTAACAAATGAATTATAATGCCATTTTCACGCGAGACCGGATGCAGACGGACGGCGTGCTTCCTGCCCTTTGCGTGGGCGGGTGCTTTAACATGCTCGTCGTGACGTCGGAAGCGTGCAGGATCCGCCGGGTTCGTGATCGGTTTTTCCTAGTGCAATCCTATCCGAAGGTCCAATAAATTATGTATCACAGGTCGACTAGTATATGGAAAAGATTCGCACTGACGCGTGATCGAATGGGCGTGCAAATACGAATCAATTCGTAGTGTCGAGCGGTTGGATCTTCAGCGGGTTGATTTACATACGGTCTGCGGGATATTGATCGCGGTTTCCGTGCACATGCAGTCGTCGAGTGAAAGCATGCAGATTAGTGCGCTGGGATAAGCATAACTACGCGTATCGACAGGGCAAATGCAAGCCCAATACACTCCACACCGACGCACACGACACAATTTCGTTGCGCCGAAACGGGTCGAGAATGGCAATAATAACTTCATAACGTTCGCAGCTCGGAGTGTGCGCTCTGCAGTGTCCCGACGATGGCTATGTGCAGCGGATTGGCCCCGGACCGCATCGCACTTCCACAACCGACCGACCGAAGGAAAAAGTGATCGCGAGCACTACAACCGAGCGGTGCGTTACGGACCATTAAAACCCCAAAGTAAGTGTACGTGATCGCCATCGTTATGTCGCGCGCATACGCACGAAGACTACACATTGTGCCCGGTGTGGGGGGAAGGGGGGGAGGAGTGGCCGCGCAAAGCGTCCAGGAGCAACGTCAGCTGGCGCTTGTTGTTTGTGCCGCGAAAGGGGCAAGTTCGAGGTTTGCTTACTGGACGCTGATAACGGATCCGATCAGTCACGAGCGCAAAGGAAGAGAATAGCAAGGGAAGGGTAGTGTGCTGGGGGCGGGAACCAGGGTAGTATGGAAGGTCGTATAAAAGCAACAGGTAGTGAAATTTTCCCTATCATACCGGACAGTTTGCTCGCTGCAACAACATCATCAGAGACGAAATCTCGGAAGAGAACGGGACAGTTTGACGTTACTACGTTACGGCCGTTACATACAGCGCTAGAATGGTGTTTAGGTGCGTCGCGATCGCTGCGGTGGTGATGATGGCCGGTCTTGCGGCGGCCAATCCAGCCGTCAATAAGCCCGCCTTCTGGAAGGACACTCCGATGGATGGGATGGTCCGTGAGATGCGTTCGCTTTGCGAAACGGAGCAAGACTCGGCCGCTTGTCTGAAGCTGAAGATCATGAACTTCCTCGACACCGTGTTCAAGAAGGACAACTTCCAGGTGAGTGGAACCATTCTTCAGAGGCTTCAGAATATCCTAACCCTTGTATGCTCTCTAGATTTCCGACGATGTGGAAGTCCGCAGCAATGGTGCTCTGGCCAACGAAGCGCGCGGACCGAGCGGACTGGTGGAGCAGGTTGAGAACTACCTGCGTAGCCATGACGTCACCTTCAAGCTGCCGATCGCCGATGCCAAGGTAACCGTCTCGCCGCGCAACATCCAGAACGACGAGCTGAGCGTTACGTTCAACTTCCCGAGCGCTTCGACCGGACGCGGCGTGGAGGCGCGCAAGTCCAAGCTGAAGAAGATCGTCATCCCGATCATGGTGTTCATCCTGCTGAAGGCCATGACTCTCATCCCGATGGCGCTCGGTGTGCTCGGTCTGAAGGCGTGGAACTCGCTGCAGCTGTCGTTCTTCTCGTTCGTCGTGTCGGTCGGTCTCGCTATCTTCCAGCTTTGCAAGAAGGTGAGAATCACTAACTTTTCCCACATCGGCGTGAAATTTTGAAACTAACCCATGTTTTCCCCCATCCTGCAATCTTCAAACAGCTGGCTGCCGATAGTCACCACCCGCACATTGCCGCCCACGGTCCCTGGGAAACCCGTCGGTCTTTCGCCGGCGTCGAGCAGCCCGCCTTCGAGGGTCAGGACGTCGCCTACCGAGCCTACGCCTAGACCTAGAGGTGCTGCGTTTACGGTGTAATTTATTTAATTTATTTCTACCGAACAGTTTGCGAACAAAGACTTCTATGTACGCCCCCCTCCAAGGTGCATAGTAAAACATAAGCAATCGTGAAACAATAAACGAAACCAAACACGAAACGAAACTACAACATGTATCTTGTTTTGATTCATTCACATGGAGCATTTAATTCGGTTGCTTTCCGCTGTGAGGTTTTGTGGTTCTTCCTAAACATTTATCGATCGTATGCAAATTTAGAACAAATTGTGCGATGTATGTAAACCGTCAGCAATGCGGATATCGGGAGGGCTTTCTCGCAATGTTCGCACCTGCCGTTTTTCTCTTAATATGCATGCCAGTAGCGATCGATGAGCAATCGATTTCACTTCCGATTGTACGCATGTTTATGGTGGAGGCGAACATTTGACATGGTAAGCACGTAACGCACCAGGCGTCTCCATGTGGTCGTCGATGAGGCATCGATCGAGTACGAGCGTAAAATTGGATAGTAACGATCATTGATTGAATGGGTTGCATGAACCACATAGAAGTGAAACGATCGGAGAGCTTTCAATTGTATTTAGCAAGTTTTCCAATTATGTTAGGATGTGCTACGGTCTTTACAGCTATTTATATTTGCATTGAACAGATGGACAAGCTAACAACTCTCAAACATGTTAGTTGTTTATTTTCATGTTGTAGGTCAAACTGGAAGCATAAACAATTGGGCAGTAATAAAAGCAATTCATGAAAGCGATGACTCCTATTAAAATTTCATGAAGCAAGTGCATGTTATACCACATGCATCAACACTTTCTTAGTATTAAAATACGTTATCAAATACACTATCAAATTAAGCATCTCAAATTGTTTAATTTAATAAACAATAAACTCACACAAGAAATTGTAATTAAAAATCGCGAATTTTTATGCTCAGTTTTTACTAATTTTTCTTAAATCTACTACTTTTTCGTAAATTTACTACTTTTTCTATCTTCGTCTATTAAATTATCCACTTTAGAGAGAAGTTATGAACACTTTGTTTTATTCACTTAATCTATTTTCTAAATTAGAACAGTTATCCAACACTCCGTTTTCCACTTTCAGGATTTCTTTTCTAGTTTGGTTGTTAAGGCTTTGTTATTAAATAATTTCTTCTATTTTTGTATAATTGGTGAACAAGGTAGTAAATATGTCTGATAATACAAAGTATATGTACTTTATGAAAGTAAAATCATTGTGCAAATTTGGCAAGTGTTTCCAGCGACGCCATAAAGCGTTCGAGTAAAACGAGATAAACCATGTCCAAAATTCGTATGGGACAACTTTCATTTTCACCTTTTACGATTATGGTAATACGAAGTTGGGCTTAATTTACAACCCTGGTTGTAATTTTAGTTGCACTTCCGCCTCGATTCCGCCACCCGATGCGTAACCGTAATAATTGAGGGCTAAATGGTTTTTCTTCGCCGTCAGAAACAAAGTCATGCCCGCGATCCCTGCTTCCTCTTGATTGCCCGACTAAAACAATGCCAGAAAGTTCACCCTCAAACTATTGCACAAACGTAACGATGTGTGCGCAATGCGGCGGGAAAGCGCTACTGGCATTCCAATGAAAACAAAACGATCGTAAATCGGGCGCGTGACCCAAACGGAAGTGGCCGAATTCGTTCGGCTCGTGCGTCTGGGTCGAAAGACAAGTGAAGCACGTGTCCGTGGCCGGATTTACATCCAGCTGAAAGATACGTTTTATCGCTGTTAATGCTCGAGTCAGCTGTTGGGCAACCAGTTAACGATCAACCCCCGGAAGTGGAGGAAAATGGCGTCAAGATGACACTCACGGTCGAATTAACGGCTTCATCGAACACTTGGAATTGGCACATCTCTCGTCCAATATTGGTATCTCCTCTTGACACTATGTAAAACTCCCCAGAAATATGATCGAAGCCCCGCAGGTGCGTAGATCCCCCCTCCTCTTTGGGGAGAAAGTGATCATTCTTGAACGTAGCTGTTCGATCGGCGCACAGTATTTAGGTTCACACCGAATGTCGAATTGCGGTCGAAATTCTTTGGCTTCGCCTCGCGATGGCCCGTCGAGCCCTGCTGAGGCGAAGTCGACGAAGGAGCGCGCCATGAATACCTAATCGCTTGGCGGCGTCCGCTCGTGCGTCCGCTTTTCCGTTTGTGGACAAAATGGAGCAACGTGGTTTGGTGTTGGGGAAAACAAACCGGCAATAAAGGCACGTAACAAAGAAGAAAACCCCGATGTCAGGGAAGTGCCTGAAAGGGACAGAGTGAGAAAGAGAGAGAGAAAGAGTGCCGTGGTGTCGTTTTGGGACGTCGTTCTACGTCGAAGGCGTCGGCCAAAAACGGCCAAAGCTCGTCGGTGCGCTTATTTGGCACTGCGCTGTACCGTAGGGCGGCCGCATTCGATCCCGACCGTCGACGGTGTGGTTTGCCGAGGCCGCCCGACCGAGTGTGGGTCGCTCGGCCAGCTCGTCGGCATCGTCGTCCAAGCGGTGGGTGGAAAGTCGCCAACCGGGCGATATAAAACACTGGTGGCGTTCCAAATACCCTATCATTAGCCTGCCGCCATTTGCTTAATCAACATATCACCTCACCGGAACTGGCCGAGGGTGCGACAGATCGACCGAGTGGAGAAAGTGTAGCGAGTGTGTGCCTTCCCTGTTTGACTCCTCCGTTTTGGTATTTGCGATGGTGAACTCGCGAACCTGCTGGCCGGCGGTGGCCTTGGTGGTGATGGTGTCCGTCGGTGCCGTGTCCTGCGCCTCGATCGCCTCGAACCTCGTCGAGGAGCGGCCGAGGATCGCGAGCAGCGAGGAGCTGCTGTCGTCGATCGTGAACGAGTGCTTCGCCGACTCGTCGGTCATGGGCTGCCTGAAGGGCAAGGTGCTGCTGTATCTGGACGGAGTGCTCGGGCTGCGGGAGGAGCAGGCTCGCGCCTTCGACGAGACCAACATCGACAAGGTGATCTTCGATCGGGTCGGCCGCGTCCTGTCGACGCACGAGTTCCGCGTCCAGCTACCGGAAGACACCGTCGTGAGCTACCGCGCCGACAAGGGCCTCGACATCGACGTAGTTCCGGCTGGACTCGCCACCGGTAAGTAACAGTGACACACATACACGCCGTTGATAACGCACACGCACGCAGGAGTCAGTCAACAGATGGAACTAACCAAATCCCTTCCCCCGCTATCCCACCACCCCAAAACCCTGTCTCGCTCGCTCACTCTCATTCGGTCGCCCTCACAGAAGAAGAAGAAGCCCGTGGCCATTTACTGAAGAAGAAACTCCTGCTTCCAGTGTTGCTGCTGCTCAAGCTGAAGATGAAGGCGCTGATGCCGATCTTCCTCGGACTGATTGGGCTGAAGGCGATGAAGGCGCTTATCCTGTCCAAGCTCGCCATCACGCTGGTGCTCGGCTTCCTGGTCGCGCAGCTCGTGAAGAAGTCCGGCCTCGGTATGCCGATGTCGATGATGCCGATGATGCCGCCGGCCGCCGAGTACGGTGCGCCCGTCCCGCCCACCTCCACGCCGGCCTCCAGCTACGACCCGTCCGCCTGGGACCCGCAGCCCGGTGGACCGTACTCGCGCCAGTGGGAGCCGTCCACCTCCGGATCGTCGCACAACCTCGCCTACAGCTCGTACTACCCGAGCTCGAGCGGCTCGAGCACCGGCTACAGCTCCGGTTCGTCCTCGGCGTCCGGTATCTCCGGCTTGGGCTCCTCCTCCTCCTCTCCCTCGTCCTCTTCTTCCTCGTCCTCCTCTTCGTCCTCCTCCTCATCGAACGCTGCCCACGCCTATTAGGACCCGGTGTAGTGTACCGAGCAAACCAAAGCAAACCACCGGACCAAGCATTCAACACTGGCCAATCTCGGCGGGTACAAACGAACTGCCCCCAGGTTGGAACCCCCACCCGAGAGCCCTTTTCGACAGCGCATTGTTAGGCTGAAGTAACAAACGAAGGGTGTACCCATCGGACCCGGCCACAATCCTGTGGTTGGACAACCGTCTCCAACCATTTTCCATCAGGAAGTGTGGCATCAGGGCGGGGTGTGGGGTTTCGCTTAAGTACTGTAGACTTCGGACGAATTATTTATTGTTTCACAGCGAACTTTATTTATTGAAAGATGAAATAAAAAAATACGACAAACAATCGAACGAACTTCCGTGTTTTGCATGATTGCAGTCTCACAAGAGAAGTTACAAATGATACTACGGAAAAACAGCTTTCTTGAACGACGCATTCCTCAGTTTCGAATTCAAGTAATCAATTAGATGAACGGAAGATTGTTCAAAAACATACAAGGACCATGAAAAATAAATCCGTTGAGATCAAAAAATTCCTTCAAATGATTCTACGATACTGATACCATCTCGATCAATACATTTTCCTTTACTCTTGCATTATAATGCCATCGACAGCTCTCACTTTGTTTTCTACATTCAAAGTATTTTCCCCTTTAAGTGCCTAAGTATTTCGCCATGTTACTTTCGACTTATTAATTTAGCCATGTTGAATTTCCGTTGGAAAGTATAACGCTTTCAATTCTGTTATACTAATTATGCATCAAAAGAGTTCAGCCTGAAAGTATGCAATACGATAAACTTCGACATGTTGAGGTAACGCTCGAGCTCGTTTTATCCGAGACACCGTATACCAGTATAACAGTTTATGTGCAAAGAGTATCTGCTCGAAAACATGATCATTTGTCGAGTGGTAACTGTAGAAATGTTTCTGGAAGTAATAAAACTTTAAACTAAGCCATTATTTTAGTTAGAACTGTTTTCTATGTTAAACATTCCATCAACGTGAAATCAAATTTCGTGTTTATTTGAATAGATTTATGAACATGGTTGTCCTGTATAGAACCGCCGTACATTCCCATAAACGTGGAGGAACTGAACAAAATATATCCTGCAACATATCAACCGTAACAACGTTGACAGCCACGATCAAATCCATTTATCACCCTCGCCATACATAGAGGTTTCCTAACGCTGTCTCGTACGCCTCCGTTTCGCAGTCTGGACAGGCCTAAGGAGCACTCAGCGATCGGAATCATCACGTTCGCCCTAACCACTGCTCCGACCCGGCATCGATGACGTCGATCGCTGCTCCGAACCACCACCTGTTGGTGGAAATGAAACTGAAAGTGATTTAACAGTTCATTATTCATCCGTCGCCTTTTTCGCCTACACCCACCCCAGACGCAAGACCGCCGGTCGGTCGGTCGGGGGCGCTTTGGCCACTTTCAGTTCCTTCCTTTTTTTTTTGCGCACCGGCCTACGGTGCACGAACCATTTGCAACTTGTTTTATTCCTCCCCAGGAGTTTATACGTGCGTGGGGGGGAGGGCGCAGGAGGGTTCGGGCGCGGAGAAAACCGGGAGCGCAGACCGGACTCTAACGCGGCCGATGATTTATTGTTTGCCTACCGGACTTAATGATGATGTTTATTCCGTCACTTATCCGCCATTCGCGTCCCGGGGACGGCCATCACCGCTCCGTAACCACCGTTGATGCTTTTATCGGAGGTTATTAGTAACTGCTTGTGAATTACAGCGAAGGATGAAAAGCTGCTACTAAAACATTTAAATTTAATGTTTAAGAACAACAATTTATTAGAATACATATTTCCAGGGCCCATTTTAGTGTGGACAATTCCCATCAAGTGTCGTGACAGGCTTGCCTTTCCGCTATTTTGATACATGATTCAGTAACGTAAGACCATGTGTGTGCAAACTTTTCATGTCCGGAAGACTGTGTGAATGCATTTGCACCGACCAGTGTTAATCGAAAAACCAAAATCCCCTCACCAAAGAATGCGGATATGTTTGCATATTTCAGCTGACTTTCGGAATGTCCATTGAGCTCTTCAAGTTGTCGCGTAACGCCTAACGCTCCAATGTCCGTATACGGCTCGATCGCTAATTATAAACATCGTCGCGAAGAGTTACGCGATGCACGCGAACGGTGGAACAGGCAGGATCAATGAACGGTTACGTAAATTTTTCACGATTTCCACCACCACCACCACCACTACCGGTACTTGCTATTGTGTGCGAGATTTCCGCGTTGTTGGAGTCGCAGCTTGATCGATGTTCAAGGCGTTGTGATCGAAGCTCTCTCCAGAGCGATGGGCAACATCAACCTCTTCCATGCTCGGTGAGATTAGAAGTGAGCAATAGAAGAGGCGAGAGTGTGAGAGGGATAAAAGTTAAAAAGAAAGAAGGAAAAAAGAGAGAGGAAGAGAGAGTAGCGCTAAGTGAGTTGAAAAAGCAAAGTGCAACGGTCGAAAGTCTGGAAAATTATCATCTCTCGCTCGATAGAGAGCGAAAGCCGGCCGACGGAGGCGCAGGATGGAAAATCTAGCGAAAACCACATTTTCCCTCACCTGCTGCGTGTCACCGAACGTGGCGCTGGTGCCTTTTAAATCGCGGAACGCGCTCGAACACCCCGCGCGCTCGTTTCGTGTCCAGCGCGAATCGGTTCGGCTTGGGTTAATGCACTCCGTGGAGTGGTGGGCCTTCGGGGCGGAGATGTTGGCTACACACGAGGTACCGGCAAAAACAACCACACACACACACACGCACAGAGCAGTTGGTCGTATCCGGAAAATGGTTCCATATCGCCGTGAGGTCTCGCTATCAGGAAGTGTGTGTTACATGAAAGTGACGATAATTGCGACCGCTTCTAGCGACCGATGGAAAGCATCGATGGATGGTGGTGCATTCAACCTGCAACCAGCTTGCTGATGGCCAGCTTGCTGGTGGGGGTAATTTTGTGTCTCCAACTTCTGTACATTAGCTTGTGCACGGTTGGGAGTTGGAATGGAGAATCTCCCAGGACCATAGGATGCACCATCCAAGCTTGGTTGGGAGGAAATGGATTTCAAAATGCGCCGGATGTAAAATGTAACACCACCCATTGCATTTAACCTCCCACTTTGCAACTTCGTAGCATTACCAATTCATCGGACCCGAAGAATGGTGATCCCTGTTGCTAAGGGAGATGTCTCAAACCGCACGCTCCTAAGAATTCCTGGGCTGGGCGCTTTATGCCGGACGAAGCTGTTCAGCATAAAGTGGCGCGAGTCTGAAGCACGAGTGGAACGCGACTGATCGATTGGCAATTCTAATTGCTATCGGCGGAATAATAGATTCGATTGAAGTTCACGACCAGATCCACCAGAGTGTCGTTTACCAGATCCACCAGAGTTTAGTAGAGTTTTAAACACTTGATAAGTAATACACTGGAGTCAACACCTTGTTACATTTGACTCCCCGACATTCTGTAACAATAAAAGAACGATTAATGTACACTCAAAGAAAACTCGGAAGGATTTGCTTGTTGGACTCTCTTACCGAGAGATTAAATTATGAATCAACGAAACGAACGATCAAAACCTGCTCATCTACAATTCAGTCCCGTCGCAGGTCATCTTGGAGACGATGGCCGACTTGGCCTCTGCTTTGCAAATGCCCTCTTCCAAGCACTTCCAAGGAAACTCTTCGGGATGGCAACGTCCTAGAACGTTGCCTACCTACATCCCACGCAAGCAAAAATGTGAAAACGATCATACTCCGCCTTCAGTTTGGCGATGTTGGAACTCTTGGTTTCGAACTGTTGTGCTAACAATTTGTGATTCAAAAAAGGGTTCCCCGAGACTGCAGCGGCGCAAAGCTGGGCATAACGCCTTGGAACCTTGAATGCTTAAGGAATAAGAAAGTTGGCCTCCTGAAGGAAACGGTCGCCAAACGGGATGGTCTGGTCATTGGCATCGGATGTTCCCGGAGGAATCCTCTCGATCGAAGGCCTGTTTGTGTAACTGCTTCGGTGACAACTCCCCACTGTGCTGTTCAATGAACTTTGCCGCCCTGGAAGATCCTGCCGTTCCCAGAGAGTTTAACGACTTGCCCCCAACCCCCGAAATGCAGTCCCCATTTTGCCATGCGGCAAGGGGCGGTGCGGATCCGGTGGCAAACATTGACACCCGGGAAGCGAGAACGGAATTAACTTGGCGCAAAACAAATAAAACGCGCTAGAGTATAAATGAAAACTGGTATCAGAAACAACAACCATCAGCCAAACTGAGCAACGCGTGATGGTTGTTTTTTTTTATATTCCGCCGCTTGACGCCGAAGACGTCGTTACCCTCCAAACCAAAATGTTGTGATTAGAATGCATCGGAATTGCGGGGCAATTCGGGCAAAAGGGAGGAGAAGGTTTCTGGAGCAGGGAATACAACAAAAAAAAACCTCTATCCTGTGCTGGGCCTACAACAAAAAAGTAACCTCTTCACTTGTCGTTGCATGCATTTTTCAGAATGCAACCGCGGCGTCCGGTTTCGGTTCCGTTCCAACAACCAAAAAACAACGAACCAAAATTGCTACCATCAACAAGACCACCATCAAATAGCCAACACACACACCTGCACGGATTTGAGGGAAATTCCAGGGAATACCGTCACCTGATCCGCCGGAGCTGGGTGGGAAAAAAGGCGTTTCGCGTCGTTTTTTATTGGTTTGATTTTCCCGTTCAATTAACAACTGCGACAATTGCGGTTGGACGGCACTTTTCATTCTCGTGAATGGTTGTTAACATCGGTCGTAGCGAAAAGCTGCTGAGCTGGGCAGGTCCCGAAAATACTACGAAATCGTAGGGGCAATGCATCGCTGTTTGCCGATCGAAGCAGGAAAAATTCATTCTCAACGCGCGGAAGGAACGAATAATGAAAAAAAGAAAAACAAGAAAAAAAAACACCCCGTATGAACCTACCAAAGGGGTGGAAAAAAAGTGATCGAACAGTAAACAACACGCATTCCGATGAATTTGCGTCAACAAATAGGTGTTTCTCAGGTCCGTGTCAACATGGCGGTGGATTGAATGCGTTGCACTTGGAGTTGCAGTTTATTTGAAGTCGTAATCAAATGTAACAAAATGCATTAGTGAAACAAAAAAAAAGGTGAAGTTTTTAAAAAGTATCATGTTTTACACTTGTCTTCAATTTAAGTGCCTACAATTGAAAAGACTGCTTCCCCGGACATGAGCCGTGTTTAAAATGGATCAAATGTTTAATGGTATTATATAGAGTTGTGTAATTTAGATTAAGATTCTTGAATCTGAATGAATCTTTGCGTTTTAGAGATTCATGAATCTTTTGATGAGATATTCATGGATCCCAAAGCCACATCAAATGATGAAAAGTAATGTGTAAAAAATGGGAAGAGGGAAACCTTGGTTTTGGTCGCATAATCCACGCCAATGAAAGAATCGTGGAGATTTGTGACAGATCCATGAAAGATTCATAAAGATTCATTAAGGTTTCGAAAGATCCGAAAGATTATTCGAATCCCCAAAGATTCATGAATCCATCTGAATGAATTTTAGGTGGAAGATTCATATGAACGAATCTCCCCAAAAGATTCATTAACACTCTGACGGCCGGAAACATTTATAGATGTAATGTCTCCGTTTCAGTTTGCATCCGATCACATCATTTTGGTGTGCTGTCAACGCTGTCTCCTGACACGCACCACAGACTAATATGTAAACAAATATCAAATGAAAAGTAAACAAATTTCGCAGGGCACGTTGCCGTTCGTACGTAACTTCTAATCAAGATTGAAAAAGAATTATCAAACAGGGCGGCCAGATACGGAGGAACTAGTGCAAACGCACCGGTCGTAAAGCGTTGCGACACCGTGAATTATGCGGACGTCAAAGTGTTAAGCACAACGCGAGTATTATATCGTATGTTAAATAAGCTCATCGAAAGATGAAAAACTTTAAATAAGAGGCCATACTTTTATAGGAAGAAACAAACTAAGCACAACAAAAAGCAAGCCACTCCAATCGGAACCCGCTCGGTAAAGTCCTTCAATCACTCTGCTAAACTCTTCATTACCAAACAATGTTGTCCTGTTTCGATTTCGTTTACCTTTCGCTTCTTTCGGTGCGCCGAGACGTTTGGAGCCCATCGAAAGAAAATGCCGCTTTCGAATCCGTAAATAGTATCCGACAAGGGAAGGAAAAAAGAAACGGGCCGACCTGCACGAACAAATGGCCCGTTCAGCCGTCCTGGCTCCGGAGTACCGGCGGAACAATACGGGGATCGAATGTCCCATTTTCCGTACGCTTGCCGCAGCTCGTTCCCGCGATAAGGGGTGGCGCGGACCCCGGGGCCGGTGGCGAGGTAACACGAGCACGAGCCAAAACATACGCTCGCCGGGCTGCCAAAATATTGACAAAAATCGTTAATTTTTTGCCCTTCCGTGCCTTTCGGACCGGTTGTGGCGTTGTGGACCTTCTTTAGGACGCAGGCCGAATATGGGCGGTTTTTCCATTTTCGGCAGAACGCTATCGATGCCTATCGGATGATGCGTTCTCGGACGGGGCTTTGTGCTGATTTTCTCTGCACTTCAAGTCGTCCAAGGAGTACTGGTCAATCATCGACATCAGCTGCACGGGAAACCTCGAGCTAATGCTGCAGCTTTGTTTGTGGTTAAGCTTATCCTAAGCACTTGTCTCCGGGCCTCTTTTCCACTTGTCGGTGAAGATAACCGGTGTGTCGGCTTCGGTGCCCTGGAAAAACAATGTTCAGGTATCGACAAAACATATGTACAGGACTGATCCTTCAAGAGACTACGCCTTCTGCAAATCATTAAACTTTCTGATCAATTTAGGTGGTTTTTGGAAGTTTGGATTTGATCCAAATAATCACAAAGGTCTCAGAAACAATATATTCTCCCACGAATTTAAATTAAATAACTTGCCATCAAAGGGTTCTGAGGGAATATTCCCCGCGAAAAAAGGAAATATGAAAGCTGCAATCGCCTCATTTGGTGTTTGGTGCAAACCGCACGACATAGAAAAAGAGAACCCACCAACCGTCGACCTCCGTGGACGTCCTCCTACTCATCCCCAGCTTAAAACCCCGAACTTCCCCGGGGGGAACTTTCGGGCGGCTTCACTTTGAAGGCCATATTTGTCCGACCGACTTTGGAGCGCTCCTCCGACGAGAGGCATATTGGCTGCATTGGGTGGATGATGGAAAATGTGCAACCAAAACGTTGCGGCCCGACGGAATGTCGCCTGCGTCTGCCGATCCGATACGGGATCGATTGTTCGAAAGTATGCCTGCCTGTGTCGTGGCCGGGAAGCGGGATGATTCGGTGATCGGCAGTGACGAGATGATGATGTTATTGTGTCCGTCCGGATCCTCGCGGCGCAAACAACAGATACAGAATCGGCGGGGCTCTTCCGTCGGGATATACTCGGAATTTTCCCCCAAATCGGCGATCGGCTCGAAACGCTTTTCGGCGAGGGGGGGAGGCCGGGGCCCAGAGCAGTTAGTCCGTTTGTGATCGGACTTTATTTAAATTGATGACTCGTGCTCATAATTGCGCCACTGCGCTTTCGGATATATTGATCCGATCGGCCTTTCGCCGCCGATCTTGGGCGGCTTTTGTCTGGGAATTTTTTCCATAGAAATTCTCGCCCCATCATCATAATCACGGGGCGGGATTTGACGGGGACAAACACGCGGCACCCGGTTGCGACTTCTGGAGCGCAGCGATTTTCATAGGAAGCGATTTTCGGGAGTCCGAACTTTTGATGGATGGTAAGGTGCGTTGTTTTTTTTTTCTCTTTTCCTCCCCGATTTTCGCATCAATGCAATTTGTGCTGAAAAACATCCCTACCGAAGTCGTAAAAAAGGTGCACACACACGGGAAAGAAATATGAAATGCATATGTGGGAAAAACGACCCAAAAACCGATCACGGATTCGATCCGCTTGCGGAACCGGGTTGCATTTCTTATTCAAATTCCTCCGCTTCTGGACGAATGATAACGGAAATATACATAATTAGCAGTGCCCCGATGGCACCCAACATGCCTCCGGTGGCTACTGGGATGATCTTAAGGGGGGAGGGTGAAAAGCGGAGAATCTGATAATCCATCCCCAGACTTGATGTCCACCATTTTGAGCGCCCGGAACGGGGAAGCCGAGAGTTATTCCGTATCGGGATCGATTGTTAAAAATTTCAGGAAAATCAAGAATTATCGTGCAGAATTATACAAATCAATCAATTCGTTCGCCTGGCCCCGGCGTAACCGTTCCATTTCATTTCGGGCGCATAATTATACGCGATGATCCAGTTTCCCTAAACGCGAAGATTGGCGGAAATGGTTTGGGGATGCCGGATCGTCTTGGGAATAAGATTGCCGCACACAAATGGGTTCTAATTTATAAAATGTACAATTTGCAAACATTTTAGCATAACTAGTCATTCTCACGCTTTCTTTAGCTGTATAAAATTGGAGAGCGTGATCTTAGACAACGGATGTACGACTGCTTCCATTTATGGCTTCTGCAACTTTTAAAATAAAAGAAGAATGATGAATAGGTAAATGATGTTTTGGTAATATTTTTCAGATTAAAATATGTTTCTATATTTTTATCAATTAGGGTACCGGTACCCATAGGGGCGCAGTTAGTCATGTAACTAACAATATGGAATTTCTAAGCGTTAAGAACACCTTCCAAGTATGACTGTACAACGGCCTTCAGCAAAAACCATTTATAGTTCCATTTTGGATTCAATTGGGCAAGCTCCAATAGCAAAACAGCATAGCGCTCTAAAGTGGAATAGAATTGGGAGAAACATCAACGAGAACAAGCAAAATTCTGAAGAAAGATCCATCTTATACATGGTAGTTAATGAAAAGCTCTACACACAGGAATTACGGTTCAAATATAGCATGTCAGCCTACCCCCAACTGTGAGACTTGTGTTCAAATAGAAGACCTTTCTCATAAAATAGCGAAATGTAAAGCTGTAGAGAAGCAATGGTAGAATTTGGTAGAAATAATGACTGAGTTCCAAATTAGCTTGCCTAAAATCAACCATATAATTAAACCAGAACTAAACAAAGTGAAGAAAGCTAATAGAATAAAAATACTAGGACTATTTGCAAACTATATAAAGGTAATCTATAATATGGATATGAATAGAAATATGGATAAAACAGAGCTACGACAAATGATATTGCAAAAATAAAAATAAAACAAAATATTTTACATATTTATGTCAATTATGATCGGGGCCCGTGTTTCGGGCTTTTCTTCCGAAAAACATCTATTTTCACCGTAAACAATAAAAAATACACGAAAAAAAGCGTATTTTTCTTCCTAGTTGCTTGTCCCTTTAATAGGGGTCTGGTTCCTACAGTTGTGGTATCGTGTTTCTATAGTGGTGGTAGTACAGAAAAAAAGGAAAAGGGCTTAATGAATTTTGAATATATCTTGTTTTACTTAGAACAGTACTTAGTATATAGAAATGTCTGAACATATTTTTACTATGACTTATTTTTAAAGCATATTTCAAACAGAATGGTCAAAATACTCATTGGCCAACGCATTGTATTTGTCATAGACCAATGCATTAGCCTCATTGACCTCTCGCAAACCAATGCATTTTGCAATGATTTAGCCTTAAGGAAATCATGACAAACCTGGTAAATTCTTAAGAAATCCAGCATATTAGTACAACCTGTTTAGAAAACATTAATTTTGGAGCCTTAATTTATTACGAAATGGGAAGGTTTATCTTTTGAACACTCCACAGAAGATCAAAGAACATTTCATAGAAGAATAAATATCTCCATTGTACTTATTTCGTCGTAGAACTGGAGTTTTGTTCCACTACAACCACTATTGGTACAAGCACCACTATAGAAGCACTTACTCTACTATATTTTTTATATTGTGCCGTTTCCCAAGATGCACAAAACACGCGTCATCCTTTTTTACATAGCAGCAGCAGGGAATAATGCGCATACGTTGACTTTGATTCTCATTTTCAATATTTAATGATTCGTTAGGGTAGTTTAATTATCAAGAAATGATTGCTGCTTGAAGATATCCGATTGAGGAATACTTGAGGATATCAGATATTCATTAACCTGACACTTATAAAGGTTAAATTCTTCGTGAGAAAGAACCGCGTTCTAAGCGATGTGTCTATTAGTGGAACACTGCAATGACATTTCTCCACCTAATGCCGCCACCAGAGAGAACCTGGACATCGTCCTGACAGCAACCAATTGCGATACTGATTTACGACCACGACAACGAGCCAGAGACCTCAATCCCTATCGATGAAGCCTCACCCGAAACGGTGTACGACTTAAGACCCCAGTGGCTGACATTTTCTCATTTCTCATACTCGATTCCTACGCGCCGGCTAATTAACAGTCCGATCTCAATCCCACCGCACCGCTCCGTGGTCGCGTAAATAAAAGACGAGTAGCCGTGTTTGCAGTCCGGACCTAGAGTCTGGAGTCTGGGTGCGAAACGTATTTATCCTAACACCTGCCCGCAACCGGTCGCGGCCCAGGCCAGCGGCAATCGACAACATTATTATTATTCATCAATCTATTTATGCAGCGACACTCAAGGTGACTGCGCCGTCTATTGCTCGGGGCCTCATTGTTTTCAAATTAAATTAAATAACGATAATAAGCAGAGCAGCTCGCTCGACTCAAGTGGAGAGAATCGAGCTTGCAATTTTTACACTGAACGTACTGTCAGGTTTCATTTGACCCCTTTTCGAGCTGGACCGACTTTATCCGAGAGAGAATTTATTGAAAATTTTGAATGACATATAGGTTTTAATTAAAGTCCTGGACATAAAGTTAAATAATAAAGTCCTGGGCAGGAAGTTTAGCTATCTCTGCTGAATATTTTAATGGCCTACTTAGTCCATCTCCTGCTTCTAAAAATGTCTCCATTTGAGCTTGAAAATGATTGGGGCTGTGTAATAAATAAAGTCCTGGGCATAAAGTTAAATAATAAAGTCCTGGGCAGGAAGTTTAGCTATCCAAGCTGAGTATTTTAATAGTCTAATTAGTCCATGTCCTCATCCTAAAAATGTTGAATTGAATGTATTTGAGCTTGAAAATGGTTTTGTTCTTCTGTTGGTCATAATTTTCCCTCGGTCCGGTTTGTGTTGGAACTTGATGCGAAATGCAAGTAACAATTCATTGCGCTGTGCATTGCATATGGACGGCGGACTCCACCCGTGGCCATTGCGCGCAATGGTGTGTTAGTGTCGGGCAAATACACAGCGTGCGATCGCTTGGAATGTTCGTGTCGGGTTTGGAAGCTGATTGAGTAATTGCCGGGCCGTCATTACATGCGGATTTGCAGCCACTTCCTGGAAGCCGAGCGGCCTGAGCTGGGCCTTCGGGAGTGCAACGGAACTGACGGGACACACGTCGGAGTTCGGTCGCCCCGTGCAGGACCTTTCCGAGGGGGGGCGACACGGATACGACATGATTTATATCGCGATGATTTGATTAGATCGATTACGGCTCCAGTGGCCGGTGCAGGTGCACCACACTGCGCCTGCACTATGCAAAACGATCGTGACTTATGACGTGCGTGTGCATATGTAAGTGTGTGTGTGTATGTATGTTACAGTTCCTGGTCCAGGGTGGAACAATCAGGGCATGCTCGGGCATGGCGGGCGATCGTGTCACCGCCAGAAAGGCCCGTGGGGAAACATGTTGTTTACTAAGTGCTACCGGTTGAGCCGATACCGTTATCGACCGACAAGGATCTCTCGTCCCTCTGTTTGTTTGTTTGTTGTTTCTTTTTTTTGCATCTAATCCACGTTGATATCGACCGCTCGGTTGATTTATGCAGAGCGAGATGCGTCATGCAGTTTCAACCATACTTTAGACGTTTCCTGGTTTCATTTCATTTTTTCTACTGATTAGACATTTAAAATTATATTTTTCGAGGCCATTGACAAATAAAATGCCATCTTTTTGTGAAAAGTACCATCGAATTGATCGAACATTATTTCGTTTCCAAACATTGGTCACCAATTGTGTTCTTCCAAGTGACGTTTATGTTTTCTGAAAGACTCATGACGAGAACCCAAAAAGATTTCTGGTGAAGTGGTGAAATAACTTCTTCCAACAATGTTGCCGGCCATGAATATTATATCATCGTTTCCCTCGGGAGGGGCAAACAAAAGGAAAAATTATGATCCAATAAGTCTGCCAGAACCAACGATTGATCCCGTCCAAAGGCTCAATAAAGTGATCACTTTCTCTCACACGATCGTTGACAACCCGGAGGATCGTCCTTAGGATGTTCTAAGAATGTCCCGGAAACCTAAATACTTTTTCCCAAAAGGACCTTCTCCTTTCACTCAACGGCCGAAAGTTGCAGTCGTAAAATTTAACTGCCAAATAGCAGATGATCCCTCGAACCTGATTATCCTTTTCACTTTCATTCTGCTCCCGACGGTTGACCATTTCTTCCCGCCGCCGCTAGTGCTCCGCCTCGCCCAAATACCCGAACGGGACCCGGGACCGGGGGTAGAACGCCCCGTGGTTCGGTTGGCGGCGATTTCAAAACACTTTCCTTTTACGACGGTCCGTGTGTCAATCGTCGAAGAAAGACGACTTTCGACGACCCAGCGTTTACGATTGTGATCGTTGGGAGACCGGAGAGTTATGTACCGCGTTTGCTCCACTCCTTTTGCCATTGTTCGCGTAATGGTTTTACGATCGGAAAACAACAGCAAATATTGTTTGTCGGTTGAAAAGCGAATGGTGGTCAATTTTGCTCGAGCATTTTCCTCCGGTGATTCGATCGGTACGAAAGTTGGTAATTGGAATATGCTTCGAACAATTTCGTAGGTTGAGCAGGATGAAGCGGGTAACCATGGGGAAAAGGATGGCCGGTTACGATTCTTCCCGATGAATAAATCTTTCCATTTTACGAGCGACATTGAACGCTGACAGCAGCAGCTTGAAATATCATCCACATGACTTTTATCGATCGACACCGGGTTCCTTCTTTCAATACATTTTATAGGTTTGTTTGTTTGACGCAGCTGATCGACACAACGAGGCAGGACCTTCTCGTCGTAGAAAGTTCTTGTCAAATAAACAAAAAATCTTCGACGGGATAAAAAAAATCCGGATCGAACGCTTTCGCTTTTTTTCACGCGTATTGCGCAGCGGGAGTGAACAAAAAAAGAAAACCAGCACACACATAAAATTGGTTCCTTCGCCGAGGGGAAAACGCGTCGAATTCATCACACTTCCGGTGGCATGTGATGCGCGGGCCCGGAACTAGCTGAGGGTGAGTGTCTCGTGCCACCGTTTCAGGTTTCACTTTTTTCTTCCCGATCGCATCTAACCGCCTTCGGTTCGTCACGGAAAAGCGGGCGGTTTTCTTCGCGACGCTCGTTAACCCTTCAGAGCGCGCGTTCACCCGTTGTTTCCGATTGCGCCACCGTGTGGGCTGAACCCTTTGAAAGCGAAACGACAGAAGGTTCGGGAGAAGAAAAAAACAATCTTAACGCATCTTTGAGGTACAAGAAACAAGAAAAAAATCAACTCCTTCTCGACGTTCGCCCTCGGAATCGGAAACGGATTTTTTTTTTTATTCACCAAGCGATTGCTTAATGCGTGCGCCAAGGACACGACCCTCGTTGAAACTTCTTCGGGGCACGTGCGGGATGACAGAAGGACCCACAAGCACGTGCGCCAGACGTTCAGAAGCTAATACACCTCTTTTTATTTCCTCCGATGATAGTAAATCTCAATTTTATTTGTCATTTTACTTTCAACATCGAGGAGGGTTGCTTGTGTCAGGAAGTAGATCTCAAATTATTGAGCTCGATCGACGGAAGAAAGGGTTTTTGTTCGCGAAAAATGGGGCGCGATCGATTGTGTCGGCATCTGCACACGACGGAAGATCATACAGGGAAAAGGTGCGAAATCCATTTCACTATCCTTCGAAGAAATTTTCGCAATCGAAAAGCAATCTGCAACGATTTCTTTGTATTTGATTGATTGCCATGCGACATGTTCGATAAAAGCAGTTTTACCTTCCCAGCTGGAATTTGATTTTCTGTCGGATTTTTATACGATATTTAATCTACCCTAAGGGTGAAGCTTTTGTAAATCGTTTGTTTGTTTTCTTTTGTCCTTAGCCCTCAGTTTAAAGAAGCTTTTCAAATCTTTTCCCTTCTTGGTTGGATGATAAATACATGTCTTAGTGCTAAATGCTGCGGAATTGATGAGTATTTCCTTAAACACCCAAACGAGAATTAACTACGCGTAGTATTTTACGTTCGGTTGTAGTTTTAGCAAGAAAACTTCGTGTGACATTTGGCTTTGGCATTCCAAAGCTTTTTCTACAACAAAACGCTTCGCAAACGTTTAAGCGTGAGACATGATGTCGATATGCAGGCCAAAGTTTGCAAAGAACAAAAAGTGGCAATACAAAAACCTCAAACAGTTGAAATATTTGAAAGGTTTGAAAGCTTGAGATGTTAGAGCCTGATAACGTTGATTGAAAACAATACCCCGAGATGCGCGCGCTGTCGGCGGCACATCAATCTCTGCGCAAAACGCACTCCCGGCTCGCGAGCGAGGCGGTGGAAAATATACGGAATTCAGAAAATTCATCACAAGAACCCCTCCACCCGCTCGGTCGAGTTGCAACTCGTGTGACGTGTTCGCTGCACTTCTAACGCGCGCGGTTACGAACCACTTCCGCCCGAGGCATCCACTCTCCCTCGCCCCGGCTTTTCTACCAAGGAAAGCGCGACTAGTCTAAACAATGGTGAACATACCAAAGGAGTTTTGTTAAAGATATCGGTATCGGGCACAAACACTCCCTGTCTCTCCCCTCTCTTTCTCTCTCTCTCTTTGGTGACACATGATGATGCCGTGGTTCCCTTTTATCTTGCGCTTTTGACGTGTCGGTGAAGCATATTTTCCACAATCAATCGATGGGCGAACGGCCGGACGGGGATACCGGATCGGAAGGTCCTTATATTATGCGAACTCGTACCGCGGCGATCGAGCGGTGATCGATGACATCGGGTTCCCCCAAAACGAAACGCAACCCCCTCCTCCACCCCAAACACGTTCGCCCCCACTGCTTCGATGGCATTCCCAAAAAAGGGGGGAGCAACCGCGAAATCTCTAACATTTTGGGCAGACTAATCTCTGTAAATGGAATAATAAAAGTAGATTTCGGGCCGCATGATTTACTGGTGTCCCTTTTTTCTCCTCCGTTCGCCGACTTTTCCCCTTTCGGGCGAGCGGGCGACAGGCGAAACGACAAAACACATCATCGGAATGGCCTTATACAGCGCGACACAGGCCCAGGCCATCTTCGTCCGAACGAGTCATTCCTGTGAGCTTGAGATGGTCCATCGGTGGCGTTCGAAGGCGAAAGATTCGCGAAACAAAAGGGAAGAGAGCTCGATTTTGAGTTAGCTTGATGGCCAACGGTGTTTGAGGCATATAAGTTTGATCTGAATTTCACCAAAAGCTAAATTAGATCATGATTTGGAACTTTGGGGAGTTCAATAAGTTCGATGAATTCATACATCGAGTCTTATTATTACTCATCGCAAAAGACGAATGAACCGTGAATACATAGCCATTTCTATAGAGTTCATTCTTAAGCTGCATTGACTCACTCATCTCGAGTGAGATGAACCATTCCAGACTGGAATATCTTTTGGTGCAACATTTGCAGTTAATTAGCCTTGCAAGTCCTCACGAATGCGGTTCTTACCCGGAACAGTTGCCAAACAAGGAACACGGAAGACGATGTCGCGGTCTGGACATCGTGGTATGGCAGTTTTACGACCTCACCTGATCTCCAAGGGTCAAACCGATTGCCTATCATGATCGGACATGATATCGGCATGGATCGCCCCGGAGCAGCTATGCCGTCTTTGTTGCCCTCCCGGCCGGACGGTCTAACATTTGCTCGGCCGGTCATAAACCGGCGATCAAGCGCGATCGTTCCTCTTCTGAGCCTCGGCGTGTTCTGACACCCTGGCAATCAATTCCGCTATTTTACGACCGAACGAAAGCGAGAGTCACCCGTGCGGTGGTCCGGTGCGGCATCCTAGAGCGCCTCCGAGCACCCCGAGGTGGGTGTAGCTTCTTTTTTATTACACGATTTCTAACTCTCAAGAGGTGCGGTCAGTCGGGATGTCGCTGCGTCCAGTTGACCTGCCTCGTTTTTGTTTGCTTCGGTTGCATCCCGCAAAACGGTGGGTAAATATTTAGGAGAGGCCAAAAAAAGGACACCAACTCCAGCTGGGAGGGCAACAAGAGACAGATTTAGAGCAACTGACGAGTGAACGAAGGGAAGTTGATGGGTTTTACCCACAACTTACCGACCACCTTTCGGATTGCGGTGGTTCCGGTGGCAGATGCACAGAATGCGCAAGATGCGTTAGTTGGAAGATTCCTGATAGTTTTATTCATCTGTTGTCTATTTGCCAAATTCTTTAGAGAGCAAATTTCTCCTCACTTAAATCGTATTTCTTTCGACTAAGTTCTCAGCTTTGGTACTGTGTTACGGGCGCATTGACCTAACTCATTGTAATATTCCAGAATAAACGAATAAGGATTAAAACCAATTTGCTCATAGTACAGTTATTTGATGAGAGAAGCGACATCGATTTAAAAGTCATTCCTTACACCTATTCATACAGCTTCTTTTAAACGGTACATGGCTTCCTTTCCGTATCGGATTTCTATTCAAAGGAAAAAAGTGAATTCTAACCTATTATACGACCTAACTAAGCGTCGGCTAGAATGTAGAGTAGAAGCACACAGGAAATAAGCTTCTTCAGCACAGCGGAAGCTGCCTAATTCATCATTCCTTTGCCTTATGCTAGCCTAGAAATGGAAACCGGCAATAGATTTGCCTTTTACCGAAACGGTACCCTGCGGAAGGATCTTGTTTACAGCCTTTCGCTCGATTTTGACTTTCGCCGGGATCGGCATCGAAATTCTGGATCTAACGGTACCCCGATTCCGGGACCGGGGTTCTAAGCCGATGCCGGTGCCGGTGTTCCTTCTTCCGGTGTTTGCACAGATTGCGTCACTTCTCGAGGGTACGCAAATGACTCCACGCTAGGCACCGTTAGGTAGTTGTTTTCCTTTCGATTTCGCTGATCTTCCGGCCTTGGGTTCCTTGCGGAACCATCCCGGATGCAGGCGGCAAGCATGAAAACTCTCGGAATGGACGGTTCGATGGCAGGCGGCTTTTATTTCTCGAGGAATGTCGACCATTGTCGGTGTCCGAGCGTTGTCTGGCGTCATCAGACTTCTCGAAGTCATTTATCAGCCGTGTTAAAACGGCAGACTATCGGATTGGCCATACATTAAGTCATCGGCTAGACCACCTCATCGTCACCCTCCTCCTCATCCTCCTCGTCTTCCTCCTCAGATATAATGGTGGACTACTTCTGGATCGACCGTGCGCCTTCGTCGCACTCGAGATGCACTTGCAGTTTCCGGGAGATCCCGCTGAACCATGATGCGATTGGTGCTGCCCTGGGCACTTGCACTCCCACAAGTCCAACCTCTTCGGTCGGGCCGTCTCTCTCCCTCTTCCGAGCCTCCGGGGTCTGGGTTTTGATCGACAGCAGGTAAAAAGCACATCGATCGTCACGGTGCAATTGTTGTGCTCTCGATCCTGCTCGGACCGCCCGCGTACCGGGTGATATTTGTTTGCGCCTCTAATGGTGGCGGGTGAAGCAGCAGGACCTGAAGGTGAAGTACCCAACTCTTGCCCGCTGTACGGCCCGCAACAATGTTGCCCCGGCAAAACCGGTGATCTTTAGTGCGCGGCATGCACTTTTCTTCGTGCTGCATTTTCATTATTTTATTAACTACTAATTGCATACCGGGTTCGGATTTTATCCACTCCCTCTCCCCTCCATCGGCGAGGCTCTTCCAACGGTGGACCACCATGCGAACGGCATTAGACGATGGCGAACGCTCCCCGCGGCAGCATCGTGTCGTTGAAGCAACGCCATGAGAACCTGCCGTGGGATTACGGCTACGACACGAGATCAATCTTTGAAGGTGTTGCATCTGGTTGGTCATAGACAGGCTCGGGCACTTTACGCTAACCGGTGCGTCCACTCGCAGCGAAGTTCAAGTGCAGCTTTGCAATGGGTTTCGCAGGCATCTGCACACTTTCCGGGTTGTATATCAGGTACTCTCACCCTAAGTCTTGCTGAAACCGTCGATACCAAATACTAAAATTATTAAATTACTCTAAATCGTCACAAAATGTCTCATTGCACAATTCCCTTGAATCCATGCTCCATCGCGGGCGGTGTCAAAAGGAAATAAAAATGTCCACACTTTATGCTGTGCGCGCATTCATTCCGGGAAGCGATCGTCACGTTTGCCAACTACGCTAATTATGTCTCATTTGTTGTCGAGCCATCGTAGCTCAGCGAGCCACCATCGCTCCAGTACGATCCATCCGCGAGGGGATCTGACCAAACTGTGGACGCGTGTGAAGCAAAAACCCCTCGCCTAACGCGACAGGATGATCGATAATTATAAATTATGAAATTTGCATTTAATTTAATCTTGTTCGCGATCCGCCAGCGAATGCGGGTGCCAACAGCATGCGCTACCGTGCGTCGGAAGGTATGCAAAATGGGGTGAGATGAAGATCGCGACGAAAGCGCGATAAGGGATCGGTCCAAGGGATCGGGGCACGCGCGCGAGACTCGCGAAACGTGAGAACCCCCCTCATTGCACATTCGGAGGCGTCGAGAAGGCTTGAGAATCGCATCGCCGATGCTCGCACAAAAGGGAGCTCGCGCGAGGGATGCAACAACTCCCGACCGAACGACAACCATCGCGACGTTGACGAAAACGACGACACCGACGACGATGTGAAGCTTGTTATTATGCAAAAGCAGTGATACGAGGATGGGGGAGGAACGCTACGGCACGCAGCTCCGAACGCTGGCAGGCGAAATTAAGTTGGCTCATCGAAAGGAATCGCGATCTTGATCTTGGGCACACTGACGTTCAAAGTAGGAGCAGCTTCTGATTTTCTTTTACCCTTTACCAATGCACCACCGCTTTGATTTAACGATTTTTTTCTAAATCTATGACCAAAACTAAATGATAACAACTTTCATAGATTGATAGTTTAACTGTTACCTGTTGTTTAGAATATTATCAAATTTAATCATATTTTTACGAGAATAACAAATAAATTACAATTCGTTTCTTCAACCGACAGGCGCTGGCTGCGCCAATTAAACATTTCATGCTCCCATAGAAATTATGTTTACAAGCACAAGTTCGAGGATCACAAAGCGTTTTAAAATTAACGATAACTGACAGTTGCAATTGGTGTTGTGCTTTATGATTCTTTCGGTGAGACTCATTCATATGAATCTCTCACCTAAGAGTCACTTCATGAATCTTTTGGGATTCGAATCTTCAAACGTTTAAGAATCTTTCAAAACCTCAATGAATCTTCATGAATGAAAGAACTTTCACAAATGTCCACGATTCTTTCAATGGTGTAGGTCAAGCAACAACAAAAAAACAAACAGGGGTTCCTCTACCTACTTTCTGTTCATTACTTCAGTCGCTCAATTGCTGAATCTTTGGAATTCATGAATATCTCATTAAAAAGATTCATGAATCTCTAAAACGCAAAAAAATATTCAGATACATGAATCTCTGAATCTCTGAATTACACAACGCTAGTTGCAATCGTTTAAATCGTTTTTGGAATATTGTTTCTTTGGCATGACTTTTGTGTTAGGTTAAATTAAAAACTAACAAAATGAAAGAAAAAAAATAGCGAAATGCCTAGTTGAAAAAAATGAAATAAGAAAATTAAAAAAACGATGGCTTTTTTCACGGACAGATTTTAAACCCTTACTTTAGATGAAATCTTTGCATCGCGTGTAGATGGGCACTCGTGTTTCGCACAGGAGCTAGGCGATGATGGCCGGGTGCGCTTCCAGGAAGGTCGGGGAGGGGGGCTGGGGGGCAACTTTATCTTTCTTCGGTTCAGAAGCCGAGTGTTTAGCGTGTTCTTCATCTTTTCTGCTGCATTACGCTCACCCCGTACCTCTTTTCCCCCTCTCGTTTTCTTTGTTTCTCTTTCATACTCCTTCCGCCGATGTCCACACCGTCGATTCTGCATGGCCTTACGTTTCGCACAAATCGTGGAACTGCAGCGCCTTTTAATAAACACTCAATCATTTAAAGTGATATCATTAACTGCTTCATCTACACTTCTTCGCGGAACCTGGCGGTCGTTGGAACCAGACGGGGGAGGGGGTCAGGATAAATATTATGACAAATAGACATACGTGCCCGGTACGTACATAAGTGGCCGTGCGGAGTGCGAGAAAGACAATGATCGCTTATGTTGACGTGCAGCATACGGTAGGCACCTTCACTCCCGAGCAGCAGGGACGCGTCCCGAAACGTTGGTAGAATTTTAATGATCCATTCCCGGTCCGTTCGCCAACGGGGATAGATAATGTGCGTTGCGAAATGTGTACCGTGGAGTCGTGTATCCTGACATTTGAAGTTCATGCATAGGCGAAGCGCGTACATGAACACGTACCAGTCGTAAATCCCGCAAGGCATCACACTACCGAGGATCGATCGATCGAAACTGTCTCGTGCGGGCGATTCTAGATATCGCGGGAATCTATGGTCCATCCACTTTGAACTTTGCGAGCCGTAGACGGTGCGTCGACAAACAGATCGGTGCAGGATCCTGCTCGGCATTAGCAGTCGGTCAAGCGATCAACAAACGCTAAACGCTGCCACTCTGCCAAGGCGAACAACTTTACTCTGCCACCTTTAAGTAATAGCGCCAACATAGATGTAGAAAGATTAGCGCTTACGGAACAAGCCGCAGAACGGTCGCGTGAACTTGAACCTTCCACCGATTGGCCTGCCGGCCAGGAAGTGGATCACTAACGATCGGCTGATCTTTTACAGCTTCTCCTGAAGCGTAGCGTTAGGATGCAAAATGGCGCGTCATTAGTCGGACTCTGGGGGGGCTTCGGCTTGGCCGTTGCGACGCGTCCCCTCGGGAAGACGTGGAACCGCAGCAAGCTCGGCCGCCTAACCCTCAGCTAGGGGCGATTCCGCGTTCCACCGCGGAACGGTGCAACGGAACCGCAACCCCTCGTTGACATCGCGCTGACAAGAGTGTTCGAACTGCGCGATTGGCAAATAATTTATCGATCGATTGTTGTACCTCGTCCTGCCACCGCTGCAACAAGTCGGCATGACATCACGGAGTGTCACCCCGGATGGATGCAGTTACAGCTTCGGTGCAGGTGAGCGGGCCCATTTGGGAGGGTGGCGGCTCAGACAGCGTGAGTTTTGCATTTTATTGCCTAGCCCCAGGTACGGTCAACCTAACGCGCTGTGCGTTCCGGCTCGTGTCGCCTGAGACGTCGTTAGATTAGTACGCAGCTTCCGGGTAAAGTCAGTGTCACCCGGCGATTGACTCGAACCAAGTCCGGGTCGTCGGAATTGAGGGCGGAAAGGGTAGAGGGGTGACGCAGCAAGGCGTTGGTTGGCTGGAAGGTCGTGGTTTCTTCCGTCGCTGTAGCGCATGCAGCGGCCTCGAACCCACAACCTCGCTGCACCCGATCGTTCAACGCACCCGACCGCTTTTCCCGGCTCGCGGGTTTCCGGAAAAATTAGGGCCACGCGTGGGGCCACTGGCTTTTGTTTCCCACAGATCCCCGACCCAGTCAGCCACACGCAGCGGTCCAAGTGCCCACCGACGCCAACTGGCTGGCCGATTTATGATTAGTCAGTTTTACAAGAAAATTTTACGTATTTTGATACACACACGCCTCACACACACGAGGGCCCATGGGTTGGGCTCGGTTCGATTCGCGCCCAGTGATGGTGGTGTCGCTGACTCCACACTTCGACCCGGCGCGACCCGCGAGGGAGCGCAACCGACGTTCGCGTGGTTGTTTTGCAGGCTGCGACCGGAGCCTCGGCCCACCGTAGAACAACGCGCGGGATATCGTATTAAAAATCCCTGGAAAACGGGGAACGGGAAATTCGCTCGAACTGACCGACGCGATTGCACGCCCCGGCAGAGTTTGTTTGTGTGTTTGCGTATGTGCAGTGGATGGAGATCGCGCCGAAGGTGATGTCGCGAATCGCGTGTCATCGTCTGTTGAATCATATCGGATAAAACACGAACAAATTATGGAATATCGGTTGAACACATCGATGGAGATCTTAATGCTAACGTTATTATTAGCATCTTGTTGAAATTAATACTTATGCTATTCATACTTATACTATGATTTGCTAATAAATGTTAAAAAAATGTTATATGTAACCGAATGCGTTCAAATGATTAAATAAATAAGTTCATCTGAAGAAACATTTGCTTTTCAAAGGGATTTCAGCAAATCTTTACAGTTCTTTGGTACACTTTGGAGTGTCATACAGGTGGAGGAGAGAAAATTAATGATTTGAATGATCAGTGTTAGAAAAAATACATACTTTTTTATTCTTATGTTTTCCATATAGTTCTCTCTACAAAATTCAATTCTCTGTTCGTAAATGAATGTATTTCATCCTATGTAATCTATAGTATTTTAATATATCCTTCTATAAAAACACTTTCCTGTAATTTGTTATCCAAAATATATTGAGATGATACTAGCTCGATTAATAAACATTAAAAAGTGATATTTATATTGTTATACAGATTTAATATAGCAATTTCTGCATTGTAAGCTTATTTCAGAAACATTCACTCACTATCAAATCAGTCGATATTCTTTTCTAGTAATATTTTTACCTCCATTGAAAGAAAATGGCGAGCAGATAACGTTGCGTGATCATAAAGCATATTAATTAAAATGGTTTAACAACATTTGTAAGTGAACATTCATTGCAATAATCTGCCCAAACAAACTTTTTCGATTAGTAGATCTGTGTATCTCTTTCATTCCTCCAGCGTCAACGACGCATAGCGAATAAGACGAACGCCTGCAGTTTCCGCGTGCAGCAAAGTGGGAATCGATCGCATTCGCGTCTAATGGCGACCGAGCGCGGCATTAGCGCACCATTAGCAAACAATGGTCGGGATGGCAAATGGCGTTCATTAATCGATGCGGCCGCACCATTGTCGATGGTGGACGCCGACCCAACTCCGACGAAGGGACCGACGCCGTGGACGGCCTGCTCTGGTCGTCGCCGGTTCAGGTTTCAGTTTCGATTTCACTCGGAAGCACCGGCTGACGTAACGTGGCCCGGCCGGTTGGCTGGAGGCCACGCAAGGACGCCCCAGTCGTTCGTCTGTGAAATGCCACGGATTCACCCGGCACTACTGACCACCCTCTCTCCCTCCCCCCTCCCCCACCGGTCGTCGAACGAGTTGACCTTCACGCGCGTGTCGGTGGTTGTAGGTGCGGTCCGGCATCCGGTGCGCTTATCGGTGCATTCGATCTCGCCGTTGCCGATGCGATCGGGTGCTCGTAAATCAAACTGGCCGATTAACGGGACGCGATCCGGCCCGCGCCGGGACGATAATTGTCACCACACGGGATGCAGTAACGGGCGACAAATTAGCGCCACCACCAAGGCGTCCGATCGGTGCAACGCGTGATGCAACAGCATTAACGGGGGTTGACAAACATGTCAAGTGTCTTTGTGTTGTTAAAAAAGGCAGGCATAGTTTAAAATTAATAAACCACAAAGAATTTGTAAAGCAAAATCACATAACGAACTAGAACAATTTACAATGATTGTATTGATTCCAGCGTTAAATCCCATTCCTCTCGAGGAGTGATTGCCTATTCCAACCTATGTTAGCATTCAAGAAGTCCTTTTTTGAAAAAAGAAATGCATTTCTTTACTCTCTCCGGTGGTCTTTTGGGACGCGCAGGTCATTGAAGGTGATTTACTGATGGCTCATAATTTACGATTTACACCTAGAAAGATCTATTGCCTGTCCCATTGTTGTAAGGATGGGCTTCAGCGTCTTCCATCGAGCATTCTTCGAGGTCTTCTCCCTGCAGACAGTAGGTTCCGAACGATTGCTGATGCAATTGCCACTTACATAAATCAATTGTAATATTGTTTATTATTGATTTATTCCTGTGCTCAAAGCGTTCGTCGAGATGTTTCCCGGAAGGCGTCCCATCAATCATTTGCGAAATCTAATCAAACAAACAAACGGATGGGCAGCAAGGATTGTTTTCAGCGTGCCCTTGCATGTCCTTCAGTGTGGTTTATCAGCTCATAATCGGACAACTGATAACAAGGAAGGAAGCTTTCCTGAACGCTACCAGTCGGTATGAAAGTCAGAATAAGTTTACCAGTTCAAGATGAAACACCTGTTCGCTCTACTTTTGCTGGGAGTTCTTGCCTTTGCGCTAGTCGGCGCGGAAGGTAACTATAGTTCCACAAGAATCCAGTTACCTTTTTGAAGTGAATCCTCCACTGATCGTTTTGCATTTCATTCCTTCAGACTCAGACAGCACGTCCGAGGAAGATCAGGACAACAAGAACGCTCACCTGCCTGCGGTTGATACTGCTGTACCGCAGCCAGCGGGTGGAAGTACTGACGACCTAAAAGCTCCTGTGGAGAAACGTAGCGTCTCCGTAGGCGATTGGATGCATGAGAAGTATTTAGCCCTTGTCGACGAGTCCGACAGCGATTCGGGCACCGGAGAGGAAAATTGAGAATCGAAACGAGCGTCAACGGTCCAATATTAGTGAGGTTACATATTTTGAAATAAACATGAATAAATTGTGTAATGTCGCAGCGAAACAATTCGCGACGCGGCACAAACTCTAAAACGGTGCAACGTTTAGTTTTTCACTCGAGAATACATGAATGAATTGAAGCTAATTAAATTTTAGCAAGAAAGCAAATAAAACACAGTTGTTAAAAATGAAAAATGAAACGATAATGAGAAATGTACGCTTGCGATGTCAAATCACATGAAAGCCAAAACCAAAATAACTTATAACGCTGTTTTCTCATTCAACTTTATCTAAGAAAAGCATTGAAAATACGGAATAAAACCCAACATTTATTTGCAGTATTGATGACGACAATGATGATAACAACAACCTTTATTACTCCATGAAACACTTGATTGAATAATCTGTTGTATTTGATTTATCAAGTCAGTATAGTTTTATAAAATCTGTCCATATCTTTCATATTGAGGCTAAAGCGTAAGTATAGGGTTCTCGAGCTAGGAACACGTACAACGATTTACTTGTTTATATTTTTGAAAAGTGATGCCTGCAAATCGATTGTTTTGACGAACCCCTAACTGATATGGATGATGCCTACGAGCAAATGACAAGATTAAATCATTTCAATCTCTTATCAGTTCACCATTGAAAACAAAATAAACATTTTTAGTTTAACTTTGAGGTGGAGCTCAGTGGAAAAATATCAGTCGAACATGCAGCACGCCAGTGTCGTTCTGTTGTTGTTTGTTCTATTCATGTTAGTGCTTGGAGGTGTTCAAGGGAAAAGTAAGAATAACTGTCCTTAATAAAAATGGTAAAACACTTAAGGCCTTTTTTTAACAGATGATGTTGGAACTACTGATTCCATCCGAATCGGTTCCTATACGTTAAAAACAAACGGCACGGGTAATGGTGACATAAGAAAAGATAGGTGGTGAGTCGTCCTGAAAGTCGATGCTAACCAGCTGGACAAGTCTACTCAGTAATGAAAGAAAGCGATACAGCTATCGTGAAATTAGCTGTTGACTATGAAACTGCGGCAAGAATAATAAACTGCACCTTCTAACAACGAGATCGGTTGACATTACTAGTTGCACCGGTCGGAGGGCCTAGACATTCCGGCTTTTCTCCATAGCTTAATTTTCTCACTCCCGCACCTGGCTAATAACCCACTGCGTGAATTGCGACTATCGCCACGGTCCTTCTCCTCACATCACCACCATGCGGCTCTCCTATCGCGTAACGAGGATCAAAATATAAGTTATTACCACGCATTAAGGATGGATGCGCGCTGAGTCCTGCCAACCTGAATTTGCTGCTGAACAACGAGGGAAAACCTGTAACAAAACGTGATCGCACGAGCGACCCAGCGCGAAGCCTATTGCCAATGGAGAATGAACTTCCACGGCCTAGTCATGCGATTCTGTGCTGTTACGAGACCGGTGGAGTTACCCTGCGTCAACACTGCAGGCAACAACAGCACGCCGATCGGCGAGATGGGGTTTGCAATTACGACCGGGACTGGTGCGGTTGCTGGTGGTAACTAATTATTACACTGCTTACACCCATTCCTTAGAGTCCACCGAGCATTCGCGGATGGCAAGGGAGCCCCGGTTCGCTATTAATAAAAGAACAACAACAAAAAAACCCTACCTCAAAGGCTACGACGTGAGGGTACATTTTTGTAATTTCTTCAATCGCGGCAGAGCTCGATGCTCAAGCTAAGGATAATTCTACCGCATGCTACACGAGTGGTCCGGTTCACCCTTCCACACAGCGCTGGCCAGCGCTGCAAACAACTGACTCGCAACATTGTTGGTCCGGATCGATCGATCGATCGATCGATCGGTGTGATTGATTTGTTCGAATGCACTTACAAATACCGCGCGGATCGCAAGTCGGTAGTAAAGTTAAGATATCAACAGCCAGCACACCGTTCACCAGAGCGCGGGTCTCGGGTGGGCTGGCTCTCGCACAGGACACTTGACACCGAGCGACCGAGGTGGGAGGAATGAGAGCAGGTGCGAGGAACAACGCGCGCGCTCGCGCCATAATTTAACCGCTTTGTTGAGTAAATATTTATTAACCTCCCAACTGTCAAATGTACCGCCGCGTAACGGAATGGCACAACGCGATGGCATACCCGCGTAGGCGCGAGATACCGAGGGAGGGAAGAAGGGGACGCAGAGCCCTATAGCTCAGACGACGAGATCGCTATCTTGGGAGGTGCCGTTTCGGTGCGTGTCGCGATAAAATGCGGAAATAATTGCAAATTACTGCATGGTGCATGGTGCAAAACATGTCGTGAACACTGGAACCCCGTCCTAGGCTCTGGGACAGGATTTATGACGGTGGGAGAGGGTACAGGCCTGAACAGAGCACACCTCAAGCGTCCTGGTTGAAATGGGGCCGGTCGAGTTAGAGCGGAATCAGGTTGTCTAAACATTGTGTTTGTGCGTTCACTATGGATGCAGTTCAAACCTAGTCAAGGTGTTCAATTTTGTATCCCTCTATTTAGAATCGCGTCATAGTCCTCTTCCAATAGCTGACAATTTGTGGTCAGATTGTTACGGGAGTTATGGGGATCAAATTGCCACATTCAGCTATTCGCCGGGCATCTCCTCGAATGAGTTCATTCGATTGAGTTTAACGACTTTTGATTCCGGTAGCTGATTTAGCCAACACCTTATGATTAGATATCAGGTTGCAAAGCGTGCCAGAAGTCGACCGGTGATTCATGACCACCTGGTCGACCCTATGCTGAACCATTTGCTACCCCAAGCGATGACTAACCGCAATCGTGACACCGACCCTAACGATCCGTTCTGCGCGCAATCACTCTACCATGGCAATTGCGAGCTAGCAATGAATGTAATTTGATAATTGATCCAGAGTATAGCTCCGAGGGTCCTGACCGTTCGTAATCGATGGGGGGAAATCATTAGGATAACCGTTTTTTTTTTGTGCGGTACGCTAATTCACGCATCGCGTTTACCGCTGGCGTAGACTGAGGAGCTACGCCTCGTCGTTTACTCGCACCAACAGGTGGTAACTCTGCGTTGATTGCGGGACCACCTGAGGCACTGGCAGGCACGCGGGAATGCAAATGCCTCCGTCCGAGATTGACCGGTGGAGACCGGGGGACTGTGAACTTCCCGAGGGATCGCTGTCAACACAGGTCTCGTGGGCTCCTCAGGAAACCGGCAGGACGACAACCATCAGGTGTCATTGCATTTTGTTGCCGTCCCATCGCTGAATCGCGCTGTCCTGGTCGTTCTTCTTGTAACATCGCATATGGCCATACGCACAACAAACCAAAGGGGGCATCAACCAGGCGCCCCGACATTACTGATTTGTCGTTGGCTTCGTAGACCTCAACCACGCCGGGCAGGTTGGGAAGTGGCGCATTAATCCATTCTTCCCGGGGGATGCGCTCTCCGGCCGTAAGGTTAAACGCACCCGCCTAGAGGTGCTGCAACCGCATCTCGGAGTGTGAGTGTGTGTAATGATCATGTGACGATCGCGATCCCATCGTTACCTCCCATTCGGTTCCTGTCCGGTGGCAAAGGTCCGCACGCAATGGTCGGGACTCCGGGACGCTAAGTGCACATTTTAGTGCAGTTTCTTTTAATATGGCAAATTTGCGGCAGATTTCTCGATGTCACTCGAACCGGATGGGAGCGCAAAACGGACGGCGATGACGGGGCGACCATGCACGCGGGGGGGTAGGTGTGCCCCGGTGTGCGGACTTGGGACAGGTTTTTGACGGGTTAAGTTCAACGGAACCCGGCGGGGAGAACGATGAGGAGGAAGAGAGAACGGTCGGCCCAAAACAAACAGACCGATAAATAGAGTTATATCATTTCGCAAGGGCGGCGATAGAGGGCGCTCGCGCACCGTTTATGACAGGTAGGCGGGAAGTTGCGACAGTGACGGTACCCAGGCGATTCCTCCCCGCTTACCATCCTTCTTCGTCCCGGGGACGATGTTGCATCAATTAGATCTCCCGGGGAAGATTGTAATTGTCGCCGCAACCGGAAAATCGGTTTGTCGAGTGAGGACGAACCACCGGGTGGCGATTTCACCAGTCCAGATGGTTACCTTCTCGGCCGTGCCTCTTGCCACCTCACATTCGATCCTGCTTCGGAGACTCTTCTCTCATACGCACACACACGCACAACCGGTCCGTGCCTCCAACCCCCCGCTTATCTATCGATCTCTTTCCGGTATCGTGGTCATTTCGCTACGCACCTTCGCACCGTCGTCTCGCCGGTGGCTATTATTGGCCGTGGCGTTGTCATCAGCCAGTCAGGCAATCAGCGAAACGCAGGAAGGCTGGACCCGCTTAGAAGTGGACGCCAAAACAAACTGGTCCTAGCGTGGCCGGGACAGGAAGCGCCAGAGTTCAATCCTCCTTTCGGCCGACATGTCTTGCCCGATAGACGACAGGATCAGACGGCCGGCCGGGAGCCTTTAGCCGGATGTCTGAACGAGTATTACTTTATTTCTAAGCTAGTATCCGCCCGTTCCGGATTGAAGTAACAAAGTAAGGTGGACGAACGCACGAGAAATTGCGCAAGATAGTGTAAGGAAAAAGGAAAAGCGCTACATTTGATCTAAGAATGATTTGGCAAATGGGCAATTCTGTTCAATTAATTCTGTTTGTTAAGGATTAAGGGTGTACCCAATTCTTACAATTCGGTTATCAATTGAGAAGAATATTCAACTATTATATTCAGAAGAACACAGATTACCATTAGCCATGTTGATTAAAAGTTATTAGTACGACATAATCAGCGTATTACAAGAATGACTTAATTAAGGTTTATGAAATTACCAATCCGCCTGTGGGTTCCCAGCCGGATTGACTCACGCTATTCCGGAACCTTCAGCGTACCTTGGTCGTATCGCGCCGTTGGCAGAGAGTCTGTTAACCCTTTGACGTGAAGTTGGTTGTACCTTGGTGACCTCGATAATTGGTGGAACCTTGGCATTGGCGGCCCTTGGCAGTTCGGGAACGGTGCGTTAAAAACCGGCCAACACTCGACCCTGGTGACAGCTAGAAGCGCGGCGTGTTTTGTTTTGCTGCCATTCTCCACTCTACACCTCGTTTCCCAACGCGTGCTCCGGGACGGGGAGCATTATTGCGGGAGCGTTCGGTGTCGTCACCAGTTGGAGCTGCTGTGCAACCAATCAGTGCATCACCCGTTGACAGCTCTAACTAGGTCCTCAACCTCGCGGCCGGCCAACGAGAGACGTGCCGGACTTAATGACGGCATCGAAATTGCAAATTTTCCGCAAGATTTACCCGTCTGGAACTCTCCGGCAAGCTGGAAGGCTACTGACTCCTTCGGTGTGGTTCATCATTTTTTGCGATAACTCTGTTGGTCTTGAGTGTCTTTGCACCGAGAAGATGCGGCTTGCCAAAAACCTTGGAACTAAATCATCCTCCCTACTGGCGATGGGCGTGAAGGATTCTTTTGGTTGACAACCCCTGTAGACTTATCTTTTTTGTCGCACACAAGCCAAACGCAAGGCATGCACCTTAAAGTACCTGGTACTGTGGATGATTTCAACACTTTTTCCATCGCCCTGTCGGGCGCAACATTCAGTCGGGAGAAAGTGGAATGAAACAAATTATCAACACATTTTAAATAACCATCACCGACTCCGGTGGAGTTTGGGAGCGCGCGGGACGGGATGGCAGGGGATTCCGGCTGCCAACGCTGACAGTGAAAAGCGTGAGCAACACCGGGAATAAGTATCAGCCGGGTTCGGTTGCCGGGCCCCGTTCAATGACCCCGCGAAGCCACTCCGAAAGACAGGCAACACACAAAAAATAAAAGCGAAATGAATATGGCGAGCGAGCGAATAAAGTGATGAAAACCACACACACACACACACACGCTCAAAAAAACACACACATGTGCTGATACATTGACTCTGCGTGGTAAGAACACATTTTTCGCGAGTACTCCAGGTCAGTCCGCCGGCCGCAGAAGACCCCGGCCCCGGGAGCCTCTCGTGGATATCCAAGATCTTCCAGCTGCTTCTGGTAAGCCCCCTTGTCCTCTGCTCTAAAGACAAATTCGTCACCCATCGGTATGTGCGCCGGGACTACCCGGGACTGATCGCCGGACATTCTGCAATGCCGAGTTCTTGCAATCCCGGAACGATCAACTACTTCGGTACAAATTCTCCCACCACGGAGCGAAGCGGTGCAGCAAACACCAAAGGGATAAGTCCATGTCACAAATGACATAATCGGTCTTAAAATTCCCACCCTGCGGCACAAATTGCCTTCCCCCGACCGCGGCCCGAGGTGGATTTCAAATCTCGGCCCGCATCTTTTCCCGCGAATACTCGTTTAATTGAAATTGTTCCCTCTCCTTTTCCCCGCCAGCTCTCACCGTCACCCTCAGGCGTGGCAGGATTCACCAGCGCACAACTATCAATGGCGGAGGAAATTCCTGTTTCGACATTAACATAGATAAAGAATGCCGTAATTATCTCACCGACACCCGCCCGTTCCGGTCCTCCCCTTCCACGGTGTCTATTTCTCGGTGAGTTTTGCGATTCATGAATCTCGGCTAGGCCTTTTATATTGCCTCTCTCTCGCTCTTCCGGCTGCTCGATTCATTGATCGGTTTTCCACGCGAGGCGAACGCAAGACTTGGCGAATGCGGATTCTTACAAGCTCGCAGAAACGCGATCCAGCCTCGGCAAGTGCTATCGGACCAGTTGACAAGAGGGACTGGAATTCTTCTGCAATCGGTCGTGCCGATAGCCGTACCGGTTCGTGGGTATTTCATTGGCGTACAGCCGATCGACCAATTATACATCGTACCGGTTGATACAATCCACCAACTTGTCATCCACTCGCTGTTGTGACAGCACTGGAAGCAGTGAATAAATTGAAAACCACTGGACTGAAGAGTGAACTAGCTGCTCGAAATGTCGGTGACTACAAGATGGACCCAGCGCTGACCACACAGGTACCACGTCATGCAGCATCCGAACGTTGAACCAACCGCTTCGCCGGCACCACATTGATTGATCGGACCTCCGGATTGATTGGGTACCACCCCGGTGTGGAAGGCTTCCCACCGTATCTTTCGCTCACTTACACCCTCGTCGGCGTTGCCTTTCACCCCGGCCCCGCACATCGGTCTTTCGCTGTGTTCGCCAAATCGTGCTGAAACAGATGATGTTAAACAGCAGCGGCCCGGAGTTGATGATGGAGCCGAGCCACCATGCAGAACCACCACGCACAGCTCAGCTGAGCGCGCCGGCATCGACCTCTGCGCTGGTGGAACGAACATTTCTTTTCGGTGTCCAACATGCGAACGCCAACTTTGGGAGACTAGAGGCCGCCACTTCCACCGCTCCACTCCGGTGGAATATCCTGGAATGGCCATCAGCTGCCAGAAGAGTTTTGCAGCCAGGAATGGAGCATCGGCTCTATGATGGCGTGCGGCTCACTTCATCATCTCCCACGGGTTCGGAACGTGTGCTGTGCCCGTCGCCCATTACACCTGGCCACTATCATCATTATCTGCCAACCTCCCGGGGCCGATATTACGCGGTCTATTTGCCGGAAAAGCCTGCTAGAACTCGCGACGGCGGTTCGCTATTAGTTGCGACCGTGTATGATTGCGATCATTACCCACAAACGACTCACGACCACGACGACTCCCGTCCGGCTGGAAATGAGTGCTTTGTCTCGACGGACACACACACACACCAGACCTGAAGGAGGCGGCGCCCGGATTCGCGCGATTTCTGGTACGATTTTTCCGGACTGCCCGCGCACCCATATAGACCAATTTCCCTCCTTTCCTTCTCTCTCTCACTCGCTCGGCCAAGGGTTGCACTTAGACACACTGGTGCTCATCTCGCGGTAATTTCGCGTTGTTGGCGATAATGATGCAATATTAAAAGCCACAGCAGTCATTTCCGAACGCAACAACGTCGGGAACGTTGGGCTGGCGTCAGAATTGATCCTCGCAGATCTCCTGTTGAGCGGAAGGCTAAGGATTCTGTTCTGATTAGTTGTCCGTGCGTAGTTGTCTTGTGCGTGATGATCTCGCTCTGTGTGGATAAGGTACAACTAAGTGATACCTTCTGTGAACTTAGGCTTGACCGGAACACTCGTAGCAAAAAGTTGTCTAGCACGCGTCGTAATTGGAATCTTATTTCCAACCAAAGAGCAAAAAGTCTGCAAGGAGTTTTGCAGAGCCTATCGGGGATCAACTTAGAGCTTCTTTGTTTTAAATGCTGTTCTCGGGAAAGCGAATTCTAAAGCTTCTGAGTTATAATTAAAAATTGCAATAAATATCATTGAAATATTTGCAATTTTCCATTCTCTAATGTAGCAGAACAACATTTCAGAACATTATTATAAACCAAGAATACATTTGGAGAACAACACAGAGGCTTTTTAAAAACAATTAAAATTCATCTCCATATCGCAAACTTAAGCTCCCCGCCGAAGATGCTCCAACATTGATTCGGTTTGCTGTTCATTTTGCGCCCCTTACATCGTGATTCTAGCGCCTTCTTACTCTTCACTTTTGTTGATACATATTGTTTGTGTTGCCTTATTTGTTTCCTTCTCTCGCATTCGCGTTCCTTCCGTCTTACTCGCCTCCCTCCCTCCCGCTCGTTCGTCAATTTATCACGGCTATTTATCGCTTCCATCCGCCGAAAGAAAGCACCGCGGAGACGGACCGCGATCGCACCGTCACGATTATGCAACAGGTTGTGAAATTGCACCTTCATCCTACACCACTTCCTACGACTCCCCGCCCTCTACCCATGGCTGATGCTGCTGCAGCCGAGGACGTGTCAATTCGCACGCATCATTTGATCCATTGTCGTCGTCCGGTGGGATCCCGGACCCCCGCTTATGCTGGGCCGCAAGTGCACACAAATGCATAAACGTTCTGCATGACCTCTTCTCTCCTCTTCGGCACTTCGGTTGCATCTGCTTTCTCCCTCTCCCGCTCTCCCCACGCCCCTTTGCTAAAGGCTCCCACGGCTGCAGCTGCCACGAGCAGGGGAGACGGAGGAGAGTGTTTAATGGGTTACACTTGTCGATATGACGTTCAATGCCCGAATCCGCGCGGAAAATGTGACACAAGCGAGAATGACACAAAAGGAAAGGAGCGTCCGAGGCCTGATGGAGAAGCCAAAAGACAGTCGGGTCCAAGCATATAAGGGGGGAGAGGGGAACGCGAGACGAAGCTCGGGGGGAAACACTAGTAGAATACATCGTGAACACGCGGATGTGTTTGTATGGGTGGCGGAGAAAAGAATAATGAGACGAGGGGAGGGATGGAGAGATACTGGGGGGCCCCGGGTATGTGCGTACACCGGGGCACACACATGTGTTCGGGAAAGCGAGAATCCGCCATCCGCGCGCGCCGCGAGATAAGCGCGAGCGGGACGGCGATAGGCCAAGAATGAAGCGTTACTACCTGCAAATGACTTGGCCGCGCGCACCAGAACCGACCCGGGAGGGCCCCCAACTCGGGTAACTGGGGGGGGGCCGCACCGCCAACGAGAGTGATGTGCGCGGTTCATTGACCCTCTCGGTAGGCCACCTTTCTCGCTCTCGCTCGCGTTTCTCATTTCGTTCCTCCGTTCGTTTCGGTGGGGAGGAAGGGGGAGGGGGGCTGGAGCCGGCTCCCCAAGCACACTAGAGTGCTAGGTTTACGCTCACTTTTCATTCCCACTCTCTTGCTGCCCTCCTCCTCCTGCCCACATCCCCAAACCCCTCCCCGTTCAACCCTTTTCCCTTTTTCCAGCAGGCCGATCGTGGACGATTCTGCCTCTTCCGACGATCGTCCGGGAGTCCGCCGATGCAGCAGGCCATTCATTTTTCTTTGCGTTCCTCCCCATCCCCCCCCCCCCCCCCCCCAAACACCTGTCCTGCTCACACTGTGTTTGCTTTCTTGCTCGTTCCCGCACGCGGCACCTTTCTCTTTCCCAAACCCGCGGGCTCCACCACGCGTTCGCCCTCCATTGCACTTTCTTTCACAAACCCACCCTTCCCCTCCCACTCCTCTTTTTTGGGGTGGATTTTGAAGATGCAGCTGGAGTTGGGTTGAGTTTTTGGGGCGAGTTTGACACTTTTCTGCTGTTGTTGTTGTTGATCGTGTGTGTGTGTGTGTGTGTTTGAGTGGCAAGTGTTTTACTTGACTGTTTGGGAGTCAATAGAAAGGAAAACGGCTCGATACTAGTAGGATTTAATTTTACTGCTGCATCTCATTGAATAAACACAATGTTCATTCATTAGGCTGAAATGAATCCATAGCGGACGTATTTATAGTGAAACACATCTTTTTCCCGATAGATTAATACCTTTAAAGCCATAAGCTAGAAAACTGGTTAGAAAGTTATTAGATAAAATATTGATTGCACACCAGCTTCGTATGGTGGCTTTTGCTTCGCCAGTGCAAAAGGGTCGTCCGAAAACGTAGGGTTGGCATAGACGAGCGACTCCACTCCCCCACTCCCGTCAACCCCACCCAAACCCTTCAGCCTGGCCACGTTTTGCTAATTTCGGACCAACCCAACCCAGCCCTGCCAGTCGATTTGATCGACCACCCATCATAAGCCGACCCATTCCGACACCCGTCAGTCTCATCAAAACTCTCGCCACCCCTACGAGCCTCCCCCCCCCCCCCCCTTCTCCCTCTCCCGCCCTGCATCACCACCACGTGCTCGACCTCCACCGGCTTGGCTGGGGCGCTGCTCGATATTACTTAACAAGCGATATCAACATAAGACAAAGAGCATAGCCAGAGCAAAAACCACAACAAGAAAACAAAACGCCGCTAAGAAAAGCTGAACAAATACACACACTTGCGTCAGGCATGTGGATTTTTTGACCCTTCCCTCATCGAACGCAGCCCGATCGTGCGCCCTTTTCCCCGGCAGCGCCGATTGTTTCTTCCTGTGACGTTTCGCTGGTTCCCCTCCCTCCCTCCGGGTTTGGGTGCTGCTGGTCGTTTTGGTTTTTTCCGTTTTGAGTTTGAGTGGCTGATGTTTTTTTTCTTTTCAGTTCATCATACCTCTGACTTTGCTATCCATCGTTAAGATTTTCCGCGACCTGGGTTGGCCTTCCGTTCCCGGCGTCGTACTTATTATAAGTGCCGTGCGTTGATCCTGTCCACTTGGAGCCTACATATTTAACTATCGACAGGGACAAATTTCCATGTTTGTCAAAGGAAAATTAGCCAAAACGAGCAACTAATTAGTGGCATGTTTTAAATTTTATAATTCTGTTTGATTCTTACCGACACTATAGAATGTTCTCAACACTCATCTGCACCTTTTTGTGCTCATCTGCACTCTTCGGCCGAGAAGGGATTATTCGCAATTCTTCAGCAAGGGTTCCTCCCCTTTGTTCGGTCTAAGTTATTCCCGTAAAGTTTTTGCTAAACTTACCCAAAAGCGCTGACCCCAAAGAGGGTTAACCAAATGTTTTTTTGTGTTTATTTCTAATCATGCACAGTTAGGGATGTCCCGTCGCTCAGGAGCATGCATTGGCAACGGACAACCAAACCGGAATGGCCCCCAAAGCCGCGTGCGGAAACTTCAGGGCTAGATCGCCGAAAAGAAGGCAGCGGGACGGGGGGACGGGGACCACTAGCCAGAAAAGAGTTGAAACCCGAAATAGAATAGATGTCCAGACCAATCCAGAGATCGGTGGTTCGGACCAGGAAGGGACGAGTGGCTCGCAGTGGTTGCAGTTGAAAAAGGGGGAACGAAATCGAATGGAAGAGAACCGACACACACCGATAGGAAATCTTAAGCATCTTGCATTAGTTATTCGATACCGAAGAACTTATGTCGGTTGCAACGCCTGTTTGCCCAAAAGTGTATTTTTCCTACCTTTATTTCTCGATGGTTTCTACATCTCCCTTCCCCCTCTTCTCCCCCTCGTCTTTTTAAAACGTCTTCACGGGACTTAGTTAAACGATCGTGACCTACGATTCGCGGACTTTCGCGAACCGAATGACGCTCGCGGACGGTAAGATTTGAAATTGGTACATTTTCTCCGGGCATCTTTCTCGCCCAAACCAGTTCCATGGTGTGCGAATGTATGCGTGTGTGTATGTGTGTGTGTCTATTTATTAAGTTTTTTGCTAGACCAAGCTGACCAGCCAAAAACGCTCTCGTGAATTTATAGGCGAATCTTCGGCCGTCCAGCTTGTGGACAGTTCGTGGCGGCGGACCGTAGAAGACGAAACTGAGTCAAACCAGCTAGATGAACGAATTAAACTAAAAAAACACACACACACACAAACGCTAGACAGATACATAGAGCCAACTGAAAAAAAACGCGTCCGAAAATTCGTGTGGAAACGTCTGCGCCCGGGTGTCGTTGACCTTACGCTCGAATACGACGCGACTAGGCGCCACCCTAGTTTGGTTCGGCGAAGAAATTCGGATGCAGATGAACGGTCGGCGAGGGTGAGGTGGTGGGGCGCCGAAAGGATTAATCGCAAATTTTTACAGAAGGAAGCATCTTGCGATACCTGCGGTTCGAGAACGAAACAGTCGAATGCATCCGATCGATGGTCGAATTAATTTCCATCCAATGAGGAGTTTGCACGAGAAGCTGATGGAGTCCTTGATCGATCGAGTCATTTAACATAAATTGTTTGATGTCATAAAAAAGGCTTATTGACAATGCAGAATAGTTTAGCTTAATATTTATGCCCACAAAAAAAAAGTTAACAAACAATAGTGAACTTCGTTTATCTATCTAAACATGTAACGAAGTATGAAATGATATGTAACGAAGTACAAATTAAGTTGAAAATATTTTCCTAAACTATGAGTTTGATAGTTTTCTCTTAAAGTTAGAAATTAACTTTAACCATGCCTTTTTTACAGATGTTTTGCGAAGTTGGCAGCCCGCAAGGATAATAACTCCAAGAACCTTGTTAATGTAATTTCACGCTTCTTTGCATTACTATGCGATCGCATGTTAGATAACGACGAATGTTTGTGTTGTTTCCGGTTGTTTCCGTAACAAAAAAATAAAAACCATCACAAAAAAACTAATGTCGTCAAGATAATCATTACAACCACCCGGTTCGTACCCAGGTTCAAACGATGTTTAACATAATTTATGAAAAATACCCACAGCATAACTAACGCGGCACGATGCCTTATCACATTCTCACAAGGTGCGCGATAAGAAGTGGACGCGTTTCATCGGCGTAACGACGCAAACGGGGGCACGCGGAAAAGATGTTTGCGTATGCAACGAGGAAAACCGGGGAAGGGGTTGATCGGTTTGGGTCGTTGATCTTCAGCTCCCGGGCGCCGATCCACATCATGCTTCGCTGCCCTTCGGTCGACGCAAGCTGATCGACATAATCGTAACAGCATGCGTAATCCATTATCAAACGGGCGAAACCGTTTCGATTCCGTCGCCATTCGCCAGGAATGGCAATGGCGGCCGGTCCGGGGAGCGTCCAATAACCGAACGCAAACGGCGTGCACGTGATCGACACGACAGAAACAGCAGTAGCAGCAGTAGCAGTGGTGCTGGAATTGCTGATGACCCCACGTGAATCCTTGACACTGGTCCGAGAGCAAAAAAGAAAAAAAATTGGGAATTAATTGACCTCGGTCATGTTGGATGGGAACATTTGGTATTCTTGGCTCCATTAGCAATTCCTCGGAGGACGCGAGCAGTCTAAGGTTACCGAAATAGGAAACCGAAACCTGTGGACACATTCTTCGAGAAATATCTAGAGCATTCGCATTAGAATATTTGTCTATGTGCATTTGAATTCAAAGAGTGATGCGCAATTTTTGCGTAAGGAAAATGATGTTAGAATAACTGAAATTCTGACCCTGTTGTACTTAACAAATTGTAAACTTGGAATTTGAGACTGGTTTTCGAACATCAGAAATAGTAAACAAGAAGAAATTCAATTCAATTCACGTCATTGATTGATTTAAAAAGTTTTTTTTTGTTCTTCTGGAAACAATTCTTATTATGAAAGCGTTTAGAAACATTGGACGTTAATAAACTGCGAATCTAATATGTTTCCTTTGGAATGATGTTTCAAGAAAATACCTTAGGATTGAACTTTTTAGAGTGTTTTCTATTCTCAAATGAACGACACTGATTGATTTAAAACGAATTTTTTGTACTTCTGGAATCAATTCTTATTATGATAGCGTTTATAAACATTGAGCGTTTATAAACTGCGACACTCTAACCTGTTTCCTTTGGATTGATGTTTTGGCATAATGTAAGATGCTAATCCGAAACATTTTTTAACGACGTCAAGAGGAACCGTGCGAGAATCAGCTAGACATGACAAGCAAACGCGTTAAATATTAACAGAAACTAGACGAGCACATCCAGCTGTCCAACAATGTAGCTCAAGAGTGACCTAGTTCTGATCCTTCCCCTTCCTCTCGCGCAACGGTGGGTCCTTCCGCGTTTACCTTTTTCAGCTTGGCCAAAGCCAAAAGTTGATGTAACTGCGTGACTGTTGTGGTGAAACACATGCTGCTCTGGACCGGAGGATGGAGAGGCGTACGCGACACCTGCAGCATACGCAAGGGGGAGGAGGCCCATAAAGTCATAACCCGAGCCTAAGCCGTACAGCGCTAGACGGATGCGCCCACCGGTTTCGTCCCCCCCCCCCCTCGTTTCGGGGAGGAGGAGGGAGGAGGGGAGGTTGACAGACCCGAACCAGACGTCATCATCAGGTGACAGCTCCCACTGCGGAGCGGAGCCGCGAGAAAAGGGCGAGCAAAACAAATCTGACGTCTAGCTTCGGTTCCGCGAGACACGCGGCGAACTCGGAGTGTGTGCGCATATGTGTGTGTGTGCCGCCTTCAGTACACGATGTACGCGATGATCGCGACACGGGGGAGCTCGAGGGTTCTGACTCACGCGGGACACTCCACCCCACCCCAGCTCCAACGTCGCGTTTCGCGCCTCTCCCCCCACCCTACCACCATTCGCCCTGTCCGCCGCCCACGTGCGTCGTCACCTTCGTGCCGTACCGGAGTCTCTGTGTTTGTCGGTCAATGATCGACATCGAAAATAAAAATACATCTACGTATACATCCACCTCGCCTCGATCTTGAACTTTTGGAAGCGACTTTGCGCGGTCGAACCAATGCCCCTCCCTCCCTCCCCGGTTACCCCTCCCTCTTCTGGCGTGTCGTTGCGTTGGGTGCGCGCAGTGTTTGCGCTGTGTTGGTGTTTCGCGGCCGGCAGCTGTTGTAGCGACGCTGGGGTCAACCGTCCCATCGGCGCCCCACAGCACAACACACAGCCGTGTGCTATTTGTTCGCGTTGCCCGCACGGACACATCGACGCCGCGAGTGTCTTGCCGCCGCGCAGTTCGCACATCGCAAACGATCACGCACATGACGAGCCTTGAAAATGTCACTGCCTCTCTTCCTGGGCGCGATGACGTGTGACGTGTGGAGATATTGATACACCGCGAAACCAGATAAACCGAGCGGACTGGGACCAGGAGGGGAGAGTGGGAGGGAGGTAGAAAGAGAGAGAGAGATCGGCAGGCATGATCGTGAGCTTGGTCGGGGTGGCGAACTTCGCGAAGACGTTGTACCACGCGGGTGCTTAGATTCCTTCGAAAAACACCGCGATTAACCCATCCAACATTTGGCACACAAACACTGGCACACGTACGGGCTTCAACCCCTCCGGCGGCGGGGTCCCCAAGGCGAGCAACATTCCCACCCTCCCGTCCGCCCGCCCGCTGCCTGCTGCAACGAATACCAAATGACAAAAGCAGGAAGCGGTCGGTTTTTGTGTGATTCGCGCACTTCGGTTTTGCTGCTTTTATTATTGCTGCTTTGCGGAAGGGATTTGCTGCGCAACCACCCCGACTGTACGCAAATGATGTAATGTCCCGCCGATCAAAGGCAACGCATTTTCTTCCCGGAACCCCGAACTGGTGGCAGGAAACCGATTGGAGGAAGGAAATAGTGTCGATGCGCCGGAAATCGGCCCCTGTTTGATGACGAACACACAGGACGAAAGAACCCTGAAGGACATTGGTCGGGATTTCGGATAATTTGACTTTCCTCTTATTCTACAAATGATAAAACGGCGTTGGTGTTTGATTTTTTAAATAGTTGTTTTTATATGATTTTCTTCAATAATATGTTCAACAAATATTCGTAATAATAGAATAATATATAATAAAATAATCATGATGATAATCATCATTTCAATTCCTTCCTTCGCCCGCGAGACAATCGATTTGCTTGGTTGAGGTTTGCATTTCTGTTCCTGTGCTCTCGAAACTATTTCCCGAACTGCTCCACCTGAACTCTGGCCGAAATTTGAATTTGATTTGTCAAAATAAAAAAACGGGGTTCATTTGAACTTTCTCCGGAAATACTTTCATCTGTCGCTGTGTGTTCCTGTCGGAAGCAAATTTTCACTTGTTTGTTTGCCGGCCGAAGGAAGGAGTTCCGATCATCATTTGTTCCACTTATACGCGGGTCGTGAAAAACAATGCAAATAATAATCATTTAAAAAAAAAACAACACTCCTAAGCAACGTCAAATGGGAAACGCACCGCCATCCGTGTCCACCTATGCTCGCCAGGCGACACCGATACGAGCGGACCGTTTTCGCCAACCTTTTGAGCGCGTTGCTTAACGTTGTTATTGGCAGTTTGGAGGCTGATTTGCTGGTTTGCAATTTGCAGGGCGTACCAAAAAAAAAGTTAAACGATGGGGTATTTGGAAGGAAAAGAACCATTTCTCTCTTCCGCGATATACACGTAGTACAACTAAACGTAGTTAAATAACGCTCGAGGATCGAGCAAAAATACGTAACCATAGAGTAAGGGGGGAAGTAGAGTGGAACAGAAGAAGTAGTATAAAAAAAAGGTTTCAAAGTAAACCTTTAGGCAGTGGCCAAGGCAGGTAGATAAGAGATTACGCGTTATCCCCCGCGGGAGAACATATTAATACTAGGGCAGCAGGCTGAAGTAGCTTGTACACAAATAATAATTTTAATAAAATAGGTAATAATGATAATAATAATAATAGTAGCGATTAAAGTAGTGTAGTGAGTGAGTAATAGTAAGTAAAACGCATTTAAGGCACTAAGAGACCCAGTAGAAGGGCGGATGGGCAAAAGTCTTGCGCGGCGAACTTGAGATGAGCTGAGGTGACTGGAAGTACTAGACCATGGTTCCCCGGGAGTGGAGTTCCCATGTCGTCTGTATCGTCGGAATCGGTTTTGCAGTACGGAAACTCTCTGGTGCCTATCGCGCGAAAAAAGGATTCCACCGTCCAGGAAGTAGTGGTTAGCAACGAACTAGTGTCGATAGTACCTAGCCTGATCGAGTCAACGGGTACGGGTCCCGCCCCGGAAGCGAATGAAACACCTGGGTCGCACACTCTCTCTAAACCACATACCAGCGCTGCTGCCGTGTTACCTCGGGAACCTCCCAGGAGGACCTCATCCGCCTCCGCCGACAGCTGGACGTTTCCTCGCGGCCTCGCACCCTCCTCAACCGTCGATCGTCGATGGCGGCCATCGTTGACCCGGGACCTTTTGCGTCCCCGCAGCCGGTGTGTGTGTGTGTGTGTCTGGTGGTCTGGGCTATGGGTAGTGTGTACGCGGATGGTAGGGCTGGGGCGCTCTGGTGCTGCTCTAATACGCTCAGTAAAAAAGTATCACATTGTGCTGCTGTTTCAAGGAGAGATTCACGTCGCGAAACGAGTCCTGCTCTCCTGCTGCCTGCTTCCAAGCACGAACTCCCGCTTAGTAGAGCCCGGTCGGGTCCAGGTAATGGCACATGACTTGATGCTGCTTCTGCTGCTGAGGCGACATCCGCTGGTGATTCTGGAACTGTTGATGGTGGAACTGCTGCTGCTGGGAGCGCTGGTAGTTCGAGGACGCACTACCTGGACGCCGGTACATGCCGGTGGGATCGAGCTTTCGCTGCATGTTTACGGTTTTGTGTGGTGGTTTTCTTCTGCTATCAAACTTAGATGGTCACTCTTGGCTCCAAGATTTTGTGGAGTCAGCTGGCTCGAACGATGGCTTGTAGAACGTCGGTGGTTTACTTCGACGGGAGTGGCAGAATTCGCAGAGCAAACACTCTAATAGTAGCCGGTGGGGTCCAAGATTGCCATTTTGGTTTTCGTCTAAGGTTCTCCTATATCTCAACTCTCGTTTCTATGGCAATGTTACCTCTGCTCGACGCTCGACAATCTTCACCAAAACTCCGATGAGGTCGTCAGCACGATCAATAGTGACCGGTGGGATCCAGCTTGCGTGCCATTTTTGCCGAGTTTTCTACAATAACGTCTTCAGTGCTTCCGTAATGGATCGGTACCTCCGTGGAATCCGGCGTCGGGAACTGCGGGTGTTGCTGCAGAGGGCGCGCGTGCAAGCGAAACGACCGAAAGGCTGATAGACAGATTGGGCTACGGCTACGGCTAGTAGTGACCGGTGGGATCCAGCTTCTTGGCCATTGTGAATCGCGTAGAATTTCAAACCGAACAAAACTCAACACTGTGCGGGCACTTCGTACGGATAGACTTCGACGATCGGCGAACAGTTCTTGTTGTTGTTAACGCACTTTTCACAAACACGCACACAGACACTTGCGGTTGGCTCGCGAATTACACTCCCGTGTTGGGCGAGGGCACGTACGCACGTTGAGTCTTTCAGTAGTAACCGGTCGGGTCGAGGATCGCCATTGTGAAAGATATAAGCGTACGGCAGCAGGTAGGTAAGAGATAAGACAACTCGGAAGTACAGAGCGACGGCACAGAGAACCGAACTGAACACTTCGAAGGAAGATTAGGAGTGGTGTACAGCAGGAAAAGAGCAACGATCGCCGTGGAGCTGATGTTGCGCGGTGTTGCGTCCGATCGTGTCGACCTCACGGTAGCGAATGAACGCTAACAACGACGTTGGGGCTGCGTGTACTACACTGCGACGCTGTTCGGCTTTGAGTTCCTTCGCGATCGCGGTTCGCGCCTCGCGAGTATCAGATGAATCTCGCCGTTCTCGCTGCTCGTCGCGGAAAATCTCACGGAGAATGAGTACGCAGGGTACGCAGAGTTGCCGAAAAGATAAAAGAGTGTCGATCGAAGAAATAAAGCAGACTGGAGACACTCCGAAGCTGTACGCTAGCGCGCTGTCTCGCTGGAAAGGGGAGTTGTTGCTCACTCGACTGACTGCGTCGTTCTGACAACTTCCATCAGCCGGCCGATGCTCTTAAATCGAGCTCTCTCCCGGGCACCCGGGTCCGCTTTTCCTGCTCGAACGCCGCGGGGCCGGAAAACGCAAACGCACGACAGCCGGTGAGCTGCCGCCGCTGCTCGAAAAAAAGAAAACACATCCGAGGCGTGTGTGGGAGCGAGCCAGGCGAACCGCAGACCCAGGTAGGGCGCCGCTCGAAAGGGCACACGATCGTAGGGACACCGGTGTGTGTTCGAGCGAGAAGGCACGAGGGCGAACCCGTGTGTGCGCCAGCTGCACACCAATTCAGCTCAATCCCGGCTGCATTTGACGATCGGTTTGTTTGGGCCTCTCGTTCCGGCTCGCGAGGAACGGCGCGATCGTTCACAGCGTCTTCCCGTTGCCGTCTCGCTCGAGTCCACGTGATCGCGCTGGCATTAGATTCTAAGACGATTTTCGCCCGATCTTCCAGCTTCCTCCAACGTTCTGGGATCAAGGGGATACCATGGGATGGGAATGAAAAAAAAAAAGTCTAATCAGAATCATCTACCTCTCCCTCTCGATCGCCCTCCGATCGGGCTTGCAACCGAGCAGGATGGCACAGGGATATTCAGCCGGCTGCTCCTTGATGAGGCTTACCTATTGCCTCCAGGTAGACTCTTTCGGGATCAATTGGAAGATTCTGATTCGTCCGCCCCGAGCAACCGGGCTGGATTCTAGGAGGAGTTCTGACGAAGGTTCTGCCTCTCTATCCATCCTCTCCTACGCCTAATCCTAATGTCGATGCAGCTGTGCCACGCCGTACCTGATACCTGTAGGTGAGTCCTTTTTCTCCACCGTCGAGCGATCGAGAGGGATTGGATCAGGTTTCCCTACCAATCCCCAGGAGCTGACGGTTTTCGGTGGTGGGGGATTTTTTAGAACATTCTAAACCATTCGCTCTGTTCTAATGCCGAAAAGGAAGCAGCTGGCTAGCGCAAGATGCTGCCACTGCAGGAACTTTGGAAAAGCTTCCTGAGTGCATCAACTGTTTTTTTTAGTTTGAGGCAGATTTTGAAAAGGGAAATTAGTTTTTGCTTGCATATCAATAATTCTGTTTTTTTATGTTCCAGATGGGTCATTCTGAACTGGACTTCCAAATTTGTGGAGATCATAAAAAAAATTTAATGACGTGACAGAAAAATTGCAATCGGGAAATTATAGCAACGTAATACTGGCGATGACTCACATCCCCGTCATATTCAACCAAAGATGTACTTTATATCGCAGTCAACCACTGGAGCCGATGACGCACGATGGAATTTGTACCAAAATTTTGACTACTTTTACGATGGGCTTAACGGGCAGAAAACCTGATCCTTCGCTTGGCGGATGGACTTACCCGGGTGACGCTGCTAAAAACCGGGTGGGAGGTGATACGAACGAAAGTGCCGAATACCAAACTTCGTCAGCCCCCGAGTCCGACAACCGGGTTGAAAGTAGGCCACGGAACGTTATTCACCAAGCTCGGCGTCATCAACGGTGTGTCGCCAGGTGGCAGTTTTTGGCTACCTCCGGCCGTTTCTTGGGGCGACTTCTTTGCCTCTGCTCTTTAATTATTGGGTAAATATTTGCCTAAGTTACCTTCCCGTGTTCGTTCTACAGTGATACCACCATGCGCGGTTCTGTCGGATTCGACAAGGTAGAAATACGTTCTGCAAATCTACCTTTCGCCTGGAGGACGTTCCATTGACTCCTCTTTCGATGGCCTCTCGAATTGGGATCATTTTGGCAAAGGCGTATTTTCAACGATGTCGTAAAAAGCCAATAACGCTTTGCCTTTGTTCAAAACTTTAACTTCAATCGTTACAAATTGACCATTTGAGGCAGATTCACGCCTTCAATTTCGGAACGGGTAGACGCGAACTACTTCTACGTGCCATAATGGCAGTCGGTTATGATACAGGACTGGATGCCAAATTTTCTGAAATCCCAATGATTTAGATAGGTACAACGATCGTGGAGCTCTCTGACGGGAGTTTTATCTCCAGAGAGATTTGAAGATAGCACTCTTGCCTTCCGTGAAATGTGCGAGTCTTAAAAACGAGCAAAAGCGCAAGGCCAAATTTGGGGTGTCTTCTGTCGGTTGTCGGTGGAATTTCGGGAGTGTCTTTTACGTCGACTGTCGAATTTGCGCGAGTCAATGTCACTCCCACGCCACCGACTTCCAGATGACACCGACGGTTTGGAACTACGTGCGTGGAACTCGTGTTGGACGAAATTCCATGCATGCGTACCTGCAACCGGCAAGTGCGGGGGAGTGGAAACGCACCTCACCCGAAGGTAGCTAATCTGAAATTGTACCACCTCCGCCGAAGCCCCGTGCGGAAACGATGCTACCGGCGTGTCAATGTTTTCATTGTCGACGACAAGCAACGCGCGCAGACGAAAACAAAGGCAGGGGTCCGAAGCAAAACGACCACAACAACACGCGGCCCAGAAGCAAAACAAGTCCACGGTTCTAGACAACATAGAAAAAAAGGCACCCCGTACCGGTCCCGTGTTCACCCACAATCCTGCACCCCTTCTAAAAGCGGCTCCGAAGATCCCATATGGAGCGATGGATAGACCTTCGGGACCAAGGGTTTGGCGACGAGTTGCCATAAAGAATTCACTTGTAACCCACACCTTTTCGGGGTGTCGTAATGCATTGATTCGGATGCAAGCCTTAACCCTTTCCTGTTGCGATTCACCTGCCGCACGGGGTAGCGAACCCTTTATGCAACCTGGTTCAATCATGCGTCCAAGGTACACGTTTATTATGTGCAGCTTTTACGACCCTATGGTAAACCCAGGCGGAGGTTCCCCGATAGGATTGTTGTTTCAGGACTCGTTTCATTAATTGCTGCCGGGCTCGAAAGGGTTGCAGTGGACAACGCGGAGATCTTTTGTATTATGCATAATTCTGCTCTGGTGTGTCCTTACATTGGATTTTTAACCCTTCCATCTTCCGGTGGAAGCATTAAAGCAGGAAGATATGCCCCGGTAATGATTTGAGGATGGTGAAGAGGGCCAACACGAATGCAGAATATCAATTGGTTTTGGGTAGGATTGTTTTACACTTTGCTTTAATGGTCTATTATGGCAATGAGTCCTTCGTAAAGCAAAACAAAACTGACTGATTTATAACGCCGAAAGGAAACATAAAATAAATGACAGAAATTTCCTTCGACACAATGCAGTTCTGGATGGCTACTCTGCATTGTTGAAATGAGGGTAGTTTTACTGCGCCGATGTTTGAAAATACGTTTTCGGGAGTAGCCAAATCGGTTTTTGACAACACGATTTTTTCATAAAATTGTCTGAGAACGGAGATCTAAATACTTATCTAGTATCAATCTTGCTAAATCTTGGTCGACCAGTTCGGTTTAGTTCAGTTCAGATTATTTAGGTATTAAAATGTTTAACGGATAAGTATCAATAAATTACATGGATACTGGATACACATCATCAACTCGAATATTCCTAGCTTGTCTGATCAGTTGTCACATTTCTGTTCAAATTTGTTAAAATCGTTTTTGATTTTTACTAAGAATAAAATCAGAAACCCCTATATTTGTGTTTTTGTTTTGGTCCTAACATTAACAAAAAGAGAGGTGACGAAATGTATAACAACTTACAATTTATATCAAAACAAGAATCATTGATTTACTGACTATTAAAAGCTGCCTACTATCATCAACCAATGCATGAAATAAGGTTGGCATTTCATTATATACCTGTTTCTGGCCTTTTGGTCTATAAAACGCGTTTATTTACCTCCACGCCACTGGACAGCGAAAAGATCGAATATATTATTAAAGATTGACACCCGTTTCAAAGATGGAAAACAACTGTGTTTCATCACTCTATGAATTTCCATACGCACGTGCTGATGATTTAAATCGTTCTAGAAGACGACAAACAACTCCGTTCCGTTTTAAATATGCTGTACCAAGTTGCATCGGAGAAGCTCCACGTGCGAAACCGTTCGTCATACTGGCCGGTATCACGTGTCCGAAACTGTCCGAGAAGCCAGCAGTTTGCCTTCGAGCCGGGGTTCTCGGACCGTTCACGAGAATCCGCGGAACCCGCGGGTTCGCCGTCTAATGGCCGTCTAGTCAGAGTTCATTCACCGTGTCCTCATTTCGGGGTTTGCTTTTCGCGTTTTCTTTCGCGCCCTCTCCCTCCGGCCTTCCCCACCATGCCCGATCGCAGGTGTTCCATCGGGTGGGGAGGGGGGAAGGAAGCAGGAACGTGCATGTTCAATACCGCCCTTTCTTACACTCTTCCCTTCTCCCCTCTCGCAGGTAGTCCGCTGGAGTTGGAGCCACCCAGAACGAACCGCTGTGGAGCCAGTGGAGAAAGGCGCAGAATTCTCTCGCTTTTATGACCCAAATATTCCCATCGCACGTCCGGCAGCTCGGTCGGTGAAGTCGTGATGTGCGGGGGCGTTGAACGAAGAAAGTTCTCAAGCGTACGGTGGACACCGCGAGGGCAGACCTTTCGTCTAATTGAAAATTCCCTCCGAGTGCCACACAAATCACGACGGCTCCATTCAAACGCTCCCGAACGCATCGCGCCAACGAATTTCGGCTTTTGCTTCGGGGAAGAATAATTTCCCGCCCCTTTCTTCTGCCTAACCTAACGTACGCCTGAGGCAACAACAGAGGTTTACCGGGCAAATAGTAATCAGCTGGCGATTGAATTGAGAGTTTGCGCCACGGTTAACGGGTTTCCCGTGCGGTTAAATCCGCAAAAGCTAGCGGATCGATCGCTCCGTCCCGTAATGATTATCCGCGGATGATCCCTCTCCCGTTGCAAGGGAACGGTGGTGAGAGGAGCGTCATGCGTCAGTTTGTGGGGCTACGAAGGTACATACCCCGGAGTGCCCATATCCAAACATCGGATGCTAATAGCCCCGACGCAACCGTTACGCAATCAGAACCAGCGAAAAGATCTGCCAACCCTGGCGGGCTCGAGCAAGCTCCACAATAAAAGACGGAACGGGAGAGATGTTTTTTTTTCTTTCGCCTGATCGGTGGGTCGAAGAAATTGCCGAGACACCGGCACCAATTGAACGGAGGAGAAAAAAAACCCGGGAAGTAATGGATGGCTCCGGTACGTGAAAGAACGGGCTTTCACCGCTAAACCGGTGCGGCCATATAGCTTGGCCGAGCTCTCCGACGAGTTCGTAAAGTTATGGTCATTAGGAATTCTAAAGCTTTCTTCTGCACCAACCTTAACCGAACACGAACACGAATCCCAACACGACTAGCAAAAATGACTACCAGCGGACCACGCAGCACTCGACATGTCCCACATGGGATGGAAAGGTGTGGGAGAAGGGGCAGCTATGGACGGGAAGGTGACACAAATGGCACCCGGCGACATTATGGAGACACGCGGGCAGTAGAATATTTGAATAACGGTCCACCTACTTTCTACCGAAGGAGTAATGGATTTACTTTTTCTCTCAATTTTGTTGCCAACTTTATTTCGCATCAACAGCTAGAGAAGTAATTCAACTTGGCCTTATTGATTTTTGGATTCAAGAATATGACGAATCAGTGCTGGATTTGAAAACTAACAAGTACAAAATGTTCTCTTGTTTTCGTTTAAACAAACAGCAATGAAATGAAATGTAAGTTTGGCTGATTAAACCGATCACAAATAAAAAAACAGCAAACAATAAAGCCAAATATTGTTTACAAACGAGAGCAACGTGTTCAGGATGGATCAAAACTAAATATATAGTATACACAAATAGATTCAAGAGGAAGCATAACCACAACAATGGATTCGATTACTAACATGTACAAAATCTTCTCTCGGTTTTGTTGAAACAAACAACATAAAAATAAAATGCAAATTAGGCTGATTTGGAATCGATTTCAAATGCAAACAATAAAACCAAATATTGTTTACAAACGAGAGCAACGAGTTCACGATGGATCAAAACTAAATATATTTTGTACACAAATAGATTCAAGGTGAAGCATAACCAAAACAATAGATTCGATTACTAACATGTACAAAATCTTCTCACGTTTTTGTTTAAACAAACGAAAATAAAATAAAATGTCAATTAGGCTGATTTGGGATCGGATTCAAATGCAAACAATAAATAAAACTATTCTTTACAAAAGAGCAACGAGTTCCCGATTGACCAAAAATAAATATATTGTGTACACAAATAGATTCAAGAAGAAGCATAACCACAACCATGGATTCGATTACTAACATGTACAAAATCTTCTCTCGGTTTTATTGAAACAAACAACATAAAAATAAAATGCAAATTAGGCTGATTTGGAATCGGTTTCAAATGCAAACAATAAAGCCAAATATTGTTTACAAACGAGAGCAACGCGCTCACGATGGATCTAAAATAAATATATTTTGTACACAAATAGATTCAAGGTGAACCGTAACCACAACAACGGGTTCGATTGGCGCAGATGAAATGTTTGTTTGATGGATTTCATCGTAAGTCATAATAATTGGCGACCATCGCGTGCAATCCGATTAATAAATGTTGAAGGGGTTGAAAAGAGTTTTAACTCCACAACCCCCCCCCCCCCCCCACGAAGTGTTGCTGTAAATAAACAACGTACGACTTTCCTTCGTTGGACCCGGCAAAAGTTGTCGTTGAACGCAAAAACACTAGCGGGCGCCAACGAGGGTGGCGTAGTTTGGTTTATTTCTGTGCATATGTTTGTTTTGTTTATGGCTCGGTTTTTTTCGCCTCAAATATTTGGTCCCCATCGGAGAGGTTTTTTTTGGTAAAACACCGAGCTAACGGATTTGGATTTGGTCCCCAACAATGCGGACGGGGTTTGTTTAGCTGCGCTCAGGGCGGCAGCTTAGAGTGGGCTGTTTTAGCTGACTTGATAAACACCCCACAGCCAGGACCCGGGCGCCATGCGGGAAAAGCATCAAAACCAAAGCAGTTAAACCGCATCGCCCTCGGGGGGCGAGAGAAGCTATTAAATAATCGCACTGTTTGTAAATCTGTGCCCCGGGCTCTTCCATCCGGGTCTTTTTTTTCTCCTCGTCCACCGCACGCGCAAGAAGAAACTATTGTTGTTTGTTTTCTGCCGTTAGTTGACTTCCCACCCGAAACAATCGTACCCGGATTCGCGTTTACGCCGCACTTTCATGCCAATCTGCAGGCCAAAAGAGCTAAACAGCGCGCTCCGAACCGAAAGCAACGATCAGTTCGCTCCTCCCAGATGGGACTGCGGGAAGGGTTGCGGGAGCGTGATGGTGGCAGCCAAAGAACGGTGCCCGCGCGGTCCGAGTCAGCACAATTTCTTCCGTGCGTTTTTCCCGCGAGACCCCGACGAGCAGCGTTTCTTCCGCGTTTACGGGGAGGAGGCCGTACGCCGTACACGCGCGATGTTGTGGATCAAACGATTTGTTTATGTCCCGACGGCGGCTGGCGCGATTCCCGGAACGGTTCCCGATGCGGCGGACACACTAGCACACCCGGCCCCACTGACGTTTGACACTTGCACTGGCGGGAAACGCAACTGCGCCAGTCGAACGATGGCCGAATTTCGGGGAACGCTGAATCAATGTTTAGCTTAGCCCTTAGCCCACCGCGTAGGGATCAGCTAGCCGAGCGGCTGAAGGTGATTTTGTCCATCACCCCCCTGGGTAGTGGAAGTACAAATCATAGTCCGCAGCAAACGGATTGGACGGTGCGTTTTGTAGCGTCAGTGATTTCTGTTTACCCCAAACCGCATGATTCAGCGAGTGAGAGCGTGTGCCAATGTGAATCACGCACCGAACCACGAACACACCACCGAGGAGCTGGTGGTAATCGATGAAAAGCGGATATTGTGCAATCGGATGGGGAAGGAATTATGCTGCGCGGGCAACGCGACACACCGTTGGCACCGGATCACCCGGCCGGTCACAGTGCGGCACAAATGCAAGCCGGGTTTTTCCAAGGAAATGGAAGGAAGCTAGCTCGAAGGAGGAGACGAAGGGCGAGAAAAAAAAACCCACTACCGCAGCATTACCGGGGAGAGGAAATGAAACATACTTTTACACACACACACACGGTACCGATGAGTGGGGGGGGGGGGGGAGGGGGAGGGAGGAAGGAAAAAATATGCACATATGTATGCAAGAAACTGGAATGAAAACCCAACCTGGGCATAGCCATTTTCTTGTCGGCCGGGCGGTGTGGGTTTTCTCTTCCGCGAAATTCACCACGCCAGCCTTCCGCCCCACGACGAAGAGGGAGGGAGAGCGGGTAGGGGGGTTGGTGTTTCTTCTGTTGTGTTCCGCGTTATTGTTTTTCTTCCCTTTGACGCGACAGATCCGTCGCCTTGGCGCCGCCGTTGGGAGGCGAACGACGGTGGCGAAGGCGGTCGGGGCTAGGAAAACCGGGAACTTCCGGGGCAAGCCGGCAAACGGTGGAAATGCGCGCTCAGCGCAAACACGGAGTTGAAAACCGGCATCCTCCGGTTGGCTTCCGTGCCGTAACCGCAGCCCAAAAGAAACACTGGGAAATTCTAAAAAGTGTTGCCAATGGAATGATGTATGATGTAACACAGGGATCGGCACACGTTTCCAGAAAAGGGCCAGCTGATGGAAAAGAACCTAAACCCGCGGGCCAGCTACCTTAAACTATGTTTTAATGTTTTTCATGTGACTGTTTATCTCCACATAGCGCACTCTCCCCAGAAACTCGTAGGGAACTGGTAGGAAACTCTTGACAGCTCTAGCAAAGCCACTCGTTTTGACGTTTGATAACTGATGGATTAAGAAAGAAGAGAAGAAAACTGAAACAAACGCGTGTCCACCTAGCGCATTCAGGAAACTCGAAACTCCATACAACTATGACAGGAGTTTCAACAGTTTCATGGCAGAGTTTCCTATGTGGAGATGAACAGTGATATTAAACCCTTTTTAAATGGAGTATCAATTTTCTTCTCCGAACAGAAACATAAAACGTAATATGAAATATTTCAAAGTTTTACTTCTCATCGTACATTTTAATACTTCTTTTCGTTGAATTTAGACTTTTACAACAGATTGTTCTATTGATGGAATTTCAATAATTTTCTTTTATTTTATTTCAAATTAATCATTCACTCAAATAATGTTACCGAATAACATGAACTAATTCGAGAAGAAGAATTCAAAAAGTTTTGTTGTTATGTTGGTCTAAAATTATCTTACGGGCCGGAAACAATCAGCTGGCGGGCCGCATTTGGCCCACGGGAAGAACTTTGCCGACCCCTGATGTACATGTTACATGAATTAAAACCAAGAGATATGTATGATGGTTTTCCAATCATGTGTGAGCCGTAGAAATGTCAATATTTTAATAACATTTGAGTGTTTGAGTGTTTAATGTAAGTAATGAAGATATGTTGGAGCAAACATTATAAATCAATGAAGCCTATGAAAATATGCACAACATGGCACATGCCTCTTGTCCACCTGGAAGCACCCTGGGTCCACCTTGGGTGCACCTGGAAGCACCCAATTCACCGTCAAACTTGACATCGCCGCAACATCCCTTTTCGGGTGGAGTTTTCTAGTGGTCAATTGTGTGAACAAACAATGTCGCATCGATCCTGCGGACAGTCCAGCCTTCCCGGGAACCACTCGAACAAGGATCGAAACAATAAATAGCTTCACACCTAAGAGAGAGGCGAATAATCCGCTCCCAAAACGACGCAGCGAGGATTATCGATCAAAACTACCCGTTCAGCCCATTGTCCGGTCGATCGTGCGTGGATGGTCACCGTACCGGGACGGATAATCGCATTATTAACACCTTCTTGCTGCACCCGCAAGAGGCCGGACAACGTGTAGGATCCTTCGGAACAGCTCCCGAAGTGATCGCTTCCAGGCGTCATCTGCGCTGACCTCCGTTCGGAAGGACTTCCAGAGTGAATTCGGCTGACACTCGATCGATCGATCGGTCGACCGAACGGTCCGGATCCGGTCAGGCCGCTTCTGCGTATGTTTCCCAATTTGTTGCACATGAATGCGCATCCATCTTCCGGGTGGCGAAAGGAGGCTCGAAAAAGCTCGACGGAAATCCATCACTCCCGGGGCGGAAGATTAGAAAGCATATTAATAAACATAAGCCCCGGAGGCGCCGCCACCACCTTCGGTTCGTCACCCCGACATCCTCGGGATGCGCTCTTTCTCGATTATTAGTCGGCTGCTACCTCAGCGGCTGGCACCTTTTTTTCCTCTTCTTTTCCGTTGTCCGTGTCCTGCATGCTGCCGGATGGACAGCGGGCAGCGGGTTCTCTGAAATCTGTCAATTATTAATTCGCTATATTCATCACCGTGCTCATCATCGACGCTTCCTTTGCCGGCGGACGTTTCACACATTGCCACGCAGCTTTCCAGCTTCCATTTTACGGACGGCTGCATTTCGGCCCTTTTGCATTTCCGACGCTACCGCACGCTTTTTTTTACAGTTCCTAACGACCCTTGCGACCAGGTTGTCATCTAATTTTCCAGCGAGCAACCATTTGCCTCCCTGCCGCAGCGTGGACATCCGCTCACGTGTGCTTTTTAGATGATGCAAAATGCGACCGAATCCAGATGGTTTGCGGAAGCGGTTCGATGAAAGCCAATGCAAATATAGAAAATATGCCTGTGGCGCTAAAGAAATTCAACTTTACCGTTTAGTTTATATTTCTGAGAATATGTGTAAAACGGAAAGTGTGTTCGTTTTTGAGAAAAAAAAGATCAACGTTGATATAAACGAGTTTATAATTATAGAGAAGCTATAGGACAATAAAAATAATACAAGAAAACGATATTTTATGCTCAAATTCTGTAGTTATAAATTAATTCTTAACAATGCATACCGTTATTATTTGATTGAAAACTAAACAACTTATAACATATGCTCATCACTTTCTTCAGAAAGAATTCTAATCGATTCCGAAAGCGGAGAATAATATCATACATTTATGCTACAAATTATGTTCTTATAAATTAATTCCTGACAAACTATACCGTTATTATTTGATTGAAAAATTGAACAGCCATGGACATATGCTCACTACTTTCTTCGGAATGAATTTTGATCTGATCCTTGATCCTAATAAATTTTAAAAAGAAGCAGCAACATGATGCAGAGTGGGGATTTTTTTGTGTACCACGATTGAATGTGCCTTGTGATTAATGATAAAAGTCGTGAGACACGTGGTCTTAAAAAACGGTTTATTTTATGCCACAAATGTGTGCTACCCTTACGTGTGCCCTGCTTTCCAATGAATCGACGAAGATCAACCTTTATAGCGGTCTCGTGCGCGAAGAATCCGTGCGTCCGTTGCGTGCCTCGCGATTCAACAAGCGATTGACATGCGGCTCCTCGGCGTCGTAAAGCTAGTTTTTTTATGCATCACCAACTGTTGTCAAAAACAAAACATTAAAATAAAAAAATCGAACCAGTAACAAAACACGCCGACTGCCGTGTAATAAAAGACGCCCCCGATCGAGAGCTCAAATGAAACCGAAATCAAAATCGCAATAAAACTGTTAGTCATCAAGCTTCTGGTGGTTGGGTGCCGTTCGTTAATGCGCGTCCTGAAGCTGAACGCATCACCGGAACTGCCGCTAAATCGATAGTGAAAAGTCGATGAATCTTAAGGAGAAGGGAAAAAACGGTACTCAAGCACAAAGGGCACGCCCCGCCGATAAAAAGGATGCCCGCAATCCGAGTCCCCGGGACGATGGGATGCATAGCGGAAGACAAAACAAAAAACCAACGGTTTCAAAAACAGCACCCGCAAATGATCCAATCTGATGATGGTGGCATGTGCCAAGCGAGAGTTTTTTGAGGTGAAATAATCACGATTTTTTTTATATTATCTGGGCCTGAAGAAAACGACACACACACACACAAAATCAGCCCTCCAAAGACGCACGCCACATAGTCGCGGGCGACGGGTGCGAATGTGCGTAAGAAAACAGCACCCGCTGCACCTTTTGTTTGACGAGATTGACGGTTTTGTTCGTAGCGGGTTCGTCGCTTAAAAATTGATCCAAATCAAACGATTTGCGTTGAGGAGAAAAGTGCAATAATCGTTCTTCCTTTTATGACACCGGCTAGGAAATGGTTTGTAAATAATTTTAAAATGCAGTTTGCGAAAATTATTCGATAAGTATTGGAGTGTTGCAGGCGAGAAGCAAAATTTTAAAACTCCAAATAATGATACAAATTATCACATTATCACATCAAAGTATTTCTACCAATTAAAATATGGTAATAAAAGGACTTTTTTTTTTTAAACATGCCTCACATTTTAGCGCACTCTAGGGGTTTTTATCTTTGCCTAAATTGCGCAGGAAGCAAATGCGTAAACCACGACCCACCTCCTAAGCAAGCCCATCTCAGTCGAGAGTGCTGGATCGAAATCGAAAACGCTGAAAGGAAGGAAACAGGATGAGAAAAAAAGGATCCAGCGGTAAAAAAGCGAAAGGAAGCTGGCCGAAGCACACCGCCGGTGACGATGTAGCGTGAGTGGCAAAAGGAAGGAGCAAACAAAAAAGTTCAAACGCTTCGAAACGACAAACCATGCCGAGGTGGAAGCGCTGTTTGTTGTTGTTTATTTCTTTTGGTAACACGAAAAGAGGAAAAAAACCCCGACAAAATAAAATCAAATGCAATTCTACGCACATGTTTCGCTCGTCTTTCGTCCGGGGCCAGCCGTCCTTTCGGGGCAGCGTCTCTCGCAGCCGATCGATCGATCAGCGGTCAGCGTCGGGCGCAAGGGCAACACGTGTTTGCACGATGCGTACGCCTGCGCGTACGGTGCAACCTGAGAGATGTGGTGCAATTTCCGCAAATCACTATCGTTTCCATCCATTTCGTTGCATCGTGTTGCATCGTCGCATTTGGTCCTGCCCTCTGCCGAGCGGCTCCAGATGGAGGAAATGTGTGTTCCTTTCTTTTCGTTTTTTCTCTCTCCATTTTTTATCATTAGTATGATTACCCGGCGTCATGTTGTCCAATCATGTGTATTTTTTTCATTTTCTTTCCACATCCTGCCCAACTTAATTTTTTATTCTGATCTATCGCACTTTTTTGTTATCAGGGTTATGCTTGCTCCTTGGCTGTTGCTTAGCGGTCCTGCCCATCACACACACGCACAATAGGCTGCCTAGCAAGGATGTAGGTGGATTCCGACGGATGGCACGCGAACATGCCGCTGCGCACGCGTGTAGAGTGTGCATTGTTTGTGGTTTAGCTTTTTACCCCGAGGAAACACAATTTCAATGGAAAACGCGGTGAGCGTGCCCGGTGGCATTTGCACCCGGTGCGGATAATTCTAGTTTGGCAAAGGTGGGTGTGTGATTTTTTCTTTTAATTTTGGCAACAGCTTTCACTTTCCAATGTGAAAAAAAACACTTCCGTTTTTAAAAAAATGATCTCGGTTTCACTTTCGAGACATTAGACCGAACCGCAAATTTAAGTACCAGATTGTGGGTTTTTATTCGGATCTAAAAAAATAACCTACAAAGCGCAAGATGTTAACGTTTTTTATGTTCGTTTTGTTTGGAAAATGAACCGCGTTTCAAGCCAAATACTTTCATACCATACTGTTGTTGTTATGTGAGCAGTATTTTTCCGCCTCAAACAGAACTGAAAGCTTTATAAATAAATAGTGGACGAAGCAATTATACCCAAATAGTTGCCGGCTCCAAAACCTAAGCCAACGGCCTAAGCTTAAAATGCTCCACCAGCCCAACTCCACGCTTCACAACGCACAGCCTCTGGATGCACTTCAACCCAACGCGACGGTCACTTCCCGTGCAAGCAAGCGATGCTGCTCGCCGGTACCGAATGGGGCGAAAAGAAAAACAAACGGGAAACGGTGGGAAGGGTAGGGTGGGGGAGAGTTTGGGGGCCGGTTCGGCAGCGTCGGCGACGTCGCGCGGCAACTGCGCGTGCGCTCCATACGCCTCGGATGATAACTGGCTCTAGCCGATGGCCGACCGGTCGTTGAACTCCGCGCGCGATCGATACGCCGAGGGGTGGTGGGGGGAGAGGGGGGGGGGGGGGGGGGGGAGTGTCTCGTCCCACCGGGGATCCGGTCATCCACGTGTGCCTGCAGCTCCCTGCAGTACCCCTCCCCCCTCCCTCCCAATCCCCGAGCACACGCACATAGACGAAAAATCTCCATCCGATAGACCGCGGTTCCACCGTTTGCGCGCCCCCCTTTCCACCGGAATCCGGACTCGCTGTCAAATGGGCCGCTGCATGCTGCACCTGGGAGATGTCAGAAAAATGAAGGCTTGGGCGCGCTGGGTGGCACTGCGGGCGGGAGGCGCTGGGTGCGGCCGATATTGACGACGCGCGGAGCGTGAGATAATGCATTTGGGGAGCCCGTTCTTTTTTTTTCCTCCTGCTGGATCGTTGTTTTTTTTCGGTGGAGCAAATCACGTGCTTCGTGGAAATGCCCGGATCGGTCTCGGACAGTAAAAAAACGGTTAGTTCATTCGCTTGCGCTGGCTTAGGTGAAGAAAAGTCCCCTTGAAACACAATGCATTGGGAATTGCAATTCCGAACCCCGTGCCAACGCCGGAGTCCAGCATTTCACATTTCCCGCGGAACACAGCTACCAGTCGCAACTCATCACCAACGGCCGGGGATCCGATTAAGATGCATCGCCAGGGTAAGGAACGCAACACTGGTATCCCCGGGTTGCTGGAGAAGCCATTAAAATGCCTAATAGGTGTGATTATACGATCTTCAACTCTCCAGCGTGACGATGCTCATCAACTCCGGGCATCGGGAGCCCAGCGGTGAGTGGTGTAATCGGGAAGATCAGATGCTCGTTGTGCGACGGGAGACGCAAAGGTGGCAACACTCCGGTCGTAATAGACTAGCACATAGGGAATATTTGTATTTGAGAGCCGCAGTTCATTAGCGCTACAAGAAGTGATGAATGTGTGGCGATTATTTGCAACAATTTAATTCATTATTAATTTTTAGTAAACCACAGTGGAGCAAATATACAACGATGGCGATATACAGAAAATTTGTTCTCAAAATCGAGCCCTCTCGATGCTTCAAGACATAAACCGTCACCAACAAGACCGCTTTGAAACCTAAGTCTTGAGTATTGGCTTCGATTTAATGGAAAATATTGTTGTAAATGTGATTCTACGAGCTGTTTCGAATTTCATATGAACAAGAGTACTGAACCACCGTCAATTTAAACAATTTCTATAAGAAAGAAGTCATACTTACCATTGATTCACATCACGCCGACAGATGGCGGGGAACATGAGCAAGAGATTTACATAGATAAGTGAATAAATCTGTTGAACTATAAGAGCTTTCGCAATGAAATTACAGATGTGTATCAGTGTATTGAACTGTGAATTGTAACAGTCAGCAACGTTTAAAAAATCTGAATTACTGAGATCAAGAGCATGTTTTGTGGAATTGCCCAAATCTGATAATTACCTGAAATTAATTACAGAACGACAAATAGAACAGATATATTTTATTAATTGACGTATATTAGCGTGCAGAGTAAAGTGTGCCTTTTTGAACAGAGTTGTAACGGAAAGTAAAGACTGCGTTTTTAAAACGTGACGTGCGTGTTTTGAATATTCGATCTGAGTTTGATACAACAAATATGATCGTTAGTGATCCGTGATCTTAGTTTTGATTCCCTTGTAAAAAAGAGTTGCTAAGGATGAATAGCTATTTTCAAAAAAACGATAAAATGTTAGCGGCTAATTTATTTAAATTTTGAATAATTCGGAATAATTTTTTTAGTAGAATGTACTTCAACTAGCTTGCGAAAACTTCTCCTTAAAATTTGTTTTAGAAAGCATTATAATACATTGGAAACGAAGAAGAGATGTATTCCTTTTCCAAATTCTTACAAAATCGCATCAAGTTAATTTATACATATTTGTGCTCTTTTAGAATGCTCTTAAAGGTCGTTAGATTTATTTCCCATGATTACTATTTATTTGCTTATCTCGAAAAATCAGTGTAAAATCATTGCTCTTGTCCACCGCCATATGTTGGCTTTACAATGAAAAGTTGAGTATGATTTATATCAATTTTTTAAGAGGTATGTTTAAATCATCATTATGAGCGTAAAGCACACTGATAAGAACCTTATTTTATAAATCCAACCAATGTAACGTTTTGGCCCGCAAACCTATTTTGGGAGGAAAAGCGAGCCCGCGAGGTCAACTGAGTTTGACATCGCTGGTGTAAACGTATTTTTCCAAGAAAAGATTACATGCTCTCCAATCCAAAGAGCCAGCGGAATCCCTCAACGCACGTGCATTTCGAGTGGAACGCTGGACAAACAAAATCATAGCTCGTCGTTTCTGTCCAGTCAGTCCGTCCAACTCTGTTCGGCTGAGTCCGGGTGAGAAACGAAAACGAAAAAAGGTGCTTTTACAACACCACCCAGGCCCAGGTTCACTGTGTGTGAACAAAATTACATGAAATGGTAATTAACGCTTAACGCCGTCCACCTCCATCGCACCATCGGTTCCCAGTGGTCGGTGGCGACGATTAGAGGATGCTTTTTAAAAACTGTTTAACCGTTTCGTTTCGAGAGCGTAAGAAAGAACACTGAGGAAAAAAAGCAGGGGGGAACAAAAACTGTATGAAAATAAAGGGTGGAAGAAGCACCTTCGGGGTCGTTTTCCATTTTTCGATCGCCCTTCCGCCACATCGGAGGAGGGTTTCATAGACACCAATTTTCACGCACGTGCGTGCAACTTTCCCATTATTTCAATCATTTATCAGATAAACAAGCTTTCATCGGCCACGGTTATGTTCCACGGTGTCTAAATTAAATTAACGAATCACACACTGATTATCGTAAGATCGGTGTAATAGATTCTACAATTAAATCTGCTTGATGTAACAGTCAAATTTGTAATGATATTTCAATCATTTCCAACCCTCGAGCACAGACATAAAATCGATCGCAACAATGCAACGAATGAGTAAGTTTATTACTTTACCACTCGCCATCGGTTCCGATTGCTTGAGAGGACGATCACACAAAGCACCATCGCGTGGGCTCTAAAGTGCATTGGAACGATGAGTTACAACCGAACGGTCGATCGGTATCTACGGGTTCCCGAGGGATTGATGTTTTAAAGGCCATTACATGGACCACCAAGCACCAACCACCAGGGGTGGGGAGCATAGGAGAAGGCAGCAAGCGACGGGCGAGCATCATTTTCCGCTAGATGAAGATGTCAGCAGCAACCGGCACCGGGAGCCGTAATCAACCCTGGCGGTCGTCGGTGTTGTCGGTACCCGGCGTCAATGCGTTCGGGATCCCTTTATTTTTTTCTTTGCTTTTACAGCCCCCGTGTCGGCACTGGAGCTAATTAATTACCCTATATATTACTAAACTCCCCTTGGAAGGGAAGGGAGTGCCTCCCAGGCGTGGACCGTAACGTCGCGTTTAATGCCTTTTTGTTGGGGGGCGGAGGAGGCGGGTAAAAACATCGAATAAAATCGAAGCATAGATAATTCCTCGTGTACACGGAAGCGTAAAAGGGTGATGTAAAAGTGGAAAAATTGATTTACCGAAACCGAGAGGAACGTATTTGTTGTGCGTTAGGTGCTTTGATGACATATCAGCTTTTCAAAACGCACCGATACCTTTCTTCATATCGATCTCGTTCGAGCGCGGCGGTGCAATATCCGGTTCCCGCTCGTGACACATCGAACGCCGAAACACGCGCTCACGATAAAGTTCCCTGAACCCTGAAGCATCGGAACCCGCGATTCCCATGGGCTCGAAGATGTCGAACCGATGTCTCAACACGCCACATTCCGCACCGGAGGAACACACCCATAAATCTCGCCTCTGTCACCGACGCACACCGAGGCGGCAAGGGGGGAAAACTGTGCTCGCAACAACACTAAGCCGATAACAACGCAGCGCCGAGACAGCAGCGTTACAAAATGCTCGATCGACGCGAAAGGGATCGAGCCTGAACGCGCAATACACAAACTAGTACATAAATGCAACCGGCGACGTCTCAATGATCGCATCAGTGCATCGTAATCATGGTTGTCGTTTTGTTTTAGCATTTTCTTTATGCTGCTTTCCCCTCCCCTTCCGATTGTGCTCTCCCTGTGTCATCTGCACGTCATCATCGTTTTTGCTCGCTTCCGACGGAGATGCATCAAAAACACATATTGCATTGATGAGTACCCTCGACTCCCCCCCACTTTCGGCTCTCCTCTCGATGGCAACAATTCTCATTTTCTCGCCTCTTATTTATATCGCCAGCCCCAGCCGGTTCCACACCCGGGTTCCGGAGCAAAACAACAACAAACCGGCGGTGGGGCAGACGGGGGAAAAGGCACTCGCACACTTCCCGGCCCGGGTTATGCTGGCACCGACGCTGCAGCATAACAGCGGAAACCCGACCAGGCCCCCGCCGCTCCGGGCTGCACGTGTACTGCAGCTCCTGGTCGGCGCGTCCAACCCCAAGGTCTACACGCAGCTGATCTGCGAGCATCAACAGCACTCCCTTCGCTTCTTTCGTTCTCTTTCCCCCTCTCAAACTCGCTCTCTTTCTCTCTTTCTTGCCTGCTCCTGGCAAAGGTGTTATTGACCTTTAATCAAGATCTATTAATTAATGATAAAAGTCGTGGTGTGCTTTTCTCACCAACAAACACAAACACACACAGAGCAACGCTTAACCCTTGGTGCAGGTCGGCTCGAAGACACACACTACATAGAAAGAAAGAAGAAAAAAAAACTGCGCACGCACCACGACATCATAGGACACAGATGCACGCAATGCTGCACCCCTTCCAGTGCTCCGTCGGCGGCTCTCCACCACCGTGGCTGCGGAGATGAAATAAAGAACCCGAAGCGATCGACTGCATCTCGAACGCCTCCCCCTCCCCCGGGGAAGGGGGAGAGGAGGAGGGGAAGGAAGGAAAAATCATAGGTTATGCTGCGAGGGACTAGGGGCTCGAGTAGACGGACAGAGTTAATGAAAGAGAGCGACAGTTCGAGAGAACCAGTCCGAGCGACGACATCGACGAGCGATCATCGTCAACCGCGGCGAAACTCCACCATACCCAGCGTCTCCATCGATCGATCGATCCGATCCGATCATCCTCAGAAGGGGAGAAGTGAGGCAAATCGGGGAGCGAAGATCTACCGACGATGGAGCCTCTATTGGGGAGGGAAACATGTATCAAGATTCTATTACCAACTTCCCTTTTGCCACTAACCATTAGTATTAACTGGAGGGAGAGCTGATGTGGGGGTGTCGGTGGGGGGGGGGGAGTACTTGCGACGATCGGAGGTAGATCGCAGACGGATGGAATCTAGGAATTTGTGAAATGGGCGCCTCCGCCCTTTTGTGCTCCACGTTCTTTCTCGTCCCACGTCGTTTGAAATCGAAACGGTTTTTCTTTTATGCTGAGCTGATTGAAAAGCGTTATGATATTGAAAAGGGAAAGAAACATACATTTTCCTCTTGATTAAATAAGCAGATTTTAACATATAATTATGTAAAACAATTACTTAAAATTAGGGAAGAAAATAGACATGAAGTAAACGATTAAACAACATTGTACAAGAAGTAAACTATCTATATATATAAAATTCTTGTGTCACGGTGTTAGTGTTTCAACTCCTCCTAAACGGCTGTACCGATTTTAATCAAACTTTGCACACACGTTTCCTAGGCATGAGAAAAAGTTGTTAACTATATCTCACGTCTGGGAACTACATACATTTTGAATTAATAACGTTTTTCTATCGTCATAAGTTGGTTTGTTTGTTTACATTCAACAATGACAAGTGTAATCTCAATATGCAAGTACAAACGGTCACATCAGCATGCCTTTTTACAGAGCTTGATGAGTTTATTTCGAACAAATTGTTTCTTTGTAAATTTTTCGAACAAATTGTTTCTTTGTAAAAATAATCTTTGTGCTTTGTCGGTAATAATAAACAATTTTGTTTAATTTTCGTATCTACTGCATATGGGAATGCAAACGTCAAAGAAAAGTTTTAAAATGTTGTTAAAATACAAACTTTGGCTGGATTTGATATCACATATTTTCAACGAGCTAATTTGCAACTCCCATGAAGCTGTATGTTTTACGACAGCATTTTTGAAATCTTTGATTTTTACAGAACATGGCGCCTATAGAATAAACAATCAAAATATGTAGTTAAAAACCAAATATGTTCAACTATTGCATGGCGTTCAAAAAATGTTTAACCGAGCCAGCTAGTAATATAACTACGTTCAACACTGAAACGATTTAATTTAAAAGAGGAATGATTTTATTTGCTTGTCCATCAGCGAAGCAACATCGAGAAATCATTTTGGCAAATGAAACAACACTGGACTTTCACCCGATCGCGCCATCGATTACTAACACTTTTCTCTTGCCCTCCCGAAGCGGTTTCCGATGCTTCCGGTTCCGTCGCCCGCCAACCGGTTCGCTTTTATTAAATCGTTTTATGCTTCCGTAATCGATCGCGAGCGGCCCTCGGGGTGCCGATGGTACTTTCCCGGTCGAAAACCTTCCCTTGGGAAGGGCCGCGAAAGTTCCGCACCTACGCGAAGCTGTCCAACGGAAACGATCGAGTTCCGAAACGACGTTTGGATCGCGCAGAGGAGGATTTTTAAATCAACGATTTGAACCGATTCGTGAGGGTAATTTGGGAGATGATGATGGATATGGAAGTGAAAATGTCGTCCGAACCCGGAAGCACAGTTAAATAGTATGATGAATAAGAACCAGTTCATATTATGGTTACAGGTAATTGGTTTCGTTCAAAAACTATGAAACGCAATAAACTTTCCGAACTTGCTTCAGGTGAGCTTCTGCCGATTGGAATAATAAATTTAAACGAAATGTAAATGTAAAAACGTCCACAGGGAGAGCGTCATAAAAATATGAAATCATCTCGCTTTTGAAGAAATGCAAAGTTTGCCGGGTTTGTAACTGGCGCAGCCAAAAGATCGACCATTCGCCCGGGGGATGCGACCGTCAACCGACTCGGTCCGCCCGATTACACCACCATCAAACGTCATCCCCCTTTGTAAGCGGAACGTCTCATTTGGAGGGTAATAATTTGACATGCGGAAACATTGAACCGGAGTGAAAAGTTCAAAGGACTTTCGCCACGGTGCATTGAACCCGCCACCGGGCCCCAAATCCCGGCCGTCCGGTGCTGCTTTCGCCACTTCCCGTTCCCGTTCCCTCCCCGTCCATGCATTTTGGAACTGCAGCGACGGAATGTCTTTCCCCCTTTTTTGGGGCGCGCTGTTTCGGCTGCAACATTTCGGCAGCATTATGTTTGCCTTTCTCGCCCAACTCGCTTCCCTTTTTTTTTACACACACACACACACACAAATACTCAAAGGGAAACACCCTTTCGGTCGGACCTTTGCGTCCTTCGTCGACGCAGCCCGTTTTGGCCGCCGTGCCATTATCGACGAGAAAGAGAGAGTAATTTATAATTACCGTCCGCCACCGATGACACCGAGAAATGGGCAGAGGGAAGAGCAGAGAGGGCGGGGGTTGGGGGACACGTAGATTGAATATTTCCGTCCAGAGTTCGTCCCAAACCGCAAAAGCAAACAAACGCACGGCGAGCGCAGCGTAATGATCATTCGCGCAAAGGTCGGGTTCGCCTTGGTATGGGTAATTGCAAGGCATGCAAACGCACCCCAACGGATGGCGGCAGCCAACAGGCTCCGACCCCAAAAACAAGAACGAACCCTCCACCTCGAATACAATCCAGAACAAGAAAAAAAAGTTGCCAAACTCAATTTGGGACCTCTTAATTGGTACGCAAAGAACTTTCCACTTTTCGGCGCGCTTGTGGTCGTGCAAGTGCGTTTTCTTTCGTCATATGGTCCGCGACGTCCCCCGGCCAGCAATTGCGCTGCGTTCTGGCTCTTGGCTGGTCGTTCTTCTCTGCCCCTTGCCCCCTGACCCCCTATTGAAGGCACACTGAAGAAAAAAAAAATGGCCAGCGGTTCACTTATTCTGATTATATTTCAATTTGGGTTCTCCCCGCGATCTCGCTACGAGTTGCTAAAAATAACGAAAAACGAACCGAAGGAGTTGGGCATAAATGGCCACACACAGATACACACACACACTGGTGGGAAGCAGGAAAAAATACACACCAAAAACATGACCAAACGTTGAGTTCTTTCACCGCGGAGAAAGGCGGCGAAAAAAATGTACAAAGTAGAATCTTTCAAACCATCCCAATGGGCCTGGGGGTGTGCATAAAACGTGGCAGATGGGGGGAGAGAGGGCAACGTATAGGTAGAGCGAGCGATACGGCGAGATGAGAAAAGAGGGGAAAACGGGCGGCGGTTAGGTGGTAAAACAAAGTAAATGGCCAATGTCCGGGACAGTGCTTTCCATCTCGTTGATTGCCAAAATGGAAGAGGGTAACGCTGATGGACATCAGAAAAAAGGCCTAGCGTTCAATAAGAAGCTTTACTTACCCTCTTACCAAGGAATAATAATGGGTTTTCCAAACGGGATGTTAATCAACGATAATAGAATGTTGGAAAACTTAAACAACGACTGATTGAATTTGACCAAACAATTTTAACTGAAATTCAAATCAAAACTGTTATTGCCATTTCTACAATTTTGAGTGTTTTTCTACGACAAATCAATCATATCTATCAAGGGTTGTTTCTTGTGCGTCACTCGTCGGATGCAAAAAGGCGGAAGATAAAATCGCAACACTTTTCCCACCCGGTGTCCCGGAGAGCTCGCGAACGAACTGCGTCGGAACGGACCCAGAACAGAGGGCCACGCGGAAATTGCGAACGAAAAAGTACGCCAGCACCCCAAGCGAGTACGCATGACGTTCGGCGGGTAACCTAAAACGGGTAAAAACAGAAAGAAAGACTAAGAGAGGTAAAAAAAAACAAAACGGCTTGCTGGAATACAAACGAGCTTCATAAAGAAATGTATCTCTTTTCCATTTACATACTTTCCCCACCGATGTGGCGAAAGCGAGCAAAGGAAGGGAGGGTGGGGTGGGGGTTGAGATCGAGCCTCCGCACCCTTTCGCGGAAGGCGCGGTGGATCTGCGAAAGCAGAATTGTTCCTTTCGCCAAGGTAGATGCGTGCGTGTGTGTGTGTGTGTCAGTGTGGGTTTGTGTGAAAGGGCCGGAAAAACAGTGCTCAAATCCCCGTGGGCCAAATTCGCTTCTGACCCGAAGAGCTTTGCCCAAGAGAGAGAGAGAGAGAGGGAGAAAGAGAGACACACGATCGCGAAAGTCGCAGCATGTGAGGCGAAAAATGAATATCAAATTGAACAAGTTTGAAACAAACGAAACATAAAAAAAAACGAATCAGCAAACACAAACCAAACAAAATAAAAAAAAAAACAGCACACACAGAATCTTCTCACTCACCTCACCGACGAGATTCTTACACCGATCCGAGAGCTGCTCACGGAGAAATGCGAACGTTGCACGGCAAACCAACGTCGACGATCGCGGCGAATGGGGCGCAAAGGGCGCGGGGAGGAAGGGGTGGCGATGAAGTGTTATAAAATTTATGCTCCCCCTCTTGGCCGCGGATGTGGCGAGGGGCTGGCGCCGTGAGCGGGCGCGCGCGCGGGGAGGATTGCTCTCGGGACGCGCGAACGGCGAGAACGGGCGGAAGAAAGAAAGAAGTGGGTAAAAAAGAATCAACGACTGCGCGGTCATTGCACCGCGTGACGTCATCGGTTCAATGGCAAATTCTGACCCACATCTGGGGGC